>NW_026947534.1:2654000-3317500 GCF_034190915.1 Cavia porcellus
GGGTGGTGTGAAGCAGAGGGCCTGAATTAGGATAGGCAGTGAGTTGCAATGTAGGAGGGAGAAAAACACCACGGGGTGGTCAGGATCGGGATGTCATGAAACAAGCAGTGGCAATGTAGGATAGGTTTCTGAAAAACATCGCGGTGTGGTGTGCATTGTAAGGATTTCTAATAAGCCATTCACAACTAGGAGTGAAAAAAATGTCACGGAGTGGTGTGAATCAGAGGGTCTGAATTAGGATAGGCTGTGAGTGGCAATGGAGGATGGAGAAAAGCACCACGGGTTTGTCAGCATGGGGAGGCAAGGAAATATGCAGTGGCAATGTAGAATAGGTTTCTGATAAACATCTCTGCGTGGTGCGCATTGTAAGGGTTTCAAACAGGCCATTCACTAGCAGGAGTGAGAACAAGATCACGGGGGGGTGTGAATCGGAGGGCCTGAATTAGGATAGGCATTGAGTGGCAATGTATGATGGAGAAAAGCACCACAGAGTGGTCAGCATGGGGAGGTCAGGAAACATGCATTGGCAATGTAGGATAGGTTTCTGAAAAAAAAAAGCGCGGCGGTGCGCATTGTAAGTGTTTCTAACATGCCATTCACTACTAGGAGTGAGAAAAACATCACGGGGTGGTGTGAATTGGAGGGCCTGAAGCAGGATAGGCAGTGAGTGGCAATGTAGGATGGAGATAAGCACCACGCGGTAGTCATCATGGGGAGGTCAGGAAACATGCATTGGCAATGTAAGATAGGTTTCTGAAAAACATCGCTGGGTGGTGCGCATTGTAAGGGTTTCTAAAAGGCCATTCACTAGTAGGAGTGAGAAAAACATCACGGGGTGGTGTGAATAGGGGGTCCTGAATCAGGATAGGCAGTGAGTGGCAATGCAGGTTGGAGAAAAGCACCACGGGGTGGTCAGGATGGGGAGGTCAGGAAACATGCAGTCGCAATGTAGTATAGGTTTCTGAAAAACATCGTGGGGTGGGGCGCATTTTAAGGGTTTCTAACAGCCCATTCCCTAGTAGGAGTGAGAAAAACATCACGGGGTGGTGTGAATGGGAGGGCCTGAATTATGATAGGGAGCCAGTGGCAATGTATGATGGAGAAAAGCACCACGGGGTGGTCAGGATCCGGAGGTCATGAAACATGCAGTGGCAATGTAGGATAGGTTTCTGAAAAAAAAAGCAGGGTGGTGCACATTGTAAGGGTTTCTAACAGGCCATTCACTAGTGGGAGTGAGAAAAATATAACGGGGTGGTGTGAATCGGAGGGCATGAATTAGGATAGGCATTGAGTGGCAATGTAGGATGGAGAAAAGCACCACGGGGTGGTCATCAAATGGAGGTCAGGAAACATGCAGTGGCAATGTAGGATAGCTTTCTGAAAAACATCGCGGGGTGGTGCGCATTATAAGGTTTTCTAACAGGCCATTCACTTGTAGGATTGAGAAAAATATAACGGGGTGGTGTGAATCAGAGGGCCTGAATCAGGTTCGGCAGTGAGTGGCAATGTAGGATGGAGAAAATCACCACGGTGTGGTCATCATGTGGAGGTCAGGAAACATGCATTGGCAATGTAGGTTACATTTCTGAAAAACATCCTCGGGTGGTGCGCATTGTAAGGGTTTCTAACAGGCCATTCACTAGTACGAGTGAGAAAAACAACACGGAGTGGTGTGAATAGGGGGGCGTGAATCAGGATAGGCAGTGTGAGTGGCAATGTAGGATGGAGAAAACCACCATGGGGTGGTCAGCATGGTGAGGTCAGGAAACATGCAGTAGAAATGTAGGATAGATTTCTGAAAAACATCGTGGGGTGATGCACATAGTAAGGGTTTCTAAAAGGCCATTCACTAGTAGCAGTTTGAAAAACAACCCCGGGTGGTTTGAATCAGACGGCCTGAATCAGGATATGCAATGAGTTGCAATGTAGGATGGAGGAAAGCACCACGGCATGGTGAGCATGGGAAGGTCAGGAAACATGCAGTGGCAATGTAGGATACGTTTCTGAAAAAGATCGCTGGGTGGTGCACATTGTAAGGGTTTCTAACAGTCCATTCACTAGTAGGAGTGAGAAATACATCATGGGGTGGTGTGAATTGGAAGGCCTGAATCAGGATAGGCAGTGAGTGGCAATGTAGAATGGAGAAAAGCACCACGGCATGGTGAGCATGGGGAGGTCAGGAAACATGTACTGGCAATGTAGTATAGGTTTCTGAAAAACATCGCGGGGTGGGGCGTATTGTAAGGGTTTCTAACAGGCCATTCAGTAGTAGGAGTGAGAAAAACATAACGGGGTGGTGAGAATCGGAAGGCCTGAATTAGGATATGCAGTGAGTGGCAATGTAGGATGGAGAAAAGCACGACAGGGTGGTCAGCATCGGGAGGTCAGGAAACATGCAGTGGCAATGTAGGATAGGTTTCTGAAAAACATCGCAGGGTGGTGCGCATTGTAACGGTTTCTAACAGGCCATTCACTAGTAGATGTGAGTAAAACATCACGGGGTGGTGTGAATTGGAGGGCCTGAATCAGGATAGGAAGTGAGTGGCAAGGTAGGATGGAGAAAAGCACCACAGGGTGGTCATCATGGGGAGGACACGAAACATTCAGTGGCAATGTAGGAGAGGTTTCTGAAAAACTTCGTGGGGTGGTGCGCATTGTCAGGGTTTCTAACAGGCCATTCAATAATAGGAGTGAGAAAAACATCACGGGGTGTGTGAATCAGAGGCGCTCAATCAGGATAGCAGTGATTGGCAAAGTAGGATGGAGAAAAGCACCACGTTGTTCTCAGCATGGGGACTTCAGGAAACATGCTTTGCCAATATAGGATAGGTTTCTGAAAAAGATTGCGGGGTGTTGTGCATTGTAAGGTTTCTAACAGGCCATTCACTAGTAGGAGTGAGAAAAACATCACGCTGTGGTGTGAATCGGAGGGCCTGAATTAGGATAGGCAGTGAGTGGCAATGTAAAGTGGAGAAAAGCACCACGGGGTGGTCAGCATGGTGAGGTCAGGAAACATGCAGTGGAAATGTAGGATACGTTTCTGAAAAAGGTCACGGGTGGTGCGCATTGTAAGGGTTTCTAACAGGCCCTTCACTAGTAGGAGTGAGAAAGACATCATGGGGTGGTGTGAATCGGAGGGCCTGAATTAGGATAGGCAGTGAGTGGCAATGTAGGATGAAGAATAGCACCATGGGATGGTCAGCATGGGGAGGTCAGGAACCCTGCAGTGGCAATGTAGGATAGGTTTTGAAAATCATCGCGGGGTGGTGCGCATCGTAAGTGTTTCTAACAGACCATTCACTAGTAGGAGTGAGAAAAACATCACAGGGGGTTGTGAATCGGAGGGTCCGAATTAGGAGAGGCAGTGAGTGGCAATATAGGATGGAGAAAAGCACCATGGGATTGTCAGCACGGAGATGTCAGGAAACATGCAGTGGCATTGTAGTATAGGTTTCTGAAAAACATCGCGGGGTGGTGCGAATTGTAAGGGTTTCTAACACGCCATTCACTAGTAGGAGTGAGAATAATATCACGGGGTGGTGTGAATTGGATGTTCTGAATTAGGATAGGCATTAAATTGCAACGTAGGAAGGAGAAAAGCACCACGGGGTGGTCAGCATGGGGAGGTCAGGAAACATGCAGTGGTAATGTAGGATAGGTTTCTGAAAAACATCGCGGGGTGGTGCGAATTGTAAGGGTTTTTAACACGCCATTCACTAGTAGGAGTGAGAATAATATCACGGGGTGGTGTGAATTGGATGTTCTGAATTAGGATAGGCATTAAATTGCAACGTAGGAAGGAGAAAAGCACCACGGGGTGGTCAGCATGGGGAGGTCAGGAAACACGCATTGGCAAATTAGGTTGGTTTCTGAAAAACATCGCCGGGTGGTGTGGATTGAAAGGCTTTCTAACAGGCCATTCACTAGTAGGAGTGAGAAATATATAACGGGGTGGTGAGAATTGGAAGCCCTGAATCAGGATAGGCAGTGAGTGGCAATATAGGATGGAGAAAAGCACCACGTCATGGTGAGCATGGGTAGTTCAGGAAACATGCAGTGGCAATGTAGTTTAGGTGTCTGAAAAACATCACGGGGTGGTGCGCATTGTAAGGGTTTAACATGCCATTCACTAGTAGGAGTGAGAAATACATCACAGGGTGGTGTGAATTGGAAGGCCTGAATCAGGATAGGCAGTGAGTGGCAATGCAGGTTGGAGAAAAGCACCACGGGGTGGTCAGGATGGGGAGGTCAGGAAACATGCAGTCGCAATGTAGTATAGGTTTCTGAAAAACAACGTGGGTTGGTGCGCATTGAAAGGGTTTCTTACAGGCCATTCACTAGTAGGAGTGAGAAAAACATCACGGGGTGGTGTGAAGCAGAGGGCCTGAATTAGGATAGGCAGTGAGTTGCAATGTAGGAGGGAGAAAAACACCACGGGGTGGTCAGGATCGGGATGTCATGAAACAAGCAGTGGCAATGTAGGATAGGTTTCTGAAAAACATCGCGGTGTGGTGTGCATTGTAAGGATTTCTAATAAGCCATTCACAACTAGGAGTGAAAAAAATGTCACGGAGTGGTGTGAATCAGAGGGTCTGAATTAGGATAGGCTGTGAGTGGCAATGGAGGATGGAGAAAAGCACCACGGGTTTGTCAGCATGGGGAGGCAAGGAAATATGCAGTGGCAATGTAGAATAGGTTTCTGATAAACATCTCTGCGTGGTGCGCATTGTAAGGGTTTCAAACAGGCCATTCACTAGCAGGAGTGAGAACAAGATCACGGGGGGGTGTGAATCGGAGGGCCTGAATTAGGATAGGCATTGAGTGGCAATGTATGATGGAGAAAAGCACCACAGAGTGGTCAGCATGGGGAGGTCAGGAAACATGCATTGGCAATGTAGGATAGGTTTCTGAAAAAAAAAAGCGCGGCGGTGCGCATTGTAAGTGTTTCTAACATGCCATTCACTACTAGGAGTGAGAAAAACATCACGGGGTGGTGTGAATTGGAGGGCCTGAAGCAGGATAGGCAGTGAGTGGCAATGTAGGATGGAGATAAGCACCACGCGGTAGTCATCATGGGGAGGTCAGGAAACATGCATTGGCAATGTAAGATAGGTTTCTGAAAAACATCGCTGGGTGGTGCGCATTGTAAGGGTTTCTAAAAGGCCATTCACTAGTAGGAGTGAGAAAAACATCACGGGGTGGTGTGAATAGGGGGTCCTGAATCAGGATAGGCAGTGAGTGGCAATGCAGGTTGGAGAAAAGCACCACGGGGTGGTCAGGATGGGGAGGTCAGGAAACATGCAGTCGCAATGTAGTATAGGTTTCTGAAAAACATCGTGGGGTGGGGCGCATTTTAAGGGTTTCTAACAGCCCATTCCCTAGTAGGAGTGAGAAAAACATCACGGGGTGGTGTGAATGGGAGGGCCTGAATTATGATAGGGAGCCAGTGGCAATGTATGATGGAGAAAAGCACCACGGGGTGGTCAGGATCCGGAGGTCATGAAACATGCAGTGGCAATGTAGGATAGGTTTCTGAAAAAAAAAGCAGGGTGGTGCACATTGTAAGGGTTTCTAACAGGCCATTCACTAGTGGGAGTGAGAAAAATATAACGGGGTGGTGTGAATCGGAGGGCATGAATTAGGATAGGCATTGAGTGGCAATGTAGGATGGAGAAAAGCACCACGGGGTGGTCATCAAATGGAGGTCAGGAAACATGCAGTGGCAATGTAGGATAGCTTTCTGAAAAACATCGCGGGGTGGTGCGCATTATAAGGTTTTCTAACAGGCCATTCACTTGTAGGATTGAGAAAAATATAACGGGGTGGTGTGAATCAGAGGGCCTGAATCAGGTTCGGCAGTGAGTGGCAATGTAGGATGGAGAAAATCACCACGGTGTGGTCATCATGTGGAGGTCAGGAAACATGCATTGGCAATGTAGGTTACATTTCTGAAAAACATCCTCGGGTGGTGCGCATTGTAAGGGTTTCTAACAGGCCATTCACTAGTACGAGTGAGAAAAACAACACGGAGTGGTGTGAATAGGGGGGCGTGAATCAGGATAGGCAGTGTGAGTGGCAATGTAGGATGGAGAAAAGCACCATGGGGTGGTCAGCATGGTGAGGTCAGGAAACATGCAGTAGAAATGTAGGATAGATTTCTGAAAAACATCGTGGGGTGATGCACATAGTAAGGGTTTCTAAAAGGCCATTCACTAGTAGCAGTTTGAAAAACAACCCCGGGTGGTTTGAATCAGACGGCCTGAATCAGGATATGCAATGAGTTGCAATGTAGGATGGAGGAAAGCACCACGGCATGGTGAGCATGGGAAGGTCAGGAAACATGCAGTGGCAATGTAGGATACGTTTCTGAAAAAGATCGCTGGGTGGTGCACATTGTAAGGGTTTCTAACAGTCCATTCACTAGTAGGAGTGAGAAATACATCATGGGGTGGTGTGAATTGGAAGGCCTGAATCAGGATAGGCAGTGAGTGGCAATGTAGAATGGAGAAAAGCACCACGGCATGGTGAGCATGGGGAGGTCAGGAAACATGTACTGGCAATGTAGTATAGGTTTCTGAAAAACATCGCGGGGTGGGGCGTATTGTAAGGGTTTCTAACAGGCCATTCAGTAGTAGGAGTGAGAAAAACATAACGGGGTGGTGAGAATCGGAAGGCCTGAATTAGGATATGCAGTGAGTGGCAATGTAGGATGGAGAAAAGCACGACAGGGTGGTCAGCATCGGGAGGTCAGGAAACATGCAGTGGCAATGTAGGATAGGTTTCTGAAAAACATCGCAGGGTGGTGCGCATTGTAACGGTTTCTAACAGGCCATTCACTAGTAGATGTGAGTAAAACATCACGGGGTGGTGTGAATTGGAGGGCCTGAATCAGGATAGGAAGTGAGTGGCAAGGTAGGATGGAGAAAAGCACCACAGGGTGGTCATCATGGGGAGGACACGAAACATTCAGTGGCAATGTAGGAGAGGTTTCTGAAAAACTTCGTGGGGTGGTGCGCATTGTCAGGGTTTCTAACAGGCCATTCAATAATAGGAGTGAGAAAAACATCACGGGGTGTGTGAATCAGAGGCGCTCAATCAGGATAGCAGTGATTGGCAAAGTAGGATGGAGAAAAGCACCACGGTGTTCTCAGCATGGGGACTTCAGGAAACATGCATTGCCAATATAGGATAGGTTTCTGAAAAAGATTGCGGGGTGTTGTGCATTGTAAGGTTTCTAACAGGCCATTCACTAGTAGGAGTGAGAAAAACATCACGCTGTGGTGTGAATCGGAGGGCCTGAATTAGGATAGGCAGTGAGTGGCAATGTAAAGTGGAGAAAAGCA
The DNA here is from genome assembly GCF_034190915.1 of Cavia porcellus. Lineage (NCBI taxonomy): Eukaryota > Metazoa > Chordata > Mammalia > Rodentia > Caviidae > Cavia > Cavia porcellus. Next base: position 2,661,344 of record NW_026947534.1, read on the forward strand.
CCACGGGGTGGTCAGCATGTTGAAGTCAGGAAACATGCAGTGGAAATGTAGGATACGTTTCTGAAAAAGGTCACGGGTGGTGCGCATTGTAAGGGTTTCTAACAGGCCCTTCACTAGTAGGAGTGAGAAAGACATCATGGGGTGGTGTGAATCGGAGGGCCTGAATTAGGATAGGCAGTGAGTGGCAATGTAGGATGAAGAATAGCACCATGGGGTGGTCAGCATGGGGAGGTCAGGAACCCTGCAGTGGCAATGTAGGATAGGTTTTGAAAATCATCGCGGGGTGGTGCGCATCGTAAGTGTTTCTAAAGACCATTCACTAGTAGGAGTGAGAAAAACATCACAGGGGGTTGTGAATCGGAGGGTCCGAATTAGGAGAAGCAGTGAGTGGCAATATAGGATGGAGAAAAGCACCATGGGATTGTCAGCAGGGAGATGTCAGGAAACATGCAGTGGCATTGTAGTATAGGTTTCTGATAAACATTGCGGGGTGGTGTGGATTGTAAGGGTTTCTAACAGGCCATTCACTAGTAGGAGTGAGAAAATCATCATGGGGTGGTGTGAATCGGAAGCCCTGACTCAGTATAGACAGTGTGAGTGGCAATGTAGGATGGAGAAAAACACCACGGAATGGTCAACATGGGGAGCTCAATAAACATGCAGTGGTAAGGTAGGATAGGTTTCTGAAAAACATCGCGGGGTGGTGCGAATTGTAAGGGTTTCTAACACGCCATTCACTAGTAGGAGTGAGAATAATATCACGGGGTGGTGTGAATTGGATGTTCTGAATTAGGATAGGCATTAAATTGCAACATAGGAAGGAGAAAAGCACCACGGGGTGGTCAGCATGGGGAGGTCAGGAAACACGCATTGGCAATGTAGGTTGGTTTCTGAAAAACATCGCCGGGTGTTGTGGATTGTAAGGCTTTCTAACAGGCCATTCACTAGTAGGAGTGAGAAATATATAACGGGGTGGTGTGAATTGGAAGTCCTGAATCAGGATAGGCAGTGAGTGGCAATATAGGATGGAGAAAAGCACCACGTCATGGTGAGCATGTGTAGTTCAGGAAACATGCAGTGGCAATGTAGTTTAGGTGTCTGAAAAACATCACGGGGTGGTGCGCATTGTAAGGGTTTCTAACAGGCCATTCACTAGTAGGAGTGAGAAATACATCACGGGGTGATGTGAATTGGAAGGCCTGAATGAGGATAGGCAGTGAGTGGCAACGTAGGATGGAGAAAAGCACCATGGGGTGGTCAGGATCGGGAGGTCAGGAAACATGCAGTGGCAATGTAGGATAGGTTTCTGAAAAACATCGCAGGGTGGTGCGCATTGTAAGGGTTTCTAACAGGCCATTCACTAGTAGAAGTGAGAAAAACATCACGGGGTGGTGTGAATCAGAGGGCCTTTATCAGGATAGGCCGTGAGTGGCAATGTACGATGGAGAAAACACAACGGTGTGGTCAGCATGTGGAGGTCAGGAAACATGCATTGGCAATGTAGTATAGGTTTCTGAAAAACATCGCGGGGTGGGGCGCCTTCTAAGGGTTTCTAACAGGCCATTCACTAGTAGGAGTGAGAAAAACATCGCTAGGTGGTGTGAATCGGAGGGCCTGAATTGGCATAGGCAATGAGTGGCAATGAAGAATGGAGAAAAGCACCACAGTGTGGTCAACATGAGGAGGTCAGGAAACATGCAGTGGCAATGTAGGATAGGTTTCTGAAAAACGTCGCGGGGTGGTGCGCATTTTAAGGATTTCTAATAAGCCATTCACAACTAGGAGTGAAAAAAACGTCACGGAGTGGTGTGAATCAGAGGGTCTGAATTAGGATAGGCTGTGAGTGGCAATGGAGGATGGAGAAAAGCACCACGGGTTTGTCAGCATGGGGAGGCAAGGAAATATGCAGTGGCAATGTAGAATAGGTTTCTGATAAACATCTCTGCGTGGTGCGCATTGTAAGGGTTTCAAACAGGCCATTCACTAGCAGGAGTGAGAAAAAGATCACGGGGTGGTGTGAATCGGAGGGCCTGAATTAGGATAGGCATTGAGTGGCAATGTATGATGGAGAAAAGCACCACAGAGTGGTCAGCATGGGGAGGTCAGGAAACATGCATTGGCAATGTAGGATAGGTTTTTGAAAAAAAAAAGCGCGGTGGTGCGCATTGTAACTGTTTCTAACATGCCATTCACTACTAGGAGTGAGAAAAACATCACGGGGTGGTGTGAATAGGGGGTCCTGAATCAGGATAGGCAGTGAGTGGCAATGCAGGATGGAGAAAAGCACCACGGGGTGGTCAGGATGGGGAGGTCAGGAAACATGCACTCGCAATGTAGTATAGGTTTCTGAAAAACATCGTGGGGTGGGGCGCATTTTAAGGGTTTCTAACAGGCCATTCCCTAGTAGGAGTGAGAAAAACATCACGGGGTGGTGTGAATGGGAGGGCCTGAATTATGATAGGGAGCCAGTGGCAATGTATGATGGAGAAAAGCACCACGGGGTGGTCAGGATCCGGAGGTCATGAAACATGCAGTGGCAATGTAGGATAGGTTTCTGAAAAAAAAAAGCAGGGTGGTGCGCATTGTAAGGGTTTCTAACAGGCCATTCACTAGTGGGAGTGAGAAAAATATCACGGGGTGGTGTGAATCGGAGGGCCTGAATTAGGATAGGCATTGAGTGGCAATGTAGGATGGAGAAAAGCACCACGGGGTGGTCATCAAATGGAGGTCAGCAAACATGCAGTGGCAATGTAGGATAGCTTTCTGAAAAACATCGCGGGGTGGTGCACATTATAAGGGTTTCTAACAGGCCATTCACTAGTAGGATTGAGAAAAATATAACGGGGTGGTGTGAATCAGAGGGCCTGAATCAGGTTCGGCAGTGAGTGGCAATGTAGGATGGAGAAAATCACCACGGTGTGGTCATCATGTGGAGGTCAGGAAACATGCATTGGCAATGTAGGTTACATTTCTGAAAAACATCCTCGGGTGGTGCGCATTGTAAGTGTTTCTAACAGGCCATTCACTAGTACGAGTGAGAAAAACAACACGTGGTGGTGTGAATAAGGGGGCGTGAATCAGGATAGGCAGTGTGAGTGGCAATGTAGGATGGAGAAAACCACCATGGGGTGGTCAGCATGGTGAGGTCAGGAAACATGCAGTAGAAATGTAGGATAGATTTCTGAAAAACATCGTGGGGTGGTGCACATAGTAAGGGTTTCTAAAAGGCCATTCACTAGTAGCAGTTTGAAAAACAACCCCGGGTGGTTTGAATCGGACGGCCTGAATCAGGATAGGCAGTGAGTTGCAATGTAGGATGGAGGAAAGCACCACGGCATGGTGAGCATGGGAAGGTCAGGAAACATGCAGTGGCAATGTAGGATATGTTTCTGAAAAAGATCGCTGGGTGGTGCACATTGTAAGGGTTTCTAACAGTCCATTCACTAGTAGGAGTGAGAAATACATCATGGCGTGGTGTGAATTGGAAGGCCTGAATCAGGATAGGCAGTGAGTGGCAATGTAGAATGGAGAAAAGCACCACGGCATGGTGAGCATGGGGAGGTCAGGAAACATGTACTGGCAATGTAGTATAGGTTTCTGAAAAACATCGCGGGGTGGGGCCCATTCTAAGGGTTTCTAACAGGCCATTCACTAGTAGGAGTGACAAAAACATAACGGGGTGGTGAGAATCGGAGGGCCTGAATTAGGATAGGCAGTGAGTGGCAATGTAGGATGGAGAAAAGCACGACAGGGTGGTCAGCATCGGGAGGTCAGGAAACATGCAGTGGCAATGTAGGATAGGTTTCTGAAAAACATCGCAGGGTGGTGCGCATTGTAACGGTTTCTAACAGGCCATTCACTAGTAGAAGTGAGTAAAACATCACGGGGTGGTGTGAATTGGAGGGCCTGAATCAGGATAGGAAGTGAGTGGCAAGGTAGGATGGAGAAAAGCACCACAGGGTGGTCATCATGGGGAGGACACGAAACATTCAGTGGCAATGTAGGAGAGGTTTCTGAAAAACTTCGTGGGGTGGTGCGCATTGTCAGGGTTTCTAACAGGCCATTCAATAATAGGAGTGAGAAAAACATCACGGGGTGTGTGAATCAGAGGCGCTCAATCAGGATAGCAGTGATTGGCAAAGTAGGATGGAGAAAAGCACCACGGTGTTCTCAGCATGGGGACTTCAGGAAACATGCTTTGCCAATATAGGATAGGTTTCTGAAAAAGATTGCGGGGTGTTGTGCATTGTAAGGTTTCTAACAGGCCATTCACTAGTAGGAGTGAGAAAAACATCACGCTGTGGTGTGAATCGGAGGGCCTGAATTAGGATAGGCAGTGAGTGGCAATGTAAAGTGGAGAAAAGCACCACGGGGTGGTCAGCATGGTGAGGTCAGGAAACATGCAGTGGAAATGTAGGATACGTTTCTGAAAAAGGTCACGGGTGGTGCGCATTGTAAGGGTTTCTAACAGGCCCTTCACTAGTAGGAGTGAGAAAGACATCATGGGGTGGTGTGAATCGGAGGGCCTGAATTAGGATAGGCAGTGAGTGGCAATGTAGGATGAAGAATAGCACCATGGGATGGTCAGCATGGGGAGGTCAGGAACCCTGCAGTGGCAATGTAGGATAGGTTTTGAAAATCATCGCGGGGTGGTGCGCATCGTAAGTGTTTCTAACAGACCATTCACTAGTAGGAGTGAGAAAAACATCACAGGGGGTTGTGAATCGGAGGGTCCGAATTAGGAGAGGCAGTGAGTGGCAATATAGGATGGAGAAAAGCACCATGGGATTGTCAGCACGGAGATGTCAGGAAACATGCAGTGGCATTGTAGTATAGGTTTCTGAAAAACATCGCGGGGTGGTGCGAATTGTAAGGGTTTCTAACACGCCATTCACTAGTAGGAGTGAGAATAATATCACGGGGTGGTGTGAATTGGATGTTCTGAATTAGGATAGGCATTAAATTGCAACGTAGGAAGGAGAAAAGCACCACGGGGTGGTCAGCATGGGGAGGTCAGGAAACATGCAGTGGTAATGTAGGATAGGTTTCTGAAAAACATCGCGGGGTGGTGCGAATTGTAAGGGTTTTTAACACGCCATTCACTAGTAGGAGTGAGAATAATATCACGGGGTGGTGTGAATTGGATGTTCTGAATTAGGATAGGCATTAAATTGCAACGTAGGAAGGAGAAAAGCACCACGGGGTGGTCAGCATGGGGAGGTCAGGAAACACGCATTGGCAAATTAGGTTGGTTTCTGAAAAACATCGCCGGGTGGTGTGGTTTGAAAGGCTTTCTAACAGGCCATTCACTAGTAGGAGTGAGAAATATATAACGGGGTGGTGAGAATTGGAAGCCCTGAATCAGGATAGGCAGTGAGTGGCAATATAGGATGGAGAAAAGCACCACGTCATGGTGAGCATGGGTAGTTCAGGAAACATGCAGTGGCAATGTAGTTTAGGTGTCTGAAAAACATCACGGGGTGGTGCGCATTGTAAGGGTTTAACATGCCATTCACTAGTAGGAGTGAGAAATACATCACAGGGTGGTGTGAATTGGAAGGCCTGAATCAGGATAGGCAGTGAGTGGCAATGCAGGTTGGAGAAAAGCACCACGGGGTGGTCAGGATGGGGAGGTCAGGAAACATGCAGTCGCAATGTAGTATAGGTTTCTGAAAAACAACGTGGGTTGGTGCGCATTGAAAGGGTTTCTAACAGGCCATTCACTAGTAGGAGTGAGAAAAACATCACGGGGTGGTGTGAAGCAGAGGGCCTGAATTAGGATAGGCAGTGAGTTGCAATGTAGGAGGGAGAAAAACACCACGGGGTGGTCAGGATCGGGATGTCATGAAACAAGCAGTGGCAATGTAGGATAGGTTTCTGAAAAACATCGCGGTGTGGTGTGCATTGTAAGGATTTCTAATAAGCCATTCACAACTAGGAGTGAAAAAAATGTCACGGAGTGGTGTGAATCAGAGGGTCTGAATTAGGATAGGCTGTGAGTGGCAATGGAGGATGGAGAAAAGCACCACGGGTTTGTCAGCATGGGGAGGCAAGGAAATATGCAGTGGCAATGTAGAATAGGTTTCTGATAAACATCTCTGCGTGGTGCGCATTGTAAGGGTTTCAAACAGGCCATTCACTAGCAGGAGTGAGAACAAGATCACGGGGGGGTGTGAATCGGAGGGCCTGAATTAGGATAGGCATTGAGTGGCAATGTATGATGGAGAAAAGCACCACAGAGTGGTCAGCATGGGGAGGTCAGGAAACATGCATTGGCAATGTAGGATAGGTTTCTGAAAAAAAAAAGCGCGGCGGTGCGCATTGTAAGTGTTTCTAACATGCCATTCACTACTAGGAGTGAGAAAAACATCACGGGGTGGTGTGAATTGGAGGGCCTGAAGCAGGATAGGCAGTGAGTGGCAATGTAGGATGGAGATAAGCACCACGCGGTAGTCATCATGGGGAGGTCAGGAAACATGCATTGGCAATGTAAGATAGGTTTCTGAAAAACATCGCTGGGTGGTGCGCATTGTAAGGGTTTCTAAAAGGCCATTCACTAGTAGGAGTGAGAAAAACATCACGGGGTGGTGTGAATAGGGGGTCCTGAATCAGGATAGGCAGTGAGTGGCAATGCAGGTTGGAGAAAAGCACCACGGGGTGGTCAGGATGGGGAGGTCAGGAAACATGCAGTCGCAATGTAGTATAGGTTTCTGAAAAACATCGTGGGGTGGGGCGCATTTTAAGGGTTTCTAACAGCCCATTCCCTAGTAGGAGTGAGAAAAACATCACGGGGTGGTGTGAATGGGAGGGCCTGAATTATGATAGGGAGCCAGTGGCAATGTATGATGGAGAAAAGCACCACGGGGTGGTCAGGATCCGGAGGTCATGAAACATGCAGTGGCAATGTAGGATAGGTTTCTGAAAAAAAAAGCAGGGTGGTGCACATTGTAAGGGTTTCTAACAGGCCATTCACTAGTGGGAGTGAGAAAAATATAACGGGGTGGTGTGAATCGGAGGGCATGAATTAGGATAGGCATTGAGTGGCAATGTAGGATGGAGAAAAGCACCACGGGGTGGTCATCAAATGGAGGTCAGGAAACATGCAGTGGCAATGTAGGATAGCTTTCTGAAAAACATCGCGGGGTGGTGCGCATTATAAGGTTTTCTAACAGGCCATTCACTTGTAGGATTGAGAAAAATATAACGGGGTGGTGTGAATCAGAGGGCCTGAATCAGGTTCGGCAGTGAGTGGCAATGTAGGATGGAGAAAATCACCACGGTGTGGTCATCATGTGGAGGTCAGGAAACATGCATTGGCAATGTAGGTTACATTTCTGAAAAACATCCTCGGGTGGTGCGCATTGTAAGGGTTTCTAACAGGCCATTCACTAGTACGAGTGAGAAAAACAACACGGAGTGGTGTGAATAGGGGGGCGTGAATCAGGATAGGCAGTGTGAGTGGCAATGTAGGATGGAGAAAAGCACCATGGGGTGGTCAGCATGGTGAGGTCAGGAAACATGCAGTAGAAATGTAGGATAGATTTCTGAAAAACATCGTGGGGTGGTGCACATAGTAAGGGTTTCTAAAAGGCCATTCACTAGTAGCAGTTTGAAAAACAACCCCGGGTGGTTTGAATCGGACGGCCTGAATCAGGATATGCAATGAGTTGCAATGTAGGATGGAGGAAAGCACCACGGCATGGTGAGCATGGGAAGGTCAGGAAACATGCAGTGGCAATGTAGGATACGTTTCTGAAAAAGATCGCTGGGTGGTGCACATTGTAAGGGTTTCTAACAGTCCATTCACTAGTAGGAGTGAGAAATACATCATGGGGTGGTGTGAATTGGAAGGCCTGAATCAGGATAGGCAGTGAGTGGCAATGTAGAATGGAGAAAAGCACCACGGCATGGTGAGCATGGGGAGGTCAGGAAACATGTACTGGCAATGTAGTATAGGTTTCTGAAAAACATCGCGGGGTGGGGCGTATTGTAAGGGTTTCTAACAGGCCATTCAGTAGTAGGAGTGAGAAAAACATAACGGGGTGGTGAGAATCGGAAGGCCTGAATTAGGATATGCAGTGAGTGGCAATGTAGGATGGAGAAAAGCACGACAGGGTGGTCAGCATCGGGAGGTCAGGAAACATGCAGTGGCAATGTAGGATAGGTTTCTGAAAAACATCGCAGGGTGGTGCGCATTGTAACGGTTTCTAACAGGCCATTCACTAGTAGATGTGAGTAAAACATCACGGGGTGGTGTGAATTGGAGGGCCTGAATCAGGATAGGAAGTGAGTGGCAAGGTAGGATGGAGAAAAGCACCACAGGGTGGTCATCATGGGGAGGACACGAAACATTCAGTGGCAATGTAGGAGAGGTTTCTGAAAAACTTCGTGGGGTGGTGCGCATTGTCAGGGTTTCTAACAGGCCATTCAATAATAGGAGTGAGAAAAACATCACGGGGTGTGTGAATCAGAGGCGCTCAATCAGGATAGCAGTGATTGGCAAAGTAGGATGGAGAAAAGCACCACGGTGTTCTCAGCATGGGGACTTCAGGAAACATGCATTGCCAATATAGGATAGGTTTCTGAAAAAGATTGCAGGGTGTTGTGCATTGTAAGTTTTCTAACAGGCCATTCACTAGTAGGAGTGAGAAAAACATCACGCTGTGGTGTGAATCGGAGGGCCTGAATTAGGATAGGCAGTGAGTGGCAATGTAAAGTGGAGAAAAGCACCACGGGGTGGTCAGCATGGTGAAGTCAGGAAACATGCAGTGGAAATCTAGGATACGTTTCTGAAAAAGGTCACGGGTGGTGCGCATTGTAAGGGTTTCTAACAGGCCCTTCACTAGTAGGAGTGAGAAAGACATCATGGGGTGGTGTGAATCGGAGGGCCTGAATTAGGATAGGCAGTGAGTGGCAATGTAGGATGAAGAATAGCACCATGGGGTGGTCAGCATGGGGAGGTCAGGAACCCTGCAGTGGCAATGTAGGATAGGTTTTGAAAATCATCGCGGGGTGGTGCGCATCGTAAGTGTTTCTAAAGACCATTCACTAGTAGGAGTGAGAAAAACATCACAGGGGGTTGTGAATCGGAGGGTCCGAATTAGGAGAAGCAGTGAGTGGCAATATAGGATGGAGAAAAGCACCATGGGATTGTCAGCAGGGAGATGTCAGGAAACATGCAGTGGCATTGTAGTATAGGTTTCTGATAAACATTGCGGGGTGGTGTGGATTGTAAGGGTTTCTAACAGGCCATTCACTAGTAGGAGTGAGAAAATCATCATGGTGTGGTGTGAATCGGAAGCCCTGACTCAGTATAGACAGTGTGAGTGGCAATGTAGGATGGAGAAAAACACCACGGAATGGTCAACATGGGGAGCCCAATAAACATGCAGTGGTAAGGTAGGATAGGTTTCTGAAAAACATCGCGGGGTGGTGCGAATTGTAAGGGTTTCTAACACGCCATTCACTAGTAGGAGTGAGAATAATATCACGGGGTGGTGTGAATTGGATGTTCTGAATTAGGATAGGCATTAAATTGCAACATAGGAAGGAGAAAAGCACCACGGGGTGGTCAGCATGGGGAGGTCAGGAAACACGCATTGGCAATGTAGGTTGGTTTCTGAAAAACATCGCCGGGTGTTGTGGATTGTAAGGCTTTCTAACAGGCCATTCACTAGTAGGAGTGAGAAATATATAACGGGGTGGTGTGAATTGGAAGTCCTGAATCAGGATAGGCAGTGAGTGGCAATATAGGATGGAGAAAAGCACCACGTCATGGTGAGCATGTGTAGTTCAGGAAACATGCAGTGGCAATGTAGTTTAGGTGTCTGAAAAACATCACGGGGTGGTGCGCATTGTAAGGGTTTCTAACAGGCCATTCACTAGTAGGAGTGAGAAATACATCACGGGGTGATGTGAATTGGAAGGCCTGAATGAGGATAGGCAGTGAGTGGCAACGTAGGATGGAGAAAAGCACCATGGGGTGGTCAGGATCGGGAGGTCAGGAAACATGCAGTGGCAATGTAGGATAGGTTTCTGAAAAACATCGCAGGGTGGTGCGCATTGTAAGGGTTTCTAACAGGCCATTCACTAGTAGAAGTGAGAAAAACATCACGGGGTGGTGTGAATCAGAGGGCCTTTATCAGGATAGGCCGTGAGTGGCAATGTACGATGGAGAAAACACAACGGTGTGGTCAGCATGTGGAGGTCAGGAAACATGCATTGGCAATGTAGTATAGGTTTCTGAAAAACATCGCGGGGTGGGGCGCCTTCTAAGGGTTTCTAACAGGCCATTCACTAGTAGGAGTGAGAAAAACATCGCTAGGTGGTGTGAATCGGAGGGCCTGAATTGGCATAGGCAATGAGTGGCAATGAAGAATGGAGAAAAGCACCACAGTGTGGTCAACATGAGGAGGTCAGGAAACATGCAGTGGCAATGTAGGATAGGTTTCTGAAAAACGTCGCGGGGTGGTGCGCATTTTAAGGATTTCTAATAAGCCATTCACAACTAGGAGTGAAAAAAACGTCACGGAGTGGTGTGAATCAGAGGGTCTGAATTAGGATAGGCTGTGAGTGGCAATGGAGGATGGAGAACAGCACCACGGGTTTGTCAGCATGGGGAGGCAAGGAAATATGCAGTGGCAATGTAGAATAGGTTTCTGATAAACATCTCTGCGTGGTGCGAATTGTAAGGGTTTCAAACAGGCCATTCACTAGCAGGAGTGAGAACAAGATCACGGGGTGGTGTGAATCGGAGGGCCTGAATTAGGATAGGCATTGAGTGGCAATGTATGATGGAGAAAAGCACCACAGAGTGGTCAGCATGGGGAGGTCAGGAAACATGCATTGGCAATGTAGGATAGGTTTTTGAAAAAAAAAAGCACGGTGGTGCGCATTGTAACTGTTTCTAACATGCCATTCACTACTAGGAGTGAGAAAAACATCACGGGGTGGTGTGAATAGGGGGTCCTGAATCAGGATAGGCAGTGAGTGGCAATGCAGGATGGAGAAAAGCACCACGGGGTGGTCAGGATGGGGAGGTCAGGAAACATGCACTCGCAATGTAGTATAGGTTTCTGAAAAACATCGTGGGGTGGGGCGCATTTTAAGGGTTTCTAACAGGCCATTCCCTAGTAGGAGTGAGAAAAACATCACGGGGTGGTGTGAATGGGAGGGCCTGAATTATGATAGGGAGCCAGTGGCAATGTATGATGGAGAAAAGCACCAAGGGGTGGTCAGGATCCGGAGGTCATGAAACATGCAGTGGCAATGTAGGATAGGTTTCTGAAAAAAAAAGCAGGGTGGTGCGCATTGTAAGGGTTTCTAACAGGCCATTCACTAGTGGGAGTGAGAAAAATATCACGGGGTGGTGTGAATTGGAAGGCCTGAATCAGGATAGGCAGTGAGTGGCAATGTAGAATGGAGAAAAGCACCACGGCATGGTGAGCATGGGGAGGTCAGGAAACATGTACTGGCAATGTAGTATAGGTTTCTGAAAAACATCGCGGGGTGGGGCGTATTGTAAGGGTTTCTAACAGGCCATTCAGTAGTAGGAGTGAGAAAAACATAACGGGGTGGTGAGAATCGGAAGGCCTGAATTAGGATATGCAGTGAGTGGCAATGTAGGATGGAGAAAAGCACGACAGGGTGGTCAGCATCGGGAGGTCAGGAAACATGCAGTGGCAATGTAGGATAGGTTTCTGAAAAACATCGCAGGGTGGTGCGCATTGTAACGGTTTCTAACAGGCCATTCACTAGTAGATGTGAGTAAAACATCACGGGGTGGTGTGAATTGGAGGGCCTGAATCAGGATAGGAAGTGAGTGGCAAGGTAGGATGGAGAAAAGCACCACAGGGTTGTCATCATGGGGAGGACACGAAACATTCAGTGGCAATGTAGGAGAGGTTTCTGAAAAACTTCGTGGGGTGGTGCGCATTGTCAGGGTTTCTAACAGGCCATTCAATAATAGGAGTGAGAAAAACATCACGGGGTGTGTGAATCAGAGGCGCTCAATCAGGATAGCAGTGATTGGCAAAGTAGGATGGAGAAAAGCACCACGGTGTTCTCAGCATGGGGACTTCAGGAAACATGCATTGCCAATATAGGATAGGTTTCTGAAAAAGATTGCGGGGTGTTGTGCATTGTAAGGTTTCTAACAGGCCATTCACTAGTAGGAGTGAGAAAAACATCACGCTGTGGTGTGAATCGGAGGGCCTGAATTAGGATAGGCAGTGAGTGGCAATGTAAAGTGGAGAAAAGCACCACGGGGTGGTCAGCATGTTGAAGTCAGGAAACATGCAGTGGAAATGTAGGATACGTTTCTGAAAAAGGTCACGGGTGGTGCGCATTGTAAGGGTTTCTAACAGGCCCTTCACTAGTAGGAGTGAGAAAGACATCATGGGGTGGTGTGAATCGGAGGGCCTGAATTAGGATAGGCAGTGAGTGGCAATGTAGGATGAAGAATAGCACCATGGGGTGGTCAGCATGGGGAGGTCAGGAACCCTGCAGTGGCAATGTAGGATAGGTTTTGAAAATCATCGCGGGGTGGTGCGCATCGTAAGTGTTTCTAAAGACCATTCACTAGTAGGAGTGAGAAAAACATCACAGGGGGTTGTGAATCGGAGGGTCCGAATTAGGAGAAGCAGTGAGTGGCAATATAGGATGGAGAAAAGCACCATGGGATTGTCAGCAGGGAGATGTCAGGAAACATGCAGTGGCATTGTAGTATAGGTTTCTGATAAACATTGCGGGGTGGTGTGGATTGTAAGGGTTTCTAACAGGCCATTCACTAGTAGGAGTGAGAAAATCATCATGGGGTGGTGTGAATCGGAAGCCCTGACTCAGTATAGACAGTGTGAGTGGCAATGTAGGATGGAGAAAAACACCACGGAATGGTCAACATGGGGAGCTCAATAAACATGCAGTGGTAAGGTAGGATAGGTTTCTGAAAAACATCGCGGGGTGGTGCGAATTGTAAGGGTTTCTAACACGCCATTCACTAGTAGGAGTGAGAATAATATCACGGGGTGGTGTGAATTGGATGTTCTGAATTAGGATAGGCATTAAATTGCAACATAGGAAGGAGAAAAGCACCACGGGGTGGTCAGCATGGGGAGGTCAGGAAACACGCATTGGCAATGTAGGTTGGTTTCTGAAAAACATCGCCGGGTGTTGTGGATTGTAAGGCTTTCTAACAGGCCATTCACTAGTAGGAGTGAGAAATATATAACGGGGTGGTGTGAATTGGAAGTCCTGAATCAGGATAGGCAGTGAGTGGCAATATAGGATGGAGAAAAGCACCACGTCATGGTGAGCATGTGTAGTTCAGGAAACATGCAGTGGCAATGTAGTTTAGGTGTCTGAAAATCATCACAGGGTGGTGCGCATTGTAAGGGTTTCTAACAGGCCATTCACTAGTAGGAGTGAGAAATACATCACGGGGTGATGTGAATTGGAAGGCCTGAATGAGGATAGGCAGTGATTGGCAACGTAGGATGGAGAAAAGCACCATGGGGTGGTCAGGATCGGGAGGTCAGGAAACATGCAGTGGCAATGTAGGATAGGTTTCTGAAAAACATCGCAGGGTGGTGCGCATTGTAAGGGTTTCTAACAGGCCATTCACTAGTAGAAGTGAGAAAAACATCACGGGGTGGTGTGAATCAGAGGGCCTTTATCAGGATAGGCCGTGAGTGGCAATGTACGATGGAGAAAACACAACGGTGTGGTCAGCATGTGGAGGTCAGGAAACATGCATTGGCAATGTAGTATAGGTTTCTGAAAAACATCGCGGGGTGGGGCGCCTTCTAAGGGTTTCTAACAGGCCATTCACTAGTAGGAGTGAGAAAAACATCGCTAGGTGGTGTGAATCGGAGGGCCTGAATTGGCATAGGAAATGAGTGGCAATGAAGAATGGAGAAAAGCACCACAGTGTGGTCAACATGAGGAGGTCAGGAAACATGCAGTGGCAATGTAGGATAGGTTTCTGAAAAACGTCGCGGGGTGGTGCGCATTTTAAGGATTTCTAATAAGCCATTCACAACTAGGAGTGAAAAAAACGTCACGGAGTGGTGTGAATCAGAGGGTCTGAATTAGGATAGGCTGTGAGTGGCAATGGAGGATGGAGAAAAGCACCACGGTTTTGTCAGCATGGGGAGGCAAGGAAATATGCAGTGGCAATGTAGAATAGGTTTCTGATAAACATCTCTGCGTGGTGCGCATTGTAAGGGTTTCAAACAGGCCATTCACTAGCAGGAGTGAGAACAAGATCACGGGGTGGTGTGAATCGGAGGGCCTGAATTAGGATAGGCATTGAGTGGCAATGTATGATGGAGAAAAGCACCACAGAGTGGTCAGCATGGGGAGGTCAGGAAACATGCATTGGCAATGTAGGATAGGTTTTTGAAAAAAAAAAGCGCGGTGGTGCGCATTGTAACTGTTTCTAACATGCCATTCACTACTAGGAGTGAGAAAAACATCACGGGGTGGTGTGAATAGGGGGTCCTGAATCAGGATAGGCAGTGAGTGGCAATGCAGGATGGAGAAAAGCACCACGGGGTGGTCAGGATGGGGAGGTCAGGAAACATGCACTCGCAATGTAGTATAGGTTTCTGAAAAACATCGTGGGGTGGGGCGCATTTTAAGGGTTTCTAACAGGCCATTCCCTAGTAGGAGTGAGAAAAACATCACGGGGTGGTGTGAATGGGAGGGCCTGAATTATGATAGGGAGCCAGTGGCAATGTATGATGGAGAAAAGCACCACGGGGTGGTCAGGATCCGGAGGTCATGAAACATGCAGTGGCAATGTAGGATAGGTTTCTGAAAAAAAAAGCAGGGTGGTGCGCATTGTAAGGGTTTCTAACAGGCCATTCACTAGTGGGAGTGAGAAAAATATCACGGGGTGGTGTGAATCGGAGGGCCTGAATTAGGATAGGCATTGAGTGGCAATGTAGGATGGAGAAAAGCACCACGGGGTGGTCATCAAATGGAGGTCAGCAAACATGCAGTGGCAATGTAGGATAGCTTTCTGAAAAACATCGCGGGGTGGTGCACATTATAAGGGTTTCTAACAGGCCATTCACTAGTAGGATTGAGAAAAATATAACGGGGTGGTGTGAATCAGAGGGCCTGAATCAGGTTCGGCAGTGAGTGGCAATGTAGGATGGAGAAAATTACCACGGTGTGGTCATCATGTGGAGGTCAGGAAACATGCATTGGCAATGTAGGTTACATTTCTGAAAAACATCCTCGGGTGGTGCGCATTGTAAGTGTTTCTAACAGGCCATTCACTAGTACGAGTGAGAAAAACAACACGTGGTGGTGTGAATAAGGGGGCGTGAATCAGGATAGGCAGTGTGAGTGGCAATGTAGGATGGAGAAAACCACCATGGGGTGGTCAGCATGGTGAGGTCAGGAAACATGCAGTAGAAATGTAGGATAGATTTCTGAAAAACATCGTGGGGTGGTGCACATAGTAAGGGTTTCTAAAAGGCCATTCACTAGTAGCAGTTTGAAAAACAACCCCGGGTGGTTTGAATCGGACGGCCTGAATCAGGATAGGCAGTGAGTTGCAATGTAGGATGGAGGAAAGCACCACGGCATGGTGAGCATGGGAAGGTCAGGAAACATGCAGTGGCAATGTAGGATATGTTTCTGAAAAAGATCGCTGGGTGGTGCACATTGTAAGGGTTTCTAACAGTCCATTCACTAGTAGGAGTGAGAAATACATCATGGCGTGGTGTGAATTGGAAGGCCTGAATCAGGATAGGCAGTGAGTGGCAATGTAGAATGGAGAAAAGCACCACGGCATGGTGAGCATGGGGAGGTCAGGAAACATGTACTGGCAATGTAGTATAGGTTTCTGAAAAACATCGCGGGGTGGGGCCCATTCTAAGGGTTTCTAACAGGCCATTCACTAGTAGGAGTGACAAAAACATAACGGGGTGGTGAGAATCGGAGGGCCTGAATTAGGATAGGCAGTGAGTGGCAATGTAGGATGGAGAAAAGCACGACAGGGTGGTCAGCATCGGGAGGTCAGGAAACATGCAGTGGCAATGTAGGATAGGTTTCTGAAAAACATCGCAGGGTGGTGCGCATTGTAACGGTTTCTAACAGGCCATTCACTAGTAGAAGTGAGTAAAACATCACGGGGTGGTGTGAATTGGAGGGCCTGAATCAGGATAGGAAGTGAGTGGCAAGGTAGGATGGAGAAAAGCACCACAGGGTGGTCATCATGGGGAGGACACGAAACATTCAGTGGCAATGTAGGAGAGGTTTCTGAAAAACTTCGTGGGGTGGTGCGCATTGTCAGGGTTTCTAACAGGCCATTCAATAATAGGAGTGAGAAAAACATCACGGGGTGTGTGAATCAGAGGCGCTCAATCAGGATAGCAGTGATTGGCAAAGTAGGATGGAGAAAAGCACCACGGTGTTCTCAGCATGGGGACTTCAGGAAACATGCTTTGCCAATATAGGATAGGTTTCTGAAAAAGATTGCGGGGTGTTGTGCATTGTAAGGTTTCTAACAGGCCATTCACTAGTAGGAGTGAGAAAAACATCACGCTGTGGTGTGAATCGGAGGGCCTGAATTAGGATAGGCAGTGAGTGGCAATGTAAAGTGGAGAAAAGCACCACGGGGTGGTCAGCATGGTGAGGTCAGGAAACATGCAGTGGAAATGTAGGATACGTTTCTGAAAAAGGTCACGGGTGGTGCGCATTGTAAGGGTTTCTAACAGGCCCTTCACTAGTAGGAGTGAGAAAGACATCATGGGGTGGTGTGAATCGGAGGGCCTGAATTAGGATAGGCAGTGAGTGGCAATGTAGGATGAAGAATAGCACCATGGGATGGTCAGCATGGGGAGGTCAGGAACCCTGCAGTGGCAATGTAGGATAGGTTTTGAAAATCATCGCGGGGTGGTGCGCATCGTAAGTGTTTCTAACAGACCATTCACTAGTAGGAGTGAGAAAAACATCACAGGGGGTTGTGAATCGGAGGGTCCGAATTAGGAGAGGCAGTGAGTGGCAATATAGGATGGAGAAAAGCACCATGGGATTGTCAGCACGGAGATGTCAGGAAACATGCAGTGGCATTGTAGTATAGGTTTCTGAAAAACATCGCGGGGTGGTGCGAATTGTAAGGGTTTCTAACACGCCATTCACTAGTAGGAGTGAGAATAATATCACGGGGTGGTGTGAATTGGATGTTCTGAATTAGGATAGGCATTAAATTGCAACGTAGGAAGGAGAAAAGCACCACGGGGTGGTCAGCATGGGGAGGTCAGGAAACATGCAGTGGTAATGTAGGATAGGTTTCTGAAAAACATCGCGGGGTGGTGCGAATTGTAAGGGTTTTTAACACGCCATTCACTAGTAGGAGTGAGAATAATATCACGGGGTGGTGTGAATTGGATGTTCTGAATTAGGATAGGCATTAAATTGCAACGTAGGAAGGAGAAAAGCACCACGGGGTGGTCAGCATGGGGAGGTCAGGAAACACGCATTGGCAAATTAGGTTGGTTTCTGAAAAACATCGCCGGGTGGTGTGGTTTGAAAGGCTTTCTAACAGGCCATTCACTAGTAGGAGTGAGAAATATATAACGGGGTGGTGAGAATTGGAAGCCCTGAATCAGGATAGGCAGTGAGTGGCAATATAGGATGGAGAAAAGCACCACGTCATGGTGAGCATGGGTAGTTCAGGAAACATGCAGTGGCAATGTAGTTTAGGTGTCTGAAAAACATCACGGGGTGGTGCGCATTGTAAGGGTTTAACATGCCATTCACTAGTAGGAGTGAGAAATACATCACAGGGTGGTGTGAATTGGAAGGCCTGAATCAGGATAGGCAGTGAGTGGCAATGCAGGTTGGAGAAAAGCACCACGGGGTGGTCAGGATGGGGAGGTCAGGAAACATGCAGTCGCAATGTAGTATAGGTTTCTGAAAAACAACGTGGGTTGGTGCGCATTGAAAGGGTTTCTAACAGGCCATTCACTAGTAGGAGTGAGAAAAACATCACGGGGTGGTGTGAAGCAGAGGGCCTGAATTAGGATAGGCAGTGAGTTGCAATGTAGGAGGGAGAAAAACACCACGGGGTGGTCAGGATCGGGATGTCATGAAACAAGCAGTGGCAATGTAGGATAGGTTTCTGAAAAACATCGCGGTGTGGTGTGCATTGTAAGGATTTCTAATAAGCCATTCACAACTAGGAGTGAAAAAAATGTCACGGAGTGGTGTGAATCAGAGGGTCTGAATTAGGATAGGCTGTGAGTGGCAATGGAGGATGGAGAAAAGCACCACGGGTTTGTCAGCATGGGGAGGCAAGGAAATATGCAGTGGCAATGTAGAATAGGTTTCTGATAAACATCTCTGCGTGGTGCGCATTGTAAGGGTTTCAAACAGGCCATTCACTAGCAGGAGTGAGAACAAGATCACGGGGGGGTGTGAATCGGAGGGCCTGAATTAGGATAGGCATTGAGTGGCAATGTATGATGGAGAAAAGCACCACAGAGTGGTCAGCATGGGGAGGTCAGGAAACATGCATTGGCAATGTAGGATAGGTTTCTGAAAAAAAAAAGCGCGGCGGTGCGCATTGTAAGTGTTTCTAACATGCCATTCACTACTAGGAGTGAGAAAAACATCACGGGGTGGTGTGAATTGGAGGGCCTGAAGCAGGATAGGCAGTGAGTGGCAATGTAGGATGGAGATAAGCACCACGCGGTAGTCATCATGGGGAGGTCAGGAAACATGCATTGGCAATGTAAGATAGGTTTCTGAAAAACATCGCTGGGTGGTGCGCATTGTAACAGTTTCTAAAAGGCCATTCACTAGTAGGAGTGAGAAAAACATCACGGGGTGGTGTGAATAGGGGGTCCTGAATCAGGATAGGCAGTGAGTGGCAATGCAGGTTGGAGAAAAGCACCACGGGGTGGTCAGGATGGGGAGGTCAGGAAACATGCAGTCGCAATGTAGTATAGGTTTCTGAAAAACATCGTGGGGTGGGGCGCATTTTAAGGGTTTCTAACAGGCCATTCCCTAGTAGGAGTGAGAAAAACATCACGGGGTGGTGTGAATGGGAGGGCCTGAATTATGATAGGGAGCCAGTGGCAATGTATGATGGAGAAAAGCACCACGGGGTGGTCAGGATCCGGAGGTCATGAAACATGCAGTGGCAATGTAGGATAGGTTTCTGAAAAAAAAAGTAGGGTGGTGCACATTGTAAGGGTTTCTAACAGGCCATTCACTAGTGGGAGTGAGAAAAATATAACGGGGTGGTGTGAATCGGAGGGCATGAATTAGGATAGGCATTGAGTGGCAATGTAGGATGGAGAAAAGCACCACGGGGTGGTCATCAAATGGAGGTCAGGAAACATGCAGTGGCAATGTAGGATAGCTTTCTGAAAAACATCGCGGGGTGGTGCGCATTATAAGGGTTTCTAACAGCCATTCACTTGTAGGATTGAGAAAAATATAACGGGGTGGTGTGAATCAGAGGGCCTGAATCAGGTTCGGCAGTGAGTGGCAATGTAGGATGGAGAAAATCACCACGGTGTGGTCATCATGTGGAGGTCAGGAAACATGCATTGGCAATGTAGGTTACATTTCTGAAAAACATCCTCGGGTGGTGCGCATTGTAAGGGTTTCTAACAGGCCATTCACTAGTACGAGTGAGAAAAACAACACGGAGTGGTGTGAATAGGGGGGCGTGAATCAGGATAGGCAGTGTGAGTGGCAATGTAGGATGGAGAAAAGCACCATGGGGTGGTCAGCATGGTGAGGTCAGGAAACATGCAGTAGAAATGTAGGATAGATTTCTGAAAAACATCGTGGGGTGGTGCACATAGTAAGGGTTTCTAAAAGGCCATTCACTAGTAGCAGTTTGAAAAACAACCCCGGGTGGTTTGAATCGGACGGCCTGAATCAGGATATGCAGTGAGTTGCAATGTAGGATGGAGGAAAGCACCACGGCATGGTGAGCATGGGAAGGTCAGGAAACATGCAGTGGCAATGTAGGATACGTTTCTGAAAAAGATCGCTGGGTGGTGCACATTGTAAGGGTTTCTAACAGTCCATTCACTAGTAGGAGTGAGAAATACATCATGGGGTGGTGTGAATTGGAAGGCCTGAATCAGGATAGGCAGTGAGTGGCAATGTAGAATGGAGAAAAGCACCACGGCATGGTGAGCATGGGGAGGTCAGGAAACATGTACTGGCAATGTAGTATAGGTTTCTGAAAAACATCGCGGGGTGGGGCGTATTGTAAGGGTTTCTAACAGGCCATTCACTAGTAGGAGTGAGAAAAACATAACGGGGTGGTGAGAATCGGAGGGCCTGAATTAGGATAGACAGTGAGTGGCAATGTAGGATGGAGAAAAGCACGACAGGGTGGTCAGCATCGGGAGGTCAGGAAACATGCAGTGGCAATGTAGGATAGGTTTCTGAAAAACATCGCAGGGTGGTGCGCATTGTAACGGTTTCTAACAGGCCATTCACTAGTAGATGTGAGTAAAACATCACGGGGTGGTGTGAATTGGAGGGCCTGAATCAGGATAGGAAGTGAGTGGCAAGGTAGGATGGAGAAAAGCACCACAGGGTGGTCATCATGGGGAGGACACGAAACATTCAGTGGCAATGTAGGAGAGGTTTCTGAAAAACTTCGTGGGGTGGTGCGCATTGTCAGGGTTTCTAACAGGCCATTCAATAATAGGAGTGAGAAAAACATCACGGGGTGTGTGAATCAGAGGCGCTCAATCAGGATAGCAGTGATTGGCAAAGTAGGATGGAGAAAAGCACCACGGTGTTCTCAGCATGGGGACTTCAGGAAACATGCTTTGCCAATATAGGATAGGTTTCTGAAAAAGATTGCGGGGTGTTGTGCATTGTAAGGTTTCTAACAGGCCATTCACTAGTAGGAGTGAGAAAAACATCACGCTGTGGTGTGAATCGGAGGGCCTGAATTAGGATAGGCAGTGAGTGGCAATGTAAAGTGGAGAAAAGCACCACGGGGTGGTCAGCATGGTGAAGTCAGGAAACATGCAGTGGAAATCTAGGATACGTTTCTGAAAAAGGTCACGGGTGGTGCGCATTGTAAGGGTTTCTAACAGGCCCTTCACTAGTAGGAGTGAGAAAGACATCATGGGGTGGTGTGAATCGGAGGGCCTGAATTAGGATAGGCAGTGAGTGGCAATGTAGGATGAAGAATAGCACCATGGGGTGGTCAGCATGGGGAGGTCAGGAACCCTGCAGTGGCAATGTAGGATAGGTTTTGAAAATCATCGCGGGGTGGTGCGCATCGTAAGTGTTTCTAAAGACCATTCACTAGTAGGAGTGAGAAAAACATCACAGGGGGTTGTGAATCGGAGGGTCCGAATTAGGAGAAGCAGTGAGTGGCAATATAGGATGGAGAAAAGCACCATGGGATTGTCAGCAGGGAGATGTCAGGAACCATGCAGTGGCATTGTAGTATAGGTTTCTGATAAACATTGCGGGGTGGTGCGCATTGCATGGGTTTCTAAGAGGCCATTCTCTAATAGGAGTGTGAAAAACATCACGGGATTGTGTCAATACGGGGCCTGAATTATGATAGGCAGTGAGTGGCAATATATGATGTAGTAAAGCACCACGGGTTGGTCAGCATGGAGAGGTCAGGAAACATGGAGTGGCAATGTAGGATAGGTTTCTGAAAAACATCGCGTGGTTGTGCGCTTTTTAAGGGTGTTCTAACAGTCCATTCTCTAGTAGGAGTCTGAAAAACATCACGGGGTGGTGTGAATCAGGGTGCCTGAATTAGGATAGGCAGTGAGTGGCAATGTAGGATGGAGAAAAGCACCATAGGCTGTCAGCATGGGGACATCAGGAAACATGCAGTGGCAATGTAGGATATCTTTCTAAAAAATATCGCGGAGTGGTGGACATTGTAAGGGTTTCTAACACGCCATTCACTAGGAGGAGTGAGAAAAACATCACGGGGAGGTGTGAATCGGAGGGCCTGAATTAGGATAGGCAGTGAGTGGCAATGTAGGATGGAGAAAAGCACCACGGGGTGGTCATCATGGAGAGGTCAGGAAACATGCATTGGCAATGTAGGATAGTATTCTGAAAAACATCATGGGGTGGTGCGCATTGTAAGGATTTCTAACAAGCCATTCACAAGTAGGATGTGAAAAAAACATCACGGGGTGGTGTGAATCGTAGGGCCTGAATAAATATAGGCAGTAAGTGGCTATGAAGGATGGAGAAAAGCACCACGGGGAGGTCAGCATGGGGAGTCAGGAAACATGCATTGGCAATGTAGGATAGGTTTCTGAAAGACATCGATGGGTGGTGCGCATTGTAAGGCTTTCTAACAGGCCATTCACTAGTAGGCATGAGAAAAACATCACGGGGTGGGGGGAATCGGAGGACCTGAATTAGGATAGGCAGTGAGTGGCAACGTAAAATGGAGAAAAGCACCACGGTGTGGTCAGCATGGGGAGGTGAGGAAACATGCAGTGGCAATTTAGGATAGGTTTCTGAAAAACATCGCGGGGTGGTGCGCATTGTAAGGGTTTCTAACTGGCCATTCACTGGTAGGATTGAGAGAAATATAACGGGGTGGTGTGAATCACAGGGCCTGAATCAGGATAGACCGTGGGAGGCAATGTAGGATGGAGAAAAGCACGACGGGGTGGTCAGGATGTGGAGATCAGGAAACATGCAGTGGTAATGCAGGATCGGTTTCTGAAAAACATCGCGGGGTTTGGCGCATGTAAGTGTATCTATCAGGCCATTCACTAGTAAGAGTGAGAAATACATCACGGTGTGGTGTGAATCGGAGGGCCTTAATCAAGTTAGACAGTGAGTGGCAATGTAGGATGGAGAAAAGCACCACGGGTTGGCGAGCATGGGGAGGTCAGGAAACATGCAATGGCAATGTAGGATAGGTTTCTGAAAAACATCATGGGGTGGTGCACATTGTAAGGTTTTCTAACAGGCCATTCTCTAGTAGGAGTGAGAAAAACATCACGGGGTGGTGTGAATCGGAGGGCCTGAATAAGTATAGGTAGTGAGTGGCAATGTAGGATGTAGAAAAGCATCACGGGGTGGTCAGCATGTGGAAGTCAGGAAGCATGCAGTGGCAATGTGGGATAGCTTTCTGAAAAACGTTTCGGGTTGGTGCGCATTGTAATAGTTTCTAACAGGCCATTCACTAGTAGGAGTGAGAAAAACATCACGGCGTGGTGTGAATCGGAGGGCCTGAATCAGGATAGGCAGTGAGTGGCAATGTAGGATGGAGAAAAACACGGCGGGGTGGTCAGGATCGCGATGTCATGAAACAAGCAGTGGCAATGTAGGATAGGTTTCTGAAAAAAATCGCCATGTGGTGCGCATTGTCAGGGTTTGTAACATGCGATTCAACTAGGAGTGAAAAAAACATCTCGGGGTGGAGTGACTCAGAGGGCCTGAATTAGGATAGGCTGTGTGTGGCAATGTAGGGTGGAGAAAAGCACCACGGGTTTGTCAGCATGGGGAGGCAAGGAAACATGCAGTGGAAATGTAGAATATGTTTCTGATAAACATCACTGGGTGGTGCGCATTGTAAGGGTTTCTAACAGGCCATTCACTAGTAGGAGTGAGAAAAACATCACGGGGTGGTGTGCATCGGAGGGTCTGAATCAAGATAGACAGTGAGTGGCAATGTAGGATGGAGAAAAGCACCACGGGGTTGTCAGCATGGTGAGGTCAGGAAACATGCAGTGGAAATGTAGGATACGTTGCTGAAAAAGATCAAGGGTGGTGCGCATTGTAAGGGTTTCTAACAGGCCATTCACTAGTAGAAGTGAGAAAAACATCATGGGGTGGTGTGAATTCGAAGGCCTGAATAAAGATAGACAGTGAGTGGCAATGTAGGATGGAGAAAAGCACCATGGGTTGGTGAGCAAGGGGAGGTCAGGAAACATGCAATGGCAAAGTAGGATAGTTTTTCTGAAAAACATAGCGGGGTGGTACGCATTGTAAGGGTTTGTAGCAGGCCATTCACTAGTAGGATTGAGAAAAACATCACGGAGTGGTGTGAATCAGAGGGCCTGAATTAGGATAGGCAGTGAGTGGCAGTGAAGAATGGAGAAAAGCACCACGAGGTGCTCAACATGGGGAGTTCAGGAAACATGCAGTGGCAATGTAGCATAGGTTTCTGAAAAACGTCGTGGGTTAGTGCGCATTGTAAGGCTTTCTAACAAGCCATTCAGAAGTAGGAGTGAAAAAAACGTCACGGGGTGGTGTGAATCGGAGGGCCTGAATTAGGATAGGCATTGAGTTTCAATGTAGGATTGTGAAAAGCACCACAGGGTGGTCAGCATGGGGAGGCCAGGAAATATGCAGTGGCAATGTAGGGTAGGTTTCTGAAAAACATCGCCGTGTGGTGCGCATTGTAAGGGTTTCTAACAGGCCATTCACTAGTAATAGTGAGAAAAACATCACGGGGTGGTGTGAATCGGGGGGCCTGAATTAGGATAGGCATGAAGTTTCAATGTAGGATTGTGAAAAGCACCACAGGGTGGTCAGCATGGGGAGGTCAGGAAACATGCAGTGGCAATGTAGGATACGTTTCTGAAAAACATCGCTGGGTGGTGCGTATTGTAAGGGTTTCTAACAGGCCATTCACTAGTAGGAGTGAGAACAAGATCACGGGTTGGTGGGAAACGGAGGGCCTGAATTAGGATAGGCAATTAGTGGAAATGTAGGATGGAGTAAATCACCACGGGCTTGTCATCATGCGGAGGTCAGGAAACATGCAGTGGAAATGTAGGATAGGTTTCTGAAAAACATCGCCGTGTGTTGCGCATTGTAAGGGTTTCTAACAGGCCATTCACCAGTAGGAGTGAGAAATACATCATGGGGTGGTGTGAATTTGAAGGCCTGAATCAGGATAGGCAGTGAGTGGCAATGTAGAATGGAGAAAAGCACCACGGCATGGTGAGCATGGGAGGTCAGGAAACATGTACTGGCAATGTAGTATAGGTTTCTGAAAAACATCGCGGGGTGGGGCGTATTGTAAGGGTTTCTAACAGGCCATTCACTAGTAGGAGTGAGAAAAACATAACGGGGTGGTGAGAATCGGAGGGCCTGAATTAGGATAGGCAGTGAGTGGCAATGTAGGATGGAGAAAAGCACCATGGGGTGGTCATCATGGAGAGGTCAGGAAACATGCATTGGCAATGTAGGATAGTATTCTGAAAAACATCATGGGGTGGTGCGCATTGTAAGGATTTCTAACAAGCCATTCACAAGTAGGATGTGAAAAAAACATCACGGGGTGGTGTGAATCGTAGGGCCTGAATAAATATAGGCAGTAAGTGGCTATGAAGGATGGAGAAAAGCACCACGGGGAGGTCAGCATGGGGAGTCAGGAAACATGCATTGGCAATGTAGGATAGGTTTCTGAAAGACATCGATGGGTGGTGCGCATTGTAAGGCTTTCTAACAGGCCATTCACTAGTAGGCATGAGAAAAACATCACGGGGTGGGGGGAATCGGAGGACCTGAATTAGGATAGGCAGTGAGTGGCAACGTAAAATGGAGAAAAGCACCACGGTGTGGTCAGCATGGGGAGGTGAGGAAACATGCAGTGGCAATTTAGGATAGGTTTCTGAAAAACATCGCGGGGTGGTGCGCATTGTAAGGGTTTCTAACTGGCCATTCACTGGTAGGATTGAGAGAAATATAACGGGGTGGTGTGAATCACAGGGCCTGAATCAGGATAGACCGTGGGAGGCAATGTAGGATGGAGAAAAGCACGACGGGGTGGTCAGGATGTGGAGATCAGGAAACATGCAGTGGTAATGCAGGATCGGTTTCTGAAAAACATCGCGGGGTTTGGCGCATGTAAGTGTATCTATCAGGCCATTCACTAGTAAGAGTGAGAAATACATCACGGTGTGGTGTGAATCGGAGGGCCTTAATCAAGTTAGACAGTGAGTGGCAATGTAGGATGGAGAAAAGCACCACGGGTTGGCGAGCATGGGGAGGTCAGGAAACATGCAATGGCAATGTAGGATAGGTTTCTGAAAAACATCATGGGGTGGTGCACATTGTAAGGTTTTCTAACAGGCCATTCTCTAGTAGGAGTGAGAAAAACATCACGGGGTGGTGTGAATCGGAGGGCCTGAATAAGTATAGGTAGTGAGTGGCAATGTAGGATGTAGAAAAGCATCACGGGGTGGTCAGCATGTGGAAGTCAGGAAGCATGCAGTGGCAATGTGGGATAGCTTTCTGAAAAACGTTTCGGGTTGGTGCGCATTGTAATAGTTTCTAACAGGCCATTCACTAGTAGGAGTGAGAAAAACATCACGGCGTGGTGTGAATCGGAGGGCCTGAATCAGGATAGGCAGTGAGTGGCAATGTAGGATGGAGAAAAACACGGCGGGGTGGTCAGGATCGCGATGTCATGAAACAAGCAGTGGCAATGTAGGATAGGTTTCTGAAAAAAATCGCCATGTGGTGCGCATTGTCAGGGTTTGTAACATGCGATTCAACTAGGAGTGAAAAAAACATCTCGGGGTGGAGTGACTCAGAGGGCCTGAATTAGGATAGGCTGTGTGTGGCAATGTAGGGTGGAGAAAAGCACCACGGGTTTGTCAGCATGGGGAGGCAAGGAAACATGCAGTGGAAATGTAGAATATGTTTCTGATAAACATCACTGGGTGGTGCGCATTGTAAGGGTTTCTAACAGGCCATTCACTAGTAGGAGTGAGAAAAACATCACGGGGTGGTGTGCATCGGAGGGTCTGAATCAAGATAGACAGTGAGTGGCAATGTAGGATGGAGAAAAGCACCACGGGGTTGTCAGCATGGTGAGGTCAGGAAACATGCAGTGGAAATGTAGGATACGTTGCTGAAAAAGATCAAGGGTGGTGCGCATTGTAAGGGTTTCTAACAGGCCATTCACTAGTAGAAGTGAGAAAAACATCATGGGGTGGTGTGAATTCGAAGGCCTGAATCAAGATAGACAGTGAGTGGCAATGTAGGATGGAGAAAAGCACCATGGGTTGGTGAGCAAGGGGAGGTCAGGAAACATGCAATGGCAAAGTAGGATAGTTTTTCTGAAAAACATAGCGGGGTGGTACGCATTGTAAGGGTTTGTAGCAGGCCATTCACTAGTAGGATTGAGAAAAACATCACGGAGTGGTGTGAATCAGAGGGCCTGAATTAGGATAGGCAGTGAGTGGCAGTGAAGAATGGAGAAAAGCACCACGAGGTGCTCAACATGGGGAGGTCAGGAAACATGCAGTGGCAATGTAGCATAGGTTTCTGAAAAACGTCGTGGGTTAGTGCGCATTGTAAGGCTTTCTAACAAGCCATTCAGAAGTAGGAGTGAAAAAAACGTCACGGGGTGGTGTGAATCGGAGGGCCTGAATTAGGATAGGCATTGAGTTTCAATGTAGGATTGTGAAAAGCACCACAGGGTGGTCAGCATGGGGAGGCCAGGAAATATGCAGTGGCAATGTAGGGTAGGTTTCTGAAAAACATCGCCGTGTGGTGCGCATTGTAAGGGTTTCTAACAGGCCATTCACTAGTAATAGTGAGAAAAACATCACGGGGTGGTGTGAATCGGGGGGCCTGAATTAGGATAGGCATGAAGTTTCAATGTAGGATTGTGAAAAGCACCACAGGGTGGTCAGCATGGGGAGGTCAGGAAACATGCAGTGGCAATGTAGGATACGTTTCTGAAAAACATCGCTGGGTGGTGCGTATTGTAAGGGTTTCTAACAGGCCATTCACTAGTAGGAGTGAGAACAAGATCACGGGTTGGTGGGAAACGGAGGGCCTGAATTAGGATAGGCAATTAGTGGAAATGTAGGATGGAGTAAATCACCACGGGCTTGTCATCATGCGGAGGTCAGGAAACATGCAGTGGAAATGTAGGATAGGTTTCTGAAAAACATCGCCGTGTGTTGCGCATTGTAAGGGTTTCTAACAGGCCATTCACCAGTAGGAGTGAGAAATACATCATGGGGTGGTGTGAATTTGAAGGCCTGAATCAGGATAGGCAGTGAGTGGCAATGTAGAATGGAGAAAAGCACCACGGCATGGTGAGCATGGGGAGGTCAGGAAACATGTACTGGCAATGTAGTATAGGTTTCTGAAAAACATCGCGGGGTGGGGCGTATTGTAAGGGTTTCTAACAGGCCATTCACTAGTAGGAGTGAGAAAAACATAACGGGGTGGTGAGAATCGGAGGGCCTGAATTAGGATAGGCAGTGAGTGGCAATGTAGGATGGAGAAAAGCACCATGGGGTGGTCATCATGGAGAGGTCAGGAAACATGCATTGGCAATGTAGGATAGTATTCTGAAAAACATCATGGGGTGGTGCGCATTGTAAGGATTTCTAACAAGCCATTCACAAGTAGGATGTGAAAAAAACATCACGGGGTGGTGTGAATCGTAGGGCCTGAATAAATATAGGCAGTAAGTGGCTATGAAGGATGGAGAAAACCACCACGGGGAGGTCAGCATGGGGAGTCAGGAAACATGCATTGGCAATGTAGGATAGGTTTCTGAAAGACATCGATGGGTGGTGCGCATTGTAAGGCTTTCTAACAGGCCATTCACTAGTAGGCATGAGAAAAACATCACGGGGTGGGGGGAATCGGAGGACCTGAATTAGGATAGGCAGTGAGTGGCAACGTAAAATGGAGAAAAGCACCACGGTGTGGTCAGCATGGGGAGGTGAGGAAACATGCAGTGGCAATTTAGGATAGGTTTCTGAAAAACATCGCGGGGTGGTGCGCATTGTAAGGGTTTCTAACTGGCCATTCACTGGTAGGATTGAGAGAAATATAACGGGGTGGTGTGAATCACAGGGCCTGAATCAGGATAGACCGTGGGAGGCAATGTAGGATGGAGAAAAGCACGACGGGGTGGTCAGGATGTGGAGATCAGGAAACATGCAGTGGTAATGCAGGATCGGTTTCTGAAAAACATCGCGGGGTTTGGCGCATGTAAGTGTATCTATCAGGCCATTCACTAGTAAGAGTGAGAAATACATCACGGTGTGGTGTGAATCGGAGGGCCTTAATCAAGTTAGACAGTGAGTGGCAATGTAGGATGGAGAAAAGCACCACGGGTTGGCGAGCATGGGGAGGTCAGGAAACATGCAATGGCAATGTAGGATAGGTTTCTGAAAAACATCATGGGGTGGTGCACATTGTAAGGTTTTCTAACAGGCCATTCTCTAGTAGGAGTGAGAAAAACAGCACGGGGTGGTGTGAATCGGAGGGCCTGAATAAGTATAGGTAGTGAGTGGCAATGTAGGATGTAGAAAAGCATCACGGGGTGGTCAGCATGTGGAAGTCAGGAAGCATGCAGTGGCAATGTGGGATAGCTTTCTGAAAAACGTTTCGGGTTGGTGCGCATTGTAATAGTTTCTAACAGGCCATTCACTAGTAGGAGTGAGAAAAACATCACGGCGTGGTGTGAATCGGAGGGCCTGAATCAGGATAGGCAGTGAGTGGCAATGTAGGATGGAGAAAAACACGGCGGGGTGGTCAGGATCGCGATGTCATGAAACAAGCAGTGGCAATGTAGGATAGGTTTCTGAAAAAAATCGCCATGTGGTGCGCATTGTCAGGGTTTGTAACATGCGATTCAACTAGGAGTGAAAAAAACATCTCGGGGTGGAGTGACTCAGAGGGCCTGAATTAGGATAGGCTGTGTGTGGCAATGTAGGGTGGAGAAAAGCACCACGGGTTTGTCAGCATGGGGAGGCAAGGAAACATGCAGTGGAAATGTAGAATATGTTTCTGATAAACATCACTGGGTGGTGCGCATTGTAAGGGTTTCTAACAGGCCATTCACTAGTAGGAGTGAGAAAAACATCACGGGGTGGTGTGCATCGGAGGGTCTGAATCAAGATAGACAGTGAGTGGCAATGTAGGATGGAGAAAAGCACCACGGGGTTGTCAGCATGGTGAGGTCAGGAAACATGCAGTGGAAATGTAGGATACGTTGCTGAAAAAGATCAAGGGTGGTGCGCATTGTAAGGGTTTCTAACAGGCCATTCACTAGTAGAAGTGAGAAAAACATCATGGGGTGGTGTGAATTCGAAGGCCTGAATAAAGATAGACAGTGAGTGGCAATGTAGGATGGAGAAAAGCACCATGGGTTGGTGAGCAAGGGGAGGTCAGGAAACATGCAATGGCAAAGTAGGATAGTTTTTCTGAAAAACATAGCGGGGTGGTACGCATTGTAAGGGTTTGTAGCAGGCCATTCACTAGTAGGATTGAGAAAAACATCACGGAGTGGTGTGAATCAGAGGGCCTGAATTAGGATAGGCAGTGAGTGGCAGTGAAGAATGGAGAAAAGCACCACGAGGTGCTCAACATGGGGAGGTCAGGAAACATGCAGTGGCAATGTAGCATAGGTTTCTGAAAAACGTCGTGGGTTAGTGCGCATTGTAAGGCTTTCTAACAAGCCATTCAGAAGTAGGAGTGAAAAAAACGTCACGGGGTGGTGTGAATCGGAGGGCCTGAATTAGGATAGGCATTGAGTTTCAATGTAGGATTGTGAAAAGCACCACAGGGTGGTCAGCATGGGGAGGCCAGGAAATATGCAGTGGCAATGTAGGGTAGGTTTCTGAAAAACATCGCCGTGTGGTGCGCATTGTAAGGGTTTCTAACAGGCCATTCACTAGTAATAGTGAGAAAAACATCACGGGGTGGTGTGAATCGGGGGGCCTGAATTAGGATAGGCATGAAGTTTCAATGTAGGATTGTGAAAAGCACCACAGGGTGGTCAGCATGGGGAGGTCAGGAAACATGCAGTGGCAATGTAGGATACGTTTCTGAAAAACATCGCTGGGTGGTGCGTATTGTAAGGGTTTCTAACAGGCCATTCACTAGTAGGAGTGAGAACAAGATCACGGGTTGGTGGGAAACGGAGGGCCTGAATTAGGATAGGCAATTAGTGGAAATGTAGGATGGAGTAAATCACCACGGGCTTGTCATCATGCGGAGGTCAGGAAACATGCAGTGGAAATGTAGGATAGGTTTCTGAAAAACATCGCCGTGTGTTGCGCATTGTAAGGGTTTCTAACAGGCCATTCACCAGTAGGAGTGAGAAATACATCATGGGGTGGTGTGAATTTGAAGGCCTGAATCAGGATAGGCAGTGAGTGGCAATGTAGAATGGAGAAAAGCACCACGGCATGGTGAGCATGGGGAGGTCAGGAAACATGTACTGGCAATGTAGTATAGGTTTCTGAAAAACATCGCGGGGTGGGGCGTATTGTAAGGGTTTCTAACAGGCCATTCACTAGTAGAAGTGAGAAAAACATAACGGGGTGGTGAGAATCGGAGGGCCTGAATTAGGATAGGCAGTGAGTGGCAATGTAGGATGGAGAAAAGCACGACAGGGTGGTCAGCATCGGGAGGTCAGGAAACATGCAGTGGCAATGTAGGATAGGTTTCTGAAAAACATCGCAGGGTGGTGCGCATTGTAACGGTTTCTAACAGGCCATTCACTAGTAGATGTGAGTAAAACATCACGGGGTGGTGTGAATTGGAGGGCCTGAATCAGGATAGGAAGTGAGTGGCAAGGTAGGATGGAGAAAAGCACCACAGGGTGGTCATCATGGGGAGGACACGAAACATTCAGTGGCAATGTAG
This sequence comes from Cavia porcellus, assembly GCF_034190915.1. Lineage (NCBI taxonomy): Eukaryota > Metazoa > Chordata > Mammalia > Rodentia > Caviidae > Cavia > Cavia porcellus. Next base: position 2,692,976 of record NW_026947534.1, read on the forward strand.
GAGAGGTTTCTGAAAAACTTCGTGGGGTGGTGCGCATTGTCAGGGTTTCTAACAGGCCATTCAATAATAGGAGTGAGAAAAACATCACGGGGTGTGTGAATCAGAGGCGCTCAATCAGGATAGCAGTGATTGGCAAAGTAGGATGGAGAAAAGCACCACGGTGTTCTCAGCATGGGGACTTCAGGAAACATGCTTTGCCAATATAGGATAGGTTTCTGAAAAAGATTGCGGGGTGTTGTGCATTGTAAGGTTTCTAACAGGCCATTCACTAGTAGGAGTGAGAAAAACATCACGCTGTGGTGTGAATCGGAGGGCCTGAATTAGGATAGGCAGTGAGTGGCAATGTAAAGTGGAGAAAAGCACCACGGGGTGGTCAGCATGGTGAAGTCAGGAAACATGCAGTGGAAATCTAGGATACGTTTCTGAAAAAGGTCACGGGTGGTGCGCATTGTAAGGGTTTCTAACAGGCCCTTCACTAGTAGGAGTGAGAAAAACATCATGGGGTGGTGTGAATCGGAGGGCCTGAATTAGGATAGGCAGTGAGTGGCAATGTAGGATGAAGAATAGCACCATGGGGTGGTCAGCATGGGGAGGTCAGGAACCCTGCAGTGGCAATGTAGGATAGGTTTTGAAAATCATCGCGGGGTGGTGCGCATCGTAAGTGTTTCTAAAGACCATTCACTAGTAGGAGTGAGAAAAACATCACAGGGGGTTGTGAATCGGAGGGTCCGAATTAGGAGAAGCAGTGAGTGGCAATATAGGATGGAGAAAAGCACCATGGGATTGTCAGCAGGGAGATGTCAGGAACCATGCAGTGGCATTGTAGTATAGGTTTCTGATAAACATTGCGGGGTGGTGCGCATTGCATGGGTTTCTAAGAGGCCATTCTCTAATAGGAGTGTGAAAAACATCACGGGGTGGTGTCAATACGGGGCCTGAATTATGATAGGCAGTGAGTGGCAATATATGATGTAGTAAAGCACCACGGGTTGGTCAGCATGGAGAGGTCAGGAAACATGGAGTGGCAATGTAGGATAGGTTTCTGAAAAACATCGCGTGGTTGTGCGCTTTTTAAGGGTGTTCTAACAGTCCATTCTCTAGTAGGAGTCTGAAAAACATCACGGGGTGGTGTGAATCAGGGTGCCTGAATTAGGATAGGCAGTGAGTGGCAATGTAGGATGGAGAAAAGCACCATAGGCTGTCAGCATGGGGACGTCAGGAAACATGCAGTGGCAATGTAGGATATCTTTCTAAAAAATATCGCGGAGTGGTGGACATTGTAAGGGTTTCTAACACGCCATTCACTAGGAGGAGTGAGAAAAACATCACGGGGAGGTGTGAATCGGAGGGCCTGAATTAGGATAGGCAGTGAGTGGCAATGTAGGATGGAGAAAAGCACCACGGGGTGGTCATCATGGAGAGGTCAGGAAACATGCATTGGCAATGTAGGATAGTATTCTGAAAAACATCATGGGGTGGTGCGCATTGTAAGGATTTCTAACAAGCCATTCACAAGTAGGATGTGAAAAAAACATCACAGGGTGGTGTGAATCGTAGGGCCTGAATAAATATAGGCAGTAAGTGGCTATGAAGGATGGAGAAAAGCACCACGGGGAGGTCAGCATGGGGAGTCAGGAAACATGCATTGGCAATGTAGGATAGGTTTCTGAAAGACATCGATGGGTGGTGCGCATTGTAAGGCTTTCTAACAGGCCATTCACTAGTAGGCATGAGAAAAACATCACGGGGTGGGGGGAATCGGAGGACCTGAATTAGGATAGGCAGTGAGTGGCAACGTAAAATGGAGAAAAGCACCACGGTGTGGTCAGCATGGGGAGGTGAGGAAACATGCAGTGGCAATTTAGGATAGGTTTCTGAAAAACATCGCGGGGTGGTGCGCATTGTAAGGGTTTCTAACTGGCCATTCACTGGTAGGATTGAGAGAAATATAACGGGGTGGTGTGAATCACAGGGCCTGAATCAGGATAGACCGTGGGAGGCAATGTAGGATGGAGAAAAGCACGACGGGGTGGTCAGGATGTGGAGATCAGGAAACATGCAGTGGTAATGCAGGATCGGTTTCTGAAAAACATCGCGGGGTTTGGCGCATGTAAGTGTATCTATCAGGCCATTCACTAGTAAGAGTGAGAAATACATCACGGTGTGGTGTGAATCGGAGGGCCTTAATCAAGTTAGACAGTGAGTGGCAATGTAGGATGGAGAAAAGCACCACGGGTTGGCGAGCATGGGGAGGTCAGGAAACATGCAATGGCAATGTAGGATAGGTTTCTGAAAAACATCATGGGGTGGTGCACATTGTAAGGTTTTCTAACAGGCCATTCTCTAGTAGGAGTGAGAAAAACAGCACGGGGTGGTGTGAATCGGAGGGCCTGAATAAGTATAGGTAGTGAGTGGCAATGTAGGATGTAGAAAAGCATCACGGGGTGGTCAGCATGTGGAAGTCAGGAAGCATGCAGTGGCAATGTGGGATAGCTTTCTGAAAAACGTTTCGGGTTGGTGCGCATTGTAATAGTTTCTAACAGGCCATTCACTAGTAGGAGTGAGAAAAACATCACGGCGTGGTGTGAATCGGAGGGCCTGAATCAGGATAGGCAGTGAGTGGCAATGTAGGATGGAGAAAAGCACGGCGGGGTGGTCAGGATCGGGATGTCATGAAACAAGCAGTGGCAATGTAGGATAGGTTTCTGAAAAAAATCGCCGTGTGGTGCGCATTGTCAGGGTTTCTAACATGCGATTCAACTAGGAGTGAAAAAAACATCTCGGGGTGGAGTGACTCAGAGGGCCTGAATTAGGATAGGCTGTGTGTGGCAATGTAGGGTGGAGAAAAGCACCACGGGTTTGTCAGCATGGGGAGGCAAGGAAACATGCAGTGGAAATGTAGAATATGTTTCTGATAAACATCACTGGGTGGTGCGCATTGTAAGGGTTTCTAACAGGCCATTCACTAGTAGGAGTGAGAAAAACATCACGGGGTGGTGTGCATCGGAGGGTCTGAATCAAGATAGACAGTGAGTGGCAATGTAGGATGGAGAAAAGCACCACGGGGTTGTCAGCATGGTGAGGTCAGGAAACATGCAGTGGAAATGTAGGATACGTTGCTGAAAAAGATCAAGGGTGGTGCGCATTGTAAGGGTTTCTAACAGGCCATTCACTAGTAGAAGTGAGAAAAACATCATGGGGTGGTGTGAATTCGAAGGCCTGAATCAAGATAGACAGTGAGTGGCAATGTAGGATGGAGAAAAGCACCATGGGTTGGTGAGCAAGGGGAGGTCAGGAAACATGCAATGGCAAAGTAGGATAGTTTTTCTGAAAAACATAGCGGGGTGGTACGCATTGTAAGGGTTTGTAGCAGGCCATTCACTAGTAGGATTGAGAAAAACATCACGGAGTGGTGTGAATCAGAGGGCCTGAATTAGGATAGGCAGTGAGTGGCAGTGAAGAATGGAGAAAAGCACCACAAGGTGCTCAACATGGGGAGGTCAGGAAACATGCAGTGGCAATGTAGCATAGGTTTCTGAAAAACGTCGTGGGTTAGTGCGCATTGTAAGGCTTTCTAACAAGCCATTCAGAAGTAGGAGTGAAAAAAACGTCACGGGGTGGTGTGAATCGGAGGGCCTGAATTAGGATAGGCATTGAGTTTCAATGTAGGATTGTGAAAAGCACCACAGGGTGGTCAGCATGGGGAGGCCAGGAAATATGCAGTGGCAATGTAGGGTAGGTTTCTGAAAAACATCGCCGTGTGGTGCGCATTGTAAGGGTTTCTAACAGGCCATTCACTAGTAATAGTGAGAAAAACATCACGGGGTGGTGTGAATCGGGGGGCCTGAATTAGGATAGGCATGAAGTTTCAATGTAGGATTGTGAAAAGCACCACAGGGTGGTCAGCATGGGGAGGTCAGGAAACATGCAGTGGCAATGTAGGATACGTTTCTGAAAAACATCGCTGGGTGGTGCGTATTGTAAGGGTTTCTAACAGGCCATTCACTAGTAGGAGTGAGAACAAGATCACGGGTTGGTGGGAAACGGAGGGCCTGAATTAGGATAGGCAATTAGTGGAAATGTAGGATGGAGTAAATCACCACGGGCTTGTCATCATGCGGAGGTCAGGAAACATGCAGTGGAAATGTAGGATAGGTTTCTGAAAAACATCGCCGTGTGTTGCGCATTGTAAGGGTTTCTAACAGGCCATTCAACAGTAGGAGTGAGAAATACATCATGGGGTGGTGTGAATTGGAAGGCCTGAATCAGGATAGGCAGTGAGTGGTAATGTAGAATGGAGAAAAGCACCACGGCATGGTGAGCATGGGGAGGTCAGGAAACATGTACTGGCAATGTAGTATAGGTTTCTGAAAAACATCGCGGGGTGGGGCGTATTGTAAGGGTTTCTAACAGGCCATTCACTAGTAGGAGTGAGAAAAACATAACGGGGTGGTGAGAATCGGAGGGCCTGAATTAGGATAGGCAGTGAGTGGCAATGTAGGATGGAGAAAAGCACGACAGGGTGGTCAGCATCGGGAGGTCAGGAAACATGCAGTGGCAATGTAGGATAGGTTTCTGAAAAACATCGCAGGGTGTTGCGCATTGTAACGGTTTCTAACAGGCCATTCACTAGTAGATGTGAGTAAAACATCACGGGGTGGTGTGAATTGGAGGGCCTGAATCAGGATAGGAAGTGAGTGGCAAGGTAGGATGGAGAAAAGCACCACAGGGTGGTCATCATGGGGAGGACACGAAACATTCAGTGGCAATGTAGGAGAGGTTTCTGAAAAACTTCGTGGGGTGGTGCGCATTGTCAGGGTTTCTAACAGGCCATTCAATAATAGGAGTGAGAAAAACATCACGGGGTGTGTGAATCAGAGGCGCTCAATCAGGATAGCAGTGATTGGCAAAGTAGGATGGAGAAAAGCCCCACGGTGTTCTCAGCATGGGGACTTCAGGAAACATGCTTTGCCAATATAGGATAGGTTTCTGAAAAAGATTGCGGGGTGTTGTGCATTGTAAGGTTTCTAACAGGCCATTCACTAGTAGGAGTGAGAAAAACATCACGCTGTGGTGTGAATCGGAGGGCCTGAATTAGGATAGGCAGTGAGTGGCAATGTAAAGTGGAGAAAAGCACCACGGGGTGGTCAGCATGGTGAAGTCAGGAAACATGCAGTGGAAATGTAGGATAAGTTTCTGAAAAAGGTCACGGGTTGTGCGCATTGTAAGGGTTTCTAACAGGCCCTTCACTAGTAGGAGTGAGAAAGACATCATGGGGTGGTGTGAATCGGAGGGCCTGAATTAGGATAGGCAGTGAGTGGCAATGTAGGATGAAGAATAGCACCATGGGGTGGTCAGCATGGGGAGGTCAGGAACCCTGCAGTGGCAATGTAGGATAGGTTTTGAAAATCATCACGGGGTGGTGCGCATCGTAAGTGTTTCTAAAGACCATTCACTAGTAGGAGTGAGAAAAACATCACAGGGGGTTGTGAATCGGAGGGTCCGAATTAGGAGAAGCAGTGAGTGGCAATATAGGATGGAGAAAAGCACCATGGGATTGTCAGCAGGGAGATGTCAGGAAACATGCAGTGGCATTGTAGTATAGGTTTCTGATAAACATTGCGGGGTGGTGCGCATTGCATGGGTTTCTAAGAGGCCATTCTCTAATAGGAGTGTGAAAAACATCACGGGGTGGTGTCAATACGGGGCCTGAATTATGATAGGCAGTGAGTGGCAATATATGATGTAGTAAAGCACCACGGGTTGGTCAGCATGGAGAGGTCAGGAAACATGGAGTGGCAATGTAGGATAGGTTTCTGAAAAACATCGCGGGTTTTGGCGCATGTAAGTGTATCTATCTAGCCATTCACTAGTAAGAGTGAGAAATACATCACGGTGTGGTGTGAATCGGAGGGCCTTAATCAAGTTAGACAGTGAGTGGCAATGTAGGATGGAGAAAAGCACCGCGGGTTGGCGAGCATGGGGAGGTCAGGAAACATGCAATGGCAATGTAGGATAGGTTTCTGAAAAACATCATGGGGTGGTGCACATTGTAAGGTTTTCTAACAGGCCATTCTCTAGTAGGAGTGAGAAAAACATCACGGGGTGGTGTGAATCGGAGGGCCTGAATAAGTATAGGTAGTGAGTGGCAATGTAGGATGTAGAAAAGCATCACGGGGTGGTCAGCATGTGGAAGTCAGGAAGCATGCAGTGGCAATGTGGGATAGCTTTCTGAAAAACGTTTCGGGTTGGTGCGCATTGTAATAGTTTCTAACAGGCCATTCACTAGTAGGAGTGAGAAAAACATCACGGCGTGGTGTGAATCGGAGGGCCTGAATCAGGATAGGCAGTGAGTGGCAATGTAGGATGGAGAAAAGCACGGCGGGGTGGTCAGGATCGGGATGTCATGAAACAAGCAGTGGCAATGTAGGATAGGTTTCTGAAAAAAATCGCCGTGTGGTGCGCATTGTCAGGGTTTGTAACATGCGATTCAACTAGGAGTGAAAAAAACATCTCGGGGTGGAGTGACTCAGAGGGCCTGAATTAGGATAGGCTGTGTGTGGCAATGTAGGGTGGAGAAAAGCACCACGGGTTTGTCAGCATGGGGAGGCAAGGAAACATGCAGTGGAAATGTAGAATATGTTTCTGATAAACATCACTGGGTGGTGCGCATTGTAAGGGTTTCTAACAGGCCATTCACTAGTAGGAGTGAGAAAAACATCACGGGGTGGTGTGCATCGGAGGGTCTGAATCAAGATAGACAGTGAGTGGCAATGTAGGATGGAGAAAAGCACCACGGGGTTGTCAGCATGGTGAGGTCAGGAAACATGCAGTGGAAATGTAGGATACGTTGCTGAAAAAGATCAAGGGTGGTGCGCATTGTAAGGGTTTCTAACAGGCCATTCACTAGTAGAAGTGAGAAAAACATCATGGGGTGGTGTGAATTCGAAGGCCTGAATCAAGATAGACAGTGAGTGGCAATGTAGGATGGAGAAAAGCACCATGGGTTGGTGAGCAAGGGGAGGTCAGGAAACATGCAATGGCAAAGTAGGATAGTTTTTCTGAAAAACATAGCGGGGTGGTACGCATTGTAAGGGTTTGTAGCAGGCCATTCACTAGTAGGATTGAGAAAAACATCACGGAGTGGTGTGAATCGGAGGGCCTGAATTAGGATAGGCAGTGAGTGGCAGTGAAGAATGGAGAAAAGCACCACGAGGTGCTCAACATGGGGAGGTCAGGAAACATGCAGTGGCAATGTAGCATAGGTTTCTGAAAAACGTCGTGGGTTAGTGCGCATTGTAAGGCTTTCTAACAAGCCATTCAGAAGTAGGAGTGAAAAAAACGTCACGGGGTGGTGTGAATCGGAGGGCCTGAATTAGGATAGGCATTGAGTTTCAATGTAGGATTGTGAAAAGCACCACAGGGTGGTCAGCATGGGGAGGCCAGGAAATATGCAGTGGCAATGTAGGGTAGGTTTCTGAAAAACATCGCCGTGTGGTGCGCATTGTAAGGGTTTCTAACAGGCCATTCACTAGTAATAGTGAGAAAAACATCACGGGGTGGTGTGAATCGGGGGGCCTGAATTAGGATAGGCATGAAGTTTCAATGTAGGATTGTGAAAAGCACCACAGGGTGGTCAGCATGGGGAGGTCAGGAAACATGCAGTGGCAATGTAGGATACGTTTCTGAAAAACATCGCTGGGTGGTGCGTATTGTAAGGGTTTCTAACAGGCCATTCACTAGTAGGAGTGAGAACAAGATCACGGGTTGGTGGGAAACGGAGGGCCTGAATTAGGATAGGCAATTAGTGGAAATGTAGGATGGAGTAAATCACCACGGGCTTGTCATCATGCGGAGGTCAGGAAACATGCAGTGGAAATGTAGGATAGGTTTCTGAAAAACATCGCCGTGTGTTGCGCATTGTAAGGGTTTCTAACAGGCCATTCACCAGTAGGAGTGAGAAATACATCATGGGGTGGTGTGAATTTGAAGGCCTGAATCAGGATAGGCAGTGAGTGGCAATGTAGAATGGAGAAAAGCACCACGGCATGGTGAGCATGGGGAGGTCAGGAAACATGTACTGGCAATGTAGTATAGGTTTCTGAAAAACATCGCGGGGTGGGGCGTATTGTAAGGGTTTCTAACAGGCCATTCACTAGTAGGAGTGAGAAAAACATAACAGGGTGGTGAGAATCGGAGGGCCTGAATTAGGATAGGCAGTGAGTGGCAATGTAGGATGGAGAAAAGCACGACAGGGTGGTCAGCATCGGGAGGTCAGGAAACATGCAGTGGCAATGTATGATAGGTTTCTGAAAAACATCGCAGGGTGGTGCGCATTGTAACGGTTTCTAACAGGCCATTCACTAGTAGATGTGAGTAAAACATCACGGGGTGGTGTGAATTGGAGCGCCTGAATCAGGATAGGAAGTGAGTGGCAAGGTAGGATGGAGAAAAGCACCACAGGGTGGTCATCATGGGGAGGACACGAAACATTCAGTGGCAATGTAGGAGAGGTTTCTGAAAAACTTCGTGGGGTGGTGCGCATTGTCAGGGTTTCTAACAGGCCATTCAATAATAGGAGTGAGAAAAACATCACGGGGTGTGTGAATCAGAGGCGCTCAATCAGGATAGCAGTGATTGGCAAAGTAGGATGGAGAAAAGCCCCACGGTGTTCTCAGCATGGGGACTTCAGGAAACATGCTTTGCCAATATAGGATAGGTTTCTGAAAAAGATTGCGGGGTGTTGTGCATTGTAAGGTTTCTAACAGGCCATTCACTAGTAGGAGTGAGAAAAACATCACGCTGTGGTGTGAATCGGAGGGCCTGAATTAGGATAGGCAGTGAGTGGCAATGTAAAGTGGAGAAAAGCACCACGGGGTGGTCAGCATGGTGAAGTCAGGAAACATGCAGTGGAAATGTAGGATAAGTTTCTGAAAAATGTCACGGGTGGTGCGCATTGTAAGGGTTTCTAACAGGCCCTTCACTAGTAGGAGTGAGAAAGACATCATGGGGTGGTGTGAATCGGAGGGCCTGAATTAGGATAGGCAGTGAGTGGCAATGTAGGATGAAGAATAGCACCATGGGGTGGTCAGCATGGGGAGGTCAGGAACCCTGCAGTGGCAATGTAGGATAGGTTTTGAAAATCATCACGGGGTGGTGCGCATCGTAAGTGTTTCTAAAGACCATTCACTAGTAGGAGTGAGAAAAACATCACAGGGGGTTGTGAATCGGAGGGTCCGAATTAGGAGAAGCAGTGAGTGGCAATATAGGATGGAGAAAAGCACCATGGGATTGTCAGCAGGGAGATGTCAGGAACCATGCAGTGGCATTGTAGTATAGGTTTCTGATAAACATTGCGGGGTGGTGCGCATTGCATGGGTTTCTAAGAGGCCATTCTCTAATAGGAGTGTGAAAAACATCACGGGGTGGTGTCAATACGGGGCCTGAATTATGATAGGCAGTGAGTGGCAATATATGATGTAGTAAAGCACCACGGGTTGGTCAGCATGGAGAGGTCAGGAAACATGGAGTGGCAATGTAGGATAGGTTTCTGAAAAACATCGCGTGGTTGTGCGCTTTTTAAGGGTGTTCTAACAGTCCATTCTCTAGTAGGAGTCTGAAAAACATCACGGGGTGGTGTGAATCAGGGTGCCTGAATTAGGATAGGCAGTGAGTGGCAATGTAGGATGGAGAAAAGCACCATAGGCTGTCAGCATGGGGACGTCAGGAAACATGCAGTGGCAATGTAGGATATCTTTCTAAAAAATATCGCGGAGTGGTGGACATTGTAAGGGTTTCTAACACGCCATTCACTAGGAGGAGTGAGAAAAACATCACGGGGAGGTGTGAATCGGAGGGCCTGAATTAGGATAGGCAGTGAGTGGCAATGTAGGATGGAGAAAAGCACCACGGGGTGGTCATCATGGAGAGGTCAGGAAACATGCATTGGCAATGTAGGATAGTATTCTGAAAAACATCATGGGGTGGTGCGCATTGTAAGGATTTCTAACAAGCCATTCACAAGTAGGATGTGAAAAAAACATCACGGGGTGGTGTGAATCGTAGGGCCTGAATAAATATAGGCAGTAAGTGGCTATGAAGGATGGAGTAAAGCACCACGGGGAGGTCAGCATGGGGAGTCAGGAAACATGCATTGGCAATGTAGGATAGGTTTCTGAAAGACATCGATGGGTGGTGCGCATTGTAAGGCTTTCTAACAGGCCATTCACTAGTAGGCATGAGAAAAACATCACGGGGTGGGGGGAATCGGAGGACCTGAATTAGGATAGGCAGTGAGTGGCAACGTAAAATGGAGAAAAGCACCACGGTGTGGTCAGCATGGGGAGGTGAGGAAACATGCAGTGGCAATTTAGGATAGGTTTCTGAAAAACATCGCGGGGTGGTGCGCATTGTAAGGGTTTCTAACTGGCCATTCACTGGTAGGATTGAGAGAAATATAACGGGGTGGTGTGAATCACAGGGCCTGAATCAGGATAGACCGTGGGAGGCAATGTAGGATGGAGAAAAGCACGACGGGGTGGTCAGGATGTGGAGATCAGGAAACATGCAGTGGTAATGCAGGATCGGTTTCTGAAAAACATCGCGGGGTTTGGCGCATGTAAGTGTATCTATCAGGCCATTCACTAGTAAGAGTGAGAAATACATCACGGTGTGGTGTGAATCGGAGGGCCTTAATCAAGTTAGACAGTGAGTGGCAATGTAGGATGGAGAAAAGCACCACGGGTTGGCGAGCATGGGGAGGTCAGGAAACATGCAATGGCAATGTAGGATAGGTTTCTGAAAAACATCATGGGGTGGTGCACATTGTAAGGTTTTCTAACAGGCCATTCTCTAGTAGGAGTGAGAAAAACAGCACGGGGTGGTGTGAATCGGAGGGCCTGAATAAGTATAGGTAGTGAGTGGCAATGTAGGATGTAGAAAAGCATCACGGGGTGGTCAGCATGTGGAAGTCAGGAAGCATGCAGTGGCAATGTGGGATAGCTTTCTGAAAAACGTTTCGGGTTGGTGCGCATTGTAATAGTTTCTAACAGGCCATTCACTAGTAGGAGTGAGAAAAACATCACGGCGTGGTGTGAATCGGAGGGCCTGAATCAGGATAGGCAGTGAGTGGCAATGTAGGATGGAGAAAAGCACGGCGGGGTGGTCAGGATCGGGATGTCATGAAACAAGCAGTGGCAATGTAGGATAGGTTTCTGAAAAAAATCGCCGTGTGGTGCGCATTGTCAGGGTTTCTAACATGCGATTCAACTAGGAGTGAAAAAAACATCTCGGGGTGGAGTGACTCAGAGGGCCTGAATTAGGATAGGCTGTGTGTGGCAATGTAGGGTGGAGAAAAGCACCACGGGTTTGTCAGCATGGGGAGGCAAGTAAACATACAGTGGAAATGTAGAATATGTTTCTGATAAACATCACTGGGTGGTGCGCATTGTAAGGGTTTCTAACAGGCCATTCACTAGTAGGAGTGAGAAAAACATCACGGGGTGGTGTGCATCGGAGGGTCTGAATCAAGATAGACAGTGAGTGGCAATGTAGGATGGAGAAAAGCACCACGGGGTTGTCAGCATGGTGAGGTCAGGAAACATGCAGTGGAAATGTAGGATACGTTGCTGAAAAAGATCAAGGGTGGTGCGCATTGTAAGGGTTTCTAACAGGCCATTCACTAGTAGAAGTGAGAAAAACATCATGGGGTGGTGTGAATTCGAAGGCCTGAATCAAGATAGACAGTGAGTGGCAATGTAGGATGGAGAAAAGCACCATGGGTTGGTGAGCATGGGGAGGTCAGGAAACATGCAATGGCAATGTAGGATAGTTTTTCTGAAAAACATAGCGGGGTGGTACAAATTGTAAGGGTTTGCAGCAGGCCATTCACTAGTAGGATTGAGAAAAACATCACGGAGTGGTGTGAATCGGAGGGCCTGAATTAGGATAGGCAGTGAGTGGCAATGAAGAATGGAGAAAAGCACCAAGAGGTGCTCAACATGGGGAGGTCAGGAAACATGCAGTGGCAATGTAGCATAGGTTTCTGAAAAACGTCGTGGGTTAGTGCGCATTGTAAGGCTTTCTAACAAGCCATTCAGAAGTAGGAGTGAAAAAAACGTCACGGGGTGGTGTGAATCGGAGGGCCTGAATTAGGATAGGCATTGAGTTTCAATGTAGGATTGTGAAAAGCACCACAGGGTGGTCAGCATGGGGAGGCCAGGAAACATGCAGTGGCAATGTAGGGTAGGTTTCTGAAAAACATCACCGTGTCGTGCGCATTGTAAGGGTTTCTAACAGGCCATTCACTAGTAATAGTGAGAAAAACATCACGGGGTGGTGTGAATCGGGGGGCCTGAATTAGGATAGGCATGAAGTTTCAATGTAGGATTGTGAAAAGCACCACAGGGTGGTCAGCATGGGGAGGTCAGGAAACATGCAGTGGCAATGTAGGATACGTTTCTGAAAAACATCGCTGGGTGGTGCGCATTGTAAGGGTTTCTAACAGGCCATTCACTAGTAGGAGTGAGAACAAGATCACGTGTTGGTGGGAAACGGAGGGCCTGAATTAGGATAGGCAATTAGTGGAAATGTAGGATGGAGTAAATCACCACGGGCTTGTCATCATGCGAAGGTCAGGAAACATGCAGTGGCAATGTAGGATAGCTTTCTGAAAAACATCACGGGGTGGTGCTCATTATAAGGGTTTCTAACAGGCCATTCACTAGTAGGAGTGAGAAAAATATAACGGGGTGGTGTGAATCGGAGGGCCTGAATCAGGATAGGCAGTGAGTGGCAATGTAGGATGGAGAAAAGCACCATGGGGTGGTCATCATGTGGAGGTCAGGAAACATGCATTGGCAATGTAAAATAGGTTTCTGAAAAACATCCTGGGTGGTGCGCATTGTAAGGGTTTCTAACAGGCCATTCACTAGTAGGAGTGAGAAAAACATCACGGGGTGGTGTAAATAGGGTTCCCTGAATCAGAATAGGCAGTCAGTGGCTATGTAGGATGGTGAAAAGCACCATGGGGTGGTCAGGTTGGGGAGGTCAGGAAACATGCAGTAGAAATGTAGGATAGGTTTCTGAAAAACATCGCCGTGTGGTGCGCATTGTAAGGGTTTCTAACAGGCCATTCACCAGTAGGAGTGAGAAATACATCACGGGGTGGTGTGAATTGGAAGGCCTGAATCAGGATAGGCAGTGAGTGGCAATGTAGGATGGAGAAAAGCACCACGGTATGGTGAGCATGGTGAGGTCAGGAAACATGCAGTGGCAATGTACTATAGATCTCTGAAAAACATCGCGGGGTGGTGCGCATTGTAAGAGTTTCTAACAGGCCATTCACTAGTAGGAGTGAGAAAAACATAACGGGGTGGTGCAAATGGAGGGCCTGAATAATTATAGGCAGTGAGTGGCAATGTAGGATGGAGAAAAACACCACGGGGTGGTCAGCATGGGGAGGTCAGGAAACATGCAGTGGCAATGTGTGATCCTTTCTAAAAATCATCGTGGGTTGGTGCGCATTGTCAGGGTTTCTAACAAGCCATTCAACTAGGAGTGAAAAAAACATCACGGGGTGGTGTGAATCAGAGGGCCTGAATTAGGATAGGCTTTGTGTGGCAATGTAGGATGGAGAAAAGCACCACGGGTTTGTCAGCATGGGGAGGCAAGGAAACATGCAGTGGAAATGTAGAATAGGTTTCTGATAAACATCACTGGGTGGTGCACATTGTAAGGGTTTCTAACAGGCCATTCACTAGTAGGAGTGAGAACAATATCAAGGGGTCGTGTGAATTGAAGGGACTGAATTAGGATAGGCATTGATTGGGAATGTAGGATGGAGAAAAGCACCACAGAGTGGTCAGCATGTGGAGGTGAGGAATCATGCAGTGGCAATGTAGGATAGGTTTCTGAAAAGAAAATCGGTGGTGCACATGGTGAGGTTTTCTAACAGGCCATTCACTAGTAATAGTGAGAAAAACATCACGGGGTGGTGTGAAACAGGGGGCCTGAATCAGGATAGGCAGTGAGTGGCAACGTAGGAAGGAGAAAAGTACCACGGGGTGGTCAGCATGGGGAGGTCAGAAAACATCCATTGACAATGAAGGATAGGTTTCTGAAAAACATCGCCGGGTGGTGCGCATTGTTAGGCTTTCTAACAGGGCATTCACTAGTAGAAATGAGAAAAACATCACGGGGTGGTGTGAATTGGAAGGCCTGAATCAAGATAAACAGTGAGTGGCAATGTAGGATGGAGAAAAGCACCACGGGGTTGTCAGCATGATGAGGTCAGGAAACATGCAGTGGAAATGTAGGATACGTTGCTGAAAAAGATCAAGGGTGGTGCGCATTGTAAGGGTTTCTAACAGGCCATTCACTAGTAGAAGTGAGAAAAACATCATGGGGTGGTGTGAATTCGAAGGCCTGAATCAAGATAGACAGTGAGTGGCAATGTAGGATGGAGAAAAGCACCATGGGTTGGTGAGCATGGGGAGGTCAGGAAACATGCAATGGCAATGTAGGATAGTTTTTCTGAAAAACATAGCGGGGTGGTACGAATTGTAAGGGTTTGCAGCAGGCCATTCACTAGTAGGATTGAGAAAAACATCACGGAGTGGTGTGAATCGGAGGGCCTGAATTAGGATAGGCAGTGAGTGGCAATGAAGAATGGAGAAAAGCACCAAGAGGTGCTCAACATGGGGAGGTCAGGAAACATGCAGTGGCAATGTAGCATAGGTTTCTGAAAAACGTCGTGTGTTAGTGCGCATTGTAAGGCTTTCTAACAAGCCATTCAGAAGTAGGAGTGAAAAAAACGTCACGGGGTGGTGTGAATCGGAGGGCCTGAATTAGGATAGGCATTGAGTTTCAATGTAGGATTGTGAAAAGCACCACAGGGTGGTCAGCATGGGGAGGCCAGGAAACATGCAGTGGCAATGTAGGGTAGGTTTCTGAAAAACATCACCGTGTGGTGCGCATTGTAAGGGTTTCTAACAGGCCATTCACTAGTAATAGTGAGAAAAACATCACGGGGTGGTGTGAATCGGGGGCCTGAATTAGGATAGGCATGAAGTTTCAATGTAGGATTGTGAAAAGCACCACAGGGTGGTCAGCATGGGGAGGTCAGGAAACATGCAGTGGCAATGTAGGATACGTTTCTGAAAAACATCGCTGGGTGGTGCGCATTGTAAGGGTTTCTAACAGGCCATTCACTAGTAGGAGTGAGAACAAGATCACGTGTTGGTGGGAAACGGAGGGCCTGAATTAGGATAGGCAATTAGTGGAAATGTAGGATGGAGTAAATCACCACGGGCTTGTCATCATGCGGAGGTCAGGAAACATGAAGTGGCAATGTAGGATAGCTTTCTGAAAAACATCACGGGGTGGTGCTCATTATAAGGGTTTCTAACAGGCCATTCACTAGTAGGAGTGAGAAAAATATAACGGGGTGGTGTGAATCGGAGGGCCTGAATCAGGATAGGCAGTGAGTGGCAATGTAGGATGGAGAAAAGCACCATGGGGTGGTCATCATGTGGAGGTCAGGAAACATGCATTGGCAATGTAGAATAGGTTTCTGAAAAACATCCTGGGTGGTGTGCATTGTAAGGGTTTCTAACAGGCCATTCACTAGTAGGAGTGAGAAAAACATCACGGGGTGGTGTAAATAGGGTGGCCTGAATCAGAATAGGCAGTCAGTGGCAATGTAGGATGGTGAAAAGCACCATGGGGTGGTCAGGATGGGGAGGTCAGGAAACATGCAGTGGAAATGTAGGATAGGTTTCTGAAAAACAACGCGGGGTGCTGCGCATTGTAAGGGTTTCTAAAAGGCCATTCACTAGTAGCAGTTTGAAAAACAACCCCGGGTGGTGTGAATCGGAGGGCCTGAATCAGGATAGGCCGTGAGTGGCAATGTAGGTTGGAGGAAAGCACCATGGCATGGTGAGCAAGGGAAGGTCAGTAAACATGCAGTGGCAATGTAGGATAAGTTTCTGAAAATCATAGCGGGGTGTTGCGCATTGTATGGGCTTCTAACGGGCCGTTCACTAGTAGGAGTGAGAAATGCATCCTGGGGTGGTGTGAATTGGAAGTCCTGAATCAGGATAGGCAGTGAGTGGCAATGTAGGATGGAGAAAATCACCACGGCATGGTGAGCATGGGGAGGTCAGGAAACATGCAATGGCAATGTAGGATAGTTTTTCTGAAAAACATCGTGGGGTGGTACGCATTGTATGAGTTTGTAGCAGGCCATTCACTAGTAGGACTGAGAAAAACATCACGGGGTGGTGTGAATCATAGGGCCTGAATTAAAATAGGCAGTGAGTGTCAATGAAGAATGGAGAAAAGCACCACGGGGTGGTCAACATGTGGAGGTCAGGAAACATTCAGTGGCAATGTAGGATAGGTTTCTGAAAAACATCGTGGGTTGGTGTGCATTGTAAGGCTTTCTAACAAGCCATTCAGAAGTAGGAGTGAAAAAAATGTCACGGGGTGGTGTGAATCATAGGGCCTGAATTAGGATAGGCATTGAGTTTCAATGTAGGATTGTGAAAAGCACCACAGGGTGGTCAACATGGGGAGGTCAGGAAACATGAAGTGGCAATGTAGGATAGGTTTCTGAAAAACATCGCGGGGTGGTGCGCATTGTAAGGGTTTCTAAGAGGCCATTCACCAGTAGGAGTGAGAAATACATCACGGGGTGGTGTGAATTGGAAGGCCTGAATCAGGATAGGCAGTGAGTGGCAATGTAGGATGGAGAAAAGCACCACGGTATGGCGAGCATGGTGAGGTCAGGAAACATGCAGTGGCAATGTACTATAGATTTCTGAAAAACATCGCTGGGTGGTGCGCATTGTAAGAGTTTCTAACAGGCCATTCACTAGTAGGAGTGAGAAAAACATAACCGGGTGGTGCAAATGGAGGGCCTGAATAATTATAGGCAGTGAGTGGCAATGTAGGATGGAGAAAAACACCACGGGGTGGTCAGCATGGGGAGGTCAGCAAACATGCAGTGGCAATGTGTGATAGCTTTCTGAAAATCATCGCGGGTTGGTGCGCATTGTCAGGGTTTCTAACAAGCCATTCAACTAGGAGTGAAAAAAACATCACGGGGTGGTGTGAATCAGAGGGCCTGAATTAGGATAGGCTTTGTGTGGCATTGTAGGATGGAGAAAAGCACCACGGGTTTGTCAGCATGGGGAGGCAAGGAAACATGCAGTGGAAAAGTAGAATAGGTTTCTGATAAACATCACTGGGTGGTGCACATTGTAAGGGTTTCTAACAGGCCATTCACTAGTAGGAGTGAGAACAATATAAAGGGGTGGTGTGAATTGGAGGGCCTGAATTAGCATAGGCATTGATTGGGAATGTAGGATGGAGAAAAGCACCACAGAGTGGTCAGCATGGGGAGGTGAGGAATCATGCAGTGGCAATGTAGGATAGGTTTCTGAAAAGAAAATCGGTGGTGAACATGGTCAGGTTTTCTAACAGGCCATTCACTAGTAATAGTGAGAAAAACATCACGGGGTGGTGTGAATCAGGGGGCCTGAATAAGGATAGGCAGTGAGTGGAAACGTAGGAAGGAGAAAAGTACCACGGGGTGGTCAGCATCGGGAGGTCAGAAAACATGCATTGACAATGTAGGATAGGTTTCTGAAAAATATCGTGGGGTGGGGCGCGTTGTAAGGGTTTCTAACAGGCCATTCTCTAGTAGAAGTGAGAAAAACATCACAGGGTGGTGTGAACCAGAGGGCCTGAATCGGGATAGGCAGTGAGTGGCAATGTAGAATGGAGAAAACGACCATGGGGTGGTCAGGATTGGGAGGTCAGGAAACATGCAGTGTCAATTTAGGACAGGTTTCTGAAAAGCATCGCGGGATGTGCAAATTGTAAGGATTTCTAACAGGCCATTCACTAGTAGGAGGGAGAAATACTTCATGGTGTGGTGTGAATCGGAGTGCCTGAACCAAGATAGACAGTGAGTGGCAATGTCAGATGGAGAAAAGCACCACTGGGTGGTCAGCATGGGGAGGTCAGGAAACATTCAGTGGCAAAGGAGGATAGTTTTCTGAAAAACATCTCGGGGTGGTGCTCGTTGTAAGTGTTTCTAAAAGGCCTTTCACTAGTAGGAGTGAGAAAAACATCACGGGGTGGTGTGAATCGGAGGGCCTGAATCAGGATAGGCCGTGATTGGCAATGTAGGATGGAGAAAAGCACCACGAGTTGGTCAGGATGGGGAGGTCAGGAAACATGCAGTGGCAATGTAGGATAGGTTTCTGAAAAAGAAAGCGGGGTGGTGTGCATAGTAAGGGTTTCTAACAGGCCATTCACTAGTAGGAGTGAGAACAACATCAGGGGGTGGTGTGAATCGGAGGGCCTGAATTAGGATAGGCATTGTGTGTCAATGTAGGATGGAGAAAAGCACCACAGGGTCGTCAGCATGTGGAGGTGAGGAAACATGCAGTTTCAATGTATGATAGGTTTCTGAAAAAGAAAACGGGGTGGTGTGCATAGTAAGGGTTTCTAACAGGCCATTCACAAGTAAGAGTGAGAAAAACATCACGGGATGGTATGAATCGGAGGGCCTGAATCATGATAGGCAGTGAGTGGCAATGTAGGATGGAGAAAAGCACCACGGGGTGGTCAAGATGGGGAGGTCAGGAAACATGCAGTGGCAATATAGGATAGGTTTCTGAAAAACATTGCAGGGTGGTGCTCATTGTAAGGGTTTCTTAAAGGCCTTTCACTAGTAGGAGTGAGAAAAACATCACGAGGTGGTGTGAATCGCAGGGACTCAATCATATAGGCCGTGAGTGCCAATGTAGGATGGAGAAAAGCACCACGGGGTTGTCAGGATAGGGAGGTCAGGAAACATGCAGTGGCAATGTAGGATAGGTTTCTGAAAAACATCGCTGGGTGTTGCGCATTGTAAGGGTTTCTAACAGACCATTCACTAGTAGAAGTGAGAAAAACATCACGGGGTGGTGTGAATCAGAGGGCCTTTATCAGGATAGGCCGTGAGTGGCAATGTAGGATGGAGAAAAGCACCACGGTGTGGTCAGCATGTGGAGGTCAGGAAACATGCATTGGCAATGTAGGAGAGGTTTCTGAAAAACATCGCGGGGTAGTGCAACTTTTAAGGGATTCTAACAGGCCATTCACTAGTAAGAGTGAGAAATACATCATGGTGTGGTGTGAATCGGAGGGCCTGAATCAAGATAGACAGTGAGTGGCAATTTAGGATGGAGAAAAGCACCACAGGTTGGTGAACATGGGGAGGTCAGGAAACATGCAGTGGAAATGTAGAATAGGTTTCTGATAAACATCATGTGTGGTGCACATTGTAGGGTTTCTATCAGGCCATTCACTAGTAGGAGTGAGAACAACATCAAGGGGTGGTGTGAATTGGAGGTCCTGAATTAGGATAGGCATTGATTGGGAAAGAAGGATGGAGAAAAGCACCACAGAGTGGTCAGCATGGGGAGGTGAGGAATCATGCAGTGGCAATGTAGGATAGGTTTCTGAAAAGAAAATCGGTGGTGCACATGGTCAGGGTTTCTAACAGGCCATTCACTAGTAATAGTGAGAAAAACATCACGGGGTGGTGTGAATCAGGGGGCCTGAATCAGGATAGGCAGTGAGTGGCAACGTAGGAAGGAGAAAAGTACCACGGGGTGGTCAGCATGGGGAGGTCAGAAAACATGCATTGACAATGAAGGATAGGTTTCTGAAAAACATCGCCGGGTGGTGCGCATTGTTAGGATTTCTAACAGGCCATTCACTAGTAGAAATGAGAAAAATATCACGGGGTGGTGTGAATTGGAAGGCCTGAATCCAGATAGACAGTGAGTGGCAATGTAGGATGGAGAAAAGCACGACGGGGTTGTCAGCATGATGAGGTCAGGAAACATGCAGTGGAAATGTAGGATACGTTGCTGAAAAAGGTCAAGGGTGGTGCGCATTGTAAGGGTTTCTAACTGGCCATTCACTAGTAGAAGTGAGAAAAACATCATGGGGTGGTGTGAATTCGAAGGCCTGAATCAACATAGACAGTGAGTGGCAATGTAGGATGGAGAAAAGCACCATGGGTTGGTGAGCATGGGGAGGTCAGGAAACATGCAATGGCAATGTAGGATAGTTTTTCTGAAAAACATAGCGGGGTGGTACGAATTGTAAGGGTTTGCAGCAGGCCATTCACTAGTAGGATTGAGAAAAACATCAGGGAGTGGTGTGAATCGGAGGGCCTGAATTAGGATAGGCAGTGAGTGGCAGTGAAGAATGGAGAAAAGCACCACGAGGTGCTCAACATGGGGAGGTCAGGAAACATGCAGTGGCAATGTAGCATAGGTTTCTGAAAAACGTCGTGGGTTAGTGCGCATTGTAAGGCTTTCTAACAAGCCATTCAGAAGTAGGAGTGAAAAAAACGTCACGGGGTGGTGTGAATCGGAGGGCCTGAATTAGGATAGGCATTGAGTTTCAATGTACGATTGTGAAAAGCACCACAGGGTGGTCAGCATGGGGAGGCCAGGAAACATGCAGTGGCAATGTAGGGTAGGTTTCTGAAAAACATCGCCGTGTGGTGTGCATTGTAAGGGTTTCTAACAGGCCATTCACTAGTAATAGTGAGAAAAACATCACGGGGTGGTGTGAATCGGGGGGCCTGAATTAGGATAGGCATGGAGTTTCAATGTAGGATTGTGAAAAGCACCACAGGGTGGTCAGCATGGGGAGGTCAGGAAACATGCAGTGGCAATGTAGGATACGTTTCTGAAAAACATCGCTGGGTGGTGCGCATTGTAAGGGTTTAACATGCCATTCACTAGTAGGAGTGAGAAATACATCACGGGGTGGTGTGAATTGGAAGGCCAGAATCAGGATAGGCAGTGAGTGGCAATGTATGATGGAGAAAAGCACCACGGCATGCTGAGCATGGGGAGGTCAGGAAACATGCAGTGACAATGTGGGATAGCTTTCTGAAAAACAACATGCGTTGGTGCGCATTGTAAGGGTTTCTAACAGGCCATTCACTAGTAGGAGTGAGAAAAACATCACGGGGTGGTGTGAAGCAGAGGGCCTGAATTAGGATAGGCAGTGAGTTGCAATGAAGGAGGGAGAAAAGCACCACGGGGTGGTCAGGATCGGGATGTCATGAAACAAGCAGTGGCAATGTAGGATAGGTTTCTGAAAAACATCGCGGGGTGGTGTGCATTGTAAGGATTTCTAATAAGCCATTCACAACTAGGAGTGAAAAAAAGTCACGGAGTGGTGTGAATCAGAGGGTCTGAATTAGGATAGGCTGTGAGTGGCAATGTAGGATGGAGAAAGCACCACGGGTTTGTCAGCATGGGGAGGCAAGGAAATATGCAGTGGCAATGTAGAATAGGTTTCTGATAAACATTTCTGCGTGGTGCGCATAGTAAGGGATTCTAACAGGCCATTCACTAGCAGGAGTGAGAACAAGATCACGGGGTGGTGTGAATCGGAGGGCCTGAATTAGGATAGGCATTGAGTTGCAATGTAGGAGGGAGAAAAGCACCACGGGGTGGTCAGGATCCGGAGGTCATGAAACATGCAGTGGCAATGTAGGATAGGTTTCTGAAAAAAAAAAGCAGGGTGGTGCGCATTGTAAGGGTTTCTAACAGGCCATTCACTAGTGGGAGTGAGAAAAATATCACGGGGTGGTGTGAATCAGAGGGCCTGAATCAGGTTCGGCAGTGAGTGGCAATGTAGGATGGAGAAAAGCACCACGGTTTGGTCATCATGTGGAGGTCAGGAAACATGCATTGGCAATGTAGGTTACATTTCTGAAAAACATCCTCGGGTGGTGCGCATTGTAAGGGTTTCTAACAGGCCATTCACTAGTAGCAGTTTGAAAAACAACCCCGGGTGGTTTGAATCGGAGGGCCTGAATCAGGATAGGCAGTGAGTTGCAATGTAGGATGGAGGAAAGCACCACCGCATGGTGAGCATGGGAAGGTCAGGAAAAATGCAGTGGCAATGTAGGATACGTTTCTGAAGAAGATCGCGGGGTGGTGCGCATTGTAAGGGTTTCTAACAGTCCATTCACTAGTAGGAGTGAGAAATACATCATGGGGTGGTGTGAATTGGAAGGCCTGAATCAGGACAGGCAGTGAGTGGCAATGTAGAATGGAGAAAAGCACCATGGCATGGTGAGAATGGGGAGGTCAGGAAACATGTACTGGCAATGTAGTATAGGTTTCTGAAAAACATCGCGGGGTGGGGCGTATTGTAAGGGTTTCTAACAGGCCATTCACTAGTAGGAGTGAGAAAAACATAACGGGGTGGTGTGAGTCGGAGGGCCTGAGTCAGGAAAGGCAGTGATTGGCAATGTAGGATGTAGAAAAACACCATGGGGTGGTCAGCATGGGGAGGTCAGGAAACATAAAGTGGCAATTTGGGATAGCTTTCTGAAAAACATCGCGAGTTGGTGCACATTGTAATGGTTTCTAACAGGCGATTAAGTAGTCGGAGTGAGAAAAACATCACGGGGTTGTGTGTATCGGAGGGCCTGAATTATAATAGGCAGTGAGGGCAATGTAGGATGGAGAAAACCACGACAGGGTGGTCAGGATCGGGAGGTCAGGAAACATGCAGTGGCAAAGTAGGATAGGATTCTGAAAAACATCGCAGGGTGGTGCGCATTGTAACGGTTTCTAACAGGCCATTCACTAGTAGAAGTGAGTAAAATATCACGGGGTGGTGTGAATTTTAGGGCCTGAATCAGAATAGGAAGTGAGTGGCAAGGTAGGATGGAGAAAAGCACCACAGGGTGGTCATCATGTGGAGGACACGAAACATTCAGTGGCAATGTAGGAGAGGTTTCTGAAAAACTTTGTGGGGTGGTGCGCATTGTCAGGGTTTCTAACAGGCCATTCAATAGTAGGAGTGAGAAAAACATCACGGGGTGGTGTGAATCAGAGGGCCTGAATCAAGTTAGACAGTGAGTGGCAATGTAGAATGGAGAAAAGCACCACGGGTTGGTGAGCATGGGGAGGTCAGGAAACATGCAATGGCAATGTAGGATAGGTTTCTGAAAAACATCGACGGGTGATGAACATTGTTAAGGTTTCTAACAGGCCATTCACTAGTAGGAGTGAGAAAAACATCACGGGGTGGTGTGAATCGGAGGGTCTGAATTAGGATAGGCAGTGAGTGGCAATGTAAAATGGAGAAAAGCACCACAGGGTGGTCAGCATGGGGAGGTCAGGAAACATGCAGTAGCAATGTAGGATAGTTTTCTGAAAAACATCACGGGGTTTTGCGCATTGTAAGGCTTTCTAACAGGCCATTCACTAGTAGGAGTGAGAAAACCATCACGGCGTGGTGTGAATCGGAGGGCCTGAATAAGGATAGGTAGTGAGTGGCAATGTAGGATGTAGAAAAGCACCACGGGGTGGTCAGCATGTGGAAGTCAGGAAACATGCAGTGGCAATGTGGGATAGCTTTCTGAAAACAGTTTCGGGTTGGTGAGCATTGTAATAGCTTCTAACAGGCCATTCACTAGTAGGAGTGAGAAAAACATCACGGCGTGGTGTGAATCGGAGGGCCTGAATTAGGATAGGAAGTGAATGGCAATGTGATGGAGAAAAGCACCACGGGGTGGTCAGCATGGGGAGGTCAGGGAACATGCAGTGGTAATGTAGGATAGTTTTCTGAAAAACATCACGGGGTGGTGCGCATTGCAAGAGTTTCTAACAGGCCATTCACTAGTAGCAGTGAGAATAACATCACGGGGTGGTGTGAATTGGAGGGCCTGAATTATGATAGGCAGTGACTGGCAATGTAAAATGGAGAAAAGCACCAGAGGTGGCCAGGATGGGAGGTCAAGAAACATGCAGTGGCAATGTAAGATAGGTTTTTGAAAACAATCGTGTGGTGGTGCGCATTGAAATGGTTTCTGGCAGGCCATTCACTAGTAGGAGTGAGAAAAACATCACAGGGTGGTGTGTATCTGAGGGCCTGAAATATAATAGGCAGTGAGTGGCAATGTAGGATGGAGAAAAGCACCACGGTTGGTCAGGATCGGCAGGTCAGGAAACTTGCAGTGGCGATGTAGGATAAGTTTCTGAAAAACATCGCAGACTGGTGCGCATTGTAAGGGTATCTAACAGGCCATTCACTAGTAGAAGTGAGAAAAATATCACGGGGTGGTGTGAATCGGAGGGCCTGAATCAGGATAGGCAGTGAGTGGCAATGTAGGATGCAGAAAAGCACCACAGGGTGGTCAGAAAGGGGATGTCACGAAACATTCAGTGGCAATGTAGGATAGGTTTCTGAAAAACATCGGGGGTGGTGCGCCTTGTCAGGGTTTCTAACAGGCCATTCATTAGTAGGAGTGAGAAAAACATCACGGGGTAGAGTGAATCAGAGGCCCTCAATCAGGATAGGCAGTGAGTGGCAATGTAGTATGGACAAAAGCACCACGGGGGTGGTCAGCATGGGGAGGTGAGGAAACATGCAGTGGCAATGTAGGATAGGTTTCTGAAAAACATCGCGGGGTAGTGCACCTTGTACGGGATTCTAACAGGCCATTCACTAGTAGGAGTGAGAAATACATCAGGGTGTGGTGTGAATCGGAGGGCCTGAATCAACATAAACAGTGACTGGCAATGTAGGATGGAGAAAAGCACCACAGGTTGGTGAATATGGGGAGGTCAGGAAACATGCAATGGCAATGTAGGATAAGTTTCTGAAAATCATCGCGGGGTCGTTCGCATTGTAAGGGTTTGTAGCAGGCCATTCACTAGTAGGAGTGAGAAAACCATCACAGATTGGTGTGAATCAGAGGGCCTGAATTAGGATAGGCAGTGAGGGCAATGAAGAATGGAGAAAAGGACCACGGGGTGGCCAACATGGGGAGGTCAGGAAACATGCAATAGCAATGTAGGATAGGTTTCTGAAAAACATCGGGGGTGCTGCGCATTGTAAGGCTTTTTAACAAGCCATTCATAACTAGGAGTGAAAAAAACATCACGGGGTGGTGTGAATCGGACTGCCTGATTTAGAATAGGCTGTGAGTGGCAATGTAGGATGGAGAAAAGCACCACAGGGTGGTCAGCATGGGGAGGTCTGGAAACATGCAGTGGCAATGTAGGATAGGTTTCTGAAAAACATCGCGGGTTGGTGCGCATTGCATTGGTTTCTAAGAGGCCTTTCTCTAATAGGAGTGTGAAAAACATCATGGGGTGGTATCAATAGGGGGCCTGAATTACAATAGGCAGTGAGTGGCAATATATGATGTAGTAAAGCACCACGGGTTGGTCAGCATGGAGAGGTCAGGAAACATGCAGTGGCAATGTAGGATAGGTTTCTGAAAAACATCGCGTGGTGGTGCGCTTTTTAAGGGTGTTCTAACAGTCCATTCTCTAGTAGGAATGTGAAAAACATCACGGCGTGGTGTGAATCGGGGTGCCTGAATTAGGATAGGCAGTGAGTGGCAATGTAGGATGGAGAAAAGCACCATAGGCTGTCAGCATGGCGACGTCAGGAAATATGCAGTGGCAATGTAGGATAGCTTTCTAAAAAACATCGCAGAGTGGTGCACATTGTAAGGGTTTCTAACACGCCATTCACTAGGAGGAGTGAGAAAAACATCACGGGGAGGTGTGAATCGGAGGGCCTGAATAAGGATAGGCAGTGAGTGGCAATGTAGGATGGAGAAAAGCACCACGGGGTGGTCATTATGGAGAGGTCAGGAAACATGCATTGGCAATGTAGCATAGTTTTCTGAAAAACATCATGGGGTGGTGCGCATTTTAAGGATTTCTAACAAGCCATTCACAAGTAGGAGTGAAAAATACATCACGGGGTGGTGTGAATCGTAGGGCCTGAATTAATATAGGCAGTGAGTGGCTATGTAGGATGGAGAAAAGCACCACAGGGTGGTCAGCATGGGGAGGTGAGGAAACATGCAGTGGCAATGTGCGATAGGTTTCTGAAAAAGAAAGTGGGGTGGTGTTCATTGTAAGGGTTTCTAACAGGCCATTCACAAGTAGGAGTGTGAAAAACATCACGGGGTGGTATGAATCGGAGGGCCTGAATCATGATAGGCAGTGAGTGGCAATGTAGGATGGAGAAAAGCACCACGGGGTGGTCAAGATGGCGAGGTCAGGAAACATGCAGTGTCAATATAGGTTAGGTTTCTGAAAAACATTGCACAGTGGTGCTCATTGTAAGGGTTTCTTAAAAACCTTTCACTAGTAGGAGTGAGAAAAACATCACGGGGTGGTGTGAATCACATTGACTGAATCACATAGGCCGTGAGTGCCAATGTAGGATGGAGAAAAGCCCCATGGGGTGATCAGGATGGGGAGGTCAGGAAACATGCAGTGGCATTGTAGGATAGGTTTATGAAAAACATCACAGGGTATTTCGCATTGTAAGGGTTTCTAACAGGCCATTCACTATTAGGAGTGAGAAATACATCATGGTGTGGTGTGAATCAGAGGGCCTGAATCAAGTTAGACAGTGAGTGGCAATGTAGGATGGAGAAAAGCACCATGGGTTGGTGAGCATGAGGAAATCAGGAAACATGGAATGGCAATGTAGGATAGGTTTCAGAAAAACAACACGGTGTTGTGCGCATTGCAAGAATTTGTAGCAGGCCATTCACTAGTAGGAGTGAGAAAAATATCACGGGGTGGTGTGAATCGGAGGGCCTGAATTAGGATAGGCAGTGAGTGGCAATGTGGGATGCCGAAAAGCCTTTCCATGGGGTAGTCAGCATGGGGAGGTCATGGAACATGCACTGGCAATTTAGGATAGCTTTCTGAAAAACATCGCGGGGTGGTGCGCATTGTAAGTGTTTCTAACAGGCCATTCTCTAGTAGAAGTGAGAAAAACATCACAGGGTGTTGTGAATCGGAGGGCCTGAATCGGTATAGGCAGTGAGTGGCAATGTAGAATGGAGAAAAGGACCACGGGGTGGTCAGGATGGGGAGGTCAGGAAACATGCAGTGGCAATGTAGGACAGGTTTCTGAAAAACATCGCGGGATGTGTGAATTGTAAGGATTTCTTTTTTTTGTTTGTTTGTTTTTTTTTTGTTTTTTTTTTTTTTGTTGTTTTTATCGGAACCAGGGATCGAACTCATGACGGCCTGCTTGCAAGGCAGGCGCTTACGCCGCTGAGCTAAATCCCCAGCCCCTTGAATTGTAAGGATTTCTAACAGGCCATTCATTGGTAGGAATGAGAAATACTTTATGGTGTGGTGTCAATCGGAGGCCCTGAATCAAGATAGACAGTGAGTGGCAATGTCCGATGGATAAAAGCACCACTGGGTGGTCAGCATGGGGAGGTCAGGAAACATGCAGTTGCAAAGTAGGATAGGTTTCTGAAAAACATTGCGGGGTGGTGCTCGTTGGAAGTGTTTCTAAAACGCCTTTCACTAGTAGGAGTGAGAAAAACATCACGGGGTGGTGTGAAACGGAGGGCCTGAATCAGGATAGGCCGCGATTGGCAATGTAGGATGGAGAAAAGCACCACGAGGTGGTCAGGATGGGGAGGTCAGGAAACCTGCAGTGGCAATGTTGGATAGGTTTCTGAAAAACATCGCTGGGTGGTGCGCATTGTAAGGGTTTCTAACATGCCATTCACTAGTAGGAGTGAGAAAAACATCACGGGGTGGTGTGAATCGCAGGGACTGAATCACATAGTCTGTGAGTGACAATGTAGGATGGAGAAAAGCCCCATGGGGTGATCAGGATGGGGAGGTCAGGAAACATGCAGTGGAATTGTAGGACAGGATTATGAAAAACATCGCGGGGTATTTCGCATTGTAAGGGTTTCTAACAGGCCATTCACTATTAGGAGTGAGAAATACATCATGGTGTGGTGTGAATCGGAGGGCCTGAATCAAGTTAGACAGTGAGTGGCAATGTAGGATGGAGAAAAGCACCACGGGTTGGTGAGCATGAGGAAATCAGGAAACATGCAATGGCAATGTAGGATAGGTTTCTGAAAAACAACACGGGGTTGTACCCATTGCAAGGATTTGTAGCAGGCCATTCACTAGTACGAGTGAGAAAAACATCACAGGGTGGTGTGAATCGGAGGGCCTGAGTTAGGATAGGCAGTGAGTGGCAATGAAGTATGGAGAAAAGCACCACGGGGTTTTCAACATGGCGAGGTAAAGAAACATGCAATGGCAACGTAGGATTTGTTTCTGAAAAACATCGCGGGGTGGTGCGCATTGTAAGGGTTTCTAACAAGCCATTCACAAGTAAGAGTGAAAAAAACATCACGGGGTGTTGTGAATCTGAGGGCCTGAATTAGGATAGGCTGTGAGTGGCAATGTAGGATGGAGAAAAGCACCACGGGTTTGTCAGCATGGGGATTCAAGGAACCATGCAGTGGCGATGTAGAATAGTTTTCTGATAAACATCGCTGGGGCGTGCGCATTGTAAGGGTTTCTAACAGGCCATTCACTAGTAGGACTGAGAACAGCATCAGGGGTGGTGTGAATCAGAGGGCCTGAATAGGGATAGGCATTGAGTGGCAATGTAGGATGGAGAAAAGCACCACAGTGTGGTCAGCATGTGGAGGTCAGGAAACATGCAGTGGCAATGTAGGATTTGTTTCTCAAAAAAAAAATAGCGGGGTGGTGCGCATTGTAAGGGTTTCTAAAAGGCCATTCACTAGTAGGATTGAGAAAAACATCACGGGGTGGTGTGATTCGGAGTGCCTGAATTAGAATAGGCAGTGAGTGGCAATGTAGGATGGAGACAAGCTCCAAGGGGTGCTCAGGATGGGGAGGTCAGGAAACATGCATTGGCAACGTAGGATAGGTTTCTGAAAAATATCGCCGGGAGGTGCGCATTGTAAGGGTTTCTAACAGGCCATTCACTAGTAGGACTGAGAAAAACATCATGGGGTGGTGTGAATCGGAGGGCCTGAATTATGATAGGCAGTGAGTGGGAATGTAGGATGCAGAAAAGCACCACGGGGTGCTCAGCATGTGGAGGTCAGGAAACATGCAGTGGCAATGTAGGATAGGTTTCTGAAAAACATCTCAGGGAGGTGTGCATTGTATATGTTTCTAACAGGGCATTCATTAGTAGAAGTGAGAAAAACATCACGGGGTGGTGTGAATCAGAGGGCCTGAATCAGGATAGGCAGTGAGTGGCAATGTAGAATGGAGAAAAGCACCACAGGGTGGTCAGGATCGGGAGGTCAGGAAACATGAAGTGGCAATGTAGGATAGGTTTCTGAAAAACTTCGCGGGGTGGGGCGCATTGTAAGGGTTTCTAAGAGGCCATTCACTAGTAGGAGTGAGAAAAACATCACGGGGTGGTGTGAATCAGAGTGCCTGAATTAGGATAGGCAGTGAGTGGCAATGTAGGATGGAGAAAAGCACCACAGGGTGGTCAGCATGGGGAGGTCAGGAAACATGCATTGGCAGTGAAGGATAGGTTTCTGAAAAACATCACCGGGCGGTGCGTATTTTAAGGGTTTCTAACAGGCCATTCAGTAGTAGGAGTGAGAAAAACAACACGGGGTAGTGTGAATCGGAGGGCCTGAGTCAGGAAAGGCAGTGAGTGGCAATGTAGGATGTAGAAAAACACCACAGGGTTGTCAGCATGCGGAGGTCAGGAAACATGCAGTGGCAATTTGGAATATCTTTCTGTAAAACATCGCGGGTAGGTGAGCATTGTAAGGGTTTCTAACAGGCCATTAACTAGTAGGAGTGAGAAAAACATCACGGGGTGGTGTGTATCGGAGGGCCTGAATTATAATAGGCAGTGAGTGGCAATGTAGGATGGAGAAAAGCACCAAAGGGTTGTCAGGATCGGGAGGTCAGGAAACATGCAGTGGCAATGTAGGATAGGTTTCTGAAAAACATCGCAGGGTGGTGCGCATTGTAACGGTTTCTAACAGGCCATTCAGTAGTAGAAGTGAGTAAAACATCACGGGGTGGTGTGAATCGGAGGGCCAGAATCATGATAGGCAGTGAGTGGCAAGGTCGGATGGAGAAAAGCACCCCAGGGTGTTCATCATGGGGAGGACATGAAACATTCAGTCGCAATGTAGGAGAGGTTTCTGAAAAACATCGTGGGGTGGTGCGCATTGTCAGGGTTTCTAACAGGCCAGTCATTAGTAGGAGTGAGAAAAACATCACGGGGTGTGTGAATCAGAGGCCCTCAATCAGGATAGGCAGTGATTGGCAGTGTAGGATGTAGAAAAGCACCACGGTGTGGTCAGCATGGGGAGGTCAGGAAACATGCATTGCCAATATAGGATAGGTTTCTGAAAAGATTGCGGGGTGTTGTGCATTGTAACGTTTCTAACAGTCCATTCACTAGTAGGAGTGAGAAAAACATCACGCTGTGGTGTGAATCGGAGGGCCTGAATTAGGATAGGCAGTGAGTGGCAATGTAAAGTGGAGAAAAGCACCACGGGGTGGTCAGCATGGTGAGGTCAGGAAACATGCACTGGAAATGTAGGATAGGTTTCTGAAAATGATCGCAGGTGGTGCGCATTGTAAGGGTTTCTAACAGGCCATTCACTAGTAGTAGTGAGAAAATCATCATGGGGTGGTGTGAATCGGAAGCCCTGACTCAGGATAGGCAGTGTGAGTGGCAATGTAGGATGGAGAAAAGCACCACGGGATGGTCAACATGGGGAGATCACGAAACATGCAGTGGTAATGTAGGATAGGTTTCTGAAAAACATCGCGGGGTGGTGCGAATTTTAAGGGTTTCTAACACGCAATTCACTAGTAGGAGTGAGAAAAATATCACGGGGTGGTGTGAATTGGATGTTCTGAATTAGTATAGGCAGTGAATTGCAACGTAGAAAGGAGAAAAGCACCACGGGGTGGTCATCATTGGGAGGTCAGGAAACACGCATTGGCAATGTAGGTTGGTTTCTGAATAACATCGCCGGGTGGTGCGGACTGTAAGGCTTTCTAACAGTCCATTCACTAGTAGGATTGAGAAATATATCACGGGGTGGTGTGAATTGGAAGGCCTGAATCAGGATAGGCAGAGAGTGGCAATATAGGATGGAGAAAAGCACCACGTCATGGTGAGCATGTGTAGTTCAGGAAACATGCAGTGGCAATTTAGTTTAGGTGTCTGAAAAACATCACGGGTGGTGTGCATTGTAAGGGTTTCTAACCCGCCATTCACTAGTAGGAGTGAGAAATATATGACGGGGTGGTGTGAATTGGAAGGCCTGAATCAGGATAGGCAGTGAGTGGCAACGTAGGATAGAGAAAAGCACCACGGGGTGGTCAGCATGGGGAGGTCAGGAAACATGCAATGGCAATGTAGGATAGGTTTCTGAAAAGCATCGCGGTGGTGAGAATTGTAAGGGTTTCTAACAGGCCATTCACTAGTAGGAGTGAGAAAAACATCACGGGTGGTGTGAATCAGATGTTCTGAATTAGGTTAGGCAGTGAGTGGCAATGTAGGATGCAGAAAAGCACCATGGGGTGGTCAGGATCGGGAGGTCAGGAAACGTGCAGGGGCAATATAGGATAGGTTTCTGAAAAACATCGCAGGGTGGTGCGCATTGTAAGGAATTCTAACAGGCCATTCACTAGTAGAAGTGAGAAAAACATCACAGGGTGGTGTGAATCGGAGGGCCTGAGTCAAGATAGACAGTGAGTGGCAATGTAGGATGGAGAAAAGCACCACAGGTAGGTGAACATGGGGAGGTCAGGAAACATGCAAAGGCAATGTAGGATAAGTTTCTGAAAATCATCGCGGGGTCGTTATCATTGTAGGGGTGGTAGCAGGCCATTCACTATTAGGAGTGAGAAAACCATCACAGAGTGGTGTGAATCAGAGGGCTGGAATTAGGATAGGCAGTGAGGGCAATGAAGAATGGAGAAGAGCACCACGGGGTGGTCAACATGGGGAGGTCAGGACACATGCACTGGCAATGTAGGTTAGGTTTCTGAAAAATATCGCGGGGTGGTGCGCATTGTAAGGATTTTTAACAAGCCATTCATAAGTAGGAGTGAAAAAAACATCACGGGGTGGTGTGAATCGGACAGCCTGATTTAGAATAGGCTGTGAGTGGCAATGTAGGATGGAGAAAAGCACCACAGGTTTGTCAGCATGGGGAGTCAAGGAAACATGCAGTGGCAATGTAGGATAGGTTTCTGAAAAAAAAAAGCGGGGTGGTGATCATTGTAAGGGTTTCTAACAGGCCATTCACTAGTAGCAGTGAGAAAAACATCACGGGCTGTTGTGAATCGGAGGGCCTGAATTAGGATAGGCAGTGAGTGGCAATGTAGGATGGAGAAAAGCACCACGGGGTGGTCAGCATGGGGAAGTCAGCAAACATGCAGTGGCAATGTAGGATAGGTTTCTGAAAAACATCACTAGGTGGTGCGCATTGCAAGGGTTTCTAACATGCCATAGAGTAGTAGGAGCGAGAAAAACATCACGGTGTGGTGTGAATCGATGGGGCTGAATCAGGATAGGCAGTAAGTCGCAATGCAGGATGGAGAAAAGCACCAGGGGTGGTCAGCATGCGGAGGGCATGAAACCTGCAGTGGCAAATAGGATAGGTTTCTGAAAAACATCGTGGGGTGGTGCGCATTGTAAGGGTTTCTTAAAGGCCCTTCACTAGTAGGAGTGAAAAAAACATCACGGAGTGGTGTAAATCGGAAGGCACTGAAGTAAGATAGGCAGTGAGTGGCAATGTAGCATGGAGAAAAGCACCACGGCGTGGTCAGCATGGGGAAGTCATTACACATGCAGTGGCAATGTAGGATAGGTTTCTGAAAAACATCGCGGGGTGGTGCTCGTTGTAAGTGTTTCTAAAACGCCTTTCACTAGTAGGAGTGAGAAAAACATCACGGGGTGGTGAGAATCGGAGGGCCTGAATCAGGATAGTCCGTGATTGGCAATGTAGGATGGAGAAAAGCACCACTAGGTGGTCAGGATGGGGAGTTCAGGAAACATGCAGTGGCAATGTTGGATAGGTTTCTGAAAAACATCGCTGTGTGGTGCGCATTGTAAGGGTTTCTAACATGCCATTCACTAGTAGGAGTGAGAACAACATCAGGGGTTAGTGTGAATCGGAGGGCCTGAATTAGGATAGGCATTGTGTGGCAATGTAGGATGGAGAAAAGCACCACAGGGTGGTCAGCATGGGGAGGTGAGGAAACATGTAGTGGCAATGTAGGATAGGTTTCTGAAAAAGAAAGCGGGGTGGTGTTCATTGTAAGTGTTTCTAATAGGCCATTCACAAGCAGGAGTGTGAAAAACATCACGGGGTGGTATGAATCGGAGGGCCTCAATCGTGGTAGGCAGTGAGTGGCAATGTAGGATGGAGAAAAGCACCACGAGGTGGTCAGGATGGGGAGGTCAGGAAACATGCAGTGGCAATGTTGGATAGGTTTCTGAAAAACATCGCTGGGTGGTGCGCATTGTAAGGGTTTCTAACATGCCATTCACTAGTAGGAGTGAGAACAACATCACGGGGTGGTGTGAATCGGAGGGCCTGAATTAGAATAGGATTGTGTGGCAATGTAGGATGGAGAAAAGCACCACAGGGTGGTCAGCATGGGGAGGTGAGGAAACATGCAGTGGCAATGTAGGATAGGTTTCTGAAAAAGAAAGCGGGGTGGTGTTCATTGTAAGGGTTTCTAACAGGCCATTCACAAGTAGAAGTGTGAAAAACATCACGGGGTGGTATGAATCGGAGGGCCTGAATCATGATAGGCAGTGAGTGGCAATGTAGGATGGAGAAAAGCACCACGGGTGGTCAAGATGGCGAGGTCAGGAAACATGCAGTGGCAATATAGTATAGGTTTCTGAAAAACATTGCAGGGTGGTGCTCATTGTAAGGGTATCTTAAAGGCCTTTCACTAGTAGGAGTGAGAAAAACATCACGGGGTGGTGTGAATCGCAGGGACTGAATCACATAGGCCGTGAGTGCCAATGTAGGATGGAGAAAAGCCCCATGGGGTGATCAGGATGGGGAGGTCAGGAAACTTGCAGTGGCATTGTAGGATAGGTTTATGAAAAACATCGCGGGGTATTTCGCATTGTAAGGGTTTCTAACAGGCCATTCACTAGTAGGAGTGAGAAATACATCATGGTGTGGTGTGAATCGGAGGGCCTGAATCAAGTTAGACAGTGAGTGGCAATGTAGGATGGAGAAAAGCACC
This sequence comes from Cavia porcellus, assembly GCF_034190915.1. Classification (NCBI taxonomy): domain Eukaryota; kingdom Metazoa; phylum Chordata; class Mammalia; order Rodentia; family Caviidae; genus Cavia; species Cavia porcellus. The sequence goes on from NW_026947534.1 coordinate 2,727,115, forward strand.
ACGGGTTGGTGAGCATGAGGAAATCAGGAAACATGCAATGGCAATGTACGATAGGTTTCTGAAAAACAACACGGGGTTGTACCCATTGCAAGGATTTGTAGCAGGCCATTCACTAGTACGAGTGAGAAAAACATCTCAGGGTGGTGTGAATCGGAGGGCCTGAGTTAGGATAGGCAGTGAGTGGCAATGAAGTATGGAGAAAAGCACCACGGGGTTTTCAACATGGCGAGGTAAAGAAACATGCAATGGCAACGTAGGATTCGTTTCTGAAAAACATCGCGGGGTGGTGCGCATTGTAAGGGTTTCTAACAAGCCATTCACAAGTAAGAGTGAAAAAAACATCACGGGGTGTTGTGAATCTGAGGCCCTGAATTAGGATAGGCTGTGAGTGGCAATGTAGGATGGAGAAAAGCACCACGGGTTTGTCAGCATGGGGATTCAAGGAACCATGCAGTGGCGATGTAGAGTAGTTTTCTGATAAACATCGCTGGGGGGTGCGCATTGTAAGGGTTTCTAACAGGCCATTCACTAGTAGGACTGAGAACAGCATCAGGGGTGGTGTGAATCAGAGGGCCTGAATAGGGATAGGCATTGAGTGGCAATGTAGGATGGAGAAAAGCACCACAGTGTGGTCAGCATGTGGAGGTCAGGAAACATGCAGTGGCAATGTAGGATTTGTTTCTCAAAAAAATAGCGGGGTTGTGCGCATTGTAAGGGTTTCTAAAAGGCCATTCACTAGTAGGATTGAGAAAAACATCACGGGGTGGTGTGATTCGGAGTGCCTGAATTAGAATAGGCAGTGAGTGGCAATGTAGGATGGAGAAAAGCTCCAAGGGGTGGTCAGGATGGGGAGGTCAGGAAACATGCATTGGCAACGTAGGATAGGTTTCTGAAAAATATCGCCGGGAGGTGCGCATTGTAAGGGTTTCTAACAGGCCATTCACTAGTAGGACTGAGAAAAACATCACGGGGTGGTGTGAATCGGAGGGCCTGAATTATGATAGGCAGTGAGTGGGAATGTAGGATGCAGAAAAGCACCACGGGGTGGTCAGCATGTGGAGGTCAGGAAACATGCAGTGGCAATGTAGGATAGGTTTCTGAAAAACATCTCAGGGAGGTGTGCATTGTATATGTTTCTAACAGGGCATTCATTAGTAGAAGTGAGAAAAACATCATGGGGTGGTGTGAATCGGAGGGCCTGAATCAGGATAGGCAGTGAGTGGCAATGTAGAATGGAGAAAAGCACCACAGGGTGGTCAGGATCGGGAGGTCAGGAAACATGAAGTGGCAATGTAGGATAGGTTTCTGAAAAACTTCGCGGGGTGGGGCGCATTGTAAGGGTTTCTAAGAGGCCATTCACTAGTAGGAGTGAGAAAAACATCACGGGGTGGTGTGAATCAGAGTGCCTGAATTAGGATAGGCAGTGAGTGGCAATGTAGGATGGAGAAAAGCACCACAGGGTGGTCAGCATGGGGAGGTCAGGAAACATGCATTGGCAGTGAAGGATAGGTTTCTGAAAAACATCACCGGGCGGTGCGTATTGTAAGGTTTTCTAACAGGCCATTCAGTAGTAGGAGTGAGAAAAACAACACGGGGTGGTGTGAATCGGAGGGCCTGAGTAAGGAAAGGCAGTGAGTGGCAATGTAGGATGTAGAAAAACACCACAGGGTTGTCAGCATGCGGAGGTCAGGAAACATGCAGTGGCAATTTGGAATATCTTTCTGAAAAACATCGCGGGTAGGTGCGCATTGTAAGGGTTTCTAACAGGCCATTAACTAGTAGGAGTGAGAAAAACATCATGGGGTGGTGTGTATCGGAGGGCCTGAATTATAATAGGCAGTGAGTGGCAATGTAGGATGGAGAAAAGCACCACAGGGTTGTCAGGATCGGGAGGTCAGGAAACATGCAGTGGCAATGTAGGATAGGTTTCTGAAATACATCGCAGGGTGGTGCGCATTGTAACGGTTTCTAACAGGCCATTCAGTAGTAGAAGTGAGTAAAACATCACGGGGTGGTGTGAATCGGAGGGCCTGAATCATGATAGGCAGTGAGTGGCAAGGTAGAATGGAGAAAAGCACCCCAGGGTGTTCATCATGGGGAGGACATGAAACATTCAGTCGCAATGTAGGAGAGGTTTCTGAAAAACATCGTGGGGTGGTGCGCATTGTCAGGGTTTCTAACAGGCCAGTCATTAGTAGGAGTGAGAAAAACATCACGGGGTGTGTGAATCAGAGGCCCTCAATCAGGATAGGCAGTGATTGGCAGTGTAGGATGTAGAAAAGCACCACGGTGTGGTCAGCATGGGGAGGTCAGGAAACATGCATTGCCAATATAGGATAGGTTTCTGAAAATATTGCGGGGTGTTGTGCATTGTAACGTTTCTAACAGGCCATTCACTAGTAGGAGTGAGAAAAACATCACGCTGTGGTGTGAATCGGAGGGCCTGAATTAGGATAGGCAGTGAGTGGCAATGTAAAGTGGAGAAAAGCACCACGGTGTGGTCAGCATGGTGAGGTCAGGAAACATGCAGTGGAAATGTAGGATAGGTTTCTGAAAATGATCGCAGGTGGTGCGCATTGAAAGGGTTTCTAACAGGCCATTCACTAGTAGGAGTGAGAAAAACATCACGGGGTGGTGTGAATCGGAGGGTCTGAATTAGGATAGGCAGTGAGTGGCAATATAGGATGAAGAATAGCACCATGGGGTGGTCAGCATGGGGAGGTCAGAAAACATGCAGTGGCATTGTAGTATAGGTTTCTGATAAACATCGCGGGGTGGTGCGCATTGTAAGGGTTTCTAACAGGCCATTCACTAGTAGTAGTGAGAAAATCATCATGGGGTGGTGTGAATCGGAAGCCCTGACTCAGGATAGGCAGTGTGAGTGGCAATGTAGGATGGAGAAAAGCACCACGGGATGGTCAACATGGGGAGATCACGAAACATGCAGTGGTAATGTAGGATAGGTTTCTGAAAAACATCGCGGGGTTGTGCGAATTTTAAGGGTTTCTAACACGCAATTCACTAGTAGGAGTGAGAAAAATATCACGGGGTGGTGTGAATTGGATGTTCTGAATTAGTATAGGCAGTGAATTTCAACGTAGAAAGGAGAAAAGCACCACGGGGTGGTCATCATTGGGAGGTCAGGAAACACGCATTGGCAATGTAGGTTGGTTTCTGAATAACATCGCCGGGTGGTGCGGACTGTAAGGCTTTCTAACAGTCCATTCACTAGTTGGATTGAGAAATATATCACGGGGTGGTGTGAATTGGAAGGCCTGAATCAGGATAGGCAGAGAGTGGCAATATCGGATGGAGAAAAGCACCAAGTCATGGTGAGCATGTGTAGTTCAGGAAACATGCAGTGGCAATGTAGTTTAGGTGTCTGAAAAACATCACGGGTGGTGTGCATTGTAAGGGTTTCTAACCCGCCATTCACTAGTAGGAGTGAGAAATATATGACGGGGTGGTGTGAATTGGAAGGCCTGAATCAGGATAGGCAGTGAGTGGCAACGTAGGATGGAGAAAAGCACCACGGGGTGGTAAGCATGGGGAGGTCAGGAAACATGCAGTGGCAATGTAGGATAGGTTTCTGAAAAGCATCGCGGTGGTGAGAATTGTAAGGGTTTCTAACAGGCCATTCACTAGTAGGAGTGAGAAAAACATCACAGGGTGGTGTGATTCGGAGGGCCAGAATTATGATAGGCATTGAGTAGCAATGTAGGATGCAGAAAAGCACCATGGGGTGGTCAGGATCGGGAGGTCAGGAAACGTGCAGGGGCAATGTAGGATAGGTTTCTGAAAAACATCGCAGGGTGGTGCGCATTGTAAGGAATTCTAACAGGCCATTCACTAGTAGAAGTGAGAAAAACATCACAAGGTGGTGTGAATCGGAGGGCCTGAGTCAAGATAGACAGTGAGTGGCAATGTAGGATGGAGAAAAGCACCACAGGTTGGTGAACATGGGGAGGTCAGGAAACATGCAAAGGCAATGTAGGATAAGTTTCTGAAAATCATCGTGGGGTCGTTATCATTGTAGGGGTGGTAGCAGGCCATTCACTATTAGGAGTGAGAAAACCATCACAGAGTGGTGTGAATCGGAGGGCTTGAATTAGGATAGGCAGTGAGGGCAATGAAGAATGGAGAAAAGCACCACGGGGTGGTCAACATGGGGAGGCCAGGACACATGCACTGGCAATGTAGGATAGGTTTCTGAAAAATATCGCGGGGTGGTGCGCATTGTAAGGATTTTTAACAAGCCATTCATAAGTAGGAGTGAAAAAAACATCATGGGGTGATGTGAATCGGACGGCCTGATTTAGAATAGGCTGTGAGTGGCAATGTAGGATGGAGAAAAGCACCACAGGTTTGTCAGCATGGGGAGTCAAGGAAACATGCAGTGGCAATGTAGGATAGGTTTCTGAAAAAAAAGCGGGGTGGTGATCATTGTAAGGGTTTGTAACAGGCCATTCACTAGTAGCAGTGAGAAAAACATCACGGGCTGTTGTGAATCGGACGGCCTGATTTAGAATAGGCTGTGAGTGGCAATGTAGGATGGAGAAAAGCACCACGGGGTGGTCAGCATGGGGAGGTCAGCAAACATGCAGTGGCAATGTAGGATAGGTTTCTGAAAAACATCACTAGGTGGTGCGCATTGCAAGGGTTTCTAACATGCCCTAGAGTAGTAGGAGCGAGAAAAACATCACGGTGTGGTGTGAATCGATGGGGCTGAATCAGGATAGGCAGTAAGTCGAAATGCAGGATGGAGAAAAGCACCAGGGGTGGTCAGCATGCGGAGGGCATGAAACCTGCAGTGGCAAAGTAGGATAGGTTTCTGAAAAACATCGTGGGGTGGTGCGCATTGTAAGGGTTTCTTAAAGGCCCTTCACTAGTAGGAGTGAAAAAAACATCACGGAGTGGTGTAAATCGGAAGGCACTGAAGTAAGATAGGCAGTGAGTGGCAATGTAGCATGGAGAAAAGCACCACGGCGTGGTCAGCATGGGGAAGTCATTACACATGCAGTGGCAATGTAGGATAGGTTTCTGAAAAACATCGCGGGGTTGTGCGCATTGTAAGGGTTTCTAACAGGCCATTCACTAGTAGGAGTGAGAAAAACATCACGGGGTGGTGTGAATCGGAGGGCCTGAATTAGGATAGGCAGTGAGTGGCAATGTGGGATGGAGAAAAGCACCACGGGGTGGTCAGCATGGGGAGGTCATGGAACATGCCCTGGCAATGTAGGATAGCTTTCTGAAAAACATCGCGGGGTGGTGCGCATTGTAAGGTTTTCTAACAGGCCATTCTCTAGTAGAAGTGAGAAAAACATCACAGGGTGGTGTGAATCGGAGGGCCTGAGTCGAGATAGGCAGTGAGTGGCAATGTAGAATGGAGAAAAAGACCACGGGGTGGTCAGGATGGGGAGGTCAGGAAACATGCAGTGGCAATGTACGACAGTTTCAGAAAAACATCGCGGAATGTGCGAATTGTAAGGATTTATAACAGGCCATTCATTGGTAGGAGTGAGAAATACTTTATGGTGTGGTGTGAATCGGAGGCCCTGAATCAAGATAGACAGTGAGTGGCAATGTCAGATGGAGAAAAGCACCACTGGGTGGTCAGCAGGGGGAGGTCAGGAAACATGCAGTGGCAATGTAGGATAGGTTTCTGCAAAACATCGCGGGGTGGTGCTCGTTGTAAGTGTTTCTAAAACGCCTTTCACTAGTAGGAGTGAGAAAAACATCACGGGGTGGTGAGAATCGGAGGGCCTGAATCAGGATAGTCCGTGATTGGCAATGTAGGATGGAGAAAAGCACCACGAGGTGGTCAGGATGGGGAGTTCAGGAAACATGCAGTGGCAATGTTGGATAGGTTTCTGAAAAACATCGCTGTGTGGTGCGCATTGTAAGGGTTTCTAACATGCCATTCACTAGTAGGAGTGAGAACAACATCAGGGGTTAGTGTGAATCGGAGGGCCTGAATTAGGATAGGCATTGTGTGGCAATGTAGGATGGAGAAAAGCACCACAGGGTGGTCAGCATGGGGAGGTGAGGAAACATGTAGTGGCAATGTAGGATAGGTTTCTGAAAAAGAAAGCGGGGTGGTGTTCATTGTAAGTGTTTCTAATAGGCCATTCACAAGCAGGAGTGTGAAAAACATCACGGGGTGGTATGAATCGGAGGGCCTGAATCGTGGTAGGCAGTGAGTGGCAATGTAGCATGGAGAAAAGCACCACGGGGTGGTCAAGATGGGGAGGTCAGGAAACATGGAGTGGCAAAATAGGATAGGTTTCTGAAAAACATTGCAGGGTGGTGCTCATTGTAAAGGTTTCTTAAAGTCCTTTCACTAGTAGGAGTGATTAAAACATCACGGGGTGGTGTGAATCGCAGGGACTGAATCACATAGGCCATGAGTGCCAATGTAGGATGGAGAAAAGCACCACGGAGTGATCAGGATGGGGATATCAGGAAACATGCAGTGGCATTGTAGGATAGGTTTATGAAAAACATCGCGGGGTATTTCGCATTGTAAGGGTTTCTAACAGGCCATTCACTAGTAGGAGTGAAAAATACATCATGGTGTGGTGTGAATCAGAGTGCCTAAATCAAGTTAGACAGTGAATGGCAATGTAGGATGGAGAAAAGCACCACGGGTTGGTGAGCATGAGGAAGTCAGGAAACATGCAATATCAATGTAGGATACGTTTCTGAAAAACATCACTGGGTTGTGCGCATTGTAGGGATTTGTAGCAGGCCATTCACTAGTACGAGTGAGAAAAACATCACGGGGTGGTGTGAAACGGAGGGCCTGAATTAGGATAGGCAGTGAGTGGCAATGAAGAATGGAGAAAAGCACCACGGGGTGGTCAACATGGCGAGGTCAAGAAACATGCAATGTCAATGTAGGATAGGTTTCTGAAAAACATCGCGGAGTGGTGCGCATTGTAAGGGTTTCTAACAGCCCATTCAATAGTAGAAGTGAGAAAAACATCTCGGGGTGGTGTGAAACGGAGGGCTTGAATTATGATAGGCAGTGAGTGGCAATGTAGGATGGAGAAAAGCACCACGGCGTGGTCAGCATGGGGAGGTCAGAACACTTACAGTGGCAATGTAAGATAGGTTTCTGAAAAACATCGCGGGGTGGTGCGCATTGTAAGGGTTTCTAATAGACATTCACTAGTCGGAGTGAAAAAATCATTACAGGGTGGTGTGAATCAGATGTTCTGAATTAGGATAGGGAGTGAGTGGCAATGTAGGATGGAGAAAAGGACCACGGTGTGGTCAGCATCGGAGGACAGGATACATGAAGTGGCAATTTAGGATATGTTTCTGAAAAACATCGAGGGTGGTGAGAATTGTAAGTGTTTCTAAAAGGCCATTCACTAGTAGGAGTGAGAAATACATCACGGGGTGGTGTGAATCGGAGGGACTGAATTATAATAGGCAGTGAGTGGCAATGTAAAATGGAGAAAAGCACCATGGCGTGGTTAGCATCGGGAGGCAAGGAAACATGCAGTGTCAATGTAGGACAGGTTTCTGAAAAACATCGCGGGGTGGTGCGCATTGTAATGGTTTCTAACAGGCCATTCACTAGTAGGAGTGACAAAAACATCACGGAGTGGTTTGAATCAGAAGGCCTGAATCAGCATAGGCAGTGATTGGCAATGTAGGATGGAGAAAAGCACCACGGTGTGGTCAGCATGGGGAGGTCAGAACACTTACAGTGGCAATGTAAGATAGGTTTCTGAAAAACATCGCGAGTGGTGAGAATTGTAAGGGTTTCTAACAGGCCATTCTCTAGTAGAAGTGAGAAAAACATCACAGGGTGGATTGAATAGGAGGGCCTGAATCAGGATAGGCAGTAGTGGCAATTTTGGATGGAGAAAAGGACCACAGGGTGGTCAGGCTGGGGAGGTCAGGAAACATTCTGGGGCAATGTAGGATAGGTTTCTGAAAAACATCGCGGGATGTGCACATTGTAAGTGTTTGTAGCAGGCCACTCACAAGTAGGAGTGAGAAAAACATCACGGGGTGGTGTGAATCGGAGGGCCTGAATTAGGATAGGCACTGAGTGGCAATGAAGAATGGAGAAAAGCACCACGGGGTGGTGATCATGCAGAGGTCAGGAAAATGCAGTGGCAATGTAGGATAGTTTTCTAAAAAAAAATCACGGGGAGGTACGCATTGTAAGGGTTTCTGAAAGGCCATTCCCTAGTAGGAGTGAGAAAAACTTTACGGGGTGATGTGATTCGGAGGGCCGGAATCAGGATAGGCAGTGAATGGCAATGTAAAATGGAGAAAAGCACCACGGTGTGGTGAGCATGGGGAGGCCAGGAAACATGCAGTGTCAATGTAAGATAGGTTTCTGAAAAACATCGCAGGGTGGTGCGCATTGTAAGGGTTTCTAACAGGCCATTCACTAGTAGGAGAGAGAAAAACATCAAGGTGTTGTTTAAATCAGATGGCCTGAATCAGCATAGGCTGTGAGTGACAATGTAGGATGGAGAAAAGCACCACGGTGTGGTCAGCATGTGGAGGTCAGGACACATGCAGTGGCAATGTAGGATAGGTGTCTGAAAAACATCGCGGGTGGTGAGAATGTAAGGGTTTCTAAAGGCCATTCACTAGTAGGAGTGAGAAAAACATCATGGGGTGGTGAGAATCGTAGGGCCTGAATTAGGATAGGCAGTGACTGGCAATGTGGGATGCAGAAAAGCACCACGGGGTGGTCAGCATGGGGAGGTCAGGGAACATGCACTGGCCATGTAGGATAGCTTTCTGAAAAACATCGCGGGGTGGTGCGCATTGCAAGTGTTTCTAACAGGCCATTCTCTAGTAGAAGTGAGAAAAATATAACAGGGTGGTGTAAGTCGGAGGGCCTGAATCAGGATAGGCATTGAGTGGCAATGAAGAATGGAGAAAAGCACCACGGCTTGGTCAGAATGGGGAGGTCCGGAAACATGCTTTGGCAATGTAGGATAGGTTTCTGAAAAACATCGCCGGGTGGTGCGCAGAGTAAGGTTTTCTAACAGGCCATTCCCTAGTAGGAGTGAGAAAAACATCATGGGGTGGTGAGAATCGGAGGGCCTGAATTATGAAAGGCAGTGAGTGGCAATGTAGGATGGAGGAAAGCACCACGGGGTGGTCAGCATGGGGAGGTCAGGAAACATGCAGTGTCAATGTAGGATAGGTTTCTGAAAAACATCGCGAGATGGTGCTTATTGTAAGGGTTTCTAAAAGGCCTTTCACTAGTAGGATTGAGAAAATCATCACGGGGTGGTGTGAATCAGAGGGCCTGAATCAGGATAGGCCGTGAATTGCAATGTAGGATCGAGAAAAGCACCACGGGGTGGTCAAGATTGGCGGTCAGGAAAAATGCAGTGGCAATGTAGGATAGGTTTCTGAAAACATCGCGGGTAGTGCGCATTGTAAGGGTTTATAACAGACCATTCACTAGTAGGAGTGAGAAATACATCATGGTGTGGGGTGAATCGGAGGGCTTGAATCAAGATAGAAAGTGAGTGGCAATGTAGTACGGAGAAAAGCACCATGGTTTGGTGAGCATGGGTCGGTCAGGAAACAGGCAATGGCAATGTAGGATAGGTTTCTAAAAAACATCGCGGGGTGGTGCGCACTGTAAGGGTTTGTAGCAGGCCATTCACTAGTAGGAGTGAGAAAAACATCACGGGGTTGTGTGAATCCGAGGGCCTGAATTAGGAGAGGCAGTGAGTGGCAATGAAGAATGGAGAAAAGCACCCAAGGGTGGTCAACATGAGGAGGTCAGGAAACATGCAGGAGCAATGTAGGATAGGTTTCTGAAAAACATCGCGGGGTTGTGCACATTTTAAGGATTTCTAACAAGCCATTCACAAGTAGGAGTGAAAAATACATCACAGTGTGGTGTGAATCGTAGGGGCTGAACTAGGATAGGCTGTGAGTGGCAATGTAGGAAGGAGAAAAAAACCATTGGTTTGTCAGCATGGGGAGGCAAGGAAACATGCAGTGGCAATGTACAATAGGTGTCTGATAAACATCGCTGGGTGGTGCGCATTGTAAGGTTTTCTAACAGGCCAATCACTAGTAGGAGTGAGAAAAACATCACGGGGTGGTGTGAATCAGATGTTCTGAATTAGGATAGGCAGTGAGTGGCAATGTAGGATGGAGAAAAGCAATACGGGGTGGTCAGCATGGGGAGGTCAGGAAACATGCATTGGCAATGTAGGATAGGTTTCAGAAATACATCGCCGAGTGGTGCGTATTGTAAGGCATTCTAACAGGCCATTCACTATTAATAGCGATTAAAATATCACAGGGTGGTGCGAATCGGAGGGCCTGAATTAGTATATGCAGTGAGTGGCAACGTAAAATGGAGAAAAGCACCACGGTGTGTTCAGCATGCGGAGGTCAGGAAACATGCATTGGCAATGTAGGATAGGTTTCAGAAAAACATCGCCGGGTGGGGCACATTGTAAGGGTTTCTACAGGCCATTCACTAGTAGGTGTGAGAAAAATATAACGGGGTGGTGTGAATCGGAGCATCTGAATTACGATAGGCAGTGAGTGGCAATGTAGGATGGAGAAAAGCACCAAGGGGTGGTCAGCATCGGGAGGTCAGGAAACATGCAATGGCAATGTAGGATATGTTTCTGAAAAACATCGCGGGGTGGTGCGCATTTTAAGGGTTTCTAACAGGCCATTCACTAGTAGAAGTGAGAAAAACATCATGGGGTGGTGTGAATCGGATGGCCTGAATCAGGATAGGCAGTGAGTGGCAATGTAGGATGGAGAAAAGCACCACAGGGTGGTCAGGAAGGCCATGTCAGGAAACATGCAGTGGCAATGCAGTATATTTATCTGAAATACATCGCTGGGTGGGGCACATTGTAAGGGTGTCTAACAGGCCATTCACTAGTAGGACTGAGAAAAACAACACGGCGTGGTGTGAATCGGAGGGCCTGAATTAGAATAGGCAATGAGTGGCAATGTAAAATGGAGAAAAGCACCACAGCGTGGTCAGCATGGGGAGGGAAGGAAACATGCAGTGTCAATGTAGGACAGGTTTCTGAAAAACGTCACGAGGTGGTGCGCATTGTAAGGGATTCTAACAGGCCTTTCTCTAGTAGAAGTGAGAAAAACATCACAGGGTGGTGTGAACTGGAGGGCCTGAATTAGGATAGGGACTAGTGGCAATGTTGGATGGAGAAAAGGACCACGGGGTGATCAGGCTGGGGAGGTCAGGAAACATGCAGGGGCAATGTAGGGTAGGTTTCTGAAAAACATCGCGGGATGTGCGCATTGTAAGGGTTTCTAACAGGCCATTTACTAGTAGGAGTGAGAAATACATCATGGTTTGTTGTGAATCGGAGGGCCTGAATCAAGATAGACAGTGAGTGGCAATGTCGGATGGAGAAAAGAACCACAGGGTGTTCAGCATGGGGAGGTCAGGAAACATGCAGTGACAATATAGGATAGGTTTCTGAAAAACATCACAGGGTAGTGCACAACGTAAGGGTATATAACAGGAGATTCACTAGTAGTAGTGAGAAATACATCATGGTGTGGTGTGAATCGGAGGGCCTGAATCAAGATAGACAGTGAGTGGCAATGTAGGATGGAGAAAAGCACCACGGGTAGGTGAGCATGGGGAGGTCAGGACATGCAATGGCAATGTAGGATAGGTTTCTGTAAAACATCGTGGGGTTGTGCACATTGTAAGGGTTTGTAGCAGGCCATTCACTGGTAGGAGTGAGAAAAGCATCACGGGGTAGTGTGAATCAGATGTTCTAAATTAGGATAGGCAATGAGTGACAATGTAGGATGGAGAAAAGCACCACGGCGTGGTCAGCATGTGGAAGTCAGGAAACATGCAGTGGCAAAGTAGGATAGGTTTCTGAAAAACATCGCGGGGTGGTGCACATTGTAAATGTTTCAAACAGGCCATTCACTAGTAGGAGTGAGAAAAATATAACAGGGTGGTGTAAATCGGAGTGTCTGAATCAGGATAGGCATTGAGAGGCAATGTAGGATGGAGAACAGCACCACGGAGTGTTCAGCATGGGGAGGTCAGGAAACATGCTTTGGCAATGTAGGATAGGATTCTGAAAAACATCGCCAGGTGGTGCGCATTGTAAGGTTTTCTAACAGGCCATACACTTGTAGGATTGAGAAAAACATCACGGGGTGGTGTGAATCGGAGGGCCTGAATTATGAAAGGCAGTGAGTGGCAATGTAGAATGGAGAAAAGCTCCATGGGGTGGTCAGCATGGGGAGGTCAGGAAACATGCAGTGTCAAGGTAGGATAGGTTTCTGAAAAACATCGCGAGATGGTGCTTATTGTAAGGGTTTCTAAAAGGCCTTTCACTAGTAGAATTGAGAAAATCATCACGGGGTGGTGTGAATCAGAGGGCCTGAATCAGGATAGGCCGTGAATTGCAATGTAGGATCGAGAAAAGCACCATGGGGTGGTCAAGGTGGGCGGTCAGGAAAAATGCAGTGGCAATGTAGGATAGGTTTCTGAAAAACATCGCGGGTAGTGCGCATTGTAAGGGTTTCTAACAGACCATTCACTAGTAGGAGTGAGAAAAACATCACGGGGTTGTGTGAATCGGAGGGCCTGAATTAGGATAGGCAGTGAGTGGCAATGAAGAATGGAGAAAAGCACCCAAGGGTGGCCAACATGAGGAGGTCAGGAAACATGCAGGAGCAATGTAGGATAGGTTTCTGAAAAACATCGCGGGGTGGTGCGCATTTTAAGGATTTCTAACAAGCCATTCACAAGTAGGAGTGAAAAATGCATCACGGTGTGGTGTGAATTGTAGGGGCTGAATTAGGATAGGCTGTGAGTGGCAATGTAGGAAGGAGAAAAAAACATTGCTTTGTCAGCATGGGGAGGCAAGGAAACATGCAGTGGCAATGTAGGACAGGTTTCAGAAAAACGTCGCGGGGTGGTGCGCATTGTAAGGGATTCTAACAGGCCTTTCTCTAGTAGAAGTGAGAAAAACATCACAGGGTGGTGTGAATCGGAGGGCCTGAATTAGGATAGGGAGTAGTGGCAATGTTGGATGGAGAAAAGGACCACGGGGTGGTCAGGTTGGGGTGGTCAGGAAACATGCAGGGGCAATGTAGTATAGGTTTCTGAAAAACATCGCGGGATGTGCGCATTGTAAGGGTTTCTAACAGGCCATTCACTAGTAGGAGTGAGAAATACATCATGGTGTGGTGTGAATCGGGGGGCCTGAATCAAGATAGACAGTGAATGGCAATGTCGGATGGAGAAAAGAACCACAGGGTGTGCAGCATGGGAAGGTCAAGAAACATGCAGTGACAATATAGGATAGGTTTCTGAAAAACATCACAGGGTAGTGCACAACGTAAGGGTATCTAACAGGAGATTCACTAGTAGTAGTGAGAAAAACATCATGGTGTGGTGTGAATCGGAGTGCCTGAATCAAGATAGACAGTGAGTGGCAATGTAGGATGGAGAAAAGCACCACGGGTAGGTGAGCATGGGGAGGTCCGGAAACATGCAATGGCAATGTAGGATAGGTTTCTGAAAAACATCGTGGGGTTGTGCGCATTGTAAATGTTTGTAGCAGGGCATTCAATGGTAGGAGTGAGAAAAACATCACGGGGTGGTGTGAATCAGATGTTCTAAATTAGGATAGGCAGTGAGTGACAATGTAGGATGGAGAAAAGCACCATGGCGTGGTCAGCATGTGGAGGTCAGGAAACATGCAGTGCCAATGTAAGATAGGTTTCTGAAAAACATCGCGGGGTGGTGCACATTGTAAATATTTCAAACAGGCCATTCACTAGTAGGAGTGAGAAAAATATAACAGGGTGGTGTAAGTCGGAGGGCCTGAATCAGGAAAGGCATTGAGTGGCAATGTAGGATGGAGAAAAGCACCACGGAGTGGTCAGCATGGGGAGGTCAGGAAACATGCTTTGGCAATGTAGGATAGGTTTCTGAAAAACATCGCCGGGTGGTGCGCAGTGTAAGGTTTTCTAACAGGCCATACACTAGTAGGAGTGAGAAAAACATCACGGGGTGGTGTGAATCGGAGGGCCTGAATTATGAAAGGCAGTGAGTGGCAATGTAGGATGGAGAAAAGCACCACGGGGTGCTCAGCATGGGGAGTTCAGGAAACATGCTTTGGCAATGTAGGATAGGTTTCTGAAAAACATCGCCGGGTGGTGCGCAGTGTAAGGTTTTCTAACAGGCCATACACTAGTAGGAGTGAGAAAAACATCACGGGGTGGTGTGAATCGGAGGGCCTGAATTATGAAAGGCAATGAGTGGCAATGTAGGATGGAGAAAAGCACCACGGGGTGGTCAGCATGGGGAGGTCAGAACACTTACAGTGGCAATGTAAGATAGGTTTCTGAAAAACATCGCGGGGTGGTGCGCATTGTAAGGGTTTCTAATAGACATTCACTAGTCGGAGTGAAAAAATCATTACAGGGTGGTGTGAATCAGATGTTCTGAATTAGGATAGGCAGTGAGTGGCAATGTAGGATGGAGAAAAGGACCACGGTGTGGTCAGCATCGGAGGACAGGATACATGAAGTGGCAATTTAGGATATGTTTCTGAAAAACATCGAGGGTGGTGAGAATTGTAAGTGTTTCTAAAAGGCCATTCACTAGTAGGAGTGAGAAATACATCACGGGGTGGTGTGAATCGGAGGGACTGAATTATAATAGGCAGTGAGTGGCAATGTAAAATGGAGAAAAGCACCATGGCGTGGTTAGCATCGGGAGGCAAGGAAACATGCAGTGTCAATGTAGGACAGGTTTCTGAAAAACATCGCGGGGTGGTGCGCATTGTAATGGTTTCTAACAGGCCATTCACTAGTAGGAGTGACAAAAACATCACGGAGTGGTTTGAATCAGAAGGCCTGAATCAGCATAGGCAGTGATTGGCAATGTAGGATGGAGAAAAGCACCACGGTGTGGTCAGCATGGGGAGGTCAGAACACTTACAGTGGCAATGTAAGATAGGTTTCTGAAAAACATCGCTAGTGGTGAGAATTGTAAGGGTTTCTAACAGGCCATTCTCTAGTAGAAGTGAGAAAAACATCACAGGGTGGATTGAATAGGAGGGCCTGAATCAGGATAGGCAGTAGTGGCAATGTTGGATGGAGAAAAGGACCACAGGGTGGTCAGGCTGGGGAGGTCAGGAAACATTCAGGGGCAATGTAGGATAGGTTTCTGAAAAACATCGTGGGATGTGCACATTGTAAGTGTTTGTAGCAGGCCACTCACAAGTAGGAGTGAGAAAAACATCACGGGGTGGTGTGAATCGGAGGGCCTGAATTAGGATAGGCACTGAGTGGCAATGAAGAATGGAGAAAAGCACCACGGGGTGGTGATCATGCAGAGGTCAGGAAACATGCAGTGGCAATGTAGGATAGTTTTCTGAAAAAAAAATCACGGGGAGGTACGCATTGTAAGGGTTTCTGAAAGGCCATTCACTAGTAGGAGTGAGAAAAACATTACGGGGTGATGTGATTTGGAGGGCCGGAATCAGGATAGGCAGTGAATGGCAATGTAAAATGGAGAAAAGCACCACGGTGTGGTGAGCATGGGGAGGCCAGGAAACATGCAGTGGCAATGTACAATAGGTGTCTGATAAACATTGCTGGGTGGTGCGCATTGTAAGGTTTTCTAACAGGCCAATCACTAGTAGGAGTGAGAAAAACATCACGGGGTGGTGTGAATCAGATGTTCTGAATTAGTATAGGCAGTGAGTGGCAATGTAGGATGGAGAAAAGCAATACGGGGTGGTCAGCATGGGGAGGTCAGGAAACATGCATTGGCAATGTAGGATAGGTTTCAGAAATACATCGCCGAGTGGTGCACATTGTAAGGCATTCTAACAGGCCATTCACTATTAATAGCGATTAAAATATCACAGGGTGGTGCGAATCGGAGGGCCTGAATTAGTATATGCAGTGAGTGGCAACGTAAAATGGAGAAAAGCACCACGGTGTGTTCAGCATGCGGAGGTCAGGAAACATGCATTGGCAATGTAGGATAGGTTTCAGAAAAACATCGCCGGGTGGGGCACATTGTAAGGGTTTCTACAGGCCATTCACTAGTAGGTGTGAGAAAAATATAACGGGGTGGTGTGAATCGGAGCATCTGAATTACGATAGGCAGTGAGTGGCAATGTAGGATGGAGAAAAGCACCAAGGGGTGGTCAGCATCGGGAGGTCAGGAAACATGCAATGGCAATGTAGGATATGTTTCTGAAAAACATCGCGGGGTGGTGCGCATTTTAAGGGTTTCTAACAGGCCATTCACTAGTAGAAGTGAGAAAAACATCATGGGGTGGTGTGAATCGGATGGCCTGAATCAGGATAGGCAGTGAGTGGCAATGTAGGATGGAGAAAAGCACCACAGGGTGGTCAGGAAGGCCATGTCAGGAAACATGCAGTGGCAATGCAGTATATTTATCTGAAATACATCGCTGGGTGGGGCACATTGTAAGGGTGTCTAACAGGCCATTCACTAGTAGGACTGAGAAAAACAACACGGCGTGGTGTGAATAGGAGGGCCTGAATTAGAATAGGCAATGAGTGGCAATGTAAAATGGAGAAAAGCACCACAGCGTGGTCAGCATGGGAAGGGAAGGAAACATGCAGTGTCAATGTAGGACAGGTTTCTGAAAAACGTCACGAGGTGGTGCGCATTGTAAGGGATTCTAACAGGCCTTTCTCTAGTAGAAGTGAGAAAAACATCACAGGGTGGTGTGAACTGGAGGGCCTGAATTAGGATAGGGACTAGTGGCAATGTTGGATGGAGAAAAGGACCACGGGGTGGTCAGGCTGGGGAGGTCAGGAAACATGCAGGGGCAATGTAGGGTAGGTTTCTGAAAAACATCGCGGGATGTGCGCATTGTAAGGGTTTCTAACAGGCCATTTACTAGTAGGAGTGAGAAATACATCATGGTTTGTTGTGAATCGGAGGGCCTGAATCAAGATAGACAGTGAGTGGCAATGTCGGATGGAGAAAAGAACCACAGGGTGTTCAGAATGGGGTGGTCAGGAAACATGCAGTGACAATATAGGATAGGTTTCTGAAAAACATCACAGGGTAGTGCACAATGTAAGGGTATATAACAGGAGATTCACTAGTAGTAGTGAGAAATACATCATGGTGTGGTGTGAATCGGAGGGCCTGAATCAAGATAGACAGTGAGTGGCAATGTAGGATGGAGAAAAGCACCACGGGTAGGTGAGCATGGGGAGGTCAGGACATGCAATGGCAATGTAGGATAGGTTTCTGTAAAACATCGTGGGGTTGTGCACATTGTAAGGGTTTGTAGCAGGCCATTCACTGGTAGGAGTGAGAAAAGCATCACGGGGTAGTGTGAATCAGATGTTCTAAATTAGGATAGGCAATGAGTGACAATGTAGGATGGAGAAAAGCACCACGGCGTGGTCAGCATGTGGAAGTCAGGAAACATGCAGTGGCAAAGTAGGATAGGTTTCTGAAAAACATCGCGGGGTGGTGCACATTGTAAATGTTTCAAACAGGCCATTCACTAGTAGGAGTGAGAAAAATATAACAGGGTGGTGTAAGTCGGAGTGTCTGAATCAGGATAGGCATTGAGAGGCAATGTAGGATGGAGAACAGCACCACGGAGTGTTCAGCATGGGGAGGTCAGGAAACATGCTTTGGCAATGTAGGATAGGATTCTGAAAAACATCGCCAGGTGGTGCGCATTGTAAGGTTTTCTAACAGGCCATACACTTGTAGGATTGAGAAAAACATCACGGGGTGGTGTGAATCGGAGGGCCTGAATTATGAAAGGCAGTGAGTGGCAATGTAGAATGGAGAAAAGCTCCATGGGGTGGTCAGCATGGGGAGGTCAGGAAACATGCAGTGTCAAGGTAGGATAGGTTTCTGAAAAACATCGCGAGATGGTGCTTATTGTAAGGGTTTCTAAAAGGCCTTTCACTAGTAGAATTGAGAAAATCATCACGGGGTGGTGTGAATCAGAGGGCCTGAATCAGGATAGGCCGTGAATTGCAATGTAGGATCGAGAAAAGCACCACGGGGTGGTCAAGGTGGGCGGTCAGGAAAAATGCAGTGGCAATGTAGGATAGGTTTCTGAAAAACATCGCGGGTAGTGCGCATTGTAAGGGTTTCTAACAGACCATTCACTAGTAGGAGTGAGAAAAACATCACGGGGTTGTGTGAATCGGAGGGCCTGAATTAGGATAGGCAGTGAGTGGCAATGAAGAATGGAGAAAAGCACCCAAGGGTGGCCAACATGAGGAGGTCAGGAAACATGCAGGAGCAATGTAGGATAGGTTTCTGAAAAACATCGCGGGGTGGTGCGCATTTTAAGGATTTCTAACAAGCCATTCACAAGTAGGAGTGAAAAATGCATCACGGTGTGGTGTGAATTGTAGGGGCTGAATTAGGATAGGCTGTGAGTGGCAATGTAGGAAGGAGAAAAAAACATTGCTTTGTCAGCATGGGGAGGCAAGGAAACATGCAGTGGCAATGTAGGACAGGTTTCAGAAAAACGTCGCGGGGTGGTGCGCATTGTAAGGGATTCTAACAGGCCTTTCTCTAGTAGAAGTGAGAAAAACATCACAGGGTGGTGTGAATCGGAGGGCCTGAATTAGGATAGGGAGTAGTGGCAATGTTGGATGGAGAAAAGGACCACGGGGTGGTCAGGTTGGGGTGGTCAGGAAACATGCAGGGGCAATGTAGTATAGGTTTCTGAAAAACATCGCGGGATGTGCGCATTGTAAGGGTTTCTAACAGGCCATTCACTAGTAGGAGTGAGAAATACATCATGGTGTGGTGTGAATCGGGGGGCCTGAATCAAGATAGACAGTGAATGGCAATGTCGGATGGAGAAAAGAACCACAGGGTGTGCAGCATGGGAAGGTCAAGAAACATGCAGTGACAATATAGGATAGGTTTCTGAAAAACATCACAGGGTAGTGCACAACGTAAGGGTATCTAACAGGAGATTCACTAGTAGTAGTGAGAAAAACATCATGGTGTGGTGTGAATCGGAGTGCCTGAATCAAGATAGACAGTGAGTGGCAATGTAGGATGGAGAAAAGCACCACGGGTAGGTGAGCATGGGGAGGTCCGGAAACATGCAATGGCAATGTAGGATAGGTTTCTGAAAAACATCGTGGGGTTGTGCGCATTGTAAATGTTTGTAGCAGGGCATTCAATGGTAGGAGTGAGAAAAACATCACGGGGTGGTGTGAATCAGATGTTCTAAATTAGGATAGGCAGTGAGTGACAATGTAGGATGGAGAAAAGCACCATGGCGTGGTCAGCATGTGGAGGTCAGGAAACATGCAGTGCCAATGTAAGATAGGTTTCTGAAAAACATCGCGGGGTGGTGCACATTGTAAATATTTCAAACAGGCCATTCACTAGTAGGAGTGAGAAAAATATAACAGGGTGGTGTAAGTCGGAGGGCCTGAATCAGGAAAGGCATTGGGTGGCAATGTAGGATGGAGAAAAGCACCACGGAGTGGTCAGCATGGGGAGGTCAGGAAACATGCTTTGGCAATGTAGGATAGGTTTCTGAAAAACATCGCCGGGTGGTGCGCAGTGTAAGGTTTTCTAACAGGCCATACACTAGTAGGAGTGAGAAAAACATCACGGGGTGGTGTGAATCGGAGGGCCTGAATTATGAAAGGCAGTGAGTGGCAATGTAGGATGGAGAAAAGCACCACGGGGTGGTCAGCATGGGGAGTTCAGGAAACATGCTTTGGCAATGTAGGATAGGTTTCTGAAAAACATCGCCGGGTGGTGCGCAGTGTAAGGTTTTCTAACAGGCCATACACTAGTAGGAGTGAGAAAAACATCACGGGGTGGTGTGAATCGGAGGGCCTGAATTATGAAAGGCAGTGAGTGGCAATGTAGGATGGAGAAAAGCACCACGGGGTGGTCAGCATGGGGAGGTCAGAACACTTACAGTGGCAATGTAACATAGGTTTCTGAAAAACATCGCGGGGTGGTGCGCATTGTAAGGGTTTCTAATAGACATTCACTAGTCGGAGTGAAAAAATCATTACAGGGTGGTGTGAATCAGATGTTCTGAATTAGGATAGGCAGTGAGTGGCAATGTAGGATGGAGAAAAGGACCACGGTGTGGTCAGCATCGGAGGACAGGATACATGAAGTGGCAATTTAGGATATGTTTCTGAAAAACATCGAGGGTGGTGAGAATTGTAAGTGTTTCTAAAAGGCCATTCACTAGTAGGAGTGAGAAATACATCACGGGGTGGTGTGAATCGGAGGGACTGAATTATAATAGGCAGTGAGTGGCAATGTAAAATGGAGAAAAGCACCATGGCGTGGTTAGCATCGGGAGGCAAGGAAACATGCAGTGTCAATGTAGGACAGGTTTCTGAAAAACATCGCGGGGTGGTGCGCATTGTAATGGTTTCTAACAGGCCATTCACTAGTAGGAGTGACAAAAACATCACGGAGTGGTTTGAATCAGAAGGCCTGAATCAGCATAGGCAGTGATTGGCAATGTAGGATGGAGAAAAGCACCACGGTGTGGTCAGCATGGGGAGGTCAGAACACTTACAGTGGCAATGTAAGATAGGTTTCTGAAAAACATCGCTAGTGGTGAGAATTGTAAGGGTTTCTAACAGGCCATTCTCTAGTAGAAGTGAGAAAAACATCACAGGGTGGATTGAATAGGAGGGCCTGAATCAGGATAGGCAGTAGTGGCAATGTTGGATGGAGAAAAGGACCACAGGGTGGTCAGGCTGGGGAGGTCAGGAAACATTCAGGGGCAATGTAGGATAGGTTTCTGAAAAACATCGTGGGATGTGCACATTGTAAGTGTTTGTAGCAGGCCACTCACAAGTAGGAGTGAGAAAAACATCACGGGGTGGTGTGAATCGGAGGGCCTGAATTAGGATAGGCACTGAGTGGCAATGAAGAATGGAGAAAAGCACCACGGGGTGGTGATCATGCAGAGGTCAGGAAACATGCAGTGGCAATGTAGGATAGTTTTCTGAAAAAAAATCACGGGGAGGTACGCATTGTAAGGGTTTCTGAAAGGCCATTCACTAGTAGGAGTGAGAAAAACATTACGGGGTGATGTGATTCGGAGGGCCGGAATCAGGATAGGCAGTGAATGGCAATGTAAAATGGAGAAAAGCACCACGGTGTGGTGAGCATGGGGAGGCCAGGAAACATGCAGTGTCAATGTAAGATAGGTTTCTGAAAAACATCGCAGGGTGGTGCGCATTGTAAGGGTTTCTAACAGGCCATTCACTAGTAGGAGAGAGAAAAACATCAAGGTGTTGTTTAAATCAGATGGCCTGAATCAGCATAGGCTGTGAGTGACAATGTAGGATGGAGAAAAGCACCACGGTGTGGTCAGCATGTGGAGGTCAGGACACATGCAGTGGCAATGTAGGATAGGTGTCTGAAAAACATCGCGGGTGGTGAGAATGTAAGGGTTTCTAAAGGCCATTCACTAGTAGGAGTGAGAAAAACATCATGGGGTGGTGAGAATCGTATGGCCTGAATTAGGATAGGCAGTGACTGGCAATGTGGGATGCAGAAAAGCACCACGGGGTGGTCAGCATGGGGAGGTCAGGGAACATGCACTGGCCATGTAGGATAGCTTTCTGAAAAACATCGCGGGGTGGTGCGCATTGCAAGTGTTTCTAACAGGCCATTCTCTAGTAGAAGTGAGAAAAATATAACAGGGTGGTGTAAGTCGGAGGGCCTGAATCAGGATAGGCATTGAGTGGCAATGAAGAATGGAGAAAAGCACCACGGCTTGGTCAGAATGGGGAGGTCCGGAAACATGCTTTGGCAATGTAGGATAGGTTTCTGAAAAACATCGCCGGGTGGTGCGCAGTGTAAGGTTTTCTAACAGGCCATTCCCTAGTAGGAGTGAGAAAAACATCATGGGGTGGTGAGAATCGGAGGGCCTGAATTATGAAAGGCAGTGAGTGGCAATGTAGGATGGAGGAAAGCACCACGGGGTGGTCAGCATGGGGAGGTCAGGAAACATGCAGTGTCAATGTAGGATAGGTTTCTGAAAAACATCGCGAGATGGTGCTTATTGTAAGGGTTTCTAAAAGGCCTTTCACTAGTAGGATTGAGAAAATCATCACGGGGTGGTGTGAATCAGAGGGCCTGAATCAGGATAGGCCGTGAATTGCAATGTAGGATCGAGAAAAGCACCACGGGGTGGTCAAGGTGGGCGGTCAGGAAAAATGCAGTGGCAATGTAGGATAGGTTTCTGAAAAACATCGCGGGTAGTGCGCATTGTAAGGGTTTATAACAGACCATTCACTAGTAGGAGTGAGAAATACATCATGGTGTGGTGTGAATCGGAGGGCTTGAATCAAGATAGAAAGTGAGTGGCAATGTAGTACGGAGAAAAGCACCATGGTTTGGTGAGCATGGGTCGGTCAGGAAACAGGCAATGGCAATGTAGGATAGGTTTCTAAAAAACATCGCGGGGTGGTGCGCACTGTAAGGGTTTGTAGCAGGCCATTCACTAGTAGGAGTGAGAAAAACATCACGGGGTTGTGTGAATCGGAGGGCCTGAATTACGATAGGCAGTGAGTGGCAATGAAGAATGGAGAAAAGCACCCAAGGGTGGTCAACATGAGGAGGTCAGGAAACATGCAGGAGCAATGTAGGATAGGTTTCTGAAAAACATCACGGGGTTGTGCACATTTTAAGGATTTCTAACAAGCCATTCACAAGTAGGAGTGAAAAATACATCACAAGGTGGTGTGAATCGTAGGGGCTGAACTAGGATATGCTGTGAGTGGCAATGTAGGAAGGAGAAAAAAACCATTGGTTTGTCAGCATGGGGAGGCAAGGAAACATGCAGTGGCAATGTACAATAGGTGTCTGATAAACATCGCTGGGTGGTGCGCATTGTAAGGTTTTCTAACAGGCCAATCACTAGTAGGAGTGAGAAAAACATCACGGGGTGGTGTGAATCAGATGTTCTGAATTAGTATAGGCAGTGAGTGGCAATGTAGGATGGAGAAAAGCAATACGGGGTGGTCAGCATGGGGAGGTCAGGAAACATGCATTGGCAATGTAGGATAGGTTTCAGAAATACATCGCCGAGTGGTGCACATTGTAAGGCATTCTAACAGGCCATTCACTAGTAATAGCGATTAAAATATCACAGGGTGGTGCGAATCGGAGGGCCTGAATTAGTATATGCAGTGAGTGGCAACGTAAAATGGAGAAAAGCACCACGGTGTGTTCAGCATGCGGAGGTCAGGAAACATGCATTGGCAATGTAGGATAGGTTTCAGAAAAACATCGCCGGGTGGGGCACATTGTAAGGGTTTCTACAGGCCATTCACTAGTAGGTGTGAGAAAAATATAACGGGGTGGTGTGAATCGGAGCATCTGAATTACGATAGGCAGTGAGTGGCAATGTAGGATGGAGAAAAGCACCAAGGGGTGGTCAGCATCGGGAGGTCAGGAAACATGCAATGGCAATGTAGGATATGTTTCTGAAAAACATCGCGGGGTGGTGCGCATTTTAAGGGTTTCTAACAGGCCATTCACTAGTAGAAGTGAGAAAAACATCATGGGGTGGTGTGAATCGGATGGCCTGAATCAGGATAGGCAGTGAGTGGCAATGTAGGATGGAGAAAAGCACCACAGGGTGGTCAGGAAGGCCATGTCAGGAAACATGCAGTGGCAATGCAGTATATTTATCTGAAATACATCGCTGGGTGGGGCACATTGTAAGGGTGTCTAACAGGCCATTCACTAGTAGGACTGAGAAAAACAACACGGCGTGGTGTGAATAGGAGGGCCTGAATTAGAATAGGCAATGAGTGGCAATGTAAAATGGAGAAAAGCACCACAGCGTGGTCAGCATGGGGAGGGAAGGAAACATGCAGTGTCAATGTAGGACAGGTTTCTGAAAAACGTCACGAGGTGGTGCGCATTGTAAGGGATTCTAACAGGCCTTTCTCTAGTAGAAGTGAGAAAAACATCACAGGGTGGTGTGAACTGGAGGGCCTGAATTAGGATAGGGACTAGTGGCAATGTTGGATGGAGAAAAGGACCACGGGGTGGTCAGGCTGGGGAGGTCAGGAAACATGCAGGGGCAATGTAGGGTAGGTTTCTGAAAAACATCGCGGGATGTGCGCATTGTAAGGGTTTCTAACAGGCCATTTACTAGTAGGAGTGAGAAATACATCATGGTTTGTTGTGAATCGGAGGGCCTGAATCAAGATAGACAGTGAGTGGCAATGTCGGATGGAGAAAAGAACCACAGGGTGTTCAGCATGGGGTGGTCAGGAAACATGCAGTGACAATATAGGATAGGTTTCTGAAAAACATCACAGGGTAGTGCACAATGTAAGGGTATATAACAGGAGATTCACTAGTAGTAGTGAGAAATACATCATGGTGTGGTGTGAATCGGAGGGCCTGAATCAAGATAGACAGTGAGTGGCAATGTAGGATGGAGAAAAGCACCACGGGTAGGTGAGCATGGGGAGGTCAGGACATGCAATGGCAATGTAGGATAGGTTTCTGTAAAACATCGTGGGGTTGTGCACATTGTAAGGGTTTGTAGCAGGCCATTCACTGGTAGGAGTGAGAAAAGCATCACGGGGTAGTGTGAATCAGATGTTCTACATTAGGATAGGCAATGAGTGACAATGTAGGATGGAGAAAAGCACCACGGCGTGGTCAGCATGTGGAAGTCAGGAAACATGCAGTGGCAAAGTAGGATAGGTTTCTGAAAAACATCGCGGGGTGGTGCACATTGTAAATGTTTCAAACAGGCCATTCACTAGTAGGAGTGAGAAAAATATAACAGGGTGGTGTAAGTCGGAGTGTCTGAATCAGGATAGGCATTGAGAGGCAATGTAGGATGGAGAACAGCACCACGGAGTGTTCAGCATGGGGAGGTCAGGAAACATGCTTTGGCAATGTAGGATAGGATTCTGAAAAACATCGCCAGGTGGTGCGCATTGTAAGGTTTTCTAACAGGCCATACACTTGTAGGATTGAGAAAAACATCACGGGGTGGTGTGAATCGGAGGGCCTGAATTATGAAAGGCAGTGAGTGGCAATGTAGAATGGAGAAAAGCTCCATGGGGTGGTCAGCATGGGGAGGTCAGGAAACATGCAGTGTCAAGGTAGGATAGGTTTCTGAAAAACATCGCGAGATGGTGCTTATTGTAAGGGTTTCTAAAAGGCCTTTCACTAGTAGAATTGAGAAAATCATCACGGGGTGGTGTGAATCAGAGGGCCTGAATCAGGATAGGCCGTGAATTGCAATGTAGGATCGAGAAAAGCACCACGGGGTGGTCAAGGTGGGCGGTCAGGAAAAATGCAGTGGCAATGTAGGATAGGTTTCTGAAAAACATCGCGGGTAGTGCGCATTGTAAGGGTTTCTAACAGACCATTCACTAGTAGGAGTGAGAAAAACATCACGGGGTTGTGTGAATCGGAGGGCCTGAATTAGGATAGGCAGTGAGTGGCAATGAAGAATGGAGAAAAGCACCCAAGGGTGGCCAACATGAGGAGGTCAGGAAACATGCAGGAGCAATGTAGGATAGGTTTCTGAAAAACATCGCGGGGTGGTGCGCATTTTAAGGATTTCTAACAAGCCATTCACAAGTAGGAGTGAAAAATGCATCACGGTGTGGTGTGAATTGTAGGGGCTGAATTAGGATAGGCTGTGAGTGGCAATGTAGGAAGGAGAAAAAAACATTGCTTTGTCAGCATGGGGAGGCAAGGAAACATGCAGTGGCAATGTAGGACAGGTTTCAGAAAAACGTCGCAGGGTGGTGCGCATTGTAAGGGATTCTAACAGGCCTTTCTCTAGTAGAAGTGAGAAAAACATCACAGGGTGGTGTGAATCGGAGGGCCTGAATTAGGATAGGGAGTAGTGGCAATGTTGGATGGAGAAAAGGACCACGGGGTGGTCAGGTTGGGGTGGTCAGGAAACATGCAGGGACAATGTAGTATAGGTTTCTGAAAAACATCGCGGGATGTGCGCATTGTAAGGGTTTCTAACAGGCCATTCACTAGTAGGAGTGAGAAATACATCATGGTGTGGTGTGAATCGGGGGGCCTGAATCAAGATAGACAGTGAATGGCAATGTCGGATGGAGAAAAGAACCACAGGGTGTGCAGCATGGGAAGGTCAAGAAACATGCAGTGACAATATAGGATAGGTTTCTGAAAAACATCACAGGGTAGTGCACAACGTAAGGGTATCTAACAGGAGATTCACTAGTAGTAGTGAGAAAAACATCATGGTGTGGTGTGAATCGGAGTGCCTGAATCAAGATAGACAGTGAGTGGCAATGTAGGATGGAGAAAAGCACCACGGGTAGGTGAGCATGGGGAGGTCCGGAAACATGCAATGGCAATGTAGGATAGGTTTCTGAAAAACATCGTGGGGTTGTGCGCATTGTAAATGTTTGTAGCAGGGCATTCAATGGTAGGAGTGAGAAAAACATCACGGGGTGGTGTGAATCAGATGTTCTAAATTAGGATAGGCAGTGAGTGACAATGTAGGATGGAGAAAAGCACCATGGCGTGGTCAGCATGTGGAGGTCAGGAAACATGCAGTGCCAATGTAAGATAGGTTTCTGAAAAACATCGCGGGGTGGTGCACATTGTAAATATTTCAAACAGGCCATTCACTAGTAGGAGTGAGAAAAATATAACAGGGTGGTGTAAGTCGGAGGGCCTGAATCAGGAAAGGCATTGAGTGGCAATGTAGGATGGAGAAAAGCACCACGGAGTGGTCAGCATGGGGAGGTCAGGAAACATGCTTTGGCAATGTAGGATAGGTTTCTGAAAAACATCGCCGGGTGGTGCGCAGTGTAAGGTTTTCTAACAGGCCATACACTAGTAGGAGTGAGAAAAACATCACGGGGTGGTGTGAATCGGAGGGCCTGAATTATGAAAGGCAGTGAGTGGCAATGTAGGATGGAGAAAAGCACCACGGGGTGGTCAGCATGGGGAGTTCAGGAAACATGCTTTGGCAATGTAGGATAGGTTTCTGAAAAACATCGCCGGGTGGTGCGCAGTGTAAGGTTTTCTAACAGGCCATACACTAGTAGGAGTGAGAAAAACATCACGGGGTGGTGTGAATCGGAGGGCCTGAATTATGAAAGGCAATGAGTGGCAATGTAGGATGGAGAAAAGCACCACGGGGTGGTCAGCATGGGGAGGTCAGAACACTTACAGTGGCAATGTAACATAGGTTTCTGAAAAACATCGCGGGGTGGTGCGCATTGTAAGGGTTTCTAATAGACATTCACTAGTCGGAGTGAAAAAATCATTACAGGGTGGTGTGAATCAGATGTTCTGAATTAGGATAGGCAGTGAGTGGCAATGTAGGATGGAGAAAAGGACCACGGTGTGGTCAGCATCGGAGGACAGGATACATGAAGTGGCAATTTAGGATATGTTTCTGAAAAACATCGAGGGTGGTGAGAATTGTAAGTGTTTCTAAAAGGCCATTCACTAGTAGGAGTGAGAAATACATCACGGGGTGGTGTGAATCGGAGGGACTGAATTATAATAGGCAGTGAGTGGCAATGTAAAATGGAGAAAAGCACCATGGCGTGGTTAGCATCGGGAGGCAAGGAAACATGCAGTGTCAATGTAGGACAGGTTTCTGAAAAACATCGCGGGGTGGTGCGCATTGTAATGGTTTCTAACAGGCCATTCACTAGTAGGAGTGACAAAAACATCACGGAGTGGTTTGAATCAGAAGGCCTGAATCAGCATAGGCAGTGATTGGCAATGTAGGATGGAGAAAAGCACCACGGTGTGGTCAGCATGGGGAGGTCAGAACACTTACAGTGGCAATGTAAGATAGGTTTCTGAAAAACATCGCTAGTGGTGAGAATTGTAAGGGTTTCTAACAGGCCATTCTCTAGTAGAAGTGAGAAAAACATCACAGGGTGGATTGAATAGGAGGGCCTGAATCAGGATAGGCAGTAGTGGCAATGTTGGATGGAGAAAAGGACCACAGGGTGGTCAGGCTGGGGAGGTCAGGAAACATTCAGGGGCAATGTAGGATAGGTTTCTGAAAAACATCGTGGGATGTGCACATTGTAAGTGTTTGTAGCAGGCCACTCACAAGTAGGAGTGAGAAAAACATCACGGGGTGGTGTGAATCGGAGGGCCTGAATTAGGATAGGCACTGAGTGGCAATGAAGAATGGAGAAAAGCACCACGGGGTGGTGATCATGCAGAGGTCAGGAAACATGCAGTGGCAATGTAGGATAGTTTTCTGAAAAAAAATCACGGGGAGGTACGCATTGTAAGGGTTTCTGAAAGGCCATTCACTAGTAGGAGTGAGAAAAACATTACGGGGTGATGTGATTCGGAGGGCCGGAATCAGGATAGGCAGTGAATGGCAATGTAAAATGGAGAAAAGCACCACGGTGTGGTGAGCATGGGGAGGCCAGGAAACATGCAGTGTCAATGTAAGATAGGTTTCTGAAAAACATCGCAGGGTGGTGCGCATTGTAAGGGTTTCTAACAGGCCATTCACTAGTAGGAGAGAGAAAAACATCAAGGTGTTGTTTAAATCAGATGGCCTGAATCAGCATAGGCTGTGAGTGACAATGTAGGATGGAGAAAAGCACCACGGTGTGGTCAGCATGTGGAGGTCAGGACACATGCAGTGGCAATGTAGGATAGGTGTCTGAAAAACATCGCGGGTGGTGAGAATGTAAGGGTTTCTAAAGGCCATTCACTAGTAGGAGTGAGAAAAACATCATGGGGTGGTGAGAATCGTATGGCCTGAATTAGGATAGGCAGTGACTGGCAATGTGGGATGCAGAAAAGCACCACGGGGTGGTCAGCATGGGGAGGTCAGGGAACATGCACTGGCCATGTAGGATAGCTTTCTGAAAAACATCGCGGGGTGGTGCGCATTGCAAGTGTTTCTAACAGGCCATTCTCTAGTAGAAGTGAGAAAAATATAACAGGGTGGTGTAAGTCGGAGGGCCTGAATCAGGATAGGCATTGAGTGGCAATGAAGAATGGAGAAAAGCACCACGGCTTGGTCAGAATGGGGAGGTCCGGAAACATGCTTTGGCAATGTAGGATAGGTTTCTGAAAAACATCGCCGGGTGGTGCGCAGTGTAAGGTTTTCTAACAGGCCATTCCCTAGTAGGAGTGAGAAAAACATCATGGGGTGGTGAGAATCGGAGGGCCTGAATTATGAAAGGCAGTGAGTGGCAATGTAGGATGGAGGAAAGCACCACGGGGTGGTCAGCATGGGGAGGTCAGGAAACATGCAGTGTCAATGTAGGATAGGTTTCTGAAAAACATCGCGAGATGGTGCTTATTGTAAGGGTTTCTAAAAGGCCTTTCACTAGTAGGATTGAGAAAATCATCACGGGGTGGTGTGAATCAGAGGGCCTGAATCAGGATAGGCCGTGAATTGCAATGTAGGATCGAGAAAAGCACCACGGGGTGGTCAAGGTGGGCGGTCAGGAAAAATGCAGTGGCAATGTAGGATAGGTTTCTGAAAAACATCGCGGGTAGTGCGCATTGTAAGGGTTTATAACAGACCATTCACTAGTAGGAGTGAGAAATACATCATGGTGTGGTGTGAATCGGAGGGCTTGAATCAAGATAGAAAGTGAGTGGCAATGTAGTACGGAGAAAAGCACCATGGTTTGGTGAGCATGGGTCGGTCAGGAAACAGGCAATGGCAATGTAGGATAGGTTTCTAAAAAACATCGCGGGGTGGTGCGCACTGTAAGGGTTTGTAGCAGGCCATTCACTAGTAGGAGTGAGAAAAACATCACGGGGTTGTGTGAATCGGAGGGCCTGAATTACGATAGGCAGTGAGTGGCAATGAAGAATGGAGAAAAGCACCCAAGGGTGGTCAACATGAGGAGGTCAGGAAACATGCAGGAGCAATGTAGGATAGGTTTCTGAAAAACATCACGGGGTTGTGCACATTTTAAGGATTTCTAACAAGCCATTCACAAGTAGGAGTGAAAAATACATCACAAGGTGGTGTGAATCGTAGGGGCTGAACTAGGATATGCTGTGAGTGGCAATGTAGGAAGGAGAAAAAAACCATTGGTTTGTCAGCATGGGGAGGCAAGGAAACATGCAGTGGCAATGTACAATAGGTGTCTGATAAACATCGCTGGGTGGTGCGCATTGTAAGGTTTTCTAACAGGCCAATCACTAGTAGGAGTGAGAAAAACATCACGGGGTGGTGTGAATCAGATGTTCTGAATTAGTATAGGCAGTGAGTGGCAATGTAGGATGGAGAAAAGCAATACGGGGTGGTCAGCATGGGGAGGTCAGGAAACATGCATTGGCAATGTAGGATAGGTTTCAGAAATACATCGCCGAGTGGTGCACATTGTAAGGCATTCTAACAGGCCATTCACTAGTAATAGCGATTAAAATATCACAGGGTGGTGCGAATCGGAGGGCCTGAATTAGTATATGCAGTGAGTGGCAACGTAAAATGGAGAAAAGCACCACGGTGTGTTCAGCATGCGGAGGTCAGGAAACATGCATTGGCAATGTAGGATAGGTTTCAGAAAAACATCGCCGGGTGGGGCGCATTGTAAGGGTTTCTACAGGCCATTCACTAGTAGGTGTGAGAAAAATATAACGGGGTGGTGTGAATCGGAGCATCTGAATTACGATAGGCAGTGAGTTTCAATGTAGGATGGAGAAAAGCACCAAGGGGTGGTCAGCATGGGGAGGTCAGGAAACATGCAGTGGCAATGTAGGATATGTTTCTGAAAAACATCGCGGGGTGGTGCGCATTGTAAAGGTTTCTAACAGGCCATTCACTAGTAGAAGTGAGAAAAACATCATGGGGTGGTGTGAATCGGATGGCCTGAATCAGGATAGGCAGTGAGTGGCAATGTAGGATGGAGAAAAGCACCACAGGGTGGTCAGGAAGGGGATGTCAGGAAACATGCAGTGGCAATGCAGTATATTTATCTGAAATACATCGCTGGGTGGGGCACATTGTAAGGGTTTCTAACAGGCCATTCACTAGTAGGAGTGAGAAAAACAACACGGCGTGGTGTGAATCGGAGGGCCTGAATTAGAATAGGCAATGAGTGGCAATGTAAAATGGAGAAAAGCACCACAGCGTGGTCTGCATGGGGAGGGAAGGAAACATGCAGTGTCCATGCAGGACAGGTTTCTGAAAAACATGGCGAGGTGGTGCGCATTGTAAGGGATTCTAACAGGCCTTTCTCTAGTAGAAGTGAGAAAAACATCACAGGGTGGTGTGAATCGGAGGTCCTGAATTAGGATAGGGAGTAGTGGCAATGTTGGATGGAGAAAAGGACCACGGGGTGGTCAGGCTGGGGAGGTCAGGAAACATGCAGGGGCAATTTAGGGTAGGTTTCTGAAAAACATCGCGGGATGTGCGCATTGTAAGGGTTTCTAACAGGCCATTCACTAGTAGGAGTGAGAAATACATCATGGTTTGTTGTGAATCGGAGGGCCTGAATCAAGATAGACAGTGAGTGGCAATGTCGGATGGAGAAAAGAACCACAGGGTGTTCAGCATGGGGAGGTCAGGAAACATGCAGTGACAATATAGGATAGGTTTCTGAAAAACATCACAGGGTAGTGCACAATGTAAGGGTATATAACAGGAGATTCACTAGTAGTAGTGAGAAATACATCATGGTGTGGTGTGAATCGGAGGGCCTGAATCAAGATAGACAGTGAGTGGCAATGTAGGATGGAGAAAAGCACCACGGGTAGGTGAGCATGGGGAGGTCAGGACATGCAATGGCAATGTAGGATAGGATTCTGAAAAACATCGTGGGGTTGTGCACATTGTAAGGGTTTGTAGCAGGCCATTCACTGGTAGGAGTGAGAAAAACATCACGGGGTGGTGTGAATCAGATGTTCTAAATTAGGATAGGCAATGAGTGACAATGTAGGATGGAGAAAAGCACCACGGCGTGGTCAGCATGTGGAAGTCAGGAAACATGCAGTGGCAAAGTAGGTTAGGTTTCTGAAAAACATCGCGGGGTGGTGCACATTGTAAATGTTTCAAACAGGCCATTCACTAGTAGGAGTGAGAAAAGTATAACAGGGTGGTGTAAGTAGGATTGCCTGAATCAGGATAGGCATTGAGAGGCAATGTAGGATGGAGAAAAGCACAACGGAGTGGTCAGCATGGGGAGGTCAGGAAACATGCTTTGGCAATGTAGGATAGGTTTATGAAAAACATTGCCAGGTGGTGCGCATTGTAAGGTTTTCTAACAGGCCATACACTTGTAGGAGTGAGAAAAACATCACGGGGTGGTGTGAATCAGAGGGCCTGAATTATGAAAGGCAGTGAGTGAGTGGCAATGTAGGATGGAGAAAAGCACCATGGGGTGGTCAGCATGGGGAGGTCAGGAAACATGCATTGGCAATGTAGGATAGGTTTCAGAAATACATCGCCGAGTGGTGCACATTGTAAGGCATTCTAACAGGCCATTCACTAGTAATAGCGATTAAAATATCACAGGGTGGTGCGAATCGGAGGGCCTGAATTAGTATATGCAGTGAGTGGCAACGTAAAATGGAGAAAAGCACCACGGTGTGTTCAGCATGCGGAGGTCAGGAAACATGCATTGGCAATGTAGGATAGGTTTCAGAAAAACATCGCCGGGTGGGGCGCATTGTAAGGGTTTCTACAGGCCATTCACTAGTAGGTGTGAGAAAAATATAACGGGGTGGTGTGAATCGGAGCATCTGAATTACGATAGGCAGTGAGTTTCAATGTAGGATGGAGAAAAGCACCAAGGGGTGGTCAGCATGGGGAGGTCAGGAAACATGCAGTGGCAATGTAGGATATGTTTCTGAAAAACATCGCGGGGTGGTGCGCATTGTAAAGGTTTCTAACAGGCCATTCACTAGTAGAAGTGAGAAAAACATCATGGGGTGGTGTGAATCGGATGGCCTGAATCAGGATAGGCAGTGAGTGGCAATGTAGGATGGAGAAAAGCACCACAGGGTGGTCAGGAAGGGGATGTCAGGAAACATGCAGTGGCAATGCAGTATATTTATCTGAAATACATCGCTGGGTGGGGCACATTGTAAGGGTTTCTAACAGGCCATTCACTAGTAGGAGTGAGAAAAACAACACGGCGTGGTGTGAATCGGAGGGCCTGAATTAGAATAGGCAATGAGTGGCAATGTAAAATGGAGAAAAGCACCACAGCGTGGTCTGCATGGGGAGGGAAGGAAACATGCAGTGTCCATGCAGGACAGGTTTCTGAAAAACATGGCGAGGTGGTGCGCATTGTAAGGGATTCTAACAGGCCTTTCTCTAGTAGAAGTGAGAAAAACATCACAGGGTGGTGTGAATCGGAGGTCCTGAATTAGGATAGGGAGTAGTGGCAATGTTGGATGGAGAAAAGGACCACGGGGTGGTCAGGCTGGGGAGGTCAGGAAACATGCAGGGGCAATTTAGGGTAGGTTTCTGAAAAACATCGCGGGATGTGCGCATTGTAAGGGTTTCTAACAGGCCATTCACTAGTAGGAGTGAGAAATACATCATGGTTTGTTGTGAATCGGAGGGCCTGAATCAAGATAGACAGTGAGTGGCAATGTCGGATGGAGAAAAGAACCACAGGGTGTTCAGCATGGGGAGGTCAGGAAACATGCAGTGACAATATAGGATAGGTTTCTGAAAAACATCACAGGGTAGTGCACAATGTAAGGGTATATAACAGGAGATTCACTAGTAGTAGTGAGAAATACATCATGGTGTGGTGTGAATCGGAGGGCCTGAATCAAGATAGACAGTGAGTGGCAATGTAGGATGGAGAAAAGCACCACGGGTAGGTGAGCATGGGGAGGTCAGGACATGCAATGGCAATGTAGGATAGGATTCTGAAAAACATCGTGGGGTTGTGCACATTGTAAGGGTTTGTAGCAGGCCATTCACTGGTAGGAGTGAGAAAAACATCACGGGGTGGTGTGAATCAGATGTTCTAAATTAGGATAGGCAATGAGTGACAATGTAGGATGGAGAAAAGCACCACGGCGTGGTCAGCATGTGGAAGTCAGGAAACATGCAGTGGCAAAGTAGGTTAGGTTTCTGAAAAACATCGCGGGGTGGTGCACATTGTAAATGTTTCAAACAGGCCATTCACTAGTAGGAGTGAGAAAAGTATAACAGGGTGGTGTAAGTAGGATTGCCTGAATCAGGATAGGCATTGAGAGGCAATGTAGGATGGAGAAAAGCACAACGGAGTGGTCAGCATGGGGAGGTCAGGAAACATGCTTTGGCAATGTAGGATAGGTTTATGAAAAACATTGCCAGGTGGTGCGCATTGTAAGGTTTTCTAACAGGCCATACACTTGTAGGAGTGAGAAAAACATCAAGGGGTGGTGTGAATCAGAGGGCCTGAATTATGAAAGGCAGTGAGTGAGTGGCAATGTAGGATGGAGAAAAGCACCATGGGGTGGTCAGCATGGGGAGGTCAGGAAACATGCAGTGTCAATGTAGGATAGGTTTCTGAAAAACATCGCGAGATGGTGCTTATTGTAAGGGTTTATAAAAGGCCTTTCACTAATAGGATTGAGAAAATCATCACGGGGTGGTGTGAATCAGAGGGCCTGAATCAGGATAGGCCGTGAATTGCAATGTAGGATCGAGAAAAGCACCACGGGGTGGTCAAGATGGGCGGGCAGGAAAAATGCAGTGGCAATGTAGGATAGGTTTCTGAAAACATCGCGGGTAGTGCGCATTGTAAGGGTTTATAACAGACCATTCACTAGTAGGAGTGAGAAATACATCATGGTGTGGTGTGAATCGGAGGGCTTGAATCAAGATAGAAAGTGAGTGGCAATGTAGTACGGAGAAAAGCACCATGGTTTGGTGAGCATGGGTCGGTCAGGAAACAGGCAATGGCAATGTAGGATAGGTTTCTAAAAAACATCGCGGGGTGGTGCGCACTGTAAGGGTTTGTAGCAGGCCATTCACTAGTAGGAGTGAGAAAAACATCACGGGGTTGTGTGAATCGGAGGGCCTGAATTACGATAGGCAGTGAGTGGCAATGAAGAATGGAGAAAAGCACCCAAAGGTGGTCAACATGAGGAGGTCAGGAAACATGCAGGAGCAATGTAGGATAGGTTTCTGAAAAACATCGCGGGGTGGTGCACATTTTAAGGATTTCTAACAAGCCATTCACAAGTAGGAGTGAAAAATACATCACAGTGTGGTGTGAATCGTAGGGGCTGAACTAGGATAGGCTGTGAGTGGCAATGTAGGAAGGAGAAAAAAACCATTGGTTTGTCAGCATGGGGAGGCAAGGAAACATGCAGTGGCAATGTACAATAGGTGTCTGATAAACATCGCTGGGTGGTGCGCATTGTAAGGTTTTCTAACAGGCCAATCACTAGTAGGAGTGAGAAAAACATCACGGGGTGGTGTGAATCAGATGTTCTGAATTAGTATAGGCAGTGATTGGCAATGTAGGATGGAGAAAAGCAATACGGGGTGGTCAGCATGGGGAGGTCAGGAAACATGCATTGGCAATGTAGGATAGGTTTCAGAAATACATCGCCGAGTGGTGCACATTGTAAGGCATTCTAACAGGCCATTCACTAGTAATAGCGATTAAAATATCACAGGGTGGTGCGAATCGGAGGGCCTGATTTAGTATATGCAGTGAGTGGCAACGTAAAATGGAGAAAAGCACCACGGTGTGTTCAGTATGCGGAGGTCAGGAAACATGCATTGGCAATGTAGGATAGGTTTCAGAAAAACATCGCCGGGTGGGGCGCATTGTAAGGGTTTCTACAGGCCATTCACTAGTAGGTGTGAGAAAAATATAACGGGGTGGTGTGAATCGGAGCATCTGAATTACGATAGGCAGTGAGTGGCACTGTAGGATGGAGAAAAGCACCAAGGGGTGGTCAGCATGGGGAGGTCAGGAAACATGCAGTGGCAATGTAGGATATGTTTCTGAAAAACATCGCGGGGTGGTGCGCATTGTAAAGGTTTCTAACAGGCCATTCACTAGTAGAAGTGAGAAAAACATCATGGGGTGGTGTGAATCGGATGGCCTGAATCAGGATAGGCAGTGAGTGGCAATGTAGGATGGAGAAAAGCACCACAGGGTGGTCAGGAAGGGGATGTCAGGAAACATGCAGTGGCAATGCAGTATATTTATCTGAAATACATCGCTGGGTGGGGCACATTGTAAGGGTTTCTAACAGGCCATTCACTAGTAGGAGTGAGAAATACATCACGGGGTGGTGTGAATCGGAGGGCCTGAATTAGAATAGGCAATGAGTGGCAATGTAAAATGGAGAAAAGCACCACAGCGTGGTCTGCATGGGGAGGGAAGGAAACATGCAGTGTCAATGTAGGACAGGTTTCTGAAAAACATGGCGAGGTGGTGCGCATTGTAAGGGATTCTAACAGGCCTTTCTCTAGTAGAAGTGAGAAAAACATCACAGGGTGGTGTGAATCGGAGGGCCTGAATTAGGATAGGGAGTAGTGGCAATATTGGATGGAGAAAATGACCACGGGGTGCTCAGGCTGGGGAGGTCAGGAAACATGCAGGGGCAATTTAGGGTAGGTTTCTGAAAAACATCGCGGGATGTGCGCATTGTAAGGGTTTCTAACAGGCCATTCACTAGTAGGAGTGAGAAATACATCATGGTTTGTTGTGAATCGGAGGGCCTGAATCAAGATAGACAGTGAGTGGCAATGTCGGATGGAGAAAAGAACCACAGGGTGTTCAGCATGGGGAGGTCAGGAAACATGCAGTGACAATATAGGATAGGTTTCTGAAAAACATCACAGGGTAGTGCACAATGTAAGGGTATATAACAGGAGATTCACTAGTAGTAGTGAGAAATACATCATGGTGTGGTGTGAATCGGAGGGCCTGAATCAAGATAGACAGTGAGTGGCAATGTAGGATGGAGAAAAGCACCACGGGTAGGTGAGCATGGGGAGGTCAGGACATGCAATGGCAATGTAGGATAGGATTCTGAAAAACATCGTGCGGTTGTGCAAATTGTAAGGGTTTGTAGCAGGCCATTCACTGGTAGGATTGAGAAAAACATCACGGGGTGGTGTGAATCAGATGTTCTAAATTAGGATAGGCAATGAGTGACAATGTAGGATGGAGAAAAGCACCACGGCGTGGTCAGCATGTGGAAGTCAGGAAACATGCAGTGGCAAAGTAGGTTAGGTTTCTGAAAAACATCGCGGGGTGGTGCACATTGTAAATGTTTCAAACAGGCCATTCACTAGTAGGAGTGAGAAAAGTATAACAGGGTGGTGTAAGTAGGATTGCCTGAATCAGGATAGGCATTGAGAGGCAATGTAGGATGGAGAAAAGCACCACGGAGTGGTTAGCATGGGGAGGTCAGGAAACATGCTTTGGCAATGTAGGATAGGTTTATGAAAAACATCGCCAGGTGGTGCGCATTGTAAGGTTTTCTAACAGGCCATACACTTGTAGGAGTGAGAAAAACATCACGGGGTGGTGTGAATCAGAGGGCCTGAATTATGAAAGGCAGTGAGTGGCAATGTAGGATGGAGAAAAGCACCATGGGGTGGTCAAGATGGGCGGTCAGGAAACATGCAGTGTCAATGTAGGATAGGTTTCTGAAAAATATCGCGAGATGGTGCTTATTGTAAGGGTTTCTAAAAGGCCTTTCACTAGTAGAATTGAGAAAATCATCACGGGGTGGTGTGAATCAGAGGGCCAGAATCAGGATAGGCCGTGAATTGCAATGTAGGATCGAGAAAAGCACCACAGGGTGGTCAAGATGGGCGGTCAGAAAAATGCAGTGGCAATGTAGGATAGGTTTCTGAAAAACATCGCGGGTAGTGCGCATTGTAAGGGTTTCTAACAGACCATTCACTTGTAGTAGTGAGAAATACATCATGGTGTGGTGTGAATAGGAGTGCTTGAATCAAGATAGAAAGTGAGTGGCAATGTAGGACGGAGAATAGCAGCACGGGTTGGTGAGCATGGGGCGGTCAGGAAACATGCAATGGCAATGTAGGATAGGTCTCTAAAAAACATCGCGGGGTGGTGCGCTTTGTAAGGGTTTGTAGCAGGCCATTCACTAGTAGGAGTGAGAAAAACATCAACGGGTTGTGTGAATCGATGGGCCTGAATTAGGATAGGCAGTGAGTGGCAATGAAGAATGGAGAAAAGCACCCAAGGGTGGTCAACATGAGGAGGTCAGGAAACATGCAGGAGCAATGTAGGATAGGTTTCTGAAAAACATCGCGGGGTGGTGCGCATTTTAAGGATTTCTAACAAGCCATTCACAAGTAGGAGTGAAAAATACATCACGGTGTGGTGTGAATTGTAGGGGCTGAATTAGGATAGGCTGTGAGTGGCAATGTTGGAAGGAGAAAAAAACCATTGCTTTGTCAGCATGGGGAGGCAAGGAAACATGCAGTGGCAATGTAGGACAGGTTTCTGAAAAACGTCGTGGGGTGGTGCGCATTGTAAGGGATTCTAACAGGCCTTTCTCTAGTAGAAGTGAGAAAAACATCACAGGGTGGTGTGAATCGGAGGGCCTGAATTAGGATAGGGAGTAGTGGCAATGTTGGATGGAGAAAAGGACCACAGGGTGTTCAGGCTGGGGTGGTCAGGAAACATGCAGGGGCAATGCAGTATAGGTTTCTGAAAAACATCACAGGGTAGTGCACAATGTAAGGGTATCTAACAGGAGATTCACTAGTAGTAGTGAGAAATATATCATGGTGTGGTGTGAATCGGAGGGCCTGAATCAAGATAGACAGTGAGTGGCAATGTAGGATGGAGAAAAGCACCAAGGGTAGGTGAGCATGGGGAGGTCCGGAAACATGCAATGGCAATGTAGGATAGGTTTCTGAAAAACATCGTGGGGTTGTGCACATTGTAAAGGTTTGTAGCAGGCCATTCAATGGTAGGAGTGAGAAAAACATCACGGGGTGGTGTGAATCAGATGTTCTAAATTAGGATAGGCAGTGAGTGACAATGTAGGATGGAGAAAAGCACCATGGCGTGGTCAGCATGTTGAGGTCAGGAAACATGCAGTGCCAATGTAAGATAGGTTTCTGAAAAACATCGCGGGGTGGTGCACATTGTAAATGTTTCAAACAGGCCATTCACTAGTAGGAGTGAGAAAAATATAACAGGGTGGTGTAAGTCGGAGGGCCTGAATCAGGATAGGCATTGAGTGGCAATGTAGGATGGAGAAAAGCACCACGGAGTGGTCAGCATGGGGAGGTCAGGAAACATGCTTTGGCAATGTAGGATAGGTTTCTGAAAAACATCGCCGGGTGGTGCGCAGTGTAAGGTTTTCTAACAGGCCATACACTAGTAGGAGTGAGAAAAACATCACGGGGTGGTGTGAATCGGAGGGCCTGAATTATGAAAGGCAGTGAGTGGCAATGTAGGATGGAGAAAAGCATCACGGGGTGGTCAGCATGGGGAGGTCAGGAAACATGCAGTGTCAATGTAGGATAGGTTTCTGAAAAACATCGCGAGATGGTGCTTATTGTAAGGGTTTCTAAAAGGCCTTTCTCTAGTAGGAATGAGAAAATCATCACGGGGTGGTGTGAATCAGAGGGCCTGAATCAGGATAGGCCGTGAATTGCAATGTAGGATCGAGAAAAGCACCACGGGGTGGTCAAGATGGGCGGACAGGAAAAATGCAGTGGCAATGTAGGATAGGTTTCTGAAAAACATCGCGGGTAGTGCGCATTGTAAGGGTTTCTAACAGACCATTCACTTGTAGGAGTGAGAAATACATCATGGTGTGGTGTGAATAGGAGGGCTTGAATCAAGATAGAAAGTGAGTGGCAATGTAGGACGGAGAAAAGCAGCACGGGTTGGTTAGCATGGGGCGGTCAGGAAACATGCAATGGCAATGTAGGATAGGTCTCTAAAAAAACATCGCGGGGTGGTGCGCTTTGTAAGGGTTTGTAGCAGGCCATTCACTAGTAGGAGTGAGAAAAACATCACGGGGTTGTGTGAATCGGAGGGCCTGAATTAGGATAGGCAGTGAGTGGCAATGAAGAATGGAGAAAAGCACCCAAGGGTGGTCAACATGAGGAGGTTAGGAACCATGCAGGAGCAATGTAGGATAGGTTTCTGAAAAACATCGCGGGGTGGTGCGCATTTTAAGGATTTCTAACAAGCCATTCACAAGTAGGAGTGAAAAATACATCACGGTGTGGTGTGAATTGTAGGGGCTGAATTAGGATAGGCTGTGAGTGGCAATGTAGGAAGGAGAAAAAAACCATTGATTTGTCAGCATGGGGAGGCAAGGAAACATGCAGTGGCAATGTAGAATAGGTGTCTGATAAACATCGCTGGGTGGTGCACATTGTAAAGTTTTCTAACCGGCCAATCACTAGTAGGAGTGAGAAAAACATCACGGGGTGATGTGAATCAGATGTTCTGAATTAGGATAGTCAGTGAGTGGAAATGTAGCATGGAGAAAAGCAATACAGGGTGGTCAGCATGAGGAGGTCAGGAAACATGCATTGGCAATGTAGGATAGGTTTCAGAAATACTTCGCCGAGTGGTGCGCATTGTAAGGCATTCTAACAGGCCATTCACTAGTAGGAGCGATTAAAACATCACAGGGTGGTGTGAATCGGAGGGCCTGAATTAGTATATGCAGTGAGTGGCAACGTAAAATGGAGAAAAGCACCACGGTGTGTTCAGCATGGGGAGGTCAGGAAACATGCAATGGCAATGTAGGATAGGTTTCAGAAAAACATCGCCGGGTGGTGCGGATTGTAAGGGTTTCTACAGGCCATTCACTAGTAGGTGTGAGAAAAATATAACGGGGTGGTGTGAATCGGAGTGCCTGAATCAGGATAGGCAGTGAGTGGCAATGTAGGATGGAGAAAAGCACCACAGGGTGTTCAGGAAGGGGATGTCAGGAAACATGCAGTGGCAATGTAGTATATTTTTCTGAAATACATCGCGGGGTGGGGCACATTGTAAGGGTTTCTAACAGGCCACTCACTAGTAGGAGTGACAAAAACAACACGGCGTGGTGTGAATCGGAGGGCATGAATCAGTATAGGCAGTGATTTTCAATGTAGGATGGAGAAAAGCACCACGGAGTGGTCAGCATGGTGAGGTCAGGATACATGCAGTGGCAATTTAGGATATGATTCTGAAAAACATCGAGGGTGGAGAGAATTGTAAGTCATTCTAACAGGCCATTCACTAGTAGGAGTGATAAATACATCACGGGGTGGTGTGAATCGGAGGGCCTGAATTAGAATAGGCAGTGAGTGGCAATGTAAAATGCAGAAAAGCACCACGGCGTGGTCAGCATGGGGAGGCAAGGAAACATGCAGTGTCACTGTAGGACAGGTTTCTGAAAAACATCGCGGGGTGGTGCGCATTGTAAGGGATTCTAACATGCCATTCTCTAGTAGAAGTAAGAAAATCATCAAAGGGTGGTGTGAATCCGAGGGCCTGAATCAGTATAGGCAGTAGTGGCAATGTTGGATGGAGAAAAGGACCACGGGGTGGTCAGGCTGGGGGGGTCAAGAAACATGCAGTGGCAATGTGGGATAGCTGTCTGAAAAACATCACGGGTTGGTGCCCATTGTAAGGGTTTCTAACAGACGATTCACTAGTGGGAGTGAGAAAAATATCACGGTGTGGTGTGAATCGGAAGGCCTGAATCAGTCTAGGCAGTAAGTGCCAATGTAGGATGGAGAAAAGCTCCACGGAGTGGTCAGCATGGCGAGGTCAGGAAACATGCAGTGGCAATGTAGGACAGGTTTCTGAAAAACATCGCGGGGTGGTACGCATTGTATGGGTTTGTAGTAGGCCATTCACTAGTAGGAGAGAGAAAAACCTCACGGGGTGGTGGTAATCAGGGGGACTGAATTAGGGTAGGCAGTGCGTGGCAATGAAGATTGGAGAAAAGCACCACGGGGAGGTCAACTTGGGGAGGTCAGGAAACATGTAGTGGCAATTTAGTATAGTGTCCTGAAAAACATCGCGGGGTGGAGTGCATTGTAAGGTTTCTAAGAGGCCATTCACTAGTAGGAGTGAGAAAAACATCATGGGCTTGTGTGAATCGGAGGGCCTGATTTATGATAGGCAGTGAGTGGCACTGTAGGATGGAGAAAATCACCACGGGGTGGTCATCTTGGGGAGGTCAGGAAACATGCAGTGGAAATGTAGGATACATTTCTGAAAAACATCGTGGGGTGGTGCGCTTTGTAAGGGTTTTTAACAGGCCATTCACTAGTAGAAGTGAGAAAAACATCACGGGGTGTTGTGAATTGGAAGGTGTGAATCAAAATAGACAGTGAGTGGCAATGTA
Source organism: Cavia porcellus (assembly GCF_034190915.1). Taxonomy (NCBI): domain Eukaryota; kingdom Metazoa; phylum Chordata; class Mammalia; order Rodentia; family Caviidae; genus Cavia; species Cavia porcellus. Next base: position 2,769,431 of record NW_026947534.1, read on the forward strand.
GGATGGAGAAAAGCACCACGGGTTGGTGAGCATGGGGAGGTCAGGAAACATGCAATGGCAATGTAGGATAGGTTTCTGAAAAACAACGCGGGGTGATACGCATTGTAAGGGTTTGTATCAGACCATTCACTAGTATTAGTGAGAAAAACATCACGGGGTGGTGTGAATCGGAGGGCCTGAATTAGGATAGGCTGTGAGTGGCAATCTAGGATGGAGAAAAAAACCACGGATTTGTCAGCATGGGGAGGCAATGAAACATGCAGTGGCAATGTAGAATATGTTTCTGATAAACATCGCTGGGTGGTGCACATTGTAAGGGTTTCTAACAGACCATTCACTAGTAGCAGTGACAAAAACAACACGGCGTGTTGTGAATCGGAGGGCCTGAATCAGGATAGGCAGTGAGTGGCAATGTAGGATGGAGAAAAGCACCACAGGGTGTTCAGGAAGGGGATGTCATGAAACATGCAGTGGCAATGTAGTATATTTTTCTGAAATACATCGCGGGGTGGGGCACATTGTAAGGGTTTCTAACAGGCCATTCACTAGTAGCAGTGACAAAAACAACACGGCGTGTTGTGAATCGGAGGGCCTGAATCAGTATAGGCAGTGAGTGGCAATGTAGGATGGAGAAAAGCACCACGGAGTGGTCAGCATGGGGAGGTCAGGATACATGCAGTGGCAATGTAGGTTATGATTCTGAAAAACATCGAGGGTGGTGAGAATTGTAAGTGATTTTAACAGGCCATTCACTAGTAGGAGTGAGAAATACATCACGGGGTGGTGTGAATCGGAGGGCCTGAATTAGGATAGGCAGTGAGTGGCAATGAAGAATGGAGAAAAGCACCCAAGGGTGGTCAACATGAGGAGGTCAGGAAACATGCAGGAGCAATGTAGGATAGGTTTCTGAAAAACATCGCGGGGTGGTGCGCATTTTAAGGATTTCTAACAAGCCATTCACAAGTAGGAGTGAAAAATACATCACGGTGTGGTGTGAATTGTAGGGGCTGAATTAGGATAGGCTGTGAGTGGCAATGTTGGAAGGAGAAAAAAACCATTGCTTTGTCAGCATGGGGAGGCAAGGAAACATGCAGTGGCAATGTAGGACAGGTTTCAGAAAAACATCGCGGGGTGGTGCGCATTGTAAGGGATTCTAACAGGCCTTTCTCTAGTAGAAGTGAGAAAAACATCACAGGGTGGTGTGAATCGGAGGGCCTGAATTAGGATAGGGAGTAGTGGCAATGTTGGATGGAGAAAAGGACCACGGGGTGGTCAGGCTGGGGTGGTCAGGAAACATGCAGGGGCAATGCAGTATAGGGTTCTGAAAAACATCGCGGGATGTGCGCATTGTAAGGGTTTCTAACAGGCCATTCACTAGTGGGAGTGAGAAATACATCATGGTGTGGTGTGAATCGGAGGGCCTGAATCAAGATAGACAGTGAGTGGCAATGTCGGATGGAGAAAAGAACCACAGGGTGTTCAGCATGGGAAGGTCAAGAAACATGCACTGACAATATAGGATAGTTTTCTGAAAAACATCACAGGGTAGTGCACAATGTAAGGGTATCTAACAGGAGATTCACTAGTAGTAGTGAGAAATACATCATGGTGTGGTGTGAATCGGAGGGCCTGAATCAAGATAGACAGTGAGTGGCAATGTAGGATGGAGAAAAGCACCAAGGGTAGGTGAGCATGGGGTGGTCCGGAAACATGCAATGGCATTGTAGGATAGGTTTGTGAAAAACATCGTGGGGTTGTGCGCATTGTAAAGGTTTGTAGCAGGCCATTCAATGGTAGGAGTGAGAAAAACATCACGGGGTGGTGTGAATCAGATGTTCTAAATTAGGATAGGCAGTGAGTGACAATGTACGATGGAGAAAAGCACCATGGCGTGGTCAGCATGTTGAGGTCAGGAAACATGCAGTGCCAATGTAAGATAGGTTTCTGACAAACATCGCGGGGTGGGGCACATTGTAAATGTTTCAAACAGGCCATTCACTAGTAGGAGTGAGAAAAATATAACAGGGTGGTGTAAGTCGGAGGGCCTCAATCAGGATAGGCATTGAGTGGCAATGTAGGATGGAGAAAAGCACCACGGAGTGGTCAGCATGGGGAGGTCAGGAAACATGCTTTGGCAATGTAGGATAGGTTTCTGAAAAACATCGCCGGGTGGTGCGCAGTGTAAGGTTTTCTAACAGGCCATACACTAGTAGGAGTGAGAAAAACATCACGGGGTGGTGTGAATCGGAGGGCCTGAATTATGAAAGGCAGTGAGTGGCAATGTAGGATGGAGAAAAGCACCACGGGGTGGTCAGCATGGGGAGGTCAGGAAACATGCAGTGTCAATGTAGGATAGGTTTCTGAAAAACATCGTGAGATGGTGCTTATTGTAAGGGTTTCTAAAAGGCCTTTCTCTAGTAGGAATGAGAAAATCATCACGGGGTGGTGTGAATCAGAGGGCCTGAATCAGGATAGGCCGTGAATTGCAATGTAGGATCGAGAAAAGCACCACGGGGTGGTCAAGATGGGCGGGCAGGAAAAATGCAGTGGCAATGTAGGATAGGTTTCTGAAAAACATCGCGGGTAGTGCGCATTGTAAGGGTTTCTAACAGACCATTCACTTGTAGGAGTGAGAAATACATCATGGTGTGGTGTGAATAGGAGGGCTTGAATCAAGATAGAAAGTGAGTGGCAATGTAGGACGGAGAAAAGCAGCACGGGTTGGTGAGCATGGGGCGGTCAGGAAACATGCAATGGCAATGTAGGATAGGTCTCTATAAAACATCGCGGGGTGGTGCGCTTTGTAAGGGTTTGTAGCAGGCCATTCACTAGTAGGAGTGAGAAAAACATCACGGGGTTGTGTGAATCGGAGGGCCTGCATTAGGATAGGCAGTGAGTGGCAATGAAGAATGGAGAAAAGCACCCAAGGGTGGTCAACATGAGGAGGTTAGGAAACATGCAGGAGCAATGTAGGATAGGTTTCTGAAAAACATCGCGGGGTGGTGCGCATTTTAAGGATTTCTAACAAGCCATTCACAAGTAGGAGTGAAAAATACATCACCGTGTGGTGTGAATTGTAGGGGCTGAATTAGGATAGGCTGTGAGTGGCAATGTAGGAAGGAGAAAAAAACCATTGATTTGTCAGCATGGGGAGGCAAGGAAACATGCAGTGGCAATGTAGAATAGGTGTCTGATAAACATCGCGGGGTGGTGCACATTGTAAAGTTTTCTAACAGGCCAATCACTAGTAGGAGTGAGAAAAACATCACGGGGTGGTGTGAATCAGATGTTCTGAATTAGGATAGTCAGTGAGTGGAAATGTAGCATGGAGAAAAGCAATATGGGGTGGTCAGCATGAGGAGGTCAGGAAACATGCATTGGCAATGTAGGATAGGTTTCAGAAATACTTCGCCGAGTGGTGCGCATTGTAAGGCATTCTAACAGGCCATTCACTAGTAGGAGCGATTAAAACATCACAGGGTGGTGTGAATCGGAGGGCCTGAATTAGTATATGCAGTGAGTGGCAACGTAAAATGGAGAAAAGCACCACGGTGTGTTCAGCATGGGGAGGTCAGGAAACATGCAATGGCAATGTAGGATAGGTTTCAGAAAAACATCGCCGGGTGGTGCGCATTGTAAGGGTTTCTACAGGCCTTTCACTAGTAGGTGTGAGAAAAATATAACGGGGTGGTGTGAATCGGAGGGCCTGAATCAGGATAGGCAGTGAGTGGCAATGTAGGATGGAGAAAAGCACCACAGGGTGTTCAGGAAGGGGATGTCAGGAAACATGCAGTGGCAATGTAGTATATTTTTCTGAAATACATCGCGGGGTGGGGCACATTGTAAGGGTTTCTAACAGGCCACTCACTAGTAGGAGTGACAAAAACAACACGGCGTGGTGTGAATCGGAGGGCATGAATCAGTATAGGCAGTGAGTGGCAATGTAGGATGGAGAAAAGCACCACGGAGTGGTCAGCATGGGGAGGTCAGGATACATGCAGTGGCAATTTAGGATATGATTCTGAAAAACATCGAGGGTGGCGAGAATTGTAAGTCATTCTAACAGGCCATTCACTAGTAGGAGTGATAAATACATCACGGGGTGGTGTGAATCGGAGGGCCTGAATTAGAATAGGCAGTGAGTGGCAATGTAAAATGCAGAAAAGCACCACGGCGTGGTCAGCATGGGGAGGCAAGGAAACATGCAGTGTCACTGTAGGACAGGTTTCTGAAAAACATCGCGGGGTGGTGCGCATTGTAAGGGATTCTAACATGCCATTCTCTAGTAGAAGTAAGAAAATCATCAAAGGGTGGTGTGAATCGGAGGGCCTGAATCAGTATAGGCAGTAGTGGCAATGTTGGATGGAGAAAAGGACCACGGGGTGGTCAGGCTGGGGGGGTCAAGAAACATGCAGTGGCAATGTGGGATAGCTGTCTGAAAAACATCACGGGTTGGTGCCCATTGTAAGGGTTTCTAACAGACGATTCACTAGTGGGAGTGAGAAAAATATCACGGCGTGGTGTGAATCGGAAGGCCTGAATCAGTCTAGGCAGTGAGTGCCAATGTAGGATGCAGAAAAGCACCACGGAGTGGTCAGCATGGCAAGGTCAGGAAACATGCAGTGGCAATGTAGGACAGGTTTCTGAAAAACATCGCGGGGTGGTACGCATTGTATGGGTTTGTAGTAGGCCATTCACTAGTAGGAGAGAGAAAAACCTCACGGGGTGGTGGTAATCAGGGGGACTGAATTAGGGTAGGCAGTGCGTGGCAATGAAGATTGGAGAAAAGCACCACGGGGAGGTCAACTTGGGGAGTTCAGGAAACATGCAGTGGCAATTTAGTATAGTGTCCTGAAAAACATCGCGGGGTGGAGTGCATTGTAAGGTTTCTAAGAGGCCATTCACTAGTAGGAGTGAGAAAAACATCATGGGCTTGTGTGAATAGGAGGGCCTGATTTATGATAGGCAGTGAGTGGCACTGTAGGATGGAGAAAATCACCACGGGGTGGTCATCTTGGGGAGGTCAGGAAACATGCAGTGGAAATGTAGGATACGTTTCTGAAAAACATCGTGGGGTGGTGCGCTTTGTAAGGGTTTCTAACAGGCCATTCACTAGTAGAAGTGAGAAAAACATCACGGGGTGTTGTGAATTGGAAGGTGTGAATCAAAATAGACAGTGAGTGGCAATGTAGGATGGAGAAAAGCACCACGGGTTGGTGAGCATGGGGAGGTCAGGAAACATGCAATGGCAATGTAGGATAGGTTTCTGAAAAACAACGCGGGGTGATACGCATTGTAAGGGTTTGTATCAGACCATTCACTAGTATTAGTGAGAAAAACATCACGGGGTGGTGTGAATCGGAGGGCCTGAATTAGGATAGGCTGTGAGTGGCAATCTAGGATGGAGAAAAAAACCACGGATTTGTCAGCATGGGGAGGCAATGAAACATGCAGTGGCAATGTAGAATATGTTTCTGATAAACATCGCTGGGTGGTGCACATTGTAAGGGTTTCTAACAGACCATTCACTAGTAGCAGTGACAAAAACAACACGGCGTGTTGTGAATCGGAGGGCCTGAATCAGGATAGGCAGTGAGTGGCAATGTAGGATGGAGAAAAGCACCACAGGGTGTTCAGGAAGGGGATGTCATGAAACATGCAGTGGCAATGTAGTATATTTTTCTGAAATACATCGCGGGGTGGGGCACATTGTAAGGGTTTCTAACAGGCCATTCACTAGTAGCAGTGACAAAAACAACACGGCGTGTTGTGAATCGGAGGGCCTGAATCAGTATAGGCAGTGAGTGGCAAAGTAGGATGGAGAAAAGCACCACGGAGTGGTCAGCATGGGGAGGTCAGGATACATGCAGTGGCAATGTAGGTTATGATTCTGAAAAACATCGAGGGTGGTGAGAATTGTAAGTGATTTTAACAGGCCATTCACTAGTAGGAGTGAGAAATACATCATGGGGTGGTGTGAATCGGAGGGCCTGAATTAGGATAGGCAGTGAGTGGCCATGAAGAATGGAGAAAAGCACCCAAGGGTGGTCAACATGAGGAGGTCAGGAAACATGCAGGAGCAATGTAGGATAGGTTTCTGAAAAACATCGCGGTGTGGTGCGCATTTTAAGGATTTCTAACAAGCCATTCACAAGTAGGAGTGAAAAATACATCACGGTGTGGTGTGAATTGTAGGGGCTGAATTAGGATAGGCTGTGAGTGGCAATGTTGGAAGGAGAAAAAAACCATTGCTTTGTCAGCATGGGGAGGCAAGGAATCATGCAGTGGCAATGTAGGACAGGTTTCTGAAAAACGTCGCGGGGTGGTGCGCATTGTAAGGGATTCTAACAGGCCTTTCTCTAGTAGAAGTGAGAAAAACATCGCGGGGTGGTGTGAATCGGAGGGCCTGAATTAGGATAGGGAGTAGTGGCAATGTTGGATGGAGAAAAGGACCACGGGGTGGTCAGGCTGGGGTGGTCAGGAAACATGCAGGGGCAATGCAGTATAGGTTTCTGAAAAACATCGCGGGATGTGCGCATTGTAAAGGTTTCTAACAGGCCATTCACTAGTGGGAGTGAGAAATACATCATGGTGTGGTGTGAATCGGAGGGCCTGAATCAAGATAGACAGTGAGTGGCAATGTCGGATGGAGAAAAGAACCACAGGGTGTTCAGCATGGGAAGGTCAAGAAACATGCAGTGACAATATAGGATAGTTTTCTGAAAAACATCACAGGGTAGTGCACAATGTAAGGGTATCTAACAGGAGATTCACTAGTAGTAGTGAGAAATACATCATGGTGTGATGTGAATCGGAGGGCCTGAATCAAGATAGACAGTGAGTGGCAATGTAGGATGGAGAAAAGCACCAAAGGTAGGTGAGCATGGGGAGGTCCGGAAACATGCAATGGCAATGTAGGATAGGTTTCTGAAAAACATCGTGGGGTTGTGCGCATTGTAAAGGTTTGTAGCAGGCCATTCAATGGTAGGAGTGAGAAAAACATCACGGGGTGGTGTGAATCAGATGTTCTAAATTAGGATAGGCAGTGAGTGACAATGTAGGATGGAGAAAAGCACCATGGCGTGGTCAGCATGTTGAGGTCAGGAAACATGCAGTGCCAATGTAAGATAGGTTTCTGAAAAACATCGCGGGGTGGTGCACATTGTAAATGTTTCAAAATTGCCATTCACTAGTAGGAGTGAGAAAAATATAACAGGGTGGTGTAAGTCGGAGGGCCTGAATCAGGATAGGCATTGAGTGGCAATGTAGGATGGAGAAAAGCACCACGGAGTGGTCAGCATGGGGAGGTCAGGAAACATGCTTTGGCAATGTAGGATAGGTTTCTGAAAAACATCGCCGGGTGGTGCGCAGTGTAAGGTTTTCTAACAGGCCATACACTAGTAGGAGTGAGAAAAACATCACGGGGTGGTGTGAATCGGAGGGCCTGAATTATGAAAGGCAGTGAGTGGCAATGTAGGATGGAGAAAAGCATCACGGGGTGGTCAGCATGGGGAGGTCAGGAAACATGCAGTGTCAATGTAGGATAGGTTTCTGAAAAACATCGCGAGATGGTGCTTATTGTAAGGGTTTCTAAAAGGCCTTTCTCTAGTAGGAATGAGAAAATCATCACGGGGTGGTGTGAATCAGAGGGCCTGAATCAGGATAGGCCGTGAATTGCAATGTAGGATCGAGAAAAGCACCACGGGGTGGTCAAGATGGGCGGACAGGAAAAATGCAGTGGCAATGTAGGATAGGTTTCTGAAAAACATCGCGGGTAGTGCGCATTGTAAGGGTTTCTAACAGACCATTCACTTGTAGGAGTGAGAAATACATCATGGTGTGGTGTGAATAGGAGGGCTTGAATCAAGATAGAAAGTGAGTGGCAATGTAGGACGGAGAAAAGCAGCACGGGTTGGTTAGCATGGGGCGGTCAGGAAACATGCAATGGCAATGTAGGATAGGTCTCTAAAAAAACATCGCGGGGTGGTGCGCTTTGTAAGGGTTTGTAGCAGGCCATTCACTAGTAGGAGTGAGAAAAACATCACGGGGTTGTGTGAATCGGAGGGCCTGAATTAGGATAGGCAGTGAGTGGCAATGAAGAATGGAGAAAAGCACCCAAGGGTGGTCAACATGAGGAGGTTAGGAACCATGCAGGAGCAATGTAGGATAGGTTTCTGAAAAACATCGCGGGGTGGTGCGCATTTTAAGGATTTCTAACAAGCCATTCACAAGTAGGAGTGAAAAATACATCACGGTGTGGTGTGAATTGTAGGGGCTGAATTAGGATAGGCTGTGAGTGGCAATGTAGGAAGGAGAAAAAAACCATTGATTTGTCAGCATGGGGAGGCAAGGAAACATGCAGTGGCAATGTAGAATAGGTGTCTGATAAACATCGCTGGGTGGTGCACATTGTAAAGTTTTCTAACCGGCCAATCACTAGTAGGAGTGAGAAAAACATCACGGGGTGATGTGAATCAGATGTTCTGAATTAGGATAGTCAGTGAGTGGAAATGTAGCATGGAGAAAAGCAATACAGGGTGGTCAGCATGAGGAGGTCAGGAAACATGCATTGGCAATGTAGGATAGGTTTCAGAAATACTTCGCCGAGTGGTGCGCATTGTAAGGCATTCTAACAGGCCATTCACTAGTAGGAGCGATTAAAACATCACAGGGTGGTGTGAATCGGAGGGCCTGAATTAGTATATGCAGTGAGTGGCAACGTAAAATGGAGAAAAGCACCACGGTGTGTTCAGCATGGGGAGGTCAGGAAACATGCAATGGCAATGTAGGATAGGTTTCAGAAAAACATCGCCGGGTGGTGCGCATTGTAAGGGTTTCTACAGGCCATTCACTAGTAGGTGTGAGAAAAATATAACGGGGTGGTGTGAATCGGAGTGCCTGAATCAGGATAGGCAGTGAGTGGCAATGTAGGATGGAGAAAAGCACCACAGGGTGTTCAGGAAGGGGATGTCAGGAAACATGCAGTGGCAATGTAGTATATTTTTCTGAAATACATCGCGGGGTGGGGCACATTGTAAGGGTTTCTAACAGGCCACTCACTAGTAGGAGTGACAAAAACAACACGGCGTGGTGTGAATCGGAGGGCATGAATCAGTATAGGCAGTGATTTTCAATGTAGGATGGAGAAAAGCACCACGGAGTGGTCAGCATGGTGAGGTCAGGATACATGCAGTGGCAATTTAGGATATGATTCTGAAAAACATCGAGGGTGGAGAGAATTGTAAGTCATTCTAACAGGCCATTCACTAGTAGGAGTGATAAATACATCACGGGGTGGTGTGAATCGGAGGGCCTGAATTAGAATAGGCAGTGAGTGGCAATGTAAAATGCAGAAAAGCACCACGGCGTGGTCAGCATGGGGAGGCAAGGAAACATGCAGTGTCACTGTAGGACAGGTTTCTGAAAAACATCGCGGGGTGGTGCGCATTGTAAGGGATTCTAACATGCCATTCTCTAGTAGAAGTAAGAAAATCATCAAAGGGTGGTGTGAATCCGAGGGCCTGAATCAGTATAGGCAGTAGTGGCAATGTTGGATGGAGAAAAGGACCACGGGGTGGTCAGGCTGGGGGGGTCAAGAAACATGCAGTGGCAATGTGGGATAGCTGTCTGAAAAACATCACGGGTTGGTGCCCATTGTAAGGGTTTCTAACAGACGATTCACTAGTGGGAGTGAGAAAAATATCACGGCGTGGTGTGAATCGGAAGGCCTGAATCAGTCTAGGCAGTAAGTGCCAATGTAGGATGGAGAAAAGCTCCACGGAGTGGTCAGCATGGCGAGGTCAGGAAACATGCAGTGGCAATGTAGGACAGGTTTCTGAAAAACATCGCGGGGTGGTACGCATTGTATGGGTTTGTAGTAGGCCATTCACTAGTAGGAGAGAGAAAAACCTCACGGGGTGGTGGTAATCAGGGGGACTGAATTAGGGTAGGCAGTGCGTGGCAATGAAGATTGGAGAAAAGCACCACGGGGAGGTCAACTTGGGGAGGTCAGGAAACATGCAGTGGCAATTTAGTATAGTGTCCTGAAAAACATCGCGGGGTGGAGTGCATTGTAAGGTTTCTAAGAGGCCATTCACTAGTAGGAGTGAGAAAAACATCATGGGCTTGTGTGAATCGGAGGGCCTGATTTATGATAGGCAGTGAGTGGCACTGTAGGATGGAGAAAATCACCACGGGGTGGTCATCTTGGGGAGGTCAGGAAACATGCAGTGGAAATGTAGGATACATTTCTGAAAAACATCGTGGGGTGGTGCGCTTTGTAAGGGTTTTTAACAGGCCATTCACTAGTAGAAGTGAGAAAAACATCACGGGGTGTTGTGAATTGGAAGGTGTGAATCAAAATAGACAGTGAGTGGCAATGTAGGATGGAGAAAAGCACCACGGGTTGGTGAGCATGGGGAGGTCAGGAAACATGCAATGGCAATGTAGGATAGGTTTCTGAAAAACAACGCGGGGTGATACGCATTGTAAGGGTTTGTATCAGACCATTCACTAGTATTAGTGAGAAAAACATCACGGGGTGGTGTGAATCGGAGGGCCTGAATTAGGATAGGCTGTGAGTGGCAATCTAGGATGGAGAAAAAAACCACGGATTTGTCAGCATGGGGAGGCAATGAAACATGCAGTGGCAATGTAGAATATGTTTCTGATAAACATCGCTGGGTGGTGCACATTGTAAGGGTTTCTAACAGACCATTCACTAGTAGCAGTGACAAAAACAACACGGCGTGTTGTGAATCGGAGGGCCTGAATCAGGATAGGCAGTGAGTGGCAATGTAGGATGGAGAAAAGCACCACAGGGTGTTCAGGAAGGGGATGTCATGAAACATGCAGTGGCAATGTAGTATATTTTTCTGAAATACATCGCGGGGTGGGGCACATTGTAAGGGTTTCTAACAGGCCATTCACTAGTAGCAGTGACAAAAACAACACGGCGTGTTGTGAATCGGAGGGCCTGAATCAGTATAGGCAGTGAGTGGCAATGTAGGATGGAGAAAAGCACCACGGAGTGGTCAGCATGGGGAGGTCAGGATACATGCAGTGGCAATGTAGGTTATGATTCTGAAAAACATCGAGGGTGGTGAGAATTGTAAGTGATTTTAACAGGCCATTCACTAGTAGGAGTGAGAAATACATCACGGGGTGGTGTGAATCGGAGGGCCTGAATTAGGATAGGCAGTGAGTGGCAATGAAGAATGGAGAAAAGCACCCAAGGGTGGTCAACATGAGGAGGTCAGGAAACATGCAGGAGCAATGTAGGATAGGTTTCTGAAAAACATCGCGGGGTGGTGCGCATTTTAAGGATTTCTAACAAGCCATTCACAAGTAGGAGTGAAAAATACATCACGGTGTGGTGTGAATTGTAGGGGCTGAATTAGGATAGGCTGTGAGTGGCAATGTTGGAAGGAGAAAAAAACCATTGCTTTGTCAGCATGGGGAGGCAAGGAAACATGCAGTGGCAATGTAGGACAGGTTTCAGAAAAACATCGCGGGGTGGTGCGCATTGTAAGGGATTCTAACAGGCCTTTCTCTAGTAGAAGTGAGAAAAACATCACAGGGTGGTGTGAATCGGAGGGCCTGAATTAGGATAGGGAGTAGTGGCAATGTTGGATGGAGAAAAGGACCACGGGGTGGTCAGGCTGGGGTGGTCAGGAAACATGCAGGGGCAATGCAGTATAGGGTTCTGAAAAACATCGCGGGATGTGCGCATTGTAAGGGTTTCTAACAGGCCATTCACTAGTGGGAGTGAGAAATACATCATGGTGTGGTGTGAATCGGAGGGCCTGAATCAAGATAGACAGTGAGTGGCAATGTCGGATGGAGAAAAGAACCACAGGGTGTTCAGCATGGGAAGGTCAAGAAACATGCACTGACAATATAGGATAGTTTTCTGAAAAACATCACAGGGTAGTGCACAATGTAAGGGTATCTAACAGGAGATTCACTAGTAGTAGTGAGAAATACATCATGGTGTGGTGTGAATCGGAGGGCCTGAATCAAGATAGACAGTGAGTGGCAATGTAGGATGGAGAAAAGCACCAAGGGTAGGTGAGCATGGGGTGGTCCGGAAACATGCAATGGCATTGTAGGATAGGTTTGTGAAAAACATCGTGGGGTTGTGCGCATTGTAAAGGTTTGTAGCAGGCCATTCAATGGTAGGAGTGAGAAAAACATCACGGGGTGGTGTGAATCAGATGTTCTAAATTAGGATAGGCAGTGAGTGACAATGTACGATGGAGAAAAGCACCATGGCGTGGTCAGCATGTTGAGGTCAGGAAACATGCAGTGCCAATGTAAGATAGGTTTCTGACAAACATCGCGGGGTGGGGCACATTGTAAATGTTTCAAACAGGCCATTCACTAGTAGGAGTGAGAAAAATATAACAGGGTGGTGTAAGTCGGAGGGCCTCAATCAGGATAGGCATTGAGTGGCAATGTAGGATGGAGAAAAGCACCACGGAGTGGTCAGCATGGGGAGGTCAGGAAACATGCTTTGGCAATGTAGGATAGGTTTCTGAAAAACATCGCCGGGTGGTGCGCAGTGTAAGGTTTTCTAACAGGCCATACACTAGTAGGAGTGAGAAAAACATCACGGGGTGGTGTGAATCGGAGGGCCTGAATTATGAAAGGCAGTGAGTGGCAATGTAGGATGGAGAAAAGCACCACGGGGTGGTCAGCATGGGGAGGTCAGGAAACATGCAGTGTCAATGTAGGATAGGTTTCTGAAAAACATCGTGAGATGGTGCTTATTGTAAGGGTTTCTAAAAGGCCTTTCTCTAGTAGGAATGAGAAAATCATCACGGGGTGGTGTGAATCAGAGGGCCTGAATCAGGATAGGCCGTGAATTGCAATGTAGGATCGAGAAAAGCACCACGGGGTGGTCAAGATGGGCGGGCAGGAAAAATGCAGTGGCAATGTAGGATAGGTTTCTGAAAAACATCGCGGGTAGTGCGCATTGTAAGGGTTTCTAACAGACCATTCACTTGTAGGAGTGAGAAATACATCATGGTGTGGTGTGAATAGGAGGGCTTGAATCAAGATAGAAAGTGAGTGGCAATGTAGGACGGAGAAAAGCAGCACGGGTTGGTGAGCATGGGGCGGTCAGGAAACATGCAATGGCAATGTAGGATAGGTCTCTATAAAACATCGCGGGGTGGTGCGCTTTGTAAGGGTTTGTAGCAGGCCATTCACTAGTAGGAGTGAGAAAAACATCACGGGGTTGTGTGAATCGGAGGGCCTGCATTAGGATAGGCAGTGAGTGGCAATGAAGAATGGAGAAAAGCACCCAAGGGTGGTCAACATGAGGAGGTTAGGAAACATGCAGGAGCAATGTAGGATAGGTTTCTGAAAAACATCGCGGGGTGGTGCGCATTTTAAGGATTTCTAACAAGCCATTCACAAGTAGGAGTGAAAAATACATCACCGTGTGGTGTGAATTGTAGGGGCTGAATTAGGATAGGCTGTGAGTGGCAATGTAGGAAGGAGAAAAAAACCATTGATTTGTCAGCATGGGGAGGCAAGGAAACATGCAGTGGCAATGTAGAATAGGTGTCTGATAAACATCGCGGGGTGGTGCACATTGTAAAGTTTTCTAACAGGCCAATCACTAGTAGGAGTGAGAAAAACATCACGGGGTGGTGTGAATCAGATGTTCTGAATTAGGATAGTCAGTGAGTGGAAATGTAGCATGGAGAAAAGCAATATGGGGTGGTCAGCATGAGGAGGTCAGGAAACATGCATTGGCAATGTAGGATAGGTTTCAGAAATACTTCGCCGAGTGGTGCGCATTGTAAGGCATTCTAACAGGCCATTCACTAGTAGGAGCGATTAAAACATCACAGGGTGGTGTGAATCGGAGGGCCTGAATTAGTATATGCAGTGAGTGGCAACGTAAAATGGAGAAAAGCACCACGGTGTGTTCAGCATGGGGAGGTCAGGAAACATGCAATGGCAATGTAGGATAGGTTTCAGAAAAACATCGCCGGGTGGTGCGCATTGTAAGGGTTTCTACAGGCCATTCACTAGTAGGTGTGAGAAAAATATAACGGGGTGGTGTGAATCGGAGGGCCTGAATCAGGATAGGCAGTGAGTGGCAATGTAGGATGGAGAAAAGCACCACAGGGTGTTCAGGAAGGGGATGTCAGGAAACATGCAGTGGCAATGTAGTATATTTTTCTGAAATACATCGCGGGGTGGGGCACATTGTAAGGGTTTCTAACAGGCCACTCACTAGTAGGAGTGACAAAAACAACACGGCGTGGTGTGAATCGGAGGGCATGAATCAGTATAGGCAGTGAGTGGCAATGTAGGATGGAGAAAAGCACCACGGAGTGGTCAGCATGGGGAGGTCAGGATACATGCAGTGGCAATTTAGGATATGATTCTTAAAAACATCGAGGGTGGCGAGAATTGTAAGTCATTCTAACAGGCCATTCACTAGTAGGAGTGATAAATACATCACGGGGTGGTGTGAATCGGAGGGCCTGAATTAGAATAGGCAGTGAGTGGCAATGTAAAATGCAGAAAAGCACCACGGCGTGGTCAGCATGGGGAGGCAAGGAAACATGCAGTGTCACTGTAGGACAGGTTTCTGAAAAACATCGCGGGGTGGTGCGCATTGTAAGGGATTCTAACATGCCATTCTCTAGTAGAAGTAAGAAAATCATCAAAGGGTGGTGTGAATCGGAGGGCCTGAATCAGTATAGGCAGTAGTGGCAATGTTGGATGGAGAAAAGGACCACGGGGTGGTCAGGCTGGGGGGGTCAAGAAACATGCAGTGGCAATGTGGGATAGCTGTCTGAAAAACATCACGGGTTGGTGCCCATTGTAAGGGTTTCTAACAGACGATTCACTAGTGGGAGTGAGAAAAATATCACGGCGTGGTGTGAATCGGAAGGCCTGAATCAGTCTAGGCAGTGAGTGCCAATGTAGGATGCAGAAAAGCACCACGGAGTGGTCAGCATGGCAAGGTCAGGAAACATGCAGTGGCAATGTAGGACAGGTTTCTGAAAAACATCGCGGGGTGGTACGCATTGTATGGGTTTGTAGTAGGCCATTCACTAGTAGGAGAGAGAAAAACCTCACGGGGTGGTGGTAATCAGGGGGACTGAATTAGGGTAGGCAGTGCGTGGCAATGAAGATTGGAGAAAAGCACCACGGGGAGGTCAACTTGGGGAGTTCAGGAAACATGCAGTGGCAATTTAGTATAGTGTCCTGAAAAACATCGCGGGGTGGAGTGCATTGTAAGGTTTCTAAGAGGCCATTCACTAGTAGGAGTGAGAAAAACATCATGGGCTTGTGTGAATAGGAGGGCCTGATTTATGATAGGCAGTGAGTGGCACTGTAGGATGGAGAAAATCACCACGGGGTGGTCATCTTGGGGAGGTCAGGAAACATGCAGTGGAAATGTAGGATACGTTTCTGAAAAACATCGTGGGGTGGTGCGCTTTGTAAGGGTTTCTAACAGGCCATTCACTAGTAGAAGTGAGAAAAACATCACGGGGTGTTGTGAATTGGAAGGTGTGAATCAAAATAGACAGTGAGTGGCAATGTAGGATGGAGAAAAGCACCACGGGTTGGTGAGCATGGGGAGGTCAGGAAACATGCAATGGCAATGTAGGATAGGTTTCTGAAAAACAACGCGGGGTGATACGCATTGTAAGGGTTTGTATCAGACCATTCACTAGTATTAGTGAGAAAAACATCACGGGGTGGTGTGAATCGGAGGGCCTGAATTAGGATAGGCTGTGAGTGGCAATCTAGGATGGAGAAAAAAACCACGGATTTGTCAGCATGGGGAGGCAATGAAACATGCAGTGGCAATGTAGAATATGTTTCTGATAAACATCGCTGGGTGGTGCACATTGTAAGGGTTTCTAACAGACCATTCACTAGTAGCAGTGACAAAAACAACACGGCATGTTGTGAATCGGAGGGCCTGAATCAGGATAGGCAGTGAGTGGCAATGTAGGATGGAGAAAAGCACCACAGGGTGTTCAGGAAGGGGATGTCATGAAACATGCAGTGGCAATGTAGTATATTTTTCTGAAATACATCGCGGGGTGGGGCACATTGTAAGGGTTTCTAACAGGCCATTCACTAGTAGCAGTGACAAAAACAACACGGCGTGTTGTGAATCGGAGGGCCTGAATCAGTATAGGCAGTGAGTGGCAAAGTAGGATGGAGAAAAGCACCACGGAGTGGTCAGCATGGGGAGGTCAGGATACATGCAGTGGCAATGTAGGTTATGATTCTGAAAAACATCGAGGGTGGTGAGAATTGTAAGTGATTTTAACAGGCCATTCACTAGTAGGAGTGAGAAATACATCATGGGGTGGTGTGAATCGGAGGGCCTGAATTAGGATAGGCAGTGAGTGGCCATGAAGAATGGAGAAAAGCACCCAAGGGTGGTCAACATGAGGAGGTCAGGAAACATGCAGGAGCAATGTAGGATAGGTTTCTGAAAAACATCGCGGTGTGGTGCGCATTTTAAGGATTTCTAACAAGCCATTCACAAGTAGGAGTGAAAAATACATCACGGTGTGGTGTGAATTGTAGGGGCTGAATTAGGATAGGCTGTGAGTGGCAATGTTGGAAGGAGAAAAAAACCATTGCTTTGTCAGCATGGGGAGGCAAGGAATCATGCAGTGGCAATGTAGGACAGGTTTCTGAAAAACGTCGCGGGGTGGTGCGCATTGTAAGGGATTCTAACAGGCCTTTCTCTAGTAGAAGTGAGAAAAACATCGCGGGGTGGTGTGAATCGGAGGGCCTGAATTAGGATAGGGAGTAGTGGCAATGTTGGATGGAGAAAAGGACCACGGGGTGGTCAGGCTGGGGTGGTCAGGAAACATGCAGGGGCAATGCAGTATAGGTTTCTGAAAAACATCGCGGGATGTGCGCATTGTAAGGGTTTCTAACAGGCCATTCACTAGTGGGAGTGAGAAATACATCATGGTGTGGTGTGAATCGGAGGGCCTGAATCAAGATAGACAGTGAGTGGCAATGTCGGATGGAGAAAAGAACCACAGGGTGTTCAGCATGGGAAGGTCAAGAAACATGCAGTGACAATATAGGATAGTTTTCTGAAAAACATCACAGGGTAGTGCACAATGTAAGGGTATCTAACAGGAGATTCACTAGTAGTAGTGAGAAATACATCATGGTGTGATGTGAATCGGAGGGCCTGAATCAAGATAGACAGTGAGTGGCAATGTAGGATGGAGAAAAGCACCAAAGGTAGGTGAGCATGGGGAGGTCCGGAAACATGCAATGGCAATGTAGGATAGGTTTCTGAAAAACATCGTGGGGTTGTGCGCATTGTAAAGGTTTGTAGCAGGCCATTCAATGGTAGGAGTGAGAAAAACATCACGGGGTGGTGTGAATCAGATGTTCTAAATTAGGATAGGCAGTGAGTGACAATGTAGGATGGAGAAAAGCACCATGGCGTGGTCAGCATGTTGAGGTCAGGAAACATGCAGTGCCAATGTAAGATAGGTTTCTGAAAAACATCGCGGGGTGGTGCACATTGTAAATGTTTCAAAATTGCCATTCACTAGTAGGAGTGAGAAAAATATAACAGGGTGGTGTAAGTCGGAGGGCCTGAATCAGGATAGGCATTGAGTGGCAATGTAGGATGGAGAAAAGCACCACGGAGTGGTCAGCATGGGGAGGTCAGGAAACATGCTTTGGCAATGTAGGATAGGTTTCTGAAAAACATCGCCGGGTGGTGCGCAGTGTAAGGTTTTCTAACAGGCCATACACTAGTAGGAGTGAGAAAAACATCACAGGGTGGTGTGAATCGGAGGGCCTGAATTATGAAAGGCAGTGAGTGGCAATGTAGGATGGAGAAAAGCACCACGGGGTGGTCAGCATGGGGAGGTCAGGAAACATGCAGTGTCAATGTAGGATAGGTTTCTGAAAAACATCGCGAGATGGTGCTTATTGTAAGGGTTTCTAAAAGGCCTTTCTCTAGTAGGAATGAGAAAATCATCACGGGGTGGTGTGAATCAGAGGGCCTGAATCAGCATAGGCCATGAATTGCAATGTAGGATTGAGAAAAGCACCACGGGGTGGTCAAGATGGGCGGGCAGGAAAAATGCAGTGGCAATGTAGGATAGGTTTCTGAAAAACATCGCGGGTAGTGCGCATTGTAAGGGTTTCTAACAGACCATTCACTTGTAGGAGTGAGAAATACATCATGGTGTGGTGTGAATAGGACGGCTTGAATCAAGATAGAAAGTGAGTGGCAATGTAGGACGGAGAAAAGCAGCACGGGTTGGTGAGCATGGGGCGGTCAGGAAACATGCAATGGCAATGTAGGATAGGTCTCTAAAAAACATCGCGGGGGGGTGCGCTTTGTAAGGGTTTGTAGCAGGCCATTCACTAGTAGGAGTGAGAAAAACATCACGGGGTTGTGTGAATCGGAGGGCCTGAATTAGTATAGGCAGTGAGTGGCAATGAAGAATGGAGAAAAGCACCCAAGGGTGGTCAACATGAGGAGGTTAGGAAACATGCAGGAGCAATGTAGGATAGGTTTCTGAAAAACATCGCGGGGTGGTGCGCATTTTAAGGATTTCTAACAAGCCATTCACAAGTAGGAGTGAAAAATACATCACGGTGTGGTGTGAATTGTAGGGGCTGAATTAGGATAGGCTGTGAGTGGCAATGTAGGAAGGAGAAAAAAACCATTGATTTGTCAGCATGGGGAGGCAAGGAAACATGCAGTGGCAATGTAGAATAGGTGTCTGATAACATCGCTGGGTGGTGCACATTGTAAAGTTTTCTAACAGGCCAATCACTAGTAGGAGTGAGAAAAACATCACGGGGTGGTGTGAATCAGATGTTCTGAATTAGGATAGGCAGTGAGTGGAAATGTAGCATGGAGAAAAGCAATACGGGGTGGTCAGCATGAGGAGTTCAGAAAACATGCATTGGCAATGTAGGATAGGTTTCAGAAATACTTCGCCGAGTGGTGCGCATTGTAAGGCATTCTAACAGGCCATTCACTAGTAGGAGCGATTAAAACATCACAGGGTGGTGTGAATCGGAGGGCCTGAATTAGTATATGCAGTGAGTGGCAACGTAAAATGGAGAAAAGCACCACGGTGTGTTCAGCATGGGGAGGTCAGGAAACATGCAATGGCAATGTAGGATAGGTTTCAGAAAAACATCGCCGGGTGGTGCGCATTGTAAGGGTTTCTACAGGCCATTCACTAGTAGGTGTGAGAAAAATATAACGGGGTGGTGTGAATCGGAGGGCCTGAATCAGGATAGGCAGTGAGTGGCAATGTAGGATGGAGAAAAGCACCACAGGGTGTTCAGGAAGGGGATGTCAGGAAACATGCAGTGGCAATGTAGTATATTTTTCTGAAATACATCGCGGGGTGGGGCACATTGTAAGGGTTTCTAACAGGCCACTCACTAGTAGGAGTGACAAAAACAACACGGCGTGGTGTGAATCGGAGGGCATGAATCAGTATAGGCAGTGAGTGGCAATGTAGGATGGAGAAAAGCACCACGGAGTGGTCAGCATGGTGAGGTCAGGATACATGCAGTGGCAATTTAGGATATGATTCTGAAAAACATCGAGGGTGGCGAGAATTGAAAGTCATTCTAACAGGCCATTCACTAGTAGGAGTGATAAATACATCACGGGGTGGTGTGAATCGGAGGGCCTGAATTAGAATAGGCAGTGAGTGGCAATGTAAAATGCAGAAAAGCACCACGGCGTGGTCAGCATGGGGAGGCAAGGAAACATGCAGTGTCACTGTAGGACAGGTTTCTGAAAAACATCGCGGGGTGGTGCGCATTGTAAGGGATTCTAACATGCCATTCTCTAGTAGAAGTAAGAAAATCATCAAAGGGTGGTGTGAATCGGAGGGCCTGAATCAGTATAGGCAGTAGTGGCAATGTTGGATGGAGAAAAGGACCACGGGGTGGTCAGGCTGGGGGGGTCAAGAAACATGCAGTGGCAATGTGGGATAGCTGTCTGAAAAACATCACGGGTTGGTGCCCATTGTAAGGGTTTCTAACAGACGATTCACTAGTGGGAGTGAGAAAAATATCACGGCGTGGTGTGAATCGGAAGGCCTGAATCAGTCTAGGCAGTGAGTGCCAATGTAGGATGCAGAAAAGCACCACGGAGTGGTCAGCATGGCGAGGTCAGGAAACATGCAGTGGCAATGTAGGACAGGTTTCTGAAAAACATCGCAGGGTGGTACGCATTGTATGGGTTTGTAGTAGGCCATTCACTAGTAGGAGAGAGAAAAACCTCACGGGGTGGTGGTAATCAGGGGGACTGAATTAGGGTAGGCAGTGCGTGGCAATGAAGATTGGAGAAAAGCACCACGGGGAGGTCAACTTGGGGAGGTCAGGAAACATGCAGTGGCAATTTAGTATAGTGTCCTGAAAAACATCGCGGGGTGGAGTGCATTGTAAGGTTTCTAAGAGGCCATTCACTAGTAGGAGTGAGAAAAACATCATGGGCTTGTGTGAATCGGAGGGCCTGATTTATGATAGGCAGTGAGTGGCACTGTAGGATGGAGAAAATCACCACGGTGTGTTCAGCATGGGGAGGTCAGGAAACATGCAATGGCAATGTAGGCTATGTTTCACAAAAACATCGCCGGGTGGTGCGCATTGTAAGGGTTTCTACAGGTCATTCACTAGCAGGTGTGAGAAAAATATAATGGGGTGGTGTGAATCGGAGCATCTGAATTAGGATGGGCAGTGAGTGGCAATGTAGGATGGAGAAAAGCACCACAGGGTGGTCAGGAAGGGGATGTCAGGAAACATGCAGTGGCAATGCAGTATATTTTTCTGAAATACATGGCGGGGTGGGGCACATTGTAAGGGTTTCTAACAGGCCATTCACTAGTAGGAGTGACAAAAACAACACGGCGTGTTTTGAATCGGAGGGCATGAATCAGTATAGGCAGTGAGTGGCAATGTAGGATGGAGAAAAGCACCACGGAGTGGTCAGCATGGGGAGGTCAGGATACATGCAGTGGCAATGTAGGATATGATTCTGAAAAACATTGAGGGTGGTGAGAATTGTAAGTGATTATAAAAGGCCATTCACTAGTAGGAGTGAGAAATACATCACGGGGTGGTGTGAATCGGAGGGCCTGAATTAGAATAGGCAGTGAGTGGCAATGTAAAATGGAGAAAAGCACCACGGCGTGGTCAGCATGGGGAGGCAAGGAAACATGTAGTGTCAATGTAGGACAGGTTTCTGAAAAACATCGTGGGGTGGTGCGCATTGTAAGGGATTCTAACAGGCCATTCTCTAGTAGAAGTAAGAAAAACATCAAAGGGTGGTGTGAATCCGAGGGCCTGAATCAGGATAGGCAGTAGTGGCAATGTTGGATGGAGAAAAGGACCACGGGGTGGTCAGGCTGGGGAGGTCAAGAAACATGCAGTGGCACTGTGGGATAGCTTTATGGAAAACATCACGGGTTGGTGCCCATTGTAAGGGTTTCTAACAGACCATTCACTAGTGGGAGTGAGAAAAATATCACGGCGTGGTGTGAATCGGAAGGCCTGAATCAGTCTAGGCAGTGAGTGGCAATGTAGGATGGAGAAAAGCACCACGGAGTGGTCAGCATGGCGAGGTCAGGAAACATGCAGTGGCAATGTAGGACAGGTTTCTGAAAAACATCGCGGGGTGTTGCGCATTGTAAGGTTTCTAAGAGGCCATTCACTAGTAGGAGTGAGAAAAACATCACGGGCTGGTGTGAATCGGAGGGCCTGATTTATGATAGGCAGTGAGTGGCAAAGTAGGATGGAGAAAAGCACCACGGGGTGGTCATCATGGGGAGGTCAGGAAACATGCATGGGCAAAGTAGGTAAGGTTTCTGAAAAACATCGCCGGGTGGTGTGCATTTTAAGCTTTTCTAACAGGCCATTCCCTTGTAGGAGTGAGAAAAACATAACGGGGTGGTGTGATTCGGAGGGCATGAATCAGGATAGGCAGTTTGTGGCAATGTAAAATGGAGAAAAGCACCATGGTGTGGTCAGTATGGGGAGGTCAGGAAACATGCAGTGGCAATGTAGGATAGGTTTCTGAAAAACATCGTGGGGTGGTGCGCATTGTAAGGGTATCTAACCGGCCATTCACTGGTAGGAGTGAGAAATACATCACGGAGGGCGTGAATCGGAAGGCCTGAAACAGGTAAGGCAGTGAGTGGCAATGTAGGATGGAGTAGAGCACCACGGCATGGTCAGCATGGGGAGGTCAAGAAACATGCAGTGGCAATGTGGGATAGCTTTCTTTAAAACATCACGGGTTGGTGCCCATTGTAAAGGTTTCTAAGAGACCATTCGCTAGTGGGAGTGAGAAAAATATCACGGTGTGGTGTGAATCGGAAGGCCTGAATCCGTCTAGGCAGTGAGTAGCAATGTAGGATGGAGAAAAGCACCACAGAGTGGTCAGCATGGCGAGGTCAGGATACATGCAGTCGCAATGTAGGATATGTTTCTGAAAATCTTCGAGGGTGGTGAGAATCGTAAGTGTTTCTAACAGGCCATTCACTAGTAGGAGTGAGAAATACATCACGGGTGGTGTGAATCAGAGTGCCTGAATTAGAATAGGCAGTGAGTCGCAATGTAAAATGGAGAAAAGCACCACGGCGTGGTCAGCATGGGGAGGCAAGGAAACATGCAGTGTCAATGTAGGACAGGTTTCTGAAAAACATCACATGGTGGTGCGCATTGTAAGGCTTTCTAACAGGCCATTCACTAGTAGGAGTCAGAAAAACATCACGGGGTGGTGTGAATTGGAGGGCCTGAATTAGGATAAGCATTGAGTGGCAATGTAGCATGGAGAAAAGCCCCACAGGGTCGTTAGCATAGGGAGGTGAAGAAATATGCAGTGGCAATTTAGGATAGGTTTCTGAAAAAAAAAAGAGGGGTGGTGTACATTGTTAGGGATTCTAACAGGCCATGCACTAGTAGGAGTTAGAAAAACATCACAGGGTGGTGTGAATCGGAGGGCCTGAATTAGGATAGGCTGTGAGTGGCAATGTATGATGGAGAAAAAAAACACTGGTTTCTCAGCATGGGGAGGCAAGGAAACATGCAGTGGCAATGTAGAATACGTTTCTGATAAACATCGCGTGGTGGTGCGCATTGTAAGGGTTTCTAACAGGCCATTCACTAGTAGAAGTGAGAAAAACATCACAAGGTGGTGTGAATTGGAGGGCCTGAATTAGGATAAGCATTGAGTGGCAATGTAGGATGGAGAAAAGCACCACAGGGTCGTCAGCATAGGGAGGTGAGGAAATATGCAGTGGTAATGTAAGATAGGTTTCTGAAAAAAAAGCAGGGTGGTGCACATTGTTACGGTTTCTAACAGGCCATGCACTAGTAGGAGGGAGAAAAACATCACGAGGTGGTGTGAATCAGATGTTCTGAATTAGGATAGGCAGTGAGTGGCAATGTTGGATGGAGAAAAGCACCACGGGGTGGTCAGCATGGGGAGGGCAGGAAACATGCATTGGCAATGTAGGATAGGTTTCTGAAAAACATCGCCTGGTGGTGCGCTTTGAAAGGCATTCTAACAGGCCATTCACTAGTAGGAGTGACAAAAACATCACAGGGTGGTGTGAATCGGAGTGCCTGAATTAGGATAGGCAGTGTGTGGCAACTTAAAATGGAGAAAAGCACCTCGGTGTGGTCATCATTGGGAGGTCGGAAAACATGCAGTGGCAAAGTAGTATAGGTTTCGGAAAAACTTCGAGGGGTGGTGTGCATTGTAAGGGTTTCTACAGGCCATTCACTAGTAGGTGTGAGAAAAATATAACGGGGTGGTGTGAATCGGAGTGCCTGAATTATGATAGGCAGTGAGTGGCAATGTAGGATTGAGAAAAGCACAACGGGTTGGTCAGCATGGGGAGGTCAGGAAACACGCAGTGGAAATGTAGGATAGGTTTCTGAAAAACATCACGGGGTGGTGCGCATTGTAAGGCTCTCTGACAGGCCGTTCACTAGTAGGAGTGAGAAATGCATCACGGTGTGGTGTGAATCGGAGGGACTGAATCAAGATAGACAGTGAGTGGCAATGTAGGATGGAGAAAAGCACCACGGTTTGGTGAGCATGGGGAGGTCAGGAAACATGCAATGGCAACGTAGGATAGGTTTCTGAATAAAAAAGCGGGGTGGTGCGCATTGTAAGGGTTTCTAACAGGCCATTCACTAGTGGGAGTGAGAAAAACATCACGGGGTGGTGTGAATCGGAGGGCCTGAATTAGGATAGGCAGTGAGTGGCAATGTAGGATGGAGAAAAGCACCATTTGGTGGTCATCATGGTGAGGTCAGGAAACATGCATTGGCAATGTAGGATAGTTTTTGGAAAAACATCACGGGGTGGTGCACATTGTAAGGATTTCTAACAAGCCATTCACAAGTATGAGTGAAAAAAACATCACGTGGTGGTGTGAATCGTAGGGTCTGATTAAGACAGGCAGTCAGTGGCTATGTAGGATGGAGAAAAGCACCACGGGGTGGTCAGCATGGGGAGTCAGGAAACATGCATTGGCAATGTAGGATAGGTTTCTGAAAAACATCGCGGAGTGGTGCGCATTGTAAGTGTTTCTAACAGGCCATTCACTAGTAGGAGTGAGAAAAACATAACAAGATGGTGTGAATCGGAGGGCCTGAATCAGGATAGGCTGTGAGTGGCAATGTAGGATGGAGAAATGCACCATTTGGTGGTCATCATGGGGAGATCAGGAAACATGCATTGGCAATGTAGGATAGGTTTCTGAAAAAAAAAGCGATGTGGTGCGCATTGTAAGGGTTTCTAACAGGCCATTCACTAGTGGGAGTGAGAAAAACATCACGGGGTGGTGTGAATCGGAGGGCCTGAATTAGGATAGGCAGTGAGTGGCAATGTAGGATGGAGAAAAGCACCATTTGGTGGTCATCATGGGGAGATCAGGAAACATGCATTGGCAATGTAGGATAGGTTTCTGAAAAAAAAAGCGATGTGGTGCGCATTATAAGGGTTTCTAACAGGCCATTCACTAGTGGGAGTGAGAAAAACATCACGGGGTGGTGTGAATCGGAGGGCCTTAATTAGGATAGGCAGTGAGTGGCAATGTAGGATGGAGAAAAGCACCATTTGGTGGTCATCATGGGGAGGTCAGGAAACATGCATTGGCAATGTACGATAGTTTTCGGAAAAACATCACGGGGTGGTGCACATTGTAAGGATTTCTAACAAGCCATTCACAAGTATGAGTGAAAAAAACATCACGTGGTGGTGTGAATCGTAGGGGCTGATTAAGACAGGCAGTCAGTGGCTATGTAGGATGGAGAAAAGCACCACGCGGTGGTCAGCATGGGGAGTCAGGAAACATGCATTGGCAATGTAGGATAGGTTTCTGAAAAACATCGCGGAGTGGTGCGCATTGTAAGTGTTTCTAACAGGCCATTCACTAGTAGGAGTGAGAAAAACATAACAAGATGGTGTGAATCGGAGGGGCTGAAACAGGATAGGCTGTGAGTGGCAATGGAGGATGGAGAAAAGCACCACGGCTTAGTCAGGATGGGGAATGCAGGAAACATGAAGTGGCAATGTAGGATAGTTTTCTGAAAAACATTGCGGAGTGGTGCTCATTGTAAGGGTTTCTAAAATGCCTTTCACTAGTAGGATTGAGAAAAACATCACGGGGTTGTGTGAATCAAATGGCCTGAATCAGGATAGGCCGTGGGTTGCAATGTAGGATGGAGAAAAGCACCACGGGGTTGTCAGGATGGGGAGGTCAGGAAACATGAAGTGGCAATGCAGGATCCGTTTCTGAAAAACATTGTGGGGTTGGGCAAATTGTAAGGGTATCTAACAGGCCATTCACTAGAAGGAGTGAGAAATACATCATGGTCTGGTGTGAATCAGAGGTCCTGAATCAAGTTAGACAGTGAATGGCAATGTACGATGGAGAAAAGCACCACGGGTTGGTGAGCATGGGGTCGTCAGGAAACATCCAATGGCAATGTAGGATAGATTTCTGAAAAACATCGCGGTGTGGTGCGCATTGTAAGATTTTCTAACAAGCCCTTCACAAGTAGGAGTGCAAAAAACATCAAGGGGTGGTGTGAATCGGAGAGCCTGAATTAGGATAGGCTGTGAGTGGCAATGTATAATGGAGAAAACCACCACGGGTTTGTCAGCATGGAGAGGCAAGGAAACATGCAGAGGCAATGTAGAATAGGTTTCTGATAAACATCGCATGGTGGTGCGCATTGTATGGGTTTTTAACAGGCCATTAACTAGTAGGATTGAGAAATGCATCATGGTGTGGTGTGAATCGGAGTGCTTGAATAAGGATAGGCAGTGAGTGGCAATGTTGGATGTAGAAAAGCACCACGGGGTGGTCTGAATTGGGTGGTCAGAAAACATGCAGTGGCAATGTGGGATAGCTTTCTGAAAAACATCACGGGTTTGTGCGCATTGTAAGGGTTTCTAACAGGCCATTCACTAGTAGGAGTGAGAAAAACATCACGGGGTGGTGTGAATCGGAGGGCCTGATTTAGGATATTCCGTGAGTGGCAAAGTAGGATGCAGAAAAGCATTACGGGGTGGTCAGCATGGGCAGGTCAGGAAACATGCAGTGGCAATGTAGGATAGTTTTCTGAAAAACATCACGGGGTGTTGAGAATTGTAAGGCTTTCTGACAGGCCATTCACTAGTAGGAGTGAGAAATGCATCACGGTGTGGTGTGAATCGGAGGGACTGAATCAAGATAGACAGTGAGTGGCAATGTAGGATGGAGAAAAGCACCATGGGTTGGTGAGCATGGGGAGGTCAGGAAACATGCAATGGCAACGTAGGATAGGTTTCTGAAAAAAAAAGCGAGGTGGTGCGCATTGTAAGGGTTTCTAACAGGTCATTCACTAGTGGGAGTGAGAAAAACATCACGGGGTGGTGTGAATCGGAGGGCCTGAATTAGGATAGGCAGTCAGTGGCAATGTAGGATGGAGAAAAGCACCATTTGGTGGTCATCATGGGGAGGTCAGGAAACATGCATTGGCAATGTAGGATAGTTTTCGGAAAAACATCACGGGGTGGTGCACATTGTAAGGATTTCTAACAAGCCATTCACAAGTATGAGTGAAAAAAACATCACGTGGTGGTGTGACTCGTAGGGGCTGATTAAGACAGGCAGTCAGTGGCTATGTAGGATGGAGAAAAGCACCACGCGGTCGTCAGCATGGGGAGTCAGGAAACATGCATTGGCAATGTAGGATAGGTTTCTGAAAAACATCGCGGAGTGGTGCGCATTGTAAGTGTTTCTAACAGGCCATTCACTAGTAGGAGTGAGAAAAACATAACAAGATGGTGTGAATCGGAGGGGCTGAAACAGGATAGG
Source organism: Cavia porcellus (assembly GCF_034190915.1). Taxonomy (NCBI): domain Eukaryota; kingdom Metazoa; phylum Chordata; class Mammalia; order Rodentia; family Caviidae; genus Cavia; species Cavia porcellus. The sequence continues at coordinate 2,796,820 of NW_026947534.1, forward strand.
CTGTGAGTGGCAATGGAGAATGGAGAAAAGCACCACGGCTTAGTCAGGATGGGGAATGCAGGAAACATGAAGTGGCAATGTAGGATAGTTTTCTGAAAAACATTGCGGAGTGGTGCACATGGTAAGGGTTTCTAAAATGCCTTTCACTAGTAGGATTGAGAAAAACATCACGGGGTTGTGTGAATCAAATGGCCTGAATCAGGATAGGCCGTGGGTTGCAATGTAGGATGGAGAAAAGCACCACGGGGTTGTCAGGATGGGGAGGTCAGGAAACATGCAGTGGCAATGCAGGATCCGTTTCTGAAAAACATTGTGGGGTTGGGCAAATTGTAAGGGTATCTAACAGGCCATTCACTAGAAGGAGTGAGAAATACATCATGGTCTGGTGTGAATCAGAGGTCCTGAATCAAGTTAGACAGTGAATGGCAATGTACGATGGAGAAAAGCACCACGGGTTGGTGAGCATGGGGTCGTCAGGAAACATCCAATGGCAATGTAGGATAGGTTTCTGAAAAACATCGCGGTGTGGTGCGCATTGTAAGATTTTCTAACAAGCCCTTCACAAGTAGGAGTGCAAAAAACATCAAGGGGTGGTGTGAATCGGAGAGCCTGAATTAGGATAGGCTGTGAGTGGCAATGTATAATGGAGAAAACCACCACGGGTTTGTCAGCATGGAGAGGCAAGGAAACATGCAGAGGCAATGTAGAATAGGTTTCTGATAAACATCGCATGGTGGTGCGCATTGTATGGGTTTCTAACAGGCCATTAACTAGTAGGATTGAGAAATGCATCATGGTGTGGTGTGAATCGGAGGGCTTGAATAAGGATAGGCAGTGAGTGGCAATGTTGGATGTAGAAAAGCACCATGGGGTGGTCTGAATTGGGTGGTCAGGAAACATGCAGTGGCAATGTGGGATAGCTTTCTGAAAAACATCACGGGTTTGTGCGCATTGTAAGGGTTTCTAACAGGCCATTCACTAGTAGGAGTGAGAAAAACATCACGGGGTGGTGTGAATCGGAGGGCCTGATTTAGGATATTCCGTGAGTGGCAAAGTAGGATGGAGAAAAGCATCACGGGGTGGTCAGCATGGGGAGGTCAGGAAACATGCAGTGGCAATGTAGGATAGTTTTCTGAAAAACATCACGGGGTGTTGCGCATTGTATGTGTTTCTAACAGGCCATAAACTAGTAGGAGTGAGAAAAACATCAGGGGTTGGTGTGAATCATACGTTCTCAATTAGGATAGGCAGTGAGTGGCAATGTAGGATGGAGATAAGCACCACGGTTTTGGCTCCATGGGGAGGCAAGGAAACATGCAGTGGCAATGTAGAATAGGTATCTGATATACATCGCTGGGTGGTGCGCATTGTAAGGGTTTCTAACAGGCCATTCACTAGTAGGAGTGAGAAATACATCATGGTGTGGTGTGAGTTGGATGGCCTGAATAAGGATAGGCAGTGAGTGGCAATTAAGAATGTAGAAAAGCACCACGGGGTGATCAGCATGGGGAGGTCAGGAAACATGCAGTGGCAATGCAGTATATTTTTCTGAAATACATCGCGGGGTGGGGCACATTGTAAGGGTTTCTAACAGGCCATTCACTAGTAGGATTGACAAAAACAACACGGCGTGTTGTGAATCGGAGGGCCTGAATCAGTATAGGCAGTGAGTGGCAATGTAGGATGGAGAAAAGCACCACGGAGTGGTCAGCATGGGGAAGTCAGGATACATGCAGTGGCAATGTAGGATATGATTCTGAAAAACATCGAGGGTGGTGAGAATTGTAAGTGATTATAACAGGCCATTCACTAGTAGGAGTGAGAAATACATCACGGGGTGGTGTGAATCGGAGGGCCTGAATTAGAATAGGCAGTGAGTGGCAATGTAAAATGGAGAAAAGCACCACGGCGTGGTCAGCATGGGGAGGCAAGGAAACATGCAGTGTCAATGTAGGACAGGTTTCTGAAAAACATCGCGGGGTGGTGCGCATTGTAAGGGATTCTAACAGGCCATTCTCTAGTAGAAGTAAGAAAAACATCAAAGGGTGGTGTGAATCGGAGGGCTTGAATCAGGATAGGCAGTAGTGGCAATGTTGGATGGAGAAAAGGACCACGGGGTGGTCAGGCTGGGGAGGTCATGAAACATGCAGTGGCAATGTGGGATAGCTTTATGAAAAACATCACGGGTTGGTGCCCATTGTAAGGGTTTCTAACAGACCATTCACTAGTGGGAGTGAGAAAAATATCACGGCGTGGTGTGAATCGGAAGGCCTGAATCAGTCTAGGCAGTGAGTGGCAATGTAGGATGGAGAAAAGCACCACGGAGTGGTCAGCATGGCGAGGTCAGGAAACATGCAGTGGCAATGTAGGATAGGTTTCTGAAAAACATCGCGGTGTGGTACGCATTATAAGGGTTTGTAGCAGGCCATTCACTAGTAGGAGAGAGAAAAACCTCACGGGGTTGTGTGAATCAGGGGGCCTGAATTAGGATAGGCAGTGCGTGGCAATGAAGATTGGAAAAAAGCACCAGGGGTGGTCAACTTGGGGAGGTCAGGAAACATGCAGTGGCAATTTAGGATAGGTTTCTGAAAAACATCGCGGGGTGGTGCGCATTGTAAGGTTTCTAAGAGGCCATTCACTAGTAGGAGTGAGAAAAACATCACGGGCTGGTGTGAATCGGAGGGCCTGATTTATGATAGGCAGTGAGTGGCAAAGTAGGATGGAGAAAAGCACCACGGGGTGGTCATCACGGGGAGGTCAGGAAACATGCATGGGCAAAGTAGGTAAGGTTTCTGAAAAACATCGCCGGGTGGTGTGCATTGTAAGCTTTTCTAACAGGCCATTCCCTAGTAGGAGTGAGAAAAACATAACGGGGTGGTGTGATTCGGAGGGCCTGAATCAGGATAGGCAGTTTGTGGCAATGTAAATTGGAGAAAAGCACCACGGTTTGGTCAGTATGTGGAGGTCAGGAAACATGCAGTGGCAATGTAGGATAGGTTGCTGAAAAACATCGTGGGGTGGTGCGCATTGTAAGGGTTTCTAACCGGCCATTCACAGGTAGGAGTGAGAAATACATCACGGAGGGCATGAATCGGAAGGCCTGAAACAGGTAAGGCAGTGAGTGGCAATGTAGGATGGAGTAGAGCACCACGGCATGGTCAGCATGGGGAGGTCAAGAAACATGCAGTGGCAATGTGTGATAGCTTTCTGAAAAACATCACGGGTTGGTGCCCATTGTAAGGGTTTCTAAGAGACCATTCACTAGTGGGAGTGAGAAAAATATCACGGCATTCTGTGAATCGGAAGGCCTGAATCCGTCTAGGCAGTGAGTGGCAATGTAGGATGGAGAAAAGCACCACGGAGTGGTCAGCATGGCGAGGTCAGGAAACATGCAGTGGCAATGTAGGACAGGTTTCTGAAAAACATCGCGGTGTGGTACGCATTATAAGGGTTTGTAGCAGGCCATTCACTAGTAGGAGAGAGAAAAACCTCACGGGGTTGTGTGAATCAGGGGGCCTGAATTAGGATAGGCAGTGCGTGGCAATGAAGATTGGAAAAAAGCACCAGGGGTGGTCAACTTGGGGAGGTCAGGAAACATGCAGTGGCAATTTAGGATAGGTTTCTGAAAAACATCGCGGGGTGGTGCGCATTGTAAGGTTTCTAAGAGGCCATTCACTAGTAGGAGTGAGAAAAACATCACGGGCTGGTGTGAATCGGAGGGCCTGATTTATGATAGGCAGTGAGTGGCAAAGTAGGATGGAGAAAAGCACCACGGGGTGGTCATCATGGGGAGGTCAGGAAACATGCATGGGCAAAGTAGGTAAGGCTTCTGAAAAACATCGCCGGGTGGTGTGCATTGTAAGCTTTTCTAACAGGCCATTCCCTAGTAGGAGTGAGAAAAATATAACGGGGTGGTGTGATTCGGAGGGCCTGAATCAGGATAGGCAGTTTGTGGCAATGTAAATTGGAGAAAAGCACCATGGTTTGGTCAGTATGGGGAGGTCAGGAAACATGCAGTGGCAATGTAGGATAGGTTTCTGAAAAACATTGTGGGGTGGTGCGCATTATAAGGGTTTCTAACCGGCCATTCACAGGTAGGAGTGAGAAATACATCACGGAGGGCATGAATCGGAAGGCCTGAAACAGGTAAGGCAGTGAGTGGCAATGTAGGATGGAGTAGAGCACCACAGCATGGTCAGCATGGGGAGGTCAAGAAACATGCAGTGGCAATGTGTGATAGCTTTCTGAAAAACATCACGGGTTGGTGCCCATTGTAAGGGTTTCTAAGAGACCATTCACTAGTGGGAGTGAGAAAAATATCTCGGCATGGTGTGAATCGGAAGGCCTGAATCCGTCTAGGCAGTGAGTGGCAATGTAGGATGGAGAAAAGCACCACGGAGTGGTCAGCATGGCGAGGTCAGGATACATGCAGTCGCAATGTAGGATATGTTTCTGAAAAACATCGAGGGTGGTGAGAATTGTAAGTGTTTCTAACAGGCCATTCACTAGTAGGAGTGAGAAATACATCACGGGGTGGTGTGAATCGGAGGGCCTGAATTAGAATAGGCAGTGAGTGGCAATGTAAAATGGAGAAAAGCACCACGGCGTGGTCAGCATGGGGAGGCAAGGAAACATGCAGTGTCAATGTAGGACAGGTTTCTGAAAAACATCGCATGGTGGTGCACATTGTAAGGCTTTCTAACATGCCATTCACTAGTAGGAGTCAGAAAAACATCACGGGGTTGTGTGAACTGGAGGGCCTGAATTAGGATAAGAATTGAGTAGCAATGTAGCATGGAGAAAAGCACAACAGGGTCGTTAGCATAGGGAGGTGAAGAAATATGCAGTGGCAATGTAGGATAGGTTTCTGAAAAAAAAAAGAGGGGTGGTGTACATTGTTAGGGTTTCTAACAGGCCATGCACTAGTAGGAGTTAGAAAAACATCACAGGGTGGTGTGAATCGGAGGGCCTGAATTAGGATAGGCTGTGAGTGGCAATGTAGGATGGAGAAAAAAAAACACTGGTTTCTCAGCATGGGGAGGCAAGGAAACATGCAGTGGCAATGTAGAATACGTTTCTGATAAACATCGCGTGGTGGTGCGCATTGTAAGGGTTTCTAACAGTCCATTCACTAGTAGGAGTGATAAAAACATCACCTGGTGGTGTGAATTGGAGGGCCTGAATTAGGATAAGCATTGAGTGGCAATGTAGGATGGAGAAAAGCAACACAGGGTCCTCAGCATAGGGAGGTGAGGAAATATGCAGTGGTAATGTAAGATAGGTTTCTGAAAAAAAAAGCAGGGTGGTGCACATTGTTAGGGTTTCTAACAGGCCATGCACTAGTACGAGTGAGAAAAACATCACGGGGTGGTGTGAATCAGATGTTCTGAATTAGGATAGGCAGTGAGTGGCAATGTAGGATGGAGAAAAGCACCACGGGGTGGTCAGCATGGGGAGGGCAGGAAACATGCCTTGGCAATGTAGGAGAGGTTTCTGAAAAACATCACGGGGTGGTGCGCATTGTAAGGCTTTCTGACAGGCCATTCACTAGTAGGAGTGAGAAATGCATCACGGTGTGGTGTGAATCGGAGGGACTGAATCAAGATAGACAGTGAGTGGCAATGTAGGATGGAGAAAACCACCCCGGGTTGGTGAGCATGGGGAGGTCAGGAAACATGCAATGGCAACGTAGGATAGGTTTCTGAAAAAAAAAGCAGGGTGGTGCGCATTGTAAGGGTTTCTAACAGGCCATTCACTAGAGAGAGTGAGAAAAACATCACGGGGTGGTGTGAATCGGAGGGCCTGAATCAGAATAGGCAGTGAGTGGCAACATAAAATAAAGAAAAGCACCACGGTCTGGTCAGCATGGGGAGTTCAGGAAACATGCAGTAGCAATGTAGGATAGCTTTCTGAAAAACATCGCAGGGTGGTGCGTATGGGAAGGGTTTCTAACAGTCGATTCACTAATAGGAGTGAGAAAAATATAACAGGGTGGTGTGAATCAGAGGGCCTGAATCAGGATAGGCAGTGAGTGGCAATGCAGGATGGAGAAAAGCACCGCGGGGTGGTCAGCATGGGGAGGTCAGGAAACATGCAGTGGCAATGTGGGATAGCTTTCTGAAAAACATTACGGGTTTGTGTGCATTGTAAGGGTTTCTAACAGGCCATTCACTAGTAGGAGTGAGAAAAACATCACGGCGTGGTGTGAATCGGAGGGCCTGAATCAGGATAGGCAGTGAGTGGCAATGTAGGTGGAGAAAATCACCAAGGGGTGGTCATCATGGGGAGGTCAGGACACATGCAGTGGCAATGTAGGATAGGTTTTGGAAAAACATCGCGGGTGGTGAGAATTGTAAGGCTTTCTAACAGGCCATTCACTAGTTGGAGTGAGAAAAACATCCCGGGGTGGTGTGAATCAGAGATCCTGAATTATGATAGGCAGTGAGTGGCAATGTAGGATGGAGAAAAGCAACACGGGGTGGTCAGGATGGGGAGGTCAGGAAACATGCAGTGGCAAAATAGGATAGGTTTCTGAAAATCATTGCGGGGTGATGCTCATTGTAAGGGTTTCTAAATGCCTTTCACTAGTAGGAGTGAGAAAAACATCAGTGGTGGTCTGAATCGCAGGGCCTGAATCAGCATAGGCCGTGGGTGGCAATGTAGGATGCAGAAAAGCACCACGGGGTGGTCAGCATGGGGAGGTCAGGAAACATGCAGTGGCAATGCAGGATCGGTTTCTGAAAAACAGGATGGCGTTGGGCGCATTGTATGTGTATCTAACAGGCCATTCACCAGTAGCAGTGAGAAATACATCATGGTGTGGTGTGAATCGGAGGGCCTGAATCAAGTTAGGCAGTGAGTGGCAATGTAGGATGGAGAAAAGCACCACGGGTTGGTGAGCATGGGGAGGTTAGGAAACATGCATTGGCAATGTAGGATAGGTTTCTGAAAAACATCGCGGGTTTGTGCGCATTGTAAGTGTTTGTAGTGGGCCATCCTCTAGTAGGAGTGAGAAAAAAATCACGGGGTGGTGAGAATTGGAGGTCCTGAATTAGGATAGGCGGTGAGTGGCAATAAAGACTGGAGAAAACACCACGGTGTGGTCAACATGGGAAGGACTGGAAACATGCAATGGCAATGTAGGATAGGTTTCAGAAAAACATCGCGGGGTGGTGCACTTTGTAAGGGTTTCTAACAAGCCATTCACAAGTAGGAGTGAAGAAAACATCACGGGGTGGTGTGAATCGGAGGGCCTGAATTAGGATAGGCTGTGAGTGGCAATGTAGGATGGAGAAAAGCGCCACGGGTTTGTCAGCATGGGGAAGCAAGGAAACAGGCAGAGCCAATGTAGAATAGGTTTCCGATAAACATCACTGGGTGGTGCGCATTGTAAGGGTTTCTAACAGGCCATTCACTAGTAGGAGTGAGAAAAATAAAACGGGGAGGTGTGAATCTGAGGGCCTGAAGGAGGTTAGGCAGTGAGTGGCAATGCAGGATGGAGAAAAGCACCACAGGGTGGTCAGCATTGGGAGGTCAGGAAACATGCAGTGGCAATGTAGGTTAGTTTTCTGAAAAAAATCATAGTGTGGTGCGCATTGTAAGGGTTTCTTTAGGCCATTCACTAGTAGGAGTGAAAAAAACATTACGGGGTGGTGTTAATCAGATGTTCTGAATTAGTATAGGAAGTTAGTGGCAATGTAGGATGGAGAAAAGCACCACGGGGTGGTCAGCATGAGGACGTCAGGAAACATGCATGGGCAATTTAGGTAAGGTTTCTGAAAAGCATCGCCGGGTGGTGTTCAGTGTAAGCCTTTCTAACAGGCCATTCCCTAGTAGCAGTGAGAAAAATATAACGGGGTGGTGTGATTCGGAGGGCCTGAATCAGGATAGGCAGTGAGTGGCAATTTAGGATGTAGAAAAGCACCACGGCCTGGTCAGCATGGGGAGGCAAGGAAACATGCAGTGTCAATGTAGGGCAGGTTTCTGAAAAACATCGCGGGGTGGTGCGCATTGTAAGGGTTTCTAACAGGCCATCCACTAGTAGGAGTGAGAAAAACATCATGGAGTGGTTTGAGTCAGAATGCCTGAATCAGCATAGGCAGTGAGTGGAAATGTAGAATGGAGAAAAGCACCACGGGGTGTTCAGGATGGGGAGGTCAGGAAACATGCAGTGGCAATGCAGGATAGGTTTCTGAAAAACATCGCCGAGTGTTGCGCATTGTAAGGCGTTCTAACAAGCCATTCACAAGTAAGAGTGAAAAAAACATCACAGGGTGGTGTAAATCTGAGGGCCTGAATTAGGATAGGCTGTGATTGGCAATGTAAGATGGAAAAAAGCACCACAGTTTTTCAGCATGGGGAGGAAAGGAACCATGCAGTGGCAATGTAGAATAGGTTTCTGACAAACATCTCTGGATGGTGCGCATTATAAGGGTTTTCTAACAGGCCATTCACTAGCAGCAGTGAGAACAAGATCACGGGGTGGTGTGAATCGGAGGGCCTGAATTAGGATAGGCATTGAGTGGCAATGTATGATGGAGAAAAGCACCATGGGGTGGTCAGAATGGGGAGTTCAGGAAACACACAGTGGAAATATAGGATAGGTTTCTGAAAAACATTGCGGGGTGGTGTGCATTGTAAGGCTTTCTAACAGGCCATTCACTAGTAGGAGTGAGAAATGCATCATGGTGTGGTGTTGATCGGAGGGCCTGAATCAAGATAGACAGTGAGTGGCAATGTATATGATGGAGAAAAGCTCAACTGATTGGTGAGCATGGGGAGGTCAGGAAACATGCAATGGCAATGTAGGATAGGTTTCTGAAAAACAACGCGGGGTGGTACGCATTGTAATGGTTTGTAGCAGACCATTCACTAGTAGGAGTGAGAAAAACATCACAGTGTGATGTGAATTGGAGGGCCTGAATTAGGATAGGCAGTGCGTGACAATGAAGATTGGAGAAAAGCACCACGGGGTGGTCAACATGGGGAGGACAGGAAACATGCAGTGGCAGTGTAGGATAGGTTTCTGAAAAATATCGCGGGGTGGTGCGCATTATAAGAATTTCTAACAAGCCATTCACAAGTAGGAGTGAAAAAAACATCACTGGGGGATGTTAATCGGAGGGCCTGATTTAGGATAGGCTGTGAGTGGCAACGTAGGATGGAGAAAAGCACCACGGGTTTGTCAGCATGGGGAGGCAAGGAAACATGCATTGGCAATGTAGAATAGGTTTCTGATAAACATCGCAGGCTGGTGCGCATTGTAAGGGATTCTAACAGGCCATTCACTAGTAGGAGTGAGAACAACATCACCGGGTGATGTGAATCGCAGGGCCTGAATTAGGATAGGCATTGAGTGGCAATGTAGTACGGAGAAAAGCACCACAAGGTGTTCAGCATGGCGAGGTGAGGAAACATCCAGTGGCAATGTAGGATATGTTTCTGAGAAACATCGAGGGGTGGTGCGCATTGTAAGGATTTCTTACAAGCCATTCACAAGTATGAGTGAAAAAAACATCACGGGGTGGTGTGAATCGTAGGGCCTGAATTAAGACAGGCAGTGAGTGGCTATGTAGGATGGAGAAAAGCACCATGGGGTGGTCAGCATGGGGAGGTCAGGAAACATGCATTTGCAATGTAGGATAGGTTTCTGAAAAACATCGAGGGGTGGTGCGCATGATAAGTTTTTCTAACAGGCCATTCACTAGTAGGAGTGAGAAAAATATAACAGGGTGGTGTGTATCGGAGGGCCTGAATCAGGATAGGCAGTGAGTGGCAACATAAAATAAAGAAAAGCACCACGGTCTGGTCAGCATGGGGAGTTCAGGAAACATGCAGTAGCAATGTAGGATAGCTTTCTGAAAAACATCGCAGGGTGGTGCGTATGGGAAGGGTTTCTAACAGTCGATTCACTAATAGGAGTGAGAAAAATATAACAGGGTGGTGTGAATCAGAGGGCCTGAATCAGGATAGGCAGTGAGTGGCAATGCAGGATGGAGAAAAGCACCGCGGGGTGGTCAGCATGGGGAGGTCAGGAAACATGCAGTGGCAATGTGGGATAGCTTTCTGAAAAACATTACGGGTTGGTGTGCATTGTAAGGGTTTCTAACAGGCCATTCACTAGTAGGAGTGAGAAAAACATCACGGCGTGGTGTGAATCGGAGGGCCTGAGTCAGGATAGGCAGTGAGTGGCAATGTAGGTGGAGAAAATCACCAAGGGGTGGTCATCATGGGGAGGTCAGGACACATGCAGTGGCAATGTAGGATAGGTTTTGGAAAAACATCGCGGGTGGTGAGAATTGTAAGGCTTTCTAACAGGCCATTCACTAGTTGGAGTGAGAAAAACATCCCGGGGTGGTGTGAATCAGAGATCCTGAATTATGATAGGCAGTGAGTGGCAATGTAGGATGGAGAAAAGCAACACGGGGTGGTCAGGATGGGGAGGTCAGGAAACATGCAGTGGCAAAATAGGATAGGTTTCTGAAAATCATTGCGGGGTGATGCTCATTGTAAGGGTTTCTAAATGCCTTTCACTAGTAGGAGTGAGAAAAACATCAGTGGTGGTCTGAATCGCAGGGCCTGAATCAGCATAGGCCGTGGGTGGCAATGTAGGATGCAGAAAAGCACCACGGGGTGGTCAGCATGGGGAGGTCAGGAAACATGCAGTGGCAATGCAGGATCGGTTTCTGAAAAACAGGATGGCGTTGGGCGCATTGTATGTGTATCTAACAGGCCATTCACCAGTAGCAGTGAGAAATACATCATGGTGTGGTGTGAATCGGAGGGCCTGAATCAAGTTAGGCAGTGAGTGGCAATGTAGGATGGAGAAAAGAACCACGGGTTGGTGAGCATGGGGAGGTTAGGAAACATGCATTGGCAATGTAGGATAGGTTTCTGAAAAACATCGCGGGTTTGTGCGCATTGTAAGTGTTTGTAGTGGGCCATTCTCTAGTAGGAGTGAGAAAAACATCACGGGGTGGTGAGAATTGGAGGTCCTGAATTAGGATAGGCGGTGAGTGGCAATAAAGACTGGAGAAAACACCACGGTGTGGTCAACATGGGAAGGACTGGAAACATGCAATGGCAATGTAGGATAGGTTTCAGAAAAACATCGCGGGGTGGTGCACTTTGTAAGGGTTTCTAACAAGCCATTCACAAGTAGGAGTGAAGAAAACATCACGGGGTGGTGTGAATCGGAGGGCCTGAATTAGGATAGGCTGTGAGTGGCAATGTAGGATGGAGAAAAGCGCCACGGGTTTGTCAGCATGGGGAAGCAAGGAAACATGCAGAGCCAATGTAGAATAGGTTTCCGATAAACATCACTGGGTGGTGCGCATTGTAAGGGTTTCTAACAGGCCATTCACTAGTAGGAGTGAGAAAAATAAAACGGGGAGGTGTGAATCTGAGGGCCTGAAGGAGGTTAGGCAGTGAGTGGCAATGCAGGATGGAGAAAAGCACCACAGGGTGGTCAGCATTGGGAGGTCAGGAAACATGCAGTGGCAATGTAGGTTAGTTTTCTGAAAAAAATCATAGTGTGGTGCGCATTGTAAGGGTTTCTTTAGGCCATTCACTAGTAGGAGTGAAAAAAACATTACGGGGTGGTGTTAATCAGATGTTCTGAATTAGTATAGGAAGTTAGTGGCAATGTAGGATGGAGAAAAGCACCACGGGGTGGTCAGCATGAGGACGTCAGGAAACATGCATGGGCAATTTAGGTAAAGTTTCTGAAAAGCATCGCCGGGTGGTGTTCAGTGTAAGCCTTTCTAACAGGCCATTCCCTAGTAGCAGTGAGAAAAATATAACGGGGTGATGTGATTCGGAGGGCCTGAATCAGGATAGGCAGTGAGTGGCAATTTAGGATGTAGAAAAGCACCACGGCCTGGTCAGCATGGGGAGGCAAGGAAACATGCAGTGTCAATGTAGGGCAGGTTTCTGAAAAACATCGCGGGGTGGTGCGCATTGTAAGGGTTTCTAACAGGCCATCCACTAGTAGGAGTGAGAAAAACATCATGGAGTGGTTTGAGTCAGAATGCCTGAATCAGCATAGGCAGTGAGTGGAAATGTAGAATGGAGAAAAGCACCACGGGGTGTTCAGGATGGGGAGGTCAGGAAACATGCAGTGGCAATGCAGGATAGGTTTCTGAAAAACATCGCCGAGTGTTGCGCATTGTAAGGCGTTCTAACAAGCCATTCACAAGTAAGAGTGAAAAAAACATCACAGGGTGGTGTAAATCTGAGGGCCTGAATTAGGATAGGCTGTGATTGGCAATGTAAGATGGAAAAAAGCACCACAGTTTTTCAGCATGGGGAGGAAAGGAACCATGCAGTGGCAATGTAGAATAGGTTTCTGACAAACATCTCTGGATGGTGCGCATTATAAGGGTTTTCTAACAGGCCATTCACTAGCAGCAGTGAGAACAAGATCACGGGGTGGTGTGAATCGGAGGGCCTGAATTAGGATAGGCATTGAGTGGCAATGTAAGATGGAGAAAAGCACCATGGGGTGGTCAGCATGGGGAGTTCAGGAAACACGCAGTGGAAATATAGGATAGGTTTCTGAAAAACATTGCGGGGTGGTGTGCATTGTAAGGCTTTCTAACAGGCCATTCACTAGTAGGAGTGAGAAATGCATCATGGTGTGGTGTTGATCGGAGGGCCTGAATCAAGATAGACAGTGAGTGGCAATGTATATGATGGAGAAAAGCTCAACTGATTGGTGAGCATGGGGAGGTCAGGAAACATGCAATGGCAATGTAGGATAGGTTTCTGAAAAACAACGCGGGGTGGTACGCATTGTAATGGTTTGTAGCAGACCATTCACTAGTAGGAGTGAGAAAAACATCACAGTGTGATGTGAATTGGAGGGCCTGAATTAGGATAGGCAGTGCGTGACAATGAAGATTGGAGAAAAGCACCACGGGGTGGTCAACATGGGGAGGACAGGAAACATGCAGTGGCAGTGTAGGATAGGTTTCTGAAAAATATCGCGGGGTGGTGCGCATTATAAGAATTTCTAACAAGCCATTCACAAGTAGGAGTGAAAAAAACATCACCGGGGGATGTTAATCGGAGGGCCTGATTTAGGATAGGCTGTGAGTGGCAACGTAGGATGGAGAAAAGCACCACGGGTTTGTCAGCATGGGGAGGCAAGGAAACATGCATTGGCAATGTAGAATAGGTTTCTGATAAACATCGCAGGCTGGTGCGCATTGTAAGGGATTCTAACAGGCCATTCACTAGTAGGAGTGAGAACAACATCACCGGGTGATGTGAATCGCAGGGCCTGAATTAGGATAGGCATTGAGTGGCAATGTAGTACGGAGAAAAGCACCACAAGGTGTTCAGCATGGCGAGGTGAGGAAACATCCAGTGGCAATGTAGGATATGTTTCTGAGAAACATCGAGGGGTGGTGCGCATTGTAAGGATTTCTTACAAGCCATTCACAAGTATGAGTGAAAAAAACATCACGGGGTGGTGTGAATCGTAGGGCCTGAATTAAGACAGGCAGTGAGTGGCTATGTAGGATGGAGAAAAGCACCATGGGGTGGTCAGCATGGGGAGGTCAGGAAACATGCATTTGCAATGTAGGATAGGTTTCTGAAAAACATCGAGGGGTGGTGCGCATGATAAGTTTTTCTAACAGGCCATTCACTAGTAGGAGTGAGAAAAATATAACAGGGTGGTGTGTATCGGAGGGCCTGAATCAGGATAGGCAGTGAGTGGCAACATAAAATAAAGAAAAGCACCACGGTCTGGTCAGCATGGGGAGTTCAGGAAACATGCAGTAGCAATGTAGGATAGCTTTCTGAAAAACATCGCAGGGTGGTGCGTATGGGAAGGGTTTCTAACAGTCGATTCACTAATAGGAGTGAGAAAAATATAACAGGGTGGTGTGAATCAGAGGGCCTGAATCAGGATAGGCAGTGAGTGGCAATGCAGGATGGAGAAAAGCACCGCGGGGTGGTCAGCATGGGGAGGTCAGGAAACATGCAGTGGCAATGTGGGATAGCTTTCTGAAAAACATTACGGGTTGGTGTGCATTGTAAGGGTTTCTAACAGGCCATTCACTAGTAGGAGTGAGAAAAACATCACGGCGTGGTGTGAATCGGAGGGCCTGAGTCAGGATAGGCAGTGAGTGGCAATGTAGGTGGAGAAAATCACCAAGGGGTGGTCATCATGGGGAGGTCAGGACACATGCAGTGGCAATGTAGGATAGGTTTTGGAAAAACATCACGGGTGGTGAGAATTGTAAGGGTTTCTAACAGGCCATTCACTAGTTGGAGTGAGAAAAACATCCCGGGGTGGTGTGAATCAGAGATCCTGAATTATGATAGGCAGTGAGTGGCAATGTAGGATGGAGAAAAGCAACACGGGGTGGTCAGGATGGGGAGGTCAGGAAACATGCAGTGGCAAAATAGGATAGGTTTCTGAAAATCATTGCGGGGTGATGCTCATTGTAAGGGTTTCTAAATGCCTTTCACTAGTAGGAGTGAGAAAAACATCAGTGGTGGTCTGAATCGCAGGGCCTGAATCAGCATAGGCCGTGGGTGGCAATGTAGGATGCAGAAAAGCACCACGGGGTGGTCAGCATGGGGAGGTCAGGAAACATGCAGTGGCAATGCAGGATCGGTTTCTGAAAAACAGGATGGCGTTGGGCGCATTGTATGTGTATCTAACAGGCCATTCACCAGTAGCAGTGAGAAATACATCATGGTGTGGTGTGAATCGGAGGGCCTGAATCAAGTTAGGCAGTGAGTGGCAATGTAGGATGGAGAAAAGAACCACGGGTTGGTGAGCATGGGGAGGTTAGGAAACATGCATTGGCAATGTAGGATAGGTTTCTGAAAAACATCGCGGGTTTGTGCGCATTGTAAGTGTTTGTAGTGGGCCATTCTCTAGTAGGAGTGAGAAAAACATCACGGGGTGGTGAGAATTGGAGGTCCTGAATTAGGATAGGCGGTGAGTGGCAATAAAGACTGGAGAAAACACCACGGTGTGGTCAACATGGGAAGGACTGGAAACATGCAATGGCAATGTAGGATAGGTTTCAGAAAAACATCGCGGGGTGGTGCACTTTGTAAGGGTTTCTAACAAGCCATTCACAAGTAGGAGTGAAGAAAACATCACGGGGTGGTGTGAATCGGAGGGCCTGAATTAGGATAGGCTGTGAGTGGCAATGTAGGATGGAGAAAAGCGCCACGGGTTTGTCAGCATGGGGAAGCAAGGAAACATGCAGAGCCAATGTAGAATAGGTTTCCGATAAACATCACTGGGTGGTGCGCATTGTAAGGGTTTCTAACAGGCCATTCACTAGTAGGAGTGAGAAAAATAAAACGGGGAGGTGTGAATCTGAGGGCCTGAAGGAGGTTAGGCAGTGAGTGGCAATGCAGGATGGAGAAAAGCACCACAGGGTGGTCAGCATTGGGAGGTCAGGAAACATGCAGTGGCAATGTAGGTTAGTTTTCTGAAAAAAATCATAGTGTGGTGCGCATTGTAAGGGTTTCTTTAGGCCATTCACTAGTAGGAGTGAAAAAAACATTACGGGGTGGTGTTAATCAGATGTTCTGAATTAGTATAGGAAGTTAGTGGCAATGTAGGATGGAGAAAAGCACCACGGGGTGGTCAGCATGAGGACGTCAGGAAACATGCATGGGCAATTTAGGTAAGGTTTCTGAAAAGCATCGCCGGGTGGTGTTCAGTGTAAGCCTTTCTAACAGGCCATTCCCTAGTAGCAGTGAGAAAAATATAACGGGGTGATGTGATTCGGAGGGCCTGAATCAGGATAGGCAGTGAGTGGCAATTTAGGATGTAGAAAAGCACCACGGCCTGGTCAGCATGGGGAGGCAAGGAAACATGCAGTGTCAATGTAGGGCAGGTTTCTGAAAAACATCGCGGGGTGGTGCGCATTGTAAGGGTTTCTAACAGGCCATCCACTAGTAGGAGTGAGAAAAACATCATGGAGTGGTTTGAGTCAGAATGCCTGAATCAGCATAGGCAGTGAGTGGAAATGTAGAATGCAGAAAAGCACCACGCGGTGTTCAGGATGGGGAGGTCAGGAAACATGCAGTGGCAATGCAGGATAGGTTTCTGAAAAACATCGCCGAGTATTGCGCATTGTAAGGCGTTCTAACAAGCCATTCACAAGTAAGAGTGAAAAAAACATCACAGGGTGGTGTAAATCTGAGGGCCTGAATTAGGATAGGCTGTGATTGGCAATGTAAGATGGAAAAAAGCACCACAGTTTTTCAGCATGGGGAGGAAAGGAACCATGCAGTGGCAATGTAGAATAGGTTTCTGACAAACATCTCTGGATGGTGCGCATTATAAGGGTTTTCTAACAGGCCATTCACTAGCAGGAGTGAGAACAATATCACGGGGTGGTGTGAATCGGAGGGCCTGAATTAGGATAGGCATTGAGTGGCAATGTAGTACGGAGAAAAGCACCACAAGGTGTTCAGCATGGGGAGGTGAGGAAACATCCAGTGGCAATGTAGGATAGGTTTCTGAAAAACATCGAGTGGTGGTGCGCATTGTAAGGATTTCTAACAAGCCATTCACAAGAATGAGTGAAAAAAACATCACGGGGTGGTGTGAATCGTAGGGCCTGAATTAAGACAGGCAGTGAGTGGCTATGTAGGATGGAGAAAAGCACCACGGGGTGGTCAGCATGGGGAGGTCAGGAAACATGCATTTGCAATGTAGGATAGGTTTCTGAAAAACATCGAGGGGTGGTGCGCATGATAAGTTTTTCTAACAGGCCATTCACTAATAGGAGTGAGAAAATTATAACAGGGTGGTGTGAATCGGAGGGCCTGAATCATGATAGGCAGTGAGTGGCAATGTAGGATGGAGACAAGCACCACGTGGTGGTCAGGATGGGGATGTCAGGAAACATGCAGTGGCAATGGAGGATAGTTTTCTAAAAAACATTGCAGGGTGGTGCTCATTGTAAGGGTTTCTAAAATGCCTTTCACTAGTAGGAGTGAGAAAAACATCACGGGGTTGTGTGAATTGAAGGGCCTGAATGAGGAAAGGCCGTGGGTGGCATTGTAGGATGGAGAAAAGCACCACGGGGTGGTCAGGATGGGGAGGTCAGGAAACATGCAGTGACAATGCAGGATCCCTTTCTGAAAAACATCGCAGGGTTGGGCACCTTTTAAGGGTATCTAACAGGCCATTCACTAGTAGGAGTAAGAAATACATCATGGTGTGGTGTGAATCGGAGGGCCTGAATCATGTTAGACAGTGAATGCAATGTAGGATGGAGAAAAGCACCACAGGGTGGTCATCATGGGGAGGTAAGGAAACATGCCGTGGCCATGTAGGATAGGTTTCTGAAAAAAAAAGCGGGGAGTGCGCATTGTAAGTGTTTCTAACAGGCCATTCACTAGTAGGAGTAAGAAATACATCATGGTGTGGTGTGAATCGGATTGCCTTAATCATGTTAGACAGTGAATGCAATGTAGGATGGAGAAAAGCACCACAGGGTGGTCATCATTGGGAGGTCAGAAAACATGCAGTGGCAAAGTAGGATAGTTTCGGAAAAACATCGTGGGGGGTGCAGATTGTAAGAGTTTCTACAGGCCATTCACTAGGAGGTGTGAGAAAAATATAACGGGGTGGTGTGAATCGGAGTGCCTGAATTATGATAGGCAGTGAGTGGCAATGTAGGATGTATAAAAGCACCATGGGGTGGTCAGCATGGGGAGTTCAGGAAACACGCAGTGGATATATAGGATAGGTTTCTGAAAAAAAAAGCGGGGTGGTGCGCATTGTAAGTGTTTCTAACAGGCCATTCACTAGTAGGACTGAGAAAAACAACACGGTGTGGTGTGCATCGGAGCGCCTGAATTAGGATAGGCAATGAGTGGCAATGTAGGATGGAGAAAAGCACCATAGTGTGGTCAGCATGGGGAGGTCCGGAAACATGCAGTGGCAATGCAGGATAGTTTTCTGAAAAACATCACGGGGTGGTGCACATTGTAAGGTTTTCTACCAGGCCAATCATTAGTAGGAGTGAGAAAAACATCACGGGGTGGTGTGAATTGGAGGGCCAGAATTAGGATAGGCTGTGAGTGGCAATGTAGGATGGAGAGAAGCACCACGGGTTGGTGAGCATGGGGAGGTCAGGAAACATGCCATGACAAGGTAGGATAGGTTTCTGAAAAAAAAAAAAAAAAAAAAAAAGCAAGGTGGTGCACAGTGTAAGGGTTTCTAACAGGCCATGCACTAGTAGGAGTTAGAAAAACATCACCAGGTGGTGTCATTCGTAGGGCCTGAATTAGGATAGGCAGTGAGTGGCAATGTAGGATGGAGAAAAGCACCATGGGGTGGTCAGCATGGGGAGGTCAGGAAACATGCAGTGGCAATGTAGGATAGGTTACTGAAAAACATCGCGGGGTGGTGCGAATTGTATGAGTGTGTAACATTACATTCACTAGTAGGAGTGAGAAAAACATCACGGGGTGGTGTGAATCAGATGTTCTGAATTAGGATAGGCAGTGAGGGGCAATGTAGGATGGAGAAAAGCACCATGGGGTGGTCAACATGGGGAGGTCAGGAAACATGCAGTGGCAATGTAGGATAGGTTTCTGAAAAACATCGCCGGGTGGTGTGCATTGAAAGGCATTCTAACAGGCCATTCACTAGTAGGAGTGAGAAAAACATCACGGGGTGGTGTGAATCGGAGGGCCTGAATTAGGATAGGCAGTGAGTGGCAATGTAAAATGGAGAAAAGCACCACGGTGTGGTCATCATTGGGAGGTCAGAAAACATGCAGTGGCAAAGTAGGATAGGTTTCGGAAAAACATCGTGGGGTGGTGAGGATTGTAAGGGTTTCTACAGGCCATTCACTAGGAGGTGTGAGAAAAATATAACGGGGTGGTGTGAATCGGAGTGCCTGAATTATGATAGGCAGTGAGTGGCAATATAGGATGTAGAAAAGCACCATGGGGTGGTCAGCATGGGGAGTTCAGGAAACACGCAGTGGAAATGTAGGATCGGTTTCTGTAAAACATCACGGGGTGGTGCTCATTGTAAGGCTTTCTAACAGGCCATTCACTAGTAGGAGTGAGAAATGCATCATGGTGTGGTGTTGATCAGAGGGCCTAAATCAAGATAGACAGTGAGTGGCAATGTAGGTTGGAGAAAAGCTCCATAGGTTGGTGAGCATGGGGAGGTCCAGAAACATGCAGTGGCAGTATAGGATAGGTTTCTGAAAAACATCGCGGGGTGGTGCGCATTATAAGAATTTCTAACAAGCCATTCACAAGTAGGAGTGAAAAAAACATCACGGGGGGGGGGGTGTGAATCGGAGGGCCTGAATTAGGAAAGGCTGTGAGTAGCAACGTAGGATGGAGAAAAGCACCACGGGTTTGTCAGCATGGGGAGGAAAGGAAACATGCAGTGGCAATGTAGAATAGGTTTCTGATAAACATCGCCGGGTGGTGCGCATTGTAAGTCTTTCTAACAGGCCATTCACTAGTAGGAGTGAGAACAACATCACCGGGTGATGTGAATCGCAGGGCCTGAATTAGGATAGGCATTGAGTGGCAATGTAGTACGGAGAAAAGCACCACAAGGTGTTCAGCATGGGGAGGTGAGGAAACATCCAGTGGCAATGTAGGATAGGTTTCTGAAAAACATCGAGTGGTGGTGCGCATTGTAAGGATTTCTAACAAGCCATTCACAAGAATGAGTGAAAAAAACATCACGGGGTGGTGTGAATCGTAGGGCCTGAATTAAGACAGGCAGTGAGTGGCTATGTAGGATGGAGAAAAGCACCACGGGGTGGTCAGCATGGGGAGGTCAGGAAACATGCATTTGCAATGTAGGATAGGTTTCTGAAAAACATCGAGGGGTGGTGCGCATGATAAGTTTTTCTAACAGGCCATTCACTAATAGGAGTGAGAAAATTATAACAGGGTGGTGTGAATCGGAGGGCCTGAATCATGATAGGCAGTGAGTGGCAATGTAGGATGGAGACAAGCACCACGTGGTGGTCAGGATGGGGATGTCAGGAAACATGCAGTGGCAATGGAGGATAGTTTTCTAAAAAACATTGCAGGGTGGTGCTCATTGTAAGGGTTTCTAAAATGCCTTTCACTAGTAGGAGTGAGAAAAACATCACGGGGTTGTGTGAATTGAAGGGCCTGAATGAGGAAAGGCCGTGGGTGGCATTGTAGGATGGAGAAAAGCACCACGGGGTGGTCAGGATGGGGAGGTCAGGAAACATGCAGTGACAATGCAGGATCCCTTTCTGAAAAACATCGCAGGGTTGGGCACCTTTTAAGGGTATCTAACAGGCCATTCACTAGTAGGAGTAAGAAATACATCATGGTGTGGTGTGAATCGGAGGGCCTGAATCATGTTAGACAGTGAATGCAATGTAGGATGGAGAAAAGCACCACAGGGTGGTCATCATGGGGAGGTAAGGAAACATGCCGTGGCCATGTAGGATAGGTTTCTGAAAAAAAAAGCGGGGAGTGCGCATTGTAAGTGTTTCTAACAGGCCATTCACTAGTAGGAGTAAGAAATACATCATGGTGTGGTGTGAATCGGATTGCCTTAATCATGTTAGACAGTGAATGCAATGTAGGATGGAGAAAAGCACCACAGGGTGGTCATCATTGGGAGGTCAGAAAACATGCAGTGGCAAAGTAGGATAGTTTCGGAAAAACATCGTGGGGTGGTGCAGATTGTAAGAGTTTCTACAGGCCATTCACTAGGAGGTGTAAGAAAAATATAACGGGGTGGTGTGAATCGGAGTGCCTGAATTATGATAGGCAGTGAGTGGCAATGTAGGATGTATAAAAGCACCATGGGGTGGTCAGCATGGGGAGTTCAGGAAACACGCAGTGGATATATAGGATAGGTTTCTGAAAAAAAAAGCGGGGTGGTGCGCATTGTAAGTGTTTCTAACAGGCCATTCACTAGTAGGACTGAGAAAAACAACACGGTGTGGTGTGCATCGGAGCGCCTGAATTAGGATAGGCAATGAGTGGCAATGTAGGATGGAGAAAAGCACCATAGTGTGGTCAGCATGGGGAGGTCCGGAAACATGCAGTGGCAATGCAGGATAGTTTTCTGAAAAACATCACGGGGTGGTGCACATTGTAAGGTTTTCTAACAGGCCAATCATTAGTAGGAGTGAGAAAAACATCACGGGGTGGTGTGAATTGGAGGGCCAGAATTAGGATAGGCTGTGAGTGGCAATGTAGGATGGAGAGAAGCACCACGGGTTGGTGAGCATGGGGAGGTCAGGAAACATGCCATGACAAGGTAGGATAGGTTTCTGAAAAAAAAAAAAAAAAAAAAAAAGCAAGGTGGTGCACAGTGTAAGGGTTTCAAACAGGCCATGCACTAGTAGGAGTTAGAAAAACATCACCAGGTGGTGTCATTCGTAGGGCCTGAATTAGGATAGGCAGTGAGTGGCAATGTAGGATGGAGAAAAGCACCATGGGGTGGTCAGCATGGGGAGGTCAGGGAACATGCAGT
The DNA here is from genome assembly GCF_034190915.1 of Cavia porcellus. Lineage (NCBI taxonomy): Eukaryota > Metazoa > Chordata > Mammalia > Rodentia > Caviidae > Cavia > Cavia porcellus. Next base: position 2,818,316 of record NW_026947534.1, read on the forward strand.
GGCAATGTAGGATAGGTTTCTGAAAAACATCGCGGGGTGGTGCGAATTGTATGGGTGTGTAACATTACATTCACTAGTAGGAGTGAGAAAAACATCACGGGGTGGTGTGAATCAGATGTTCTGAATTAGGATAGGCAGTGAGGGGCAATGTAGGATGGAGAAAAGCACCATGGGGTGGTCAACATGGGGAGGTCAGGAAACATGCAGTGGCAATGTAGGATAGGTTTCTGAAAAACATCGCCGGGTGGTGTGCATTGAAAGGCATTCTAACAGGCCATTCACTAGTAGGAGTGAGAAAAACATCACGGGGTGGTGTGAATCGGAGGGCCTGAATTAGGATAGGCAGTGAGTGGCAATGTAAAATGGAGAAAAGCACCACGGTGTGGTCATCATTGGGAGGTCAGAAAACATGCAGTGGCAAAGTAGGATAGGTTTCGGAAAAACATCGTGGGGTGGTGAGGATTGTAAGGGTTTCTACAGGCCATTCACTAGGAGGTGTGAGAAAAATATAACGGGGTGGTGTGAATCGGAGTGCCTGAATTATGATAGGCAGTGAGTGGCAATATAGGATGTAGAAAAGCACCATGGGGTGGTCAGCATGGGGAGTTCAGGAAACACGCAGTGGAAATGTAGGATCGGTTTCTGTAAAACATCACGGGGTGGTGCTCATTGTAAGGCTTTCTAACAGGCCATTCACTAGTAGGAGTGAGAAATGCATCATGGTGTGGTGTTGACCAGAGGGCCTAAATCAAGATAGACAGTGAGTTTCAATGTAGGTTGGAGAAAAGCTCCATAGGTTGGTGAGCATGGGGAGGTCCAGAAACATGCAGTGGCAGTATAGGATAGGTTTCTGAAAAACATCGCGGGGTGGTGCGCATTATAAGAATTTCTAACAAGCCATTCACAAGTAGGAGTGAAAAAAACATCACGGCGGGGGGTGTGAATCGGAGGGCCTGAATTAGGAAAGGCTGTGAGTAGCAACGTAGGATGGAGAAAAGCACCACGGGTTTGTCAGCATGGGGAGGAAAGGAAACATGCAGTGGCAATGTAGAATAGGTTTCTGATAAACATCGCCGGGTGGTGCGCATTGTAAGTCTTTCTAACAGGCCATTCACTAGTAGGAGTGAGAACAACATCACCGGGTGATGTGAATCGCAGGGCCTGAATTAGGATAGGCATTGAGTGGCAATGTAGTACGGAGAAAAGCACCACAAGGTGTTCAGCATGGGGAGGTGAGGAAACATCCAGTGGCAATGTAGGATAGGTTTCTGAAAAACATCGAGTGGTGGTGCGCATTGTAAGGATTTCTAACAAGCCATTCACAAGAATGAGTGAAAAAAACATCACGGGGTGGTGTGAATCGTAGGGCCTGAATTAAGACAGGCAGTGAGTGGCTATGTAGGATGGAGAAAAGCACCACGGGGTGGTCAGCATGGGGAGGTCAGGAAACATGCATTTGCAATGTAGGATAGGTTTCTGAAAAACATCGAGGGGTGGTGCGCATGATAAGTTTTTCTAACAGGCCATTCACTAATAGGAGTGAGAAAATTATAACAGGGTGGTGTGAATCGGAGGGCCTGAATCATGATAGGCAGTGAGTGGCAATGTAGGATGGAGACAAGCACCACGTGGTGGTCAGGATGGGGATGTCAGGAAACATGCAGTGGCAATGGAGGATAGTTTTCTAAAAAACATTGCAGGGTGGTGCTCATTGTAAGGGTTTCTAAAATGCCTTTCACTAGTAGGAGTGAGAAAAACATCACGGGGTTGTGTGAATTGAAGGGCCTGAATGAGGAAAGGCCGTGGGTGGCATTGTAGGATGGAGAAAAGCACCACGGGGTGGTCAGGATGGGGAGGTCAGGAAACATGCAGTGACAATGCAGGATCCCTTTCTGAAAAACATCGCAGGGTTGGGCACCTTTTAAGGGTATCTAACAGGCCATTCACTAGTAGGAGTAAGAAATACATCATGGTGTGGTGTGAATCGGAGGGCCTGAATCATGTTAGACAGTGAATGCAATGTAGGATGGAGAAAAGCACCACAGGGTGGTCATCATGGGGAGGTAAGGAAACATGCCGTGGCCATGTAGGATAGGTTTCTGAAAAAAAAAGCGGGGAGTGCGCATTTTAAGTGTTTCTAACAGGCCATTCATTAGTAGGAGTGAGAAAAACATCACAGGGTGGTGTGAATCGGAGCGCCTTAATTAGGATAGGCAGTGAGTGGCAATGTAGGATGGATAAAAGAACCATAGTGTGGTCAGCATGGGGAGGTCCGGAAACATGCAGTGGCAATGTAGCATAGTTTTCTGAAAAACATCACGGGGTGGTGCACATTGTAAGGTTTTCTAACAGGCCATTCACTAGTAGGAGTGAGAAAAACATCACAGGGTGATTTGAATCAGATGTTCTGAATTAGGATAGGCAGTGAGAGGCAATGTCTTATGGAGAAAAGCACCACGGGGTGTTCAGCATGGGGAGGTCAGGAAACATGCATTGGCAATATAGGAAAGGTTTCTGAAAAACATCGTCGGGTGGTGTGCATTGTAAGGCTTTCTAACAGGCCATTCACTAGTAGGAGTGAGAAAAACATCACGGCGTGGTGTGAATCGGAGGGCCTGAATTAGGATAGGCAGTGAGTAGCAATGTTAAATGGAGAAAAGCACCACGGTGTGGTCAGTATGGGGAGGTCAGGAAACATGCAGTGGCAATGAAGGATATGTTTCTGAAAAACATTACGGGGGGAGGTGCGCATTGTAACGGTTTCTTACCAGCCATTCACTGGTAGGAGTGAGAAATACATCACGGGAGGGTGTGAATCGGAAGGCCTGAAACAGGTAAGGCAGTGAGTGGCAATGTAGGATGGAGTAAAGCACCACGGCATGGTCCGCATTGGGAGGTCAGTAAACATTCATTGGCAATGTTGTATAGGTTTCTGAAAAACATCGCGGGGTGGTGCGCATTGTAAGGGTTTGTAGCAGGCCATTCACTAGTAGGAGTGAGAAAAACATAATGGGGTGGTTTGAATCGGAGGGCCTGAATAAGATTAGGCAGTGAGTGGCAATGTAGGATGTAGTAAAGCACCACGTGGTGGTCAGCATGGGGAAGTCAGGAAACATGCAGTGGCAATGTGAGATAGCTTTCTGAAAAACATTATGGGTTGGTGCGCATTTTAAGGGTTTCTAACAGGCCATTCACTAGTAGGAGTGAGAAAAACATCACGGCGTGGTGTGAATCGGAGGGCCTGAATCATGATAGGCAGTGAGTGGCAATGTAGGTGGAGAAAATCACCAAGGGGTGGTCATCATGGGGAGGTCAGGACACATGCAGTGGCAATGTAGGATAGGTTTCGGAAAAACATCGCGGGTGGTGAGAATTGTAAGGCTTTATAACAGGCCATTCACTAGTCGGAGTGAGAAAATCATCACGGGGTGGTGTGAATCAGAGGGCCTGAATTATGATAGGCAGTGAGTGGCAATGTAGGATGCAGATAAGCACCACGGTTTTGTCTCCATGGGGAGGCAAGGAAACATGCAGTGGCAATGTAGAATAGGTTTCTGATAAACATCGCTGGGTGGTGTGCATTGTAAGGGTTTCTAACAGGCCATTCACTAGTAGGTGTGAGAAATACATCATGGTGTGGTGTGAGTCAGAGGCCTGAATTATTATAGGCCGTGTGTGTCAATGAAGAATGTAGAAAAGCACCACGGGGTTATCAGCATGGGGAGGTCAGGACACATGCTGAGGCAATGTAGGATAGGTTTCTGAAAAACATCGCGGGTGGTGAGAATTGTAAGGCTTTAGAACAGGCCATTCACGAGTAGGGTGAGAAAAACAGCACGGGGTGGTGTGAATAAGAGGTCCTGAATTATTATAGGCAGTGAGTGGCAATGTAGGATGTAGAAAAGCACGATGGGGAGGTCAGCATGGTGAGGTCAGGAAACATGCAGTGGCAATGTAGGACAGTTTTCTTAAAAAACATCACGGGATGGTACGAATTGTAAGGGTTTGTAACAGGCCATTCACTAGTAGGAGTGAGAAAAACATCACTGGGAGGCGTGAATCAGACGTTCTGAATTAGGATAGGCAGTGAGTGGCAATATAGGATGGAGATTAACACCACGGGTTTGTCAGCATGGGGAGGCAAGGAAACATACAGTGGCAATGTAGAATAGGTTTCTGATAAACATCGCTGAGTGGTGCACATTGTAAGGTTATCTAAAAGGCCATTCACTAGTAGGAGTGAGAACAACATCATGGGGTGGTGTGAATCTTAGGGCCTGAATTAGGATAGGCATAGAGTGGCAATGTAGGGCGGAGAAAAGCACCACAAGGTGTTCAGCATTGGGAGGTGAGGAAACATCCAGTGGCAATGTAAGACAGGTTTCTGAAAAAAAAAGCGGGGTGGTGCGCATTGTAAGTGTTTTTAACAGGCCATTCACTAGTAGGAGTGAGAAAAACATCACGGGGTGGTGTGAATCGGAGGGCCTGAATTAGGATAGGCAGTGAGTGGCAATGTAAAATGGAGAAAAGCACCACGGTGTGGTCAGTATGGGGAGGTCCGGAAACATGCAGTGGCAATGTAGGTTATGTTTCTGAAAAACATCGCGGTTTGCTGCGCATTGTAAGGGTTTCTAACAGGCCATTCCCTAGTAGGAGTGAGAAAAATATAACGGGGTGCTGTGAATCGGAGGGCCTGAATTAGGATAGCATGTGAGTGGCAATGTAGGATGGAGAAAAGCACCACGGGTCTGTCAGCATGGGGAGGCAAGGAAACATGCAGTGGCAATGTAGAATACTTTTCTGATAAACATCGCTGGGTGGTGCGCATTGTAAGGGCTTCTAACAGGCCATTCACTAGTAGGAGTGAGAAAAACATCACGGGGTGGTGTGAGTCAGATGTTCTGAATTAGGACAGGCAGTGAGTGGCAATGTAGGATGGAGATAAGCACCACGGTTTTGTCTCCATGGGGAGGCAAGGAAACATGCAGTGGCAATGTAGAATAGGTTTCTGATAAACATCGCTGGGTGGTGTGCATTGTAAGGGTTTCTAACAAGCCATTCACTAGTAGGTGTGAGAAATACATCATGGTGTGGTGTGAGTCAGAGGGCCTGAATAAGGATAGGCTGTGAGTGGCAATGAAGAATGTAGAAAAGCACCACAGGGTTATCAGCATGGGGAGGTCAGGACACATGCTGTGGCAATGTAGGATAGGTTTCTGAAAAACATCGCGGGTGGTGAGAATTGTAAGGATTTCTAACAAGCCATTCACAAGAATGAGTGAAAAAAACATCACGGGGTGGTGTGAATCGTAGGGCCTGAATTAAGACAGGCAGTGAGTGGCTATGTAGGATGGAGAAAAGCACCACGGGGTGGTCAGCATGGGGAGGTCAGGAAACATGCATTTGCAATGTAGGATAGGTTTCTGAAAAACATCGAGGGGTGGTGCGCATGATAAGTTTTTCTAACAGGCCATTCACTAATAGGAGTGAGAAAATTATAACAGGGAGGTGTGAATCGGAGGGCCTGAATCATGATAGGCAGTGAGTGGCAATGTAGGATGGAGACAAGCACCACGTGGTGGTCAGGATGGGGATGTCAGGAAACATGCAGTGGCAATGGAGGATAGTTTTCTAAAAAACATTGCAGGGTGGTGCTCATTGTAAGGGTTTCTAAAATGCCTTTCACTAGTAGGAGTGAGAAAAACATCACGGGGTTGTGTGAATTGAAGGGCCTGAATGAGGAAAGGCCGTGGGTGGCATTGTAGGATGGAGAAAAGCACCACGGGGTGGTCAGGATGGGGAGGTCAGGAAACATGCAGTGACAATGCAGGATCCCTTTCTGAAAAACATCGCGGGGTTGGGCACCTTTTAAGGGTATCTAACAGGCCATTCACTAGTAGGAGTAAGAAATACATCATGGTGTGGTGTGAATCGGAGGGCCTGAATCATGTTAGACAGTGAATGCAATGTAGGATGGAGAAAAGCACCACAGGGTGGTCATCATGGGGAGGTAAGGAAACATGCCGTGGCCATGTAGGATAGGTTTCTGAAAAAAAAAGCGGGGAGTGCGCATTGTAAGTGTTTCTAACAGGCCATTCACTAGTAGGAGTGAGAAAAACATCACAGGGTGGTGTGAATCGGAGCGCCTTAATTAGGATAGGCAGTGAGTGGCAATGTAGGATGGATAAAAGAACCATAGTGTGGTCAGCATGGGGAGGTCCGGAAACATGCAGTGGCAATGTAGCATAGTTTTCTGAAAAACATCACGGGGTGGTGCACATTGTAAGGTTTTCTAACAGGCCATTCACTAGTAGGAGTGAGAAAAACATCACAGGGTGATTTGAATCAGATGTTCTGAATTAGGATAGGCAGTGAGAGGCAATGTAGTATGGAGAAAAGCACCAGGGGGTGGTCAGCATGGGGAGGTCAGGAAACATGCATTGGCAATATAGGAAAGGTTTCTGAAAAACATCGTCGGGTGGTGTGCATTGTAAGGCTTTCTAACAGGCCATTCACTAGTAGGAGTGAGAAAAACATGACGGCGTGGTGTGAATCGGAGGGCCTGAATTAGGATAGGCAGTGAGTAGCAATGTTAAATGGAGAAAAGCACCACGGTGTGGTCAGTATGGGGAGGTCAGGAAACATGCAGTGGCAATGAAGGATATGTTTCTGAAAAACATCACGGGGGGGGGTGCGCATTGTAACGGTTTCTTACCAGCCATTCACTGGTAGGAGTGAGAAGTACATCACGGGAGGGTGTGAATCGGAAGGCCTGAAACAGGTAAGGCAGTGAGTGGCAATGTAGGATGGAGTAAAGCACCACGGCATGGTCCGCATTGGGAGGTCAGTAAACATTCATTGGCAATGTTGTATAGGTTTCTGAAAAACATCGCGGGGTGGTGCGCATTGTAAGGGTTTGTAGCAGGCCATTCACTAGTAGGAGTGAGAAAAACATAACGGGGTGGTTTGAATCGGAGGGCCTGAATAAGATTAGGCAGTGAGTGGCAATGTAGGATGTAGTAAAGCACCACGTGGTGGTCAGCATGGGGAAGTCAGGAAACATGCAGTGGCAATGTGAGATAGCTTTCTGAAAAACATTACGGGTTGGTGCGCATTTTAAGGGTTTCTAACAGGCCATTCACTAGTAGGAGTGAGAAAAACATCACGGCGTGGTGTGAATCGGAGGGCCTGAATCATGATAGGCAGTGAGTGACAATGTAGGTGGAGAAAATCACCAAGGGGTGGTCATCATGGGGAGGTCAGGACACATGCAGTGGCAATGTAGGATAGGTTTCGGAAAAACATCGCGGGTGGTGAGAATTGTAAGGCTTTATAACAGGCCATTCACTAGTCGGAGTGAGAAAATCATCACGGGGTGGTGTGAATCAGAGGGCCTGAATTATGATAGGCAGTGAGTGGCAATGTAGGATGCAGATAAGCACCACGGTTTTGTCTCCATGGGGAGGCAAGGAAACATGCAGTGGCAATGTAGAATAGGTTTCTGATAAACATCGCTGGGTGGTGTGCATTGTAAGGGTTTCTAACAGGCCATTCACTAGTAGGTGTGAGAAATACATCATGGTGTGGTGTGAGTCAGAGGGCCTGAATTATTATAGGCCGTGTGTGTCAATGAAGAATGTAGAAAAGCACCACGGGGTTATCAGCATGGGGAGGTCAGGACACATGCTGAGGCAATGTAGGATAGGTTTCTGAAAAACATCGCGGGTGGTGAGAATTGTAAGGCTTTAGAACAGGCCATTCACGAGTAGGGTGAGAAAAACAGCATGGGGTGGTGTGAATAAGAGGTCCTGAATTATTATAGGCAGTGAGTGGCAATGTAGGATGTAGAAAAGCACGATGGGGAGGTCAGCATGGGGAGGTCAGGAAACATGCAGTGGCAATGTAGGACAGTTTTCTTAAAAAACATCACGGGATGGTACGAATTGTAAGGGTTTGTAACAGGCCATTCACTAGTAGGAGTGAGAAAAACATCACTGGGTGGCGTGAATCAGACGTTCTGAATTAGGATAGGCAGTGAGTGGCAATATAGGATGGAGATTAACACCACGGGTTTGTCAGCATGGGGAGGCAAGGAAACATACAGTGGCAATGTAGAATAGGTTTCTGATAAACATCGCTGAGTGGTGCACATTGTAAGGTTATCTAAAAGGCCATTCACTAGTAGGAGTGAGAACAACATCATGGGGTGGTGTGAATCTTAGGGCCTGAATTAGGATAGGCATAGAGTGGCAATGTAGGGCGGAGAAAAGCACCACAAGGTGTTCAGCATTGGGAGGTGAGGAAACATCCAGTGGCAATGTAAGACAGGTTTCTGAAAAAAAAAGCGGGGTGGTGCGCATTGTAAGTGTTTCTAACAGGCCATTCACTAGTAGGAGTGAGAAAAACATCACGGGGTGGTGTGAATCGGAGGGCCTGAATTATTATAGGCAGTGAGTGGCAATGTAAAATGGAGAAAAGCACCACGGTGTGGTCAGTATGGGGAGGTCCGGAAACATGCAGTGGCAATGTAGGTTATGTTTCTGAAAAACATCGCGGTTTGCTGCGCATTGTAAGGGTTTCTAACAGGCCATTCCCTAGTAGGAGTGAGAAAAATATAACGGGGTGCTGTGAATCGGAGGGCCTGAATTAGGATAGCATGTGAGTGGCAATGTAGGATGGAGAAAAGCACCACGGGTCTGTCAGCATGGGGAGGCAAGGAAACATGCAGTGGCAATGTAGAATACTTTTCTGATAAACATCGCTGGGTGGTGCGCATTGTAAGGGCTTCTAACAGGCCATTCACTAGTAGGAGTGAGAAAAACATCACGGGGTGGTGTGAGTCAGATGTTCTGAATTAGGACAGGCAGTGAGTGGCAATGTAGGATGGAGATAAGCACCACGGTTTTGTCTCCATGGGGAGGCAAGGAAACATGCAGTGGCAATGTAGAATAGGTTTCTGATAAACATCGCTGGGTGGTGTGCATTGTAAGGGTTTCTAACAAGCCATTCACTAGTAGGTGTGAGAAATACATCATGGTGTGGTGTGAGTCAGAGGGCCTGAATAAGGATAGGCTGTGAGTGGCAATGAAGAATGTAGAAAAGCACCACAGGGTTATCAGCATGGGGAGGTCAGGACACATGCTGTGGCAATGTAGGATAGGTTTCTGAAAAACATCGCGGGTGGTGAGAATTGTAAGGCATTTGAACAGGCCATTCACGAGTAGGGTGAGAAAAACAGCACGGGGTGGTGTGAATCAGAGGTCCTGAATTATTATAGGCATTGAGTGGCAATGTAGGATGGAGAAAAGCACGACGGGGAAGTCAGCATGGGGAGGTCAGGAAACATGCAGTGGCAATGTATGACAGTTTTCTTAAAAAACATCGCGGGGTGGTACAAATTGTAAGGGTTTCTAACAGGCCATTTACTAGTAGGAGTGAGAAAAACATCACTGGGTGGCGTGAATCAGACGTTCTGAATTAGGATAGGCAGTGAGTGGCAATATAGGATGGAGATTAACACCACGGGTTTGTCAGCATGGGGAGGCAAGGAAACATACAGTGGCAATGTAGAATAGGTTTCTGATAAACATCGCTGAGTGGTGCGCATTGTAAAGTTTTCTAACAGGCCATTCACTAGAAGGAGTGAGAACAACATCATGGGGTGGTGTGAATCGGAGGGCCTGAATTAGTAAAGGCAGTGAGTGACAATGTAGGATGGAGAAAATCACAACAGGATGGTCATCATGGGGAGGTCAGGAAACATGCCGTGGCAATGTAGGATAGGATTCTGAAAAAAAAAGTGGGGTGGTGCGCATTGTAAGTGTTTCTAACAGGCCACTCACTAGTAGGAGTGAGAAAAACATCACGGGGTGGTGTGAATCGGAGGGCCTGAATTAGGATAGGCAGTGAGTGGCAATGTAAAATGGAGAAAAGCACCACGGTGTGGTCTGTATGGGGAGGTCCGGAAAGATGCAGTTGCAATGTAGGATATGTTTCTGAAAAACATCGCGAGGGGGGTGCGCATTGTAACAGTTTCTAACCGGCCATTCACTGGTAAGAGTGAGAAATACATCACGGGAGCGCGTGAATCGGAAGGCCTGAAACAGGTAAGGCAGTGAGTGGCAATGTAGGATGGAGTAAAGCACCACGGCATGGTCAGCATGGGAAGGTCAGTAAACATTCAGTGGCAATGTAGTATAGGTTTCTGAAAAACATCGCGCGGTGGTCCGCACTATAAGGTTTTGTAGCAGGCCATTCACTAGTAGGACTGAGAAAAACATAGCGGGGTGCTGTGAATCGGAGGGCCTGAATAAGAATAGGCAGTGCGTGGCAATGTAGGATGTAGAAATGCATCACGGGGTGGTCAGCATGGGGAGGGCAGGAAACATGCAGTGGCAATGTGGGATAGCTTTCTGAAAAATATTATGGGTTGGTGCACATTGTATGGGTTTCTAACAGGCCATTCACTAGTAGGAGTGAGAAAAACATCACGGCGTGGTGTGAATCGGAAGGCCTGAATCAGGATATGCAGTGAGTGGCAATGTCGGTGGAGAAAATGTCCAAGGGGTGGTCATCATGGGGAGGTCAGGACACATGAAGTGGCAATGTAGGATAGGATTCTGAAAAAAAAAGTGGGGTTGTGCGCATTGTAAGTGTTTCTAACAGGCCATTCACTAGTAGGAGTGAGAAAAACATCACGGGGTGGTGTGAATCGGAGGGCCTGAATTAGGATAGGCAGTGAGTGGCAATGTAAAATGGAGAAAAGCACCACGGTGTGGTCAGTATGGGGAGGTCCGGAAACATGGAGTGGCAATGTAGGATATGTTTCTGAAAAACATCGCGGTTTGCTGCGCATTGTAAGGGTTTCTAACAGGCCATTCCCTAGTAGGAGTGAGAAAAATATAATGGGGTGCTGTGATTCAGAGGGCCTGAATTAGGATAGCATGTGAGTGGCAATGTAGGATGGAGAAAAGCACCACGGGTCTGTCAGCATGGGGAGGCAAGGAAACATGCAGTGGCAATGTAGAATACTTTTCTGATAAACATCGCTGGGTGGTGCGCATTGTAAGGGCTTCTAACAGGCCATTCACTAGTAGGAGTGAGAAACACATCAACGGGTGGTGTGAGTCAGATGTTCTGAATTAGGACAGGCAGTGAGTGGCAATGTAGGATGGAGATAAGCACCACGGTTTTGTCTCCATGGGGAGGCAAGGAAACATGCAGTGGCATGTAGAATAGGTTTCTGATAAACATCGCTGGGTGGTGTGCATTGTAAGGGTTTCTAACAAGCCATTCACTAGTAGGTGTGAGAAATACATCATGGTGTGGTGTGAGTCAGAGGGCCTGAATAAGAATAGGCTGTGAGTGGCAATGAAGAATGTAGAAAAGAACCACGGGGTTATCAGCATTGGGAGGTCAGGACACATGCTGTGGCAATGTAGGATAGGTTTCTGAAAAGCTTCGCGGGTGGTGAGAATTGTAAGGCTTTCTAACAGCCCATTCACTAGTAGGAGTGAGAAAAATAAAACGGGGTGGTGTGAATCGGAGGGCCTGAATCAGGAGAGGATTTGAGTGGCAATGTAGGATGGAGAAAGGCACCACGGGGTGGTCAGCATTGGGAGGTCAGGAAACATGCATTGGCAATGTAGGATAGGTTTCTTGAAAACATCGCCGGGTGGTGCGCATTGTAAGGGTATCTAACAATCCATTCAATACTAGGAGTGAGAAAAACATCATGGGGTGGTGTGAATTAGAAGGCCTGAATCAAGATAGACAGTGACTGGCAATGTAGGATGGAGAAAAGCACCACGGGTTGGTGAGCATGGGGAGGGCAGGAAACATGCAAAGGCAATGTAGGATAGTTTCTCTGAAAAACGTTGCGCGGTGGTATGCATTGTAAGAGATTGTAGCAGGCCATTCAGTAGTAGGAGTGAGAAAAACATCACGGGGTGGTGTGAATCAGAGGGCCTGAATTAGGATAGGAAGTGAGTGGCAATGAAGAATGGAGAAAAGCATCACGGGGTGGTTAACATGGAGTGGTCAGGAAACATGCAGTGGCAATGTAGGATAGGTTTCTGAAAAACATCGTGGGTTGGTGGTCATTGTAAGGGATTCTAAGAGGCCATTCACTAGGAGGAATGAGAAAAACAGCACAGGGTGGTGTGAATCAGATGTTCTGAATTAGGATAGGCAGTGAATGGCAATGTAGGTTGGAGAAAAGCACCACGGGGTGGTCAGCATGGGGAGGTCAGGAAAAATGCATTGGCAAAGTAGGATAGGTTTCTGAAAAACATCGGCGGGTGGTGCGCATTGTAAAGCATTTTAATAGGCCATTCACTAGTAGGAGTGAGAAAAACATCACGGGGTTGTGTGAATCGGAGGTCCTGAATTAGGATAGGCAGTGAGTGGCAACGTAAAATGGAGAAAAGCACCACGGTGTGGTCATCATGGGGAAGTCAGAAAACATGCAGTGGCAATGTAGGATAGGTTCCGGAAAAACATCACATGGTGGTGCGCATTGTAAGGGTTTCTACAGGCCATTCGCTAGTAGGTGTGAAGAAAATATAACGGAGTGGTGTGAATCAGATTGCCTGAATTATGATAAGCAGTGAGTGGCAATGTAGGATGGAGAAAAGCAACACCGGGTGGTCAGCATGGGGAAGTCAGGAAACATACAGTGGAAATGTAGGATAGGTTTCTGAAAAACATCGCCGGGTGGTGCACATTGTAAGGGTTTCTAATAAGCCATTCACTAGTAGAAGTGAGAAAAACTTCACGGGGTGGTGTGAATCGGAGGGCCTGAATCAGGCCAGGCAGTGAGTGGCAATGTAGGATGGAGAAAAGCTCCACAGGGTGGTTAGGTAGGGGATGTCAGGAAACATGCTGTGGCAATGTAGGATAGGTTTCTGAAAAACATCGCGGGGTGGGGCACATTGTAAGGGTTTCTAACAGGCCATTCACTAGTAGGAGTGAGAAAAACATCACAGGGTGGTGTGAATCAGAGTGCCTGAATTAGAATAGGCAGTGAGTGGCAATGAAGAATGGAGAAAAGCACCACAGGGTGGTTAACATGGGGAGGTCAGAAAACATGCAGTGGCAATGTAGGATAGGTTTCTGAAAAACATCTTGGGTTGGTGCGCATTGTAAGGCTTTCTAACAAGCCATTCAAAAGTAGGAGTGAAAAAAACGTCATGGGGTGGTGTGAATCGGAGGGCCTGAATTAGGATAAGCATTGAGTTGCAATGTAGGATGGAGAAAAGCTCCACAGGGTGGTCAGCATGGGGAGGTCAGGAAACATGCAGTGGCAATGTAGCATACTTTTCTGAAAAAACATCGCGGGGTGGTGCGCATTTTAAGGATTTCTTACAAGCCATTCACAAGTAGGAGTGAAAAAATCATCACGGTGTGCTGTGAATCTTAGGGGCTGAATTCGGATAAGCTGTGAGTGCCAATGTAGGATGGAGAAAAAAACCACGGGTTTGTCAGCATGGGGAGGCAAGGAAACATGCAGTGGCAATGTAGAATAGGTTTCTGATAAACATCGCTGGGTGGTGCGCATTGTAAGGGTTTCTAACAATCCATTCACTAGTAGGAGTGAGAACAGCATCACGGGGCGGTGTGAATCGGAGGGCCTAAACTAGGATAGGCATTGAGTGTCAATGTAGCTTGGAGAAAAGCACAACAGGGTGGTCAGCATAGGGAGGTGAGAAAGCATGCAGTGGCAATGTAGGATAGGTTTCTGAAAATAAAAGCAGGGTGGTGCGCATTGTAACTGTTTCTAACAGGCCATTCAATAGTAGGAGTGAGAAAAACATCACGGGGTGGTGTGAATCGGAGGGCCTGAATTAGGATAGGCAGTGAGTGGCAATGAAGAATGGAGAAAAGCACCACGGGGTGGTCAACATTGGGAGGTCAGGAAACATGCAGTCTCAATGTAGGATAGGATTCTGATAAACATCGTGGTTTGGTGCTTTTTGTAAGGTTTTCTAACAAGCCATACAAAAGTAGGAGTGAAAAAAACATCACGGGGTGGTGTGAATCGGAGGGCCTTAATTAGCATAGGCTGTGAGTGGCAACATAGCATGGAGAAAAGCACCACGGGGTTGTCAGCATGGTGAGGCAAGGAAACATGCAGTTGAAATGTAGAATAGGTTTCTGATAAACATCGCAGGGTAGTGCGCATTGTAAGTGTTTCTAACAGGCCATTCACTAGTAGGAGTGAGAACAACATCACAGGGTGTTGTGAATCTTAGGGCCTGAATTAGGATAGGCATAGGGTGGCAATGTAGGGCGGAGAAAAGCACCACAAGGTGTTCAGCATTGGGAGGTGAGGAAACATCCAGTGGCAATGTAGGATAGGTTTCTGAAAAAAAAAGCGGGGTGGTGCGCATTGTAAGGGTTTATAACAGGCCATTCACTAGTAGGAGTGAGAAAAACATCAAGGGGTGGTGTGAATCAGAGGGCCTGAATTAGGATAGGCAGTGAGTGGCAATGGGGGATGGAGAAAAGCACCACGGGGTGGTCATCATGGGGAGGTCAGGAAACATGCATTGGTAATGTAGGATAGTTTTCTGAAAAACATCACGGGGTGGTGCGCATTGTAAGGATTTCTAACAGGCCATTCACTAGTAGGAGTGAATAAAATATCATGGGGCGGTGTGAATCGTAGGGCCTGAATTAATTTAGGCAGTGAGTGGCTATGTAGGATGGAGAAATGCACCACGGGGTGGTCAGCATGGGGAGTCAGGAAACATGCATTGGCAATGTAGGACAGGTTGCTGAAAAACATCGCCGGGTGGTGCGCATTGAAAGGGTTTCTAACAGGCCATTCACTAGTAGAAGTGAGAAAAACATCACGGGGTGGTGTAAATTGGAAGGCCTGAATCAAGATAGACAGTTTGTCGCAATGTAGGATGGAGAAAAGCACCACGCGTTTGTGAGCATGGGGAGGTCAGGAAACATGCAATGGCAATGTAGGATAGTTTTTCTGAAAAACATCGTGGGGTGGTGCGCATTGTAAGGGTTTGTAGCAGGCCATTCACTAGTAGAAGTGAGAAAAACATCGCAGTGCGGTGTGAATCGGAGGGCCTGAATTAGGATAGGCAGTGAGTGGCAATGAAGAATGGAGAAAAGCACCACGGGGTAGTCAACATGGGGAGGACAGGAAACATGCAGTGGCAATGTAGGATAGGTTTCTGAAAAACATCGTGGGTTGGTGCGCATTGTAAGGCTTTCTAACAAGCCATTCAGAAGTAGGAGTGAAGAAAAACGTCACTGGGTGGTGTGAATCGGTGGGCCTGAATTAGGATAGGCATTGAGTTGCAATGTAGGATGGAGAAAAGCACCACAGGGTGGTCAGCATGGGGAGGTCAGGAAACATGCAGTGGCAATGTAGGATATTTTTCACAAAAACATCACGAGGTGGTGCACATTGTAAGGGTTTCTACAGGCCATTCACTAGTAAGTGTGAGGAAAATATAACGGGGTGGTGTGAATCAGATTTTCTGAATTATGATAGGCAGTGAGTAGCAATGCAGGATGGAGAGAAGCAACACGCGGTGGTCAGCATGGGGAAGTTAGGAAACATGCAGTGGAAATGTAGGATAGGTTTCTGAAAAAGATCGTGGGTTGGTGCGCATTGTACGGCTTTCTAACAAGCTATTCAAAAGTAGGAGTGAAAAAAAATGTCACGGGTTGGTGTGAATCGGAGGGACTGAATTAGGATAGGCATTGAGTTGCAATGTACGATAAAGAAAAGCACCACAGGGTGGTCAGCATGGGGAGGTCAGGAAACATGCAGTGGCAATGTAGGATAGTTTTCTGAAAAAACATCGCGGCGTGGTGCGCATTTTAAGGATTTCTACCAAGCCATTCACAAGTAGGAGTGAAAAAATCATCACGGTGTGCTGTGAATCGTAGGGGCTGAATTAGGTTAGGCTGTGAGTGGCAATGTAGGATGGAGAAAAAAACCACGGGTTTGTCAGCATGGGGAGGCAAGGAAACATGCAGTGGCAATGTAGAATAGGTTTCTGATAAACATCGCTGGGTGGTGCGCATTGTAAGGGTTTCTAACAATCCAAACACTGGTAGGAGGGAGAACAACATCACGGGGCGGTGTGAATCGGAGGGCCTAAATTAGGATAGGCATTGAGTGGCAATATAGCATGGAGAAAAGCACAGCAGGGTGGTCAGCAAAGGGAGGTGAGGAAGCATGCCGTGGCAATGTAGGATAGATTTTTGAAAATAAAAGCAGGGTGGTGCACATTGTAAGGGTTTCTAACAGGACATGCACTAGTAGGAGTGAGAAAAACATCACGGAGTGGTGTGAATCGGAAGGCCTGAATTAGGATAGGCAGTGAGTGGCAATGTAGGATGGAGAAAAGCACGACAGATTGGTCAACATGCGGAGGTCAGGAAACATGCAGTGACAAAGTAGGACAGGCTTCTGAAAAACATCGCGGGGTGGTGCGCATTGTAAGCCTTTCTAACAGGCCATTCACTAGTAGGAGTGAGAAATACATCATGGTGTGGTGTGATTCCGAGGGCCTGAATCAAGATACACATTGAGTGGCAATGTAGGATGGAAAAAAGCATCAGGGGTTGGTGAGCATGGGGAGGTCAGGTAACATGCAATGGCAATGTAGGATAGGTTTCTGCAAAACATCGTGGGGTGGTGCGCATTATAAGAATTTCTAATAATCCATTCACAAGTAGGAGTGAAAAAAACATCACGGGGTGGTGTGAATCGGAGGGCCTGAATTAGCATAGGCTATGAGCGGCAACGTAGGAAGGAGAAAAGCACCACGGGTTTGTCAGCATGGTGAGGCAAGGAAACATGCAGTGGCAATGTAGAATAGGTTTCTGATAAACATCGCAGGGTGGTGCACATTGTCAGTGTTTCTAACAGGCCATTCACTAGTAGGAGTGAGAACAACATCAAAGGGTGGTGTGAATCTGAGGGCCTGAATTAGGATAGGCATTGAGTGGCAATGTAGGACAGAGAAAAGCACCACAAGGTGTTCAGCATTGGGAGGTGAGGAAACATCCAGTGGCAATGTAGGATAGGTTTCTGGAAAAAAAAGCGGGGTAGTGAGCATTGTAAGGGTTTATAACAGGCCATTCACTAGTAGGAGTGAGAAAAACATTACGGGGTGGTGTGACTCAGAGTGCTTAATTAGGATAGGCATTGAGTGGCAATGAAAAATGGAGAAAAGCACAATAGGGTGATCAGCATAGGGAGGTGAGGAGCATGCAGTGGCAATGTAGGATAGTTTTCTGAAATAACATCGCGGGGTGGTGCGCATTTTAAGGATTTCTAACAAGCCATTCACAAGTAGGAGTGAAAAAATCATCACGGTGCACTGTGATTCGTAGGGGCTGAATTCGGATACGCTGTGAGTGGCAATGTAGGATGGAGAAAAAAACCATGGGTTTGTCAGCATGGGGAGGCAAGGAAACATGCAGTGGCAATGTAGAATAGGTTTCTGATGAACATCGCTGGGTGGTGCGCATTGTAAGGGTTTCTAACAATCCATTCACTAGTAGGAGTGAGAACAACATCACCGGGTGATGTGAATCGCAGGGCCTGAATTAGGATAGGCATTGAGTGGCAATGTAGTACGGAGAAAAGCACCACAAGGTGTTCAGCATGGGGAGGTGAGGAAACATCCAGTGGCAATGTAGGATAGGTTTCTGAAAAACATCGAGTGGTGGTGCGCATTGTAAGGATTTCTAACAAGCCATTCACAAGAATGAGTGAAAAAAACATCACGGGGTGGTGTGAATCGTAGGGCCTGAATTAAGACAGGCAGTGAGTGGCTATGTAGGATGGAGAAAAGCACCACGGGGTGGTCAGCATGGGGAGGTCAGGAAACATGCATTTGCAATGTAGGATAGGTTTCTGAAAAACATCGAGGGGTGGTGCGCATGATAAGTTTTTCTAACAGGCCATTCACTAATAGGAGTGAGAAAATTATAACAGGGTGGTGTGAATCGGAGGGCCTGAATCATGATAGGCAGTGAGTGGCAATGTAGGATGGAGACAAGCACCACGTGGTGGTCAGGATGGGGATGTCAGGAAACATGCAGTGGCAATGGAGGATAGTTTTCTAAAAAACATTGCAGGGTGGTGCTCATTGTAAGGGTTTCTAAAATGCCTTTCACTAGTAGGAGTGAGAAAAACATCACGGGGTTGTGTGAATTGAAGGGCCTGAATGAGGAAAGGCCGTGGGTGGCATTGTAGGATGGAGAAAAGCACCACGGGGTGGTCAGGATGGGGAGGTCAGGAAACATGCAGTGACAATGCAGGATCCCTTTCTGAAAAACATCGCAGGGTTGGGCACCTTTTAAGGGTATCTAACAGGCCATTCACTAGTAGGAGTAAGAAATACATCATGGTGTGGTGTGAATCGGAGGGCCTGAATCATGTTAGACAGTGAATGCAATGTAGGATGGAGAAAAGCACCACAGGGTGGTCATCATGGGGAGGTAAGGAAACATGCCGTGGCCATGTAGGATAGGTTTCTGAAAAAAAAAGCGGGGAGTGCGCATTTTAAGTGTTTCTAACAGGCCATTCATTAGTAGGAGTGAGAAAAACATCACAGGGTGGTGTGAATCGGAGCGCCTTAATTAGGATAGGCAGTGAGTGGCAATGTAGGATGGATAAAAGAACCATAGTGTGGTCAGCATGGGGAGGTCCGGAAACATGCAGTGGCAATGTAGCATAGTTTTCTGAAAAACATCACGGGGTGGTGCACATTGTAAGGTTTTCTAACAGGCCATTCACTAGTAGGAGTGAGAAAAACATCACAGGGTGATTTGAATCAGATGTTCTGAATTAGGATAGGCAGTGAGAGGCAATGTCTTATGGAGAAAAGCACCACGGGGTGTTCAGCATGGGGAGGTCAGGAAACATGCATTGGCAATATAGGAAAGGTTTCTGAAAAACATCGTCGGGTGGTGTGCATTGTAAGGCTTTCTAACAGGCCATTCACTAGTAGGAGTGAGAAAAACATCACGGCGTGGTGTGAATCGGAGGGCCTGAATTAGGATAGGCAGTGAGTAGCAATGTTAAATGGAGAAAAGCACCACGGTGTGGTCAGTATGGGGAGGTCAGGAAACATGCAGTGGCAATGAAGGATATGTTTCTGAAAAACATTACGGGGGGAGGTGCGCATTGTAACGGTTTCTTACCAGCCATTCACTGGTAGGAGTGAGAAATACATCACGGGAGGGTGTGAATCGGAAGGCCTGAAACAGGTAAGGCAGTGAGTGGCAATGTAGGATGGAGTAAAGCACCACGGCATGGTCCGCATTGGGAGGTCAGTAAACATTCATTGGCAATGTTGTATAGGTTTCTGAAAAACATCGCGGGGTGGTGCGCATTGTAAGGGTTTGTAGCAGGCCATTCACTAGTAGGAGTGAGAAAAACATAATGGGGTGGTTTGAATCGGAGGGCCTGAATAAGATTAGGCAGTGAGTGGCAATGTAGGATGTAGTAAAGCACCACGTGGTGGTCAGCATGGGGAAGTCAGGAAACATGCATTGGCAATGTGAGATAGCTTTCTGAAAAACATTATGGGTTGGTGCGCATTTTAAGGGTTTCTAACAGGCCATTCACTAGTAGGAGTGAGAAAAACATCACGGCGTGGTGTGAATCGGAGGGCCTGAATCATGATAGGCAGTGAGTGGCAATGTAGGTGGAGAAAATCACCAAGGGGTGGTCATCATGGGGAGGTCAGGACACATGCAGTGGCAATGTAGGATAGGTTTCGGAAAAACATCGCGGGTGGTGAGAATTGTAAGGCTTTATAACAGGCCATTCACTAGTCGGAGTGAGAAAATCATCACGGGGTGGTGTGAATCAGAGGGCCTGAATTATGATAGGCAGTGAGTGGCAATGTAGGATGCAGATAAGCACCACGGTTTTGTCTCCATGGGGAGGCAAGGAAACATGCAGTGGCAATGTAGAATAGGTTTCTGATAAACATCGCTGGGTGGTGTGCATTGTAAGGGTTTCTAACAGGCCATTCACTAGTAGGTGTGAGAAATACATCATGGTGTGGTGTGAGTCAGAGGCCTGAATTATTATAGGCCGTGTGTGTCAATGAAGAATGTAGAAAAGCACCACGGGGTTATCAGCATGGGGAGGTCAGGACACATGCTGAGGCAATGTAGGATAGGTTTCTGAAAAACATCGCGGGTGGTGAGAATTGTAAGGCTTTAGAACAGGCCATTCACGAGTAGGGTGAGAAAAACAGCACGGGGTGGTGTGAATAAGAGGTCCTGAATTATTATAGGCAGTGAGTGGCAATGTAGGATGTAGAAAAGCACGATGGGGAGGTCAGCATGGGGAGGTCAGGAAACATGCAGTGGCAATGTAGGACAGTTTTCTTAAAAAACATCACGGGATGGTACGAATTGTAAGGGTTTGTAACAGGCCATTCACTAGTAGGAGTGAGAAAAACATCACTGGGTGGCGTAAATCAGACGTTCTGAATTAGGATAGGCAGTGAGTGGCAATATAGGATGGAGATTAACACCACGGGTTTGTCAGCATGGGGAGGCAAGGAAACATACAGTGGCAATGTAGAATAGGTTTCTGATAAACATCGCTGAGTGGTGCACATTGTAAGGTTATCTAAAAGGCCATTCACTAGTAGGAGTGAGAACAACATCATGGGGTGGTGTGAATCTTAGGGCCTGAATTAGGATAGGCATAGAGTGGCAATGTAGGGCGGAGAAAAGCACCACAAGGTGTTCAGCATTGGGAGGTGAGGAAACATCCAGTGGCAATGTAAGACAGGTTTCTGAAAAAAAAAGCGGGGTGGTGCGCATTGTAAGTGTTTCTAACAGGCCATTCACTAGTAGGAGTGAGAAAAACATCACGGGGTGGTGTGAATCGGAGGGCCTGAATTAGGATAGGCAGTGAGTGGCAATGTAAAATGGAGAAAAGCACCACGGTGTGGTCAGTATGGGGAGGTCCGGAAACATGCAGTGGCAATGTAGGTTATGTTTCTGAAAAACATCGCGGTTTGCTGCGCATTGTAAGGGTTTCTAACAGGCCATTCCCTAGTAGGAGTGAGAAAAATATAACGGGGTGCTGTGAATCGGAGGGCCTGAATTAGGATAGCATGTGAGTGGCAATGTAGGATGGAGAAAAGCACCACGGGTCTGTCAGCATGGGGAGGCAAGGAAACATGCAGTGGCAATGTAGAATACTTTTCTGATAAACATCGCTGGGTGGTGCGCATTGTAAGGGCTTCTAACAGGCCATTCACTAGTAGGAGTGAGAAAAACATCACGGGGTGGTGTGAGTCAGATGTTCTGAATTAGGACAGGCAGTGAGTGGCAATGTAGGATGGAGATAAGCACCACGGTTTTGTCTCCATGGGGAGGCAAGGAAACATGCAGTGGCAATGTAGAATAGGTTTCTGATAAACATCGCTGGGTGGTGTGCATTGTAAGGGTTTCTAACAAGCCATTCACTAGTAGGTGTGAGAAATACATCATGGTGTGGTGTGAGTCAGAGGGCCTGAATAAGGATAGGCTGTGAGTGGCAATGAAGAATGTAGAAAAGCACCACAGGGTTATCAGCATGGGGAGGTCAGGACACATGCTGTGGCAATGTAGGATAGGTTTCTGAAAAACATCGCGGGTGGTGAGAATTGTAAGGCATTTGAACAGGCCATTCACGAGTAGGGTGAGAAAAACAGCACGGGGTGGTGTGAATCAGAGGTCCTGAATTATTATAGGCATTGAGTGGCAATGTAGGATGGAGAAAAGCACGACGGGGAAGTCAGCATGGGGAGGTCAGGAAACATGCAGTGGCAATGTATGACAGTTTTCTTAAAAAACATCGCGGGGTGGTACAAATTGTAAGGGTTTCTAACAGGCCATTTACTAGTAGGAGTGAGAAAAACATCACTGGGTGGCGTGAATCAGACGTTCTGAATTAGGATAGGCAGTGAGTGGCAATATAGGATGGAGATTAACACCACGGGTTTGTCAGCATGGGGAGGCAAGGAAACATACAGTGGCAATGTAGAATAGGTTTCTGATAAACATCGCTGAGTGGTGCGCATTGTAAAGTTTTCTAACAGGCCATTCACTAGAAGGAGTGAGAACAACATCATGGGGTGGTGTGAATCGGAGGGCCTGAATTAGTAAAGGCAGTGAGTGACAATGTAGGATGGAGAAAATCAAAACAGGATGGTCATCATGGGGAGGTCAGGAAACATGCCGTGGCAATGTAGGATATTTTTCACAAAAACATCAAATGGTGGTGCGCATTGTAAGGGTTTCTAACAGGCCATTCACTAGTAGGAATGAGAAAAACATCACGGGGTGGTGTGAATCAGATGTTCTGAATTAGGATAGGCAGTGAGTGGCAATGTAGGTTGGAGAAAAGCAGCACGGGGTGGTCAGCATGGGGAGGTCAGGAAAAATGCATTGGCAAAGTAGGATAGGTTTCTGAAAAACATCGCCGGGTGGTGCGCATTGTAAGGTATTCTAACAGGCCATTCACTAGTAGGAGTGAGAAAAACATCACGGGGTGGTGTGAATCGGAGGGCCTGAATTATGATAGGCAGTGAGTGGCAACGTAAAATGGAGAAAAGTACCACGGTGTGGTCATCATGGGGAGGTCAGAAAACATGCAGTGGCAATGTAGGACAGGTTTCGGAAAAACATCGCAGGGTGGTGCACATTGTAAGGGTTTCTACAGGCCATTCACAAGTAGGTGTGAGGAAAATATAACGGGGTGGTGTGAATCAGATTTTCTGAATCATGATAGGCAGTGAGTAGCAATGCAGGATGGAGAAAAGCAACACGGGGTGGTCAGCATGGGGAAGTCAGGAAACATGAAGTGGAAATGTAGGATAGGTTTCGGAAAAACATCGCAGGGTGGTGCGCATTTTAAGGGTTTCTAACAAGCCATTCACTAGTAGAAGTGAGAAAACTTCACGGGGTGGTGTGAATCGGAGGGCCTGAATCAGGACAGGCAGTGAGTGGCAATGTAGGATGGAGAAAAGCTTCACAGGGTGGTTAGGAAGGGGATGTCATGAAACATGCAGTGGCAATGTAGGATAGGTTTCTGAAAAACATCGCGGGTTTGGGCACATAGTAAGGGTTTCTAACAGGCCATTCACTAGTAGGAGTGAGAAAAACATCACGGGGTGGTGTGAAACAGAGTGCCTGAATTAGGATAGGCAGTGAGTGGCAAGGAAGAATGGAGAAAAGCACCACGGGGTGGTCAACATGCGGAGGTCAGAAAACATGCAGTGGCAATGTAGAATAGGTTTCTGAAAAACATCGTGGGTTGGTGCGCATTGTACGGCTTTCTAACAAGTCATTCAAAAGTAGGAGTGAAAAAAAACGTCACGGGGTGGTGTGAATCGGAGGGCCTGAATTAGTATAGGTATTGAGTTGCAATGTACGATGGAGAAAAGCACCACAGGGTGGTCAGCATGGGGAGGTCAGGAAACATGCACTGGCAATGTAGGATAGTTTTCTGTAAAAACATCGCGTGGTGGTGCGCATTTTAAGGATTTCTAACAAACCATTCACAAGTAGGAGTGAAAAAATCATCACGGTGTGCTGTGAATCGTAGGGGCTGAATTAGGTTAGGCTGTGAGTGGCAACGTAGGATGGAGAAAAAATCCACGGGTTTGTCAGCATGGCGAGGCAAGGAAACATGCAGTGCCAATGCAGAATAGGTTTCTGATAAACATCGCTGGGTGGTGCGCATTGTAAGGTTTTCTAACAATCCATTCACTGGTAGGAGTGAGAACAACATCACGGGGCAGTGTGAATCGGAGGGCCTGAATTAGGATAGGCATTGAGTGGCAATGTAGCATGGAGAAAAGCACAACAGGGTAGTCAGCATAGGGAGGTGAGGAAGCATGCAGTGGCAATGTAGGATAGATTTCTGAAAATAAAAGCAGGGTGGTGCGCATTGTAAGTGTTTGTAACAGGCCATGCACTAGTAGGAGTGAGAAAAATATCATGGGGTGGTGTGAATCGGAGGGCCTGAATTAGGATAGGCAGTGAGTGGCAATGTAGGATGGAGAAAGGCACGATGGATTGGTCAACATGGGGAGGTCAGGAAACATGCAGTGGCAATATAGGACAGGTTTCTGAAAAACATCGCGGGGTGGTGCGCATTGTAAGGCTTTCTAACAGGCCATTCACTAGTAGGAGTGAGAAATACATCATGGTGTGGTGTGAATCCGAGGGCCTGAATCAAGATACATATTGAGTGGCAATGTAGGATGGAAAAAACATCACGGGTTGGTGAGCATGGGGAGGTCAGGTAACATGCATTGGCAATGTAGGATAGGTTTCTGAAAAACAACGCGTGGTGGTACGCATTGTAGGGGTTTGTAGCAGGCCATTCACTAGTAGCAGTGAGAATAACATCACGGGGTGGTGTGAATCGTAGGGCCTGAATTAGGATAGGCAGTGCATGTCAATGAAGATTGGAGAAAAACACCACGGGGTGGTCAACATGGGGAGGTCAGGAAACATGCAGTGGCAATGTAGGATTGGTTTCTGAAAAACATCTCGGGGTGGTGCACATTATAAGAATTTCTAACAAGCCATTCACAAGTAGGAGTAAAAAAAACATCACGGGGTGGTGTGAATCGGGGGGGTGAATTAGCATAGGCTGTGAGTGGCAACGTAGGAGGGAGAAAAGCACCACGGTTTTGTCAGCATGGTGAGGCAAGGAAACATGCAGTGGCAATTTAGAATAGGTTTCTGATAAACATTGCAGGGTGGTGCACATTGTCAGTGTTTCCAACAGGCCATTCACTAGTAGGAGTGAGAACAACATCACAGGGTGGTGTGAATCAGAGGGCCTGAATTAGGATAGGCATTGAGTTGCAATGCAGGATGGAGAAAAGCACCACAGTGTGGTCAGCATGGTTAGGTCAGGAAACATGCAGTGGCAATGTAGGGTAGTTTTCTGAAAAACATCACGGCGTGGTGCGCATTTTACGGATTTCTAACAATCCATTCACAAGTAGGAGTGAAAAAAACATCACGGTGTGGTGTGAATTGTAGGTGCTGAATTAGGATAGGCTGTGAGTGGCAATGTAGTATAGAGAAAAAAACCACGGTTTTGTCAGCATGTGGAGGCAAGGAAACATGCAGTGGCAATGTAGAATAGGTTTCTGATAAACATCATGGGGTGGTGCGCCTTGTAAGGGTTTCTAACAGGCCATTCACTAGTAGGAATGAGAAAAACATCACGGGGTGGTGTTAATTGGGGGGCCTGAATCAGGAGAGGCATTGAGTGGCAGTGTACGATGGAGAAAAGCACCAAGGGGTGTTCAGAATGGGGAGGTCAGGAAACATGCATTGGCAATGTAGGATAGGTTTCTGAAAAACAATGTCGGTTTGTGTGCATTGTAAGGGTTTCTAACAGGCCATTCAGTAGTAGGAGTGAGAAAAATATAACGGGGTGGTGTGAATCGGAGAGCCTGAATTATGATAGGCAGTGAGTGGCAATGTAGGATGGATAGAAGCACCACGGGGTGGTCACCATGGGCAGGTCAGGAAACATGCAGTGGAAATGTAGGATAGTTTTCTGAAAAACATCGCGGGGTGGTGGGCATTTTAAGGGTTTCTAACAGGCCATTCACTAGTAGAAGTGAGAAAACCATCACGGGGTGGTGTGAATTAGAAGGCCTGAATCAAGATAGACAGTTAGTGGCAATGTAGGATGGAAAAAAGCACCACGGTTTGGTGAGCATGGGGAGGTCAGGAACCATGCAATGACAATGTAGGATAGTTTTTCTGAAAAGCATCGCGGGGTGCTGAGCATTGTAAGGGTTTGTAGCAGGCCATTCACTAGTAGGAGTGAGAAAAACATCAGGGGTGGTGTGAATCGGAGGGCCTGAATTAGGATAGGCAGTGAGTGGCAATGAAGAATGGAGGAAAGCACCACGGGGTGGTCAACATGGGGAGGTCAGGAAACATGCAGTGGCAATGTAGGATAGGTTTCTGAAAAACATCGCAGTGTGGTGCGCATTGTAAGGCTTTCTAACAGGCCATTCACTAGTAGGAGTGAGAAAAATATAACGGGTTCGTGTGAATCGGAGGGCCTGAATCAGGAGAGGCATTGAGGGGATATGTAGGATGGAGAAAAGCACCACGGGGTGGTCAGCATAGGGAGGTCAGGAAACATGCATTGGCAATGTAGGATAGGTTTCTTGAAAACATTGCCGGGTGGTGCGCATTGTAAGGGTATCTAACAGGCCATTCACTACTAGGAGTGAGAAAAACATCACGGGGTGGTGTGATCCATAGGGCCTGAACTATGATAGGCAGTGAGTGGCAATGTAGGATGGAGAAAAGCACCACGGAGTAGTCAGCATGTGGAGGTCAGGAAACATGCAGTGGAAATGTAGGATACGTTTCTGAAAAACATCGCGGGGTGTTGCGCATTGTAAGTGTTTATAACAGGACATTCACTAGTACGAGTGAGAAAAACATCATGGGGTGGTGTGAATCAGAGGGCCTGAATTAGGATAGGCAGTGAGTGGCAATGTGGGATGGAGAAAAGCACCACGGGGTGGTCATCATGGAGAGGTCAGGAAACATGCATTGGCAATGTAGGATAGTCTTCTGAAAAACATCACGGGGTGGTGCGCATTGTAAGGATTTCTAACAGGCCATTCACTAGTAGGAGTGAAAAAAACATCATGGGGTGGTGTGAATCGTAGGGCCTGAATTAATTTAGGCAGTGAGTGGCTATGTAGGATGGAGAAAAGCACCACCGGATGGTCAGCATGGGGCGTCAGGAAACATGCATTGGCAATGTAGGATAGGTTTCTGAAAAACATCGCGGAGTGGTGCGCATTGTAAGTGTTTCTAACAGGCCATTCACTAGTAGGAGTGAGAAAAACATCACGGGGTGGTGTGAATCGGGGTGCCTGAATTAGCATAGGCAGTGAGTGGCAACGTAAAATGGAGAAAAGCACCACGGTGTGGTCAGCATGGGGAGGTCAGGAAACATGCAATGGCAATGTAGGATAGTTTTTCTGAAAAACATCACGGGGTGTTGCGCATTGTAAGGGTTTGTAGCAGGCCATTCTCTAGTACGAGTGAGAAAAACATCGCGGGGTGGTGTGAATCGGAGGGCCTGAATTGCGATAGGCTGTGAGTGGCAATGAAGAATGGAGAAAAGAACCACAGGGTAGTCAACATGGGGAGGTCAGGAAACATGCAGTGGCAATGTAGGATAGGTTTCTGAAAATCATCTCAAGGTGGTGCACATTATAAGGCTTTCTAACAGGCCATTCACTAGTAGGATTGAGAAAAATATAACGGGGTGGTGTGAATCGGAGGGCCTGAATCAGGAGAGGCATTGAGTGCAAATGTAGGATGGAGAAAAGCACCACGGGGTGGTCAGCATGGGAGTTCAGGAAACATGCATTGGCAATGTAGGATAGGTTTCTTGAAAACATCGCCGGGTTGTGCGCATTGTAAGGGTATCTAACAGGCCATTCACTACTAGAAGTGAGAAAAACATCACGGGGTGGTGTGAACCAGAGGGCCTGAACTATGATAGGCAGTGAGTGGCAATGTAGGATGGAGAAAAGAACCACGGGGTGGTCGGCATGGGGAGGTCAGGAAACATGCAGTGGCAATGTAGGACAGGTTTCTGAAAAACAACGTGGGGTGTTGCGCATTGTAAGGGTTTCTAACAGGCCACTGACTATAAGAGTGAGAAAAACCTCACGGGGTGGTGTTAATCGGAGGCTTAATTCAGAATAGCCATTGAGTGGCAATGTAGGATGGAGAAAAGCACCACGGCGTGGTCAGCATGGGGAGGTCAAGAATCATGCAGTGGCAATGTAGTTTATGTTTCTAAAAAACATCGCGGCGTTGTCGCAGAGTAAGGGTTTCTAACAGGCCATTCACTAGTAGGTGTGAGAAAAACTTCACGGTGTGGTGTGAATCGGAGGGCCTGAATCAGTATAGGCAGTGAGTGGCAAGGTAGGATGGAGAAAAGCGCCAGTAGTGTTCAGCATGTTGCGGTCAAGAAACATGCAGTGGCAAATAGAATAGGTTTCTGAAAAACATCGCGGGGTGATGTGCATTGTAATGGTTTCTAAAAGGCCATTCACTAGTAGGAGTGAGAAAACGTCACGGGGTGGTGTGAATCGGAGGGCCTGAATCTGAATAGGCAGTGAGTTCGCAATGTAGGAAGGAGAAAAGCACCACGGGCTGGTCAGCATGGGGAGGTCAGGAATCATGCAGTGGCAATGTAGGATAGGTTTCTGAAAAACATTGTGGTGTGGTGCGCATTGTAAGGGTTTCTAACAGGCCATTCACTAGAAGGAGTGAGAAAAAGATCACGGTGTGGTGTGAATCGGAGGGCCTGAATCAGTATAGGCAGTGAGTGGCAATGTAGCATGGAGAAAATCACCAGGGGTGGTCAGCATGGGAGGTCAGGAAACATGCAGTGGCAATGTAGGATAGGTTTCTGAAAAACATCGCGGGGTTGTCGCAAAGTAAGGGTTTCTAACAGGCCACTGACTAGTCAGAGTGAGAAAAAAATCATGGGGTGGTGTGAATCAGAGGGCCTGAATTAGGATAGGCAGTGAGTGGCAATGTGGGATGGAGAAAAGCACCACGGGGTGGTCATCATGGGGAGGTCAGGAAACATGCATTGGCAATGTAGGATAGTCTTCTGAAAAACATCACGGGGTGGTGCACATTGTAAGGATTTCTAACAGGCCATTCACTAGTAAGAGTGAAAAAAACATCATGGGGTGGTGTGAATCGTAGGGCTTGAATTAATTTAGGCAGTGAGTGGCTATGTAGGATGGAGAAAAGCACCACCGGGTGGTCAGCATGGGGAGTCAGGAAACATGCATTGGCAATGTAGGATAGGTTTCTGAAAAACATCGTCGGGTGGTGCGCATAGTAAGGCTTTCTAACAGGCCATTCACTAGTAGGAATGAGAAAAACATCACGGGGTGGTGTGAATCGGGGTGCCTGAATTAGTATAGGCAGTGAGTGGCAGCGTAAAATGGAGAAAAGCACCACCATGTGGTCAGCATGGGGAGGTCCGGAAACATGCAATGGCAATGTAGGATAGTTTTTCTGAAAAACATCGTGGGTTAGTGCGCATTGTAAGGCTTTCTAACAGGCCATTCAGAAGTAGGAGTGAAAATAACGTCACGGGGTGGTGTGAATCAGAGGCCCTTAATTAGGAGAGGCATTGAGTTGCAATGCAGGATGGAGAAAAGCACCACAGGGTGGTCAGCATGGGCAGGTCAGGAAACATGCAGTGGCAATGTAGGATAGTTTTCTGAAAAACATCACGGGGTGGTGCGCATTTTAAGGATTTCTAACAAGCCATTCACAAGTAGGAGTGAAAAAAACATCACGGTGTGGTGTGAATCGTAGGGGTTGAATTCGGATAGGCTGTGAGTGGCAATGTAGGATGGAGAAAAAAACCACGGGTTTGTCAGCATGGCGAGGCAAGGAAACATGCAGTGGAAATGTAAAATAGGTTTCTGAGAAACATCGCTGGGTGATGCGCATTGTAAGTGTTTCTAACAATCCATTCACTAGTAGGAACGAGAAAAACATCACGGGGTGGTGTGAATCGGAGGGCCTGAATTAGGAAAGGCAATGAGTAGCAATGTAAAATGGAGAAAAGCACCACAGGGTGGTCAGTATGGGGAGGTCAGGAAACATGCAGTGGCAATGTAGGATAGGTTTCAGAAAAACAATGAAGGGTGGTGTGTATTGTAAGGGTTTCTAACAGGCCATTCACTAGTAGGTGTGAGAAAAACATCACGGGGTGGTGTGAATCGGAGGGCCTGAATTAAGATAGGCAGTGAGTGGCAATGTAGGATGGAGAAAAGCACCACTTGGTGGTCACCTTGGGCAGGTCAGGAAACATGCAGTGGCAATGTAGGATAGGTTTCTGAAAATAAAAGCAGGGTGGTGCGCATTGTAAGGGTTTCTAACAGGCCATGCACTAGTAGGAGTGAGAAAAACATCATGGTGTGGTGTGAATCCGAGGGCCTGAATATAGATAGACATTTCGTGGCAATGTAGGATGGAAAAAAGCACCACGGGTTGGTGAGCATGTGGAGGTCAGGAAACATGCAATGGCAATGTAGAATAGGTTTCTGAAAAACAACGCGTGGTGGTACGCATTGTATAGGTTTGTAGCAGGCCATTCACTAGTAGGAGTGAGAAAAACATCACGGGTTGGTGTGAATCGGAGGGCCTGAATTAGGATAGGCAGTGCAGGTCAATGAAGATTGGAGAAAAGCACCACGGGGTGGTCAATATGGGGAGGTCAGGAAACATGCAGTGGCAATGTAGGATAGGTTTCTGAAAAACATCGCAGGGTGGTGCGCATTATAAGAATTTCTAACAAGCCATTCACAAGTAGGAGTGAAAAAAACATCACGGGGTGGTGTGAATCGGAGGCCCTTAATTAGCAGAGGCATTGAGTTGCAATGCAGTATGGAGAAAATCACCACAGGGTGGTCAACATGGGGAGGTCAGGAAACATGCGGTGGCAATGTAGGATAGTTTTCTGAAAAACAACGCGTGGTGGTACGCATTGTAGGGGTTTGTAGCAGGCCATTCACTAGTAGGAGTGAGAATAACATCACGGGGTGGTGTGAATCGTAGGGCCTGAATTAGGATAGGCAGTGCATGTCAATCAAGATTGGAGAAAAGCCCCACGGGTTGGTCAACATGGGGAGGTCAGGAAACATGCAGTGGCAATGTAGGTTGGTTTCTGAAAAACATCGCGGGGTGGTGCGCATTATAAGAATTTCTAACAAGCCATTCACAAGTAGGAGTGAAAAAAACATCACGGGGTGGTATGAATCGGAGGGTGTGAATTAGCATAGCCTGTGTGTCGCAACGTAGGAGGGAGAAAAGCACCACGCGTTTGTCAGCTAGGTGAGGCAAGGAAACATGCAGTGGCATTTTAGAATAGGTTTCCGATAAACATCGCAGGGTGGTGCACATTGTCAGTGTTTCCAACAGGCCATTCACTAGTAGGAGTGAGAACAACATCACAGGGTGGTGTGAATCAGAGGGCCTGAATTAGGATAGGCATTGAGTGGCAATGTAGGACGGAGAAATGCACCACAAGGTGTTCAGCATTGGGAGGTGAGGAATCATCCAGTGGCAATGTAGCATAGGTTTCTGGAAAAAAAAGTGGGGTAGTGCGCATTGTAAGGGTTTATAACAGGCCAATCACTAGTAGGAGTGAGAAAAGCATCACGGGGTGGTGTGAATCGGAGGGCCTGAATTCGGATAGGCTGTGAGTGGCAATGTAGGATAGAGAAAAAAACCATGGTTTTGTCAGCATGGGGAGGCAAGGAAACATGCAGTGGCAACGTAGAATAGGTTTCTGATAAACATCATGTGGTGGTGCGCATTGTAAGGGTTTCTAACAGGCCATTCACTAGTAGTAATGAGAAAAACATCACGGGGAGGTGTTAATTAGGGGGCCTGAATTAGGAGAGGCATTGAGTGGCAGTGTACGATGGAGAGAAGCACCAAGTGGTGTTCAGAATGGGGATGTCAGGAAACATGCATTGGCAATGTAGGATAGGTTTCTGAAAAACAATGTCTGTTTGTGTGCATTGTAAGGGTTTCTACAGGCCATTCACTAGTAGGAGTGAGAAAAATATAACGGGGTGGTGTGAATCGGAGGGCCTGAATTATGATAGGCAGTGAGTGGCAATATAGGATGGATAGAAGCACCACAGGGTGGTCACCATGGGCAGGTCAGGAAACATGCAGTGGAAATGTAGGATAGTTTTCTGAAAAACATCGCGGGGTGGTTTGCATTTTAAGGGTTTCTAACAGGCCATTCACTAGTAGAAGTGAGAAAAACATCACGGGGTGGTGTGAATTAGAAGGGCTGAATCAAGATAGACAGTTAGTGGCAATGAAGAATGGAGAAAAGCACCACGGGGTGGTGAGCATGGGGAGGTCAGGAAACATTCAGTGGAAATGTAGGATACGTTTCTGAAAAACATCGTGGGGTGGTGCGCATTGTAAGGGTTTGTAGCAGGCCATTCACTAGGAGGAGTGACAAAAACATCAGGTGTGGTGTGAATCGGAGGGCCTGAATTGGGATAGGCTGTGAGTGGCAATGAAGAATGGAGAAAAGCACCACGGGGTAGTCAACATGGGGAGGTCAGGAAACATGCAGTGGCAAGGTAGGATAGGTTTCTGAAAAACATCGCGGGGTGGTGCGCATTGTAAGGATTTCTAACAGGCCATTCACTAGTAGGAGTGAGAAAAATATAACGGGGTGGTGTGAATCGGAGGGCCTGAATCAGGAGAGGCATTGAGTGCAAATGTAGGATGGAGAAAAGCACCACGGGGTGGTCAGCATAGGGAGTTCAGGAAACATGCATTGGCAATGTAGGATAGGTTTCTTGAAAACATCGCCGGGTGGTGCGCATTGTAAGGGTATCTAACAGGCCTTTCACTACTAGGAGTGAGAAAAAGATCACGGGGTGGTGTGAACCAGAGGGCCTGAACTATGATAGGCAGTGAGTGGCAATGTAGGATGGAGAAAAGAACCACGGAGTGGTCAGCATGTGGAGGTCAGGAAACATTCAGTGGAAATGTAGGATACGTTTCTGAAAAACATCGCGGGGTGTTGCGTATTGTAAGTGTTTATAACAGGCCATTCACTAGTACGAGTGAGAAAAACATCATGGGGTGGTGTGAATCAGAGGGCCTGAATTAGGATAGGCAGTGAGTGGCAATGTGGCATGGAGAAAAGCACCACGGGGTGGTCATCATGGGGAGGTCAGGAAACATGCATTGGCAATGTAGGATAGTCTTCTGAAAAACATCACGGGGTGGTGCGCATTGTAAGGATTTCTAACAGGCCATTCACTAGTAGGAGTGAAGAAAACATCATGGGGTGGTGTGAATCGTAGGGCCTGAATTAATTTAGGCAGTGAGTGGCTATGTAGGATGGAGAAAAGCACCACCGGGTTGTCACCATGGGGAGTCAGGAAACATGCATTGGCAATGTAGGATAGGTTTCTGAAAAACATCGCCGGGTGGTGCGCATAGTAAGGCTTTCTAACAGGCCATTCACTACTAGGAATGAGAAAAACATCACGGGGTGGTGTGAATCGGGTTGCCTAAATTAGGATAGGCAGTGAGTGGCAACATAAAATGGAGAAAAGCACCACCGTGTGGTCAGCATGGGGAGGTCAGGAAACATGCAATGGCAATGTAGGATAGTTTTTCTGAAAAACATCACGGGGTGTTGCGCATTGTAAGTGTTTGTAGCAGGCCATTCACTAGTAGGAGTGAGAAAAACATCGCGGGGTGGTGTGAATCGGAGGGTCTGAATTAGGATAGGCTGTGAGTGGCAATGAAGAATGGAGAAAAGCACCACGGGGTAGTCAACATGGGGAGGTCAGGAAACATGCAGTGGCAAAGTAGGATATGTTTCTGAAAAACATCGTGGGTTGGTGCGCATTGTAAGGCTTTCTAACAAGCCATTCAGAAGTAGGAGTGAAGAAAAACGTCACTGGGTGGTGTGAATCGGTGGGCCGGAATTAGGATACGCATTGAGTTTAAATGTAGGATGTAGAAAAGCACCACAGGGTGGTCAGCATGGGGAGGTCAGGAAACATGCAGTGGCAATGTAGGATATTTTTTAAAAAAACTTTACGGGGTGGTGCACATTGTAAGGGTTTCTAACAGGCCATTCACTAGTAGGAATGAGTAAGACATCACGGGGTGGTGTGAATAAGATGTTCTGAATTAGGATAGGAAGTGAGTGGCAATTTAGGTTGGAGAAAAGCACCAAGGGGTGGTCAGCATGGGGAGTTCAGGAAAAATGCATTGGCAAAGTAGGGTAGGTTTCTGAAAAACATCGCCGGGTGGTGCGCATTGTAAGGCATTCTAACAGGCCATTCACTAGTAGGAGTGAGAAAAACATCACGGGGTGGTGTGAATCGGAGGGCCTGAATTAGGATAGGCAGTGAGTGGCAACGTAAAATGGAGAAAAGCTCCACGGTGTGGTCAGGATGGGAGGTCAGAAAACATGCAGTGGCAATGTAGGATAGGTTTCGGAAACACATCGCAGGGTGGTGCGCATTGTAAGGGTTTCTACAGGCCATTCACTAGTAGGTGTGAGAAAAATATAACGGGGTGGTGTGAATCAGATTGCCTGAATTATGATAGGCTTTGAGTGGCAATGTATAATGGAGAAAAGCAACACGGGGTGGTCAGCATGGGGAAGTCAGGAAACATGCAGTGCAAATGTAGGATAGGTTTCTGAAAAACATCGTGGGTTGGTGCGCATTGTAAGGCTTTCTAACAAGCCATTCAAAAGTAGGAGTGAAAAAAAACGTCACGGGTTGGTGTGAATCGGAGGGTCTGAATTAGGATAGGCATTGAGTTGCAATGTAGGATGGAGAAAAGCACCACAGGGTGGTCAGTATGGGGAGGTCAGGAAACATGCAGTGGCAATTTAGGATAGTTTTCTGAAAAAACATCGCGGGGTGGCGCGCATTTTAAGGATTTCAAACAAGCCATTCACAAGTAGGAGTGAAAAAGTCATCACGGTGTGCTGTGAAACGTAGGGGATGAATTAGGATAGGCAGTGAGTGGCAATGTAGGATGGAGAAAAAAACCACGGGTTTGTCAGCATGGGGAGGCAAGGAAACATGCAGTGGCAATGTAGAATAGGTTTCTGATAAACTTCACTGGGTGGTGCACATTGTAAGGTTTTCTAACAATCCATTCACTAGTAGGAGTGAGAACAGCATCACGGGGCGGTGTGAATCGGAGGGCCGAAATTAGGATAGGCATTGAGTGGCAATGTAGCATCGAGAAAAGCACAACAGGGTGGTCATCATAGGGAGGTGAGGAAGCATGCAGTGGCAATGTAGGATAGGTTTCTGAAAAACATCGCGGGGTGGTGCGCATGATAAGAATTTCTAACAAGCCATTCAC
The DNA here is from genome assembly GCF_034190915.1 of Cavia porcellus. Lineage (NCBI taxonomy): Eukaryota > Metazoa > Chordata > Mammalia > Rodentia > Caviidae > Cavia > Cavia porcellus. Next base: position 2,853,308 of record NW_026947534.1, read on the forward strand.
AAGTAGGAGTGAAAAAAACATCCCGGGGTGGTGTGAATCTGAGGGCCTCAATTAGCATAGGCTGTGAGTGGCAACGTAGGAGGGAGGAAAGCACCACGGGTTTGTCAGCATGGGGAGGCAAGGAAACATGCAGTGGCAATGTAGAATAGGTTTCTGATAAACATCACAGGGTGATGCGCATTGTAAGTGTTTCTAACAGGCCATTCACTAGTAGGAGTGAGAACAACATCACAGGGTGGTGTGAATCGGAGGGCCTGAATAAGGATAGGCATTGAGTGGCAATATAGGACGGAGAAAAGCACCACAAGGTGTTCTGCATTGGGAGGTGAGGAAACATCCAGTGGCAATGTAGGATAGGTTTCTGGAAAAAAAAGCGGGGTAGTGCGCATTGTAAGGGTTTATAACAGGCCATTCACTAGTAGGAGTGAGAAAAACATCACGGGGTGGTGTGAATCGGAGGGCCTGAATTGGGATAGGCTGTGAGTGGCAATGTAGGGTGGAGAAAAAAACCACGGTTTTGTCAGCATGGGGAGGCAAGGAAACATGCAGTGGCAATGTAGAAAAGGTTTCTGATAAACATCGCAGGGCGGTGCGCAATGTAAGGGTTTCTAACAGGCCATTCACTAGGAGGAATGAGAAAAACATCACGGGGTGGTGTGAATCGGAGGGCCTGAATCAGGACAGGCATTGAGTGGCAATGTACAATGGAGAAAAGCACCACTTGGAGGTCAGCATGGGGAGGTCAGGAAACATGCATTGGCAATGTAGGATAGGTTTCTGAAAAACAATGTCGGTTGGTGTGCATTGTAAGGGTTTCTTACAGGCCATTCACTAGTAGGAGTCAGAAAAATATAACGGGGTGGTGTGAATCGGAGAGCCTGAATTATTATAGGCAGTGAGTGGCAATGTAGTTTGGATAAAAGCACCACGGGGTGGTCACCATGCGCAGGTCAGGAAATATGCAGTGTAAATGTAGGACAGGTTTCTGAAAAACATCGCGGGGTGGTGCGCATTGTAAGGGTTTCTAACAATCCATTCACTAGTAGGAACGAGAAAAACATCACGGGGTGGTGTGAATCGGAGGGCCTGAATTAGGAAAGGCAATGAGTAGCAATGTAAAATGGAGAAACGCACCACAGGTTGGTCAGTATGGGGAGGTCAGGAAACATGCAGTGGCAATGTAGGATAGGTTTCTGAAAAACATCGCGAGGTGGTGCACTACGTAAGGGTTTCTAACAGGCCATTGACTAGTAGGATGAGAAAAATTAAACGGGGTGGTTTGAATCAAAGGGCCTGAATCAGGAGAGGCATTGAGTGGCAATGTAGGATGGAGAAAAGCACCAAGGGTTAGTCAGCTTGGGGAGGTCAGAAACATGCATTGGCAATGTAGGATAGGTTTCTGAAAAACAATGAACTGTGGTGTGCATTGTAAGGGTTTCTAACAGGCCATTCACTAGTAGGTGTGAGAAAAACATCACGGGGTGGTGTGATTTGGAGGGCCTGAATTAAGATAGGCAGTGAGTGGCAATGTAGGATGGAGAAAAGCACCACGGGGTGGTCACCATGGGCAGGTCAGGAAACATGCAGTGGAAATGTAGCATAGGTTTCTGAAAAACATCGCGGGGAGGTGCGCATTGTAAGGGTTTCTAACAGGCCATTCACTAGTAGAAGTGAGAAAAACATCACGGGGTGGTGTGAATTGGAAGGCCTGAATCAAGGTAGACAGTGAGTCTCAATGTAGAATGAGAAAAGCACCACGGGTTGTTGAGCATGTGGAGGTCAGGAAACATGCAATGGCAATGTAGGATAGTTTTTCTGAAAAACATCGCGGGGTGGTGTGCATTGTAAGGTTTGTAGCAGGCCATTCAATAGTAGGAGTGAGAAAAACATCACGGGGTGGTGTGAATCGGAGGGCCTGAATTCGGATATGCTGTGAGTGTCAATGTAGGATGGAGAAAAAAACCACGGGTTTGTCAGCATGGGGAGGCAAGGAAACATGCATTGGCAATGTAGAATAGGTATCTGATAAACAACGCTGTGTGGTGCACATTGTAAGGGTTTCTAACAATCCATTCACTAGTAGGAATGAGAACAGCATCACGGGGCGGTGTGAATCGGAGGGCCTAAATTAGGATAGGCATTGAGTGGCAATGTAGCATGGAGAAAAGCACAACAGGGTGGTTAGCATAGGGAGGTGAGGAAGCATGCAGTGGCAATGTAGTATAGGTTTCTGAAAATAAAAGCAGGGTGGTGCGCATTGTAAGGGTTTCTAACAGGCCATGCACTAGTAAGAGTGAGAAAAACATCATGGTGTGGTGTGAATCCAAGGGCCTGAATCAAGATAGACATTTCGTGGCAATGTAAGATGGAAAAAAGCACCACGGGTTGGTGAGCATGGGGAGGACAGGAAACATGCAATGGCAATGTAGGATAGGTTTCTGAAAAACAACACGTGGTGGTACGCATTGTATGGGTTTGTAGCAGGCCATTTACTAGTAGGAGTGAGAAAAGCATCACGGGGTGGTGTGAATCGGAGGGCTTGAATTAGGATAGGCAGTGCATGTCAATGAAGATTGGAGAAAAGCACCACGGGGTGGTCAACATGGGGAGGTCAGGAAACATGCAGTGGAAATGTAGGATAGGTTTCTGAAAAATATCGCGGGGTTGTGCGCATGATAAGAATTTCTAACAAGCCATTCACAAGTAGGAGTGAAAAAAACATCCCGGGGTGGTGTGAATCGGAGGGCCTGAATTAGCATAGGCTGTGAATGGCAATGTAGGAGGGAGAAAAGCACCACGGGTTTGTCAGCATGGGGAGGCAAAGAAACATGCAGTGGCAATGTAGAATAGGTTTCTGTTAAACATCGCAGTTGGTGCACATTGTAAGTGTTTCTAACAGGCCATTCACTAGTAGGAGTGAGAACAACATCACAGGGCGGTGTGAATCGGAGGGCCTGATTTAGGATAGGCATTGAGTGGCAATGTAGGACGGAAAAAAGCACCACAAAGTGTTCTGCATTGGGAGGTGAGGAAACATCCAGTGGCAATGTAAGATAGGTTTCTGGAAAAAAAAATTGGGGTAGTGTGCATTGTAAGGGTTCATAACAGGCCATTCACTAGTAGGAGTGAGAAAAACATCACGGGGTGGTGTGCATCGGAGGGCCTGAATTCGGATAGGCTGTGAGTGGCAATGTAGGATGGAGAAAAAAACTACGGGTTTGTCAGCATGGGGAGGCAAGGAAACATACAGTGGCAATGTAGAATAGGTTTCTGATAAACATCGCGGGGTTGTGCGCATTGTAAGGGTTTCTAACAGGCCATACACAAGTAGGAGTGAAAAAAACATCACGGTGTGGTGTGAATTGTAGGGGCTGAATTCGGATAGGCTGTGAGTGGCAATGTAGGATGGAGAAAAGAACCAAGGGTTTGTCAGCACGGCGAGGCAAGCAAACATGCAGTGGCAATGTAGAATAGGTTTCTGAGAAAAATCGCTGGGTGGTGCGCATTGTAAGGGTTTCTAACAATGCATTCACTAGTAGGAATGACAAAAACATCACGGGGTGGTGTGAATCGGAGGGCCTGAATTAGGAATGGCAATGAGTAGCAATGTAAAATGGAGAAAAGCACCACGGGGTGGTCAGTATGGGGTGGTCAGGAAACATGCAGTGGCAATGTAGGATAGGTTTCTGAAAAACATCGCGGGGTGGTGCGGTACGTAAGGGTTTCTAACAGGACATTCACTAGTAGTAGTGAGAAAAATAAAACGGGGTGGTTTGAATCAGAGGGCCTGAATCAGGAGAGGCATTGAGTGGCAATGTAGGATGGAGAAAAGCACCAAGGGGTAGTCAGCATGGGGAGGTCAGGAAACATGCATTGGCAATGTAGGATAGGTTTCTGAAAATCAATGAAGGGTGTTGTGCATTGTAAGGGTTTCTAACAGGCCATTCACTAGTAGGAGTGAGAAAAACATCACGGGGTGGTGTGATTCGGAGGGCCTGATTTAAGATAGGCAGTGAGTGGCAATGTAGGATGGAGAAAAGCACCACAGGGTGGTCACCATGGGCAGGTCAGGAAACTTGCATTGGCAATGTAGGATAGGTTTCTGAAAAACAATGAACGGTGTTGTGCATTGTAAGGGTTTCTAACAGGCCATTCACTAGTAGGAGTGAGAAAAACATCACGGGTTGGTGTGAATTGGAAGGCCTGAATCAAGATACACAGTGAGTGGCAATGTAGAATGAAAAAGCACCACGGGTTAGTGAGCATGTGGAGGTCAGGAAACATGCAATGGCAATGTAGGATAGTTTTTCTGAAAAACATCGCGGGGTGGTGTGCATTGTAAGGTTTGTAGCAGGCCATTCAATAGTAGGAGTGAGTAAAACATCACGGGGTGGTGTGAATCGGAGGGCATGAATTAGGATAGGCAGTGAGTGGCAATGAAGAATGGAGAAAAGTACCACGGGGTGGTCATCATTGGGAGTCCAGGAAACATGCAGTCTCAATGTAAGATACGATTCTGAAAAACATCTTGGTTTGGTGCGCTTTGTAAGGCTTTCTAACAAGCCATTCAAAAGTAGGAGTGAAAAAAACATTACGGGGTGGTGTGAATCGGAGGGCCTGAATTAGCATAGGCTGTGAGTGGAAACGTAGGATGGAGAAAAGCACCAAGGGTTTGTCAGCATGTGGAGGCAAGGAAACATGCAGTGGCAATGTAGAATAGGTTTCGGATAAACATCGCAGGGAGGTGCGCATTGTAAGTGTTTCTAACAGGCCATTCACTAGTAGGAGTGAGAACAAAATCACAGGGTGGTGTGAATCGGAGGGCCTGAATTAGGATAGGCATTGAGTGGCAATGTAGGACGGAGAAAAGCACCACAAGGTGTTCAGCATTGGGAGGTGAGGAAACATCCAGTGGCAATGTAGGATAGGTTTCTGAAAAAAAAAAGTGGGGTGGTGCGCATTGTAAGGATTTCTAACAGGCCATTCACTAGTAGGAGTGAAAAAAACATCATGGGGAGGTGTGAATCGTAGGGTCTGAATTAATTTAGGCAGTGAGTGGCTATGTAGGATGGAGAAAAGCACCACGGATTTGTCAGCATGGGGAGTCAGGAAACATGCATTGGCAATGTAGGATAGGTTTCTGAAAAATATCACGGGGTGGTGCGCATTGTAAGGCTTTCTAACAGGCAATTCACTAGTAGGAATGAGAAAAACATCATGGGGTGGTGTGAATCGGGGGGCCTGAATTAGGATAGGCAGTGAGTCGCAATGTTGGATGAAGAAAAGCACCACGGGGTGGTCATCATTGGGAGGTCAGGAAACATGCCTTGGCAATGTAGGATAGTTTTCTGAAAAACATCACGGGGTGGTGCGCATTGTAAGGCTTTCTAACAGGCCATTCACTAGTAGGAATGAGAAAAACATCACGGGGTGGTGTGAATCGGGGGGCCTGAATTAGTATAGGCCGTGAGTGCCAACGTAAAATGGAGAAAAGCACCACGGTGTGGTCAGCATGGGGAGGTCATGAAACATGCAGTGTCAATTTAGGATAGGTTTTTTAAAAATATCGCGGGTTGGTGCGCATTGTAAGGGTTTCTGACAGGCCATTCACTAGTAGGAGTGAGAAAAACATCACGGGGTGGTGTGAATCGGAGGGCCTGAATCAGGAGAGGCATTGAGTGGCAATGTACGATGCAGAAACGTACCACGGGGTGGTCAGCATGGGGAGGTCAGGAAACATGCACTGGCAATGTAGGATAGGTTTCTGAAAAACAATGTCGGTTGGTGTGCATTGCAAGGGTTTCTAAGAGGCCATTCACAAGTAGGAGAGAGAAAAATATAACGCGGTGGTGGGAATAGGAGGGACTGAATTATGATAGGCAGTGAGTGGCAATGTAGGATGGAGAAAAGCACCAAGGGGTGGTCAATATGGGCAGGTCAGGAAACATGCAGTGGAAATGTAGGATAGGTTTCTGAAAAACATCTCGGGGTGGTGCGCATTGTAAGGGTTTCTAACAGGCCATTCACTAGTAGAAGTGAGAAAAACATCAGGGGTGGTGGGAATTGGAAGGCCTGAATCAAGAAAGACAGTTAGTGGAAATGTAGGATGGAGAAAAGCACCACGCATTGGTGAGCCTGGGGAGGTCAGGAAACATCCAATGGCAATGTAGGATAGTTTTTCTGAAAAACATCGCGGCGTGGTGCGCATTGTAAGGCTTTCTAACAAGCCCTTCAGAAGTAGGAGTAAAGAAAAACGTCACTGGGTGGTGTGAATCGGTGGGCCGGAATTAGGATAGGCATTGAGTTGCAATGTAGGATAGAGAAAAGCACCACAGGGTGGTCAGCATGGGGAGGTCAGGAAACATGCAGTGGCAATGTAGGATAGTTTTCACAAAAACATCACGGGGTCGTGCGCAGAGTAAGGGTTTCTAACAGGCCATTCACTAGTAGGAATGAGAAAAACATCACGGGGTGGTGTGAATCAGATGTTCTGAATTAGGATAGGCAGTGAGTGGCAATGTAGGTTGGAGAAAAGCACCACGGGGTGATCAGCATGGGGAGGTCAGGAAAAATGCATTGTCAAAGTAGGATAGGGTTCTGAAAAACATCGCCGTGTGGTGCGCATTGTATGGTATTCTAACAGGCCATTCACTAGTAGGAGTGAGAAAAACATCACGGAGTGGTGTGAATCAGAGGGCCTGAATTAGAATAGGCAGTGTGTGGCAACGTAAAATGGAGAAAAGCACCACGGTTTGGTCATCGTGGGGAGGACAAAAACATGCAGTTGCAATGTAGGACAGGTTTCCGAAAAACATCGCAGGGTGGTGCGCATTGTAAGGGTTTCTATAGGCCATTCACTAGTAGGTGTGAGGAAAATATTACGGGGTGGTGTGAGTCAGATTGTATGAATTATGATAGGCAGTGAGTGGCAATGTAGGATGGATAAAAGCAACACGGGGTGGTCAGCATGGGGAAGTCAGGAAACATGCAGTGGAAATGTAGGATAGGTTTCGGAAAAACATCGCAAGGTGGTGCGTATCGGAAGGGTTTCTAACAAGCCATTCACTAGTAGAAGTGAGAAAAACTTCACGGTGTGGTGTGAATCGGAGGGCCTGAATCAGGACAGGCAGTGAGTGGCAATGTAGGATGGAGAAATGCTCCACAGGGTGGTTAGGAAGGGGATGTCAGGAAACATGCTGTGGCAATGTAGGATAGGTTTCTGAAAAACATCGCGGGGTGGGGCACATTGTAAGGGTTTCTAACAGGCCATTCACTAGTAGGAGTGAGAAAAACATCACGGGGTGGTGTGAATCAGAGTGCCTGAGTTAGGATAGGCAGTGATTGGCAATGAAGAATGGAGAAAAGCACCACGGGGTGGTCAATATTGGGAGGTCAGAAAACATGCAGTGTCAATGTAGGATAGGTTTCTGAAAAACATCGTGGGTTGGTGCGCATTGTACGGCTTTCTAACAAGCCATTCAAAAGTCGGAGTGAGAAAAAACGTCATGGGGTGGTTTGAATCGGAGGGCCTGAATTGGAATAGGCATTGAGTTGCAATGTACGATGGAGAAAAGCACCAGAGGGTGGTCAGCATGGGGAGGTCAGGAAACATGCAGTGGCAATGTAGGACAGGATTCTGAAAAACATCGCGGGGTGGTGCACATTTTAAGGATTTCTAACAAGACATTCACAAGTAGGAGTGAAAAAATCATCACAGTGTGCTGTGAATCGTAGGGGCAGAATTAGACTAGGCTGTGAGTGGCAATGTAGGATGGAGGAAAAAACCACAGGTTTGTCAGCATGGGGAGGCAAGGAAACATGCAGTGGCAATGTAGAATAGGTTTCTGATAAACATCGCTGGGTGGTGCGCATTGTAAGGGTTTCTAACAATCCATTCACTGGTAGGAGTGAAAACAACATTCGGGTCGGTGTGAATCGGAGGGCCTAAATTAGGATAGGCATTGAGTGGCAATGTAGCATGGAGAAAAGCACAACAGGGTGGTCAGCATAGGGAGGTGAGGAAGCATGCAGTGGCAATGTAGGATAGATTTCTGAAAATAAAAGCAGGGTGGTGCGCATTGTAAGGGTTTCTAACAGGCCATGCACTAGTAGGAGTGAGAAAAACATCACTGGGTGGTGTGAATCGGAGGGCCTGAATTAGGATAGGCAGTGAGTCGCAATGTAGGATGGAGAAAAGCATGACGGATTGGTCAACATGGGCAGGTCAGGAAACATGCAGGGGCAATGTAGGACAGGATTCTGAAAAACATCGCGGGGTGGTGCGCATTGTAAGGCTTTCTACTAGGCCATTCACTAGTAGGAGTGAGAAATACATCATGGTGTGGTGTGATTACGAGGGCCTGAATCAAGATACACATTGAGTGGCAATGTAGTATGGAAAAAAGCATCACGGGTTGTTGAGCATGGGGAGGTCAGGAAACATGCAATGGCAATGTAGGATAGGTTTCTGTAAATCAACGCGTGGTGGTACGCATTGTATGGGTTTGTAGCAGTCCATTCACTAGTAGGAGTGAGGATAACATCACGGGGTGGTGTGAATCGGAGGGCCTGAATTAGTATAGGCAGTGCGTGGCAATGAAGATTGGAGAAAAGCACCACGGGGTGGTCAACATGGGGAGGTCAGGAAACATGCAGTGGCAATGTAGGATAGGTTTCTGAAAAACATCGTGGGTTGTTGCCCATTGTAAGGCTTTCTAACAAGCCATTGAGAAGTAGGAGTGAAAAAAACGTCACGGGGTGGTGTGAATCGGAGGCACTTAATTAGGATAGGCATTGAGTGGCAATGTAGGATGGAGAAAAGCACAACAGGGTGGTCAGCACAAGGAAGTGAGGAAGCATGCAGTGGCAATGTAGGACAGGTTTCTGAAAAACATCGCGGGGTGGTGCGCATTGTACGGCTTTCTAACAGGCCATTCACTAGTAGGAGTGAGAAATACATCATGGTGTGGTGTGAATCGGAGGGCCTGAATCAAGATAGACATTGAGTGGCAATGTATGATGGAAAAAAGCACCACGGGTTGGTGAGCATGTGGAGGTCAGGAAACATGCAATGGCAATGTAGGATAGGTTTCTGAAAAACAACGCGTGGTGGTACGCATTGTATGGGTTTGTAGCAGGCCATTCACTAGTAGGAGTGAGAAAAACATCACTGGGTGGTGTGAATCGGAGGGCCTGATTTAGGATAGGCAGTGCATGTCAATGAAGATTGGAGAAAAGCACCCCGGGGTGGTCTACATGGGGAGGTCAGGAAACCTGTAGTGGCAATGTAGGATAGGTTTCTGAAAAACATCGCGGGGTGGTGCGCTATGTAATGGTTTCTAACAGGCCATTCACTTGTAGGAGTGAGAAAAATAAAACAGGGTGGTTTGAATCACAGGGCCTGAATCAGGAGAGGCTTTGAGTGGCAATGTAGGATGGAGAAAAGCACAACAGGGTGGTCAGCATAAGGAAGTGAGGAAGCATGCAGTGGCAATGTAGGATAGGTTTCTGAAAATAAAAGCAGGGTGGTGCGCATTGTAAGGGTTTCTAACAGGCCATGCACTAGTAGGAGTGAGAAAATCATCTTGGTGTGGTGTGAATCCGAGGGCCTGAATCAAGATAGACATTGAGTGGCAATGTAGGAAGGAAAAAAGCACCACGGGTTGGTGAGCATGGGGAGGTCAGGAAACATGCAATGGCAATGTAGGATACGTTTCTGAAAAACAACGCGTGGTGGTACGCATTGTATGGGTTTGTAGCAGGCCATTCACTAGTAGGAGTGAGAAAAACATCACGGGGTGGTGTGAATCGGAGGGCCTGAATTAGGATAGGTAGTGCATGTCAATGAAGATTGGAGAAAAGCACCACGGGGTGGTCAGCATGTGGAGGTCAGGAAACATGCAGTGGCAATGTAGGATAGGTTTCTGAAAAACATCGCGGGGTGGTGCGCATTATAAGAATTTCTAACAAGCCATTCACAAGTAGGAGTGCAAAAAACATCACGGGGTGGTGTGAATCGGAGGGCCTGAATTAGCATAGGCTGTGAGTGGCAACGTAGGAGGGAGAAGAGCAGCATGGGTTTGTCAGCATGGGGAGGCAAGGAAACATGCAGTGGCAATGTAGAATAGGTTTCTGATAAACATCGCCGGGTGGTGCACATTGTAAGTGTTTCTAACAGGCCATGCACTAGTAGGAGTGAGAACAACATCACAGGGTAGTGTGAATCGGAGGGACTGAATTAGAATAGGCATTGAGTGGCAATGTAGGACGGAGAAAAGCACCACAAGGTGTTCAGCATTGGGAGGTGAGGAAACATCCAGTGGCAATGTAGGATAGGTTTCTGGAAAAAAAAGCGGGGTACTGCGAATTCTAAGGGTTTATAACAGGCCATTCACTAGTAGGAGTGAGAAAAACATCACGGGGTGGTGTGAATCGGATGGCCTGAATTCGGGTAGGCTGTGAGTGGCAATGTAGGATGGAAAAAAGCACAAGGGGTTTGTCAGCAAGGGGAGGCAAGGAAACATGCAGTGGCAATGTCGATTAGGTTTCTGATAAACATCGCGTGGTGGTTCGCATTGTAAGGGTTTCTAACAGCCCATTCACTCGTAGGAATGAGAAAAACATCACGGGGTGGTGTGAATCGGAGGGCCTGAATCAGGAGAGGCATTGAGTGGCAATGTACGATGGAGAAAAGCACCATGGGTTGGTCAGCAAGGGGAGGTCAGGAAACATGCATTGGCAATGTAGGATAGTTTTCTGAAATAACATAGCGGGGTGATGCGCATTTTAAGGATTTCTAACAAGCCATTCACAAGTAGGAGTTAAAAAATCATCACGGTGTGCTGTGAATCTTAGGGGCTGAATTAGGATAGGTTGTGAGTGGCAATTTAGGATGGAGCAAAAAACCACGGGTTTGTCAGCATGGGGAGGCAAGGAAACATGCAGTGGCAATGTAGAATAGGTTTCTGATAAACATCACTGGGAGGTGCGCATTGTAAGGGTTTCTAACAATCCATTCACAGGTAGGAGTGAGAACAACATCACGGCGTGGTGTGAATCGGAGGGCCTAAATTAGGATAGGCATTGAGTGGCAATGTAGCATGGAGAAAAGCACAACAGTGTGGTCAGCATAGGGAGGTGAGGAAGAATGCAGTGGCAATGTAGGATAGATTTCTGAAAATAAAAGCAGGGTGGTGAGCATTGTAAGGGTTTCTAACAGGCCATGCACTAGTAGGAGTGACAAAAACATAACGGGGTGGTGTCAATCGAAGGGCCTGAATTAGGATAGGCAGTGAGTGGCAATGTAGGATGGAAAAAAGCATCATGGGTTGGTGAGCATGGAGAGGTCAGGAAACATGGAATGGCAATGGAGGATAGGTTTATGAAAAACAACGCGTGGTGGTAGGGAATGTATGGGTTTGTAGCAGGCCATTCACTAGTAGGAGTGAGAAAAACATCACGGGGTGTTGTGAATCGGAGGGCCTGAATTAGCATAGGCTGTGAGTGGCAACGTAGGAGGGAGAAAAGCACCATGGGTTTGTCAGCATGGTGAGGCAAGGAAACATGCAGTGGCAATGTAGGACAGGTTTCTGAAAAACATCGCGGGGTGGTGCGCATTGTAAGGCTTTCTAACAGGCCATTCACTAGTAGGAGTGAGAAATACATCATGGTGTGGTGTGAATCCGAAGGCCTGAATCAAGATACACATTGAGTGTCAATGTAGGATGGAATAAAGCATCACGGGTTGGTGAGCATGGGGATGTCAGGAAACATGGAATGGCAATGTAGGATAGGTTTATGAAAAACAACGCATGGTGGTACGCATTGTATGGGTTTGTAGCAGGCCATTCACTAGTAGGAGTGAGAAAAACATCACGGGGTGGTGTGAATCGGAGGGCCTGAATTAGGATAGGCAGTGCATGCCAATGAAGATTGGAGAAAAGCACCACGGGTTTGTCAGCATGGTGAGGCAAGGAAACATGCAGTGGCAATGTAGGACAGGTTTCTGAAAAACATCGCGGGTAGTGCGCATTGTAAGGGTTTCTAACAGGTCATTCACTAGTAGGAGTGAGAACAATATCACAGGGTGGTGTGAATCGGAGGGCCTGAATTAGGATAGGCATTGAGTGGCAATGTAGGATGGAGAAAAGCACCACAAGTTGTTCAGCACGGGGAGGTGAGGAAATATCCAGTGGCAATGTAGGATAGGTTTCTGGGAAAAAAAAGCGGGGTAGTGCGCATTGTAAGGTTTTATAACAGGCCATTCACTAGTAGGAGTGAGAAAAACATCACGGGGTGGTGTGAATCACAGGGCCTGAATTCGGATAGGCTGTGAGTGGCAATGTAGGATGGAGAAAAAAACCACTGGTTTGTCAGCATGGGGAGGCAAGGAAACATGCAGTGGCAATGTACAATAGGTTTGTGATAAACAATGTCGGTTGGTGTGCATTGTAAGGGTTTCTAACAGGCCATTCACTAGTAGGAGTGAGAAAAATATAACGGGGTGGTGTGAATGGGAGGGCCTGAATTATGATAGGCAGTGAGTGGCAATGTAGGATGGATAAAAGCACCACGGTGTGGTCACCATGAGTAGGTCAGGAAACATGCAGTGGAAACTTAGGATAGGTTTCTGAAAAACATTGCGGGGTGGTGCGCATTTTAAGGGTTTCTAACAGGCCATTCACTAGTAGGAGTGAGAAAAACATCAAGGGTTGGTGTGAATCAGATGTTCTGAACAAGTTTAGGCAGTGACTGGCAATGTAGGATGGAGAAAAGCACCACGGGGTGGTCAGCATGGGGAGGTCAGGAAACATGCATTGCCAATGTAGGATAGGTTTCTGAAAAACTTTGCGGGGTGTTGTGCATTGTAAGGCTTTCTAACAGGCCATTCACTAGTAGGAGTGAGAAAAACATGACGGGGTGGTGTGAATCGGAAGGCCTGAATTAGGATAGGCAGTGAGTGGCAATGTAAAGTGGAGAAAACACCACGGTCTGGTCAGCATGGGGAAGTCAGGAAACATGCAGTGGTAATGTAGGATAGTTTTCTGAAAAACATCACGGGGTGGTGCGAATTGTAAGGGTTTCAACCAGGCCATTCACTAGCAAGAGTGAGAAATACATCATTTGTGGTGTGAATCGGAGGGCCTGAATCAGGATCGACAGTGAGTGGCAATGTACCATGGAGAAAAGCAACACGGGATGGTCAGGATGGGGAGGTCAGGAAACATGCAGTGGCAATGTAGGATAGGTTTCTGATAAACATCGCGGGATGGTGCGCATTGTAAGGGTTTCTAACAGGCCATTCACTAGTAGGAGTGAGAAATACATCATGGGGTGGTGTGAATCGGAGGGCCTGAATAAGGATAGGCAGTGAGTGGCAATGTAGGATGAAGAATAGCACCATGGGGTTGTCAGCATGGGGAGGTCAGCAACCCTGCAGTGGCAATGTAGGATAGGTTTTGAAAATCATCGCGGGATGGTGAGCATTGTAAGTGTTTCTAACAGACCATTCATTAGTAGAAGTGAGAAAAACAACACGGGGGGTTGTGAATCGGAGGGTCTGAATTAGGAGAGGCAGTGAGTGGCAATATAGGATGGAGAAAAGCACCACGTGGTGGTCAGCATGGTGATGTCAGGAAACATGCAGTGGCATTGTAGGATAGGTTTCTGATAAACATCGCGGGATGGTGCGCATTGTAAGGGTTTCTAACAGGCCATTCACTATTAGGAGTGAGAAAAACATCATGAGGTGGTGTGAATCGGAAGCGCTGCATCAGGATAGGCAGTATGAGTGGCAATGTAAGATGGAGAAAAGCACCACGGGATGGTCAACATAGGAAGGTCAGGAAACATGCAGTGAAAATGTAGGATAGGTTTCTGAAAAACATCGCGGAGTGGTGCGAATTGTAAGGGTTTCTAACAGGCCATGCACTAGTAGGAGTTAGAAATACATCATGGGGTGGTGTGAATTGGAAGGCCTGAATCAGGATAGGCAGTGAGTGGCAATGTAGGATGGAGAAAAGCACCACGGCATGGTGAGCAAGGGGAGGTCAGGAAACATGTAGCAACAATGTAGTATAGGTTTCTTAAAAACATCGCGGTGCGGTGCTCATTATAAGGGTTTCTAACAGGCCATTCTCTAGTAGGAGTGAGAAAAACATAACGGGGTGGTGTGAATCGGAGGGCCTGAGTCAGGATAGGCAGTGAGTGGCAATGTAAAGTGGAGAAAACACCACGGTCTGGTCAGCATGGGGAAGTCAGGAAACATGCAGTGGTAATGTAGGATCGTTTTCTGAAAAACATCACGGGGTGGTGCAAATTGTAAGGGTTTCAACCAGGCCATTCACTAGCAAGAGTGAGAAATACATCATGGTGTGGTGTGAATCGGAGGGCCTGAATCAGGATCGACAGTGAGTGGCAATGTACCATGGACAAAAGCAACACGGGTGGTCAGGATGGGGAGGTCAGGAAACATGCAGTGGCAATGTAGGATAGGTTTCTGAAAAACATCGCGGGGTGGTGCGCATTGTAAGGGTTTCTAACAGGCCCTTCACTAGTAGGAGTGAGAAAAACATCATGGGGTTGCGTGAATCGGAAGCGCTGCATTAGGATAGGCAGTGTGAGTGGCAATGTAGGATGGAGAAAAGCACCACAGGATGGTCAACATAGGGAGCTCAGGAAACATGCAGTGGAAATGGAGGATAGGTTTCTGAAAAACATCGCGGGGTGGTGCGAATTGTAAGGGTTTCTAACAGGCCATTCACTAGTACGAGTTAGAAATATATCATGGGGAGGTGTGAATTGGAAGGTCTGAATCAGGATAGGCAGTGAGTGGCAATGTAGGATGGAGAAAAGCACCACGGCATGGTGAGCGTGGGGAGGTCAGGAAACATGTAGCGGCAATGTAGTATAGGTTTCTGAAAAACAACGTGGGTTGGTGTGCATTGTAAGGGTTTCTAACAGGCCATTCACTAGTACGAGTGAGAAAAACATCACGGCGTGGTGTGAATCGGAGGGCCTGAATCAGGATCGGCAGTGAGTGGCAATGTAGGATGGAGAAAAGCACCACTGGGTGGAGAGCATGGAGATGTCAGGACACATGCAGGGGCAATGTAGGATAGGTTTCTGAAAGGCATCGCAGGGTGGTGCGCATTATAAGGGTATCTATCAGGCCATTCACTAGTAGAAGTGAGAAAAACATCACGGGGTGGTGTGAATTGGAGGGCCTGTATCAGGATAGGCAGTGAGTGGCAAAGTAGAATGGAGAAAAGCACCACAGTGTGGTCAACATGGGGATGTCACGAAACATTCAGTGGCAATGTAGGATAGGTTTCTAAAAATTATCGCGCGGTGTTGCGCGTTGTAAGGGTTTCTAACAGGCCATTCACCAGTAGGAGTGAGAAAAACATCACAGGGTAGTGTGAATCGGAGGCCCTCAATCAGGATAGGCAGTGAGTGGCAATGTAGGATGGAGAAAAGCACCACAGGGTGGTCAGCATGGGGAGGTCAGGAAACATGCAGTGGCAATGTGGGATAGCTTTCTGAAAAACATCGCGGGTTGGTGTGCATTGTATGGGTTTCTAACAGGCCATTCACTAGTCCGAGTGAGAAAAACATCATGGCGTGGTGTGAATCGGAGGGCCTGAATCAGGATCGGCAATGAGTACCAATGTAGGATGGAGAAAAGCACCACAGGGTGGTCAGGATGGGTAGGTCAGGAAACATGCAGTGGCAATGTAGTATAGGTTCCTGAAAAACATCGTGGGGTGGTGCGCATTGTAAGGGTTTCTAACAGGCCATTCACTAATAGGAGTGAAAAAAACATCACAGCGTGGTGTGAATCGGAGGGCCTGAATTATGATAGGTAGTGACTGGCAATGTAGGATGGAGAAAAGCACCACGGGGTGGTCAGGATCCGGAGGTCATGAAACATGCAGTGGCAATGTAGGATAGGTTTCTGAAAAAACAAGCGGGGTGGTGCGCATTGTAAGGGATTCTAACAAGCCATTCACTAGTAGTGAGAAAAACATCATGGCGTGGTGTGAATAGGGGGGCCTGAATCAGGATAGGCAGTGAGTGGCAATATAGGATGGTGAAAAGCACCACGGGGTGGTCAGCATGGGGAGGTGAGGAAACATGCAGTGGAAAGTAGGATAGGTTTCTGAAAAACATCGCAGTGTGGTACACATTCTAAGGGTTTCTAACAGGCCATTCACTAGTAGAAGTTTGAAAAAAATCACGGGGTGGTGTGAATCGGAGGGCCTGAATCAGGATAGGCAGTGAGTAGCAATGTAGGATGGAGAAAAGCACCACAGGGTGGTCAATATGGGTAGGTCAGGAAACATGCAGTGGCAATATAGTATAGGTTCCTGAAAAACATTGTGGTGTGGTGCGCATTGTAAGGGTTTCTAACAGGCCATTCACTAGTAGGAGTGAGAAAAATATAACGGGTGGTGTGAATCGGAGGGCCTGAATCAGGATAGGCAGTGAGTGGCAATGTAGGATGGAGAAAAGCTCCACGGGGTGATCAGCATGGGGAGGTCAGGAAACATTCAGTGGCAATGTAGGATAGTTTTCTGAAAAACATCACGGGGTGGATCGCATTGTAAGGCTTTCTAACAGGCCATTCACTAGTAGGAGTGAGAAAAACATCAAGGGTTGGTGTGAATCAGATGTTCTGAACAAGTTTGGCAGTGAGTGGCAATGTAGGATGGAGAAAAGCACCAGGGGTAGTCAGCATGGGGAGGTCAGGAAACATGCATTGCCAATGTAGGATAGGTTTCTGAAAAACTTTGCGGGGTGTTGTGCATTGTAAGGCTTTCTAACAGGCCATTCACTAGTAGGAGTGAGAAAAACATGACGGGGTGGTGTGAATCGGAAGGCCTGAATTAGGATAGGCAGTGAGTGGCAATGTAAAGTGGAGAAAACACCACGGTCTGGTCAGCATGGGGAAGTCAGGAAACATGCAGTGGTAATGTAGGATAGTTTTCTGAAAAACATCACGGGGTGGTGCGAATTGTAAGGGTTTCAACCAGGCCATTCACTAGCAAGAGTGAGAAATACATCATGGTGTGGTGTGAATCGGACGGCCTGAATCAGGATCGACAGTGAGTGGCAATGTACCATGGAGAAAAGCAACACGGGATGGTCAGGATGGGGAGGTCAGGAAACATGCAGTGGCAATGTAGGATAGGTTTCTGATAAACATCGCGGGATGGTGCGCATTGTAAGGGTTTCTAACAGGCCATTCACTAGTAGGAGTGAGAAATACATCATGGGGTGGTGTGAATCGGAGGGCCTGAATAAGGATAGGCAGTGAGTGGCAATGTAGGATGAAGAATAGCACCATGGGGTTGTCAGCATGGGGAGGTCAGCAACCCTGCAGTGGCAATGTAGGATAGGTTTTCAAAATCATCGCGGAGTGGTGAGCATTGTAAGTGTTTCTAACAGACCATTCATTAGTAGAAGTGAGAAAAACATCACGGGGGGTTGTGAATCGGAGGGTCTGAATTAGGAGAGGCAGTGAGTGGCAATATAGGATGGAGAAAAGCACCACGTGGTGGTCAGCATGGTGATGTCAGGAAACATGCAGTGGCATTGTAGGATAGGTTTCTGATAAACATCGCGGGATGGTGCGCATTGTAAAGGTTTCTAACAGGCCATTCACTATTAGGAGTGAGAAAAACATCATGAGGTGGTGTGAATCGGAAGCGCTGCATCAGGATAGGCAGTATGAATGGCAATGTAGGATGGAGAAAAGCACCACGGGATGGTCAACATAGGGAGGTCAGGAAACATGCAGTGAAAATGTAGGATAGGTTTCTGAAAAACATCGCGGGGTGGTGCGAATTGTAAGGGTTTCTAACAGGCCATGCACTAGTAGGAGTTAGAAATACATCATGGGGTGGTGTGAATTGGAAGGCCTGATTCAGGATAGGCAGTGAGTGGCAATGTAGGATGGAGAAAAGCACCACGGCATGGTGAGCAAGGGGAGGTCAGGAAACATGTAGCAGCAATGTAGTATAGGTTTCTTAAAAACATCGCGGGGTGGTGCGCATTGTAAGGGTTTCTAACAGGCCATTCTCTAGTAGGAGTGAGAAAAACATAACGGGGTGGTGTGAATCGGTGGGCCTGAGTCAGGATAGGCAGTGAGTGGCAATGTAAAGTGGAGAAAACACCACGGTCTGGTCAGCATGGGGAAGTCAGAAAACATGCAGTGGTAATGTAGGATAGTTTTCTGAAAAACATCACGGGGTGGTGCGAATTGTAAGGGTTTCAACCAGGCCATTCACTAGCAAGAGTGAGAAATACAACATGGTGAAGTGTGAATCGGAGGGCCTGAATCAGGATCGACAGTGAGTGGCAATGTACCATGGAGAAAAGCAACACGGGTGGTCAGGATGGGGAGGTCAGGAAACATGCAGTGGCAATGTAGGATAGGTTTCTGAAAAACATCGCGGGGTGGTGCGCATTGTAAGGGTTTCTAACAGGCCCTTCACTAGTAGGAGTGAGAAAAACATCATGGGGTTGCGTGAATCGGAAGCGCTGCATTAGGATAGGCAGTGTGAGTGGCAATGTAGGATGGAGAAAAGCACCAAGGGATGGTCAACATAGGGAGCTCAGGAAACATGCAGTGGAAATGGAGGATAGGTTTCTGAAAAACATCGCGGGGTGGTGCGAATTGTAAGGGTTTCTAACAGGCCATTCACTAGTACGAGTTAGAAATATATCATGGGGAGGTGTGAATTGGAAGGCCTGAATCAGGATAGGCAGTGAGTGGCAATGTAGGATGGAGAAAAGCACCACTGGGTGGACAGCATGGAGAGGTCAGGACACATGCAGGGGCAATGTAGGATAGGTTTCTGAAAAGCATCGCAGGGTGGTGCGCATTATAAGGGTATCTATCAGGCCATTCACTAGTAGAAGTGAGAAAAACATCACGGGGTGGTGTGAATTGGAGGGCCTGAATCAGGATAGGCAGTGAGTGGCAAAGTAGAATGGAGAAAAGCACCACAGTGTGGTCAACATGGGGATGTCACGAAACATTCAGTGGCAATGTAGGATAGGTTTCTGAAAAACATCGCGCGGTGTTGCGCGTTGTAAGGGTTTCTAACAGGCCATTCACCAGTAGGAGTGAGAAAAACATCACAGGGTAGTGTGAATCGGAGGCCCTCAATCAGGATAGGCAGTGAGTGGCAATGTAGGATGGAGAAAAGCACCACGGGGTGGTCAGCATGGGGAGGTCAGGAAACATGCAGTGGCAATGTGGGATAGCTTTCTGAAAAACATCGCGGGTTGGTGTGCATTGTATGGTTTCTAACAGGCCATTCACTAGTCCGAGTGAGAAAAACATCACGGCGTGGTGTGAATCGGAGGGCCTGAATCAGGATCGGCAATGAGTAGCAATGTAGGATGGAGAAAAGCACCACAGGGTGGTCAGGATGGGTAGGTCAGGAAACATGCAGTGGCAATGTAGTATAGGTTCCTGAAAAACATCGTGGGGTGGTGCGCATTGTAAGGATTTCTAACAGGCCATTCACTAATAGGAGTGAGAAAAACATCACAGCATGGTGTGAATCGGAGGGCCTGAATTATGATAGGTAGTGACTGGCAATGTAGGATGGAGAAAAGCACCACGGGGTGGTCAGGATCCGGAGGTCATGAAACATGCAGTGGCAATGTAGGATAGGTTTTTGAAAAAACAAGCGGGGTGGTGCGCATTGTAAGGGATTCTAACAAGCCATTCACTAGTAGTGAGAAAAACATCATGGCGTGGTGTGAATAGGGGGGCCTGAATCAGGATAGGCAGTGAGTGGCAATATAGGATGGTGTAAAGCACCACGGGGTGGTCAGCATGGGGAGGTGAGGAAACATGCAGTGGAAAGTAGGATAGGTTTCTGAAAAACATCGCAGTGTGGTACACATTCTAAGGGTTTCTAACAGGCCATTCACTAGTAGAAGTTTGAAAAAAATCACGGGGTGGTGTGAATCGGAGGGCCTGAATCAGGATAGGCAGTGAGTAGCAATGTAGGATGGAGAAAAGCACCACAGGGTGGTCAATATGGGTAGGTCAGGAAACATGCAGTGGCAATATAGTATAGGTTCCTGAAAAACATTGTGGTGTGGTGCGCATTGTAAGGGTTTCTAACAGGCCATTCACTAGTAGGAGTGAGAAAAATATAACGGGTGGTGTGAATCGGAGGGCCTGAATCAGGATAGGCAGTGAGTGGCAATGTAGGATGGAGAAAAGCTCCACGGGGTGATCAGCATGGGGAGGTCAGGAAACATTCAGTGGCAATGTAGGATAGTTTTCTGAAAAACATCACGGGGTGGATCGCATTGTAAGGCTTTCTAACAGGCCATTCACTAGTAGGAGTGAGAAAAACATCAAGGGTTGGTGTGAATCAGATGTTCTGAACAAGTTTGGCAGTGAGTGGCAATGTAGGATGGAGAAAAGCACCAGGGGTGGTCAGCATGGGGAGGTCAGGAAACATGCATTGCCAATGTAGGATAGGTTTCTGAAAAACTTTGCGGGGTGTTGTGCATTGTAAGGCTTTCTAACAGGCCATTCACTAGTAGGAGTGAGAAAAACATGACGGGGTGGTGTGAATCGGAAGGCCTGAATTAGGATAGGCAGTGAGTGGCAATGTAAAGTGGAGAAAACACCACGGTCTGGTCAGCATGGGGAAGTCAGGAAACATGCAGTGGTAATGTAGGATAGTTTTCTGAAAAACATCACGGGGTGGTGCGAATTGTAAGGGTTTCAACCAGGCCATTCACTAGCAAGAGTGAGAAATACATCATGGTGTGGTGTGAATCGGACGGCCTGAATCAGGATCGACAGTGAGTGGCAATGTACCATGGAGAAAAGCAACACGGGATGGTCAGGATGGGGAGGTCAGGAAACATGCAGTGGCAATGTAGGATAGGTTTCTGATAAACATCGCGGGATGGTGCGCATTGTAAGGGTTTCTAACAGGCCATTCACTAGTAGGAGTGAGAAATACATCATGGGGTGGTGTGAATCGGAGGGCCTGAATAAGGATAGGCAGTGAGTGGCAATGTAGGATGAAGAATAGCACCATGGGGTTGTCAGCATGGGGAGGTCAGCAACCCTGCAGTGGCAATGTAGGATAGGTTTTCAAAATCATCGCGGAGTGGTGAGCATTGTAAGTGTTTCTAACAGACCATTCATTAGTAGAAGTGAGAAAAACATCACGGGGGGTTGTGAATCGGAGGGTCTGAATTAGGAGAGGCAGTGAGTGGCAATATAGGATGGAGAAAAGCACCACGTGGTGGTCAGCATGGTGATGTCAGGAAACATGCAGTGGCATTGTAGGATAGGTTTCTGATAAACATCGCGGGATGGTGCGCATTGTAAGGGTTTCTAACAGGCCATTCACTATTAGGAGTGAGAAAAACATCATGAGGTGCTGTGAATCGGAAGCGCTGCATCAGGATAGGCAGTATGAATGGCAATGTAGGATGGAGAAAAGCACCACGGGATGGTCAACATAGGGAGGTCAGGAAACATGCAGTGAAAATGTAGGATAGGTTTCTGAAAAACATCGCGGGGTGGTGCGAATTGTAAGGGTTTCTAACAGGCCATGCACTAGTAGGAGTTAGAAATACATCATGGGGTGGTGTGAATTGGAAGGCCTGATTCAGGATAGGCAGTGAGTGGCAATGTAGGATGGAGAAAAGCACCACGGCATGGTGAGCAAGGGGAGGTCAGGAAACATGTAGCAGCAATGTAGTATAGGTTTCTTAAAAACATCGCGGGGTGGTGCGCATTGTAAGGGTTTCTAACAGGCCATTCTCTAGTAGGAGTGAGAAAAACATAACGGGGTGGTGTGAATCGGTGGGCCTGAGTCAGGATAGGCAGTGAGTGGCAATGTAAAGTGGAGAAAACACCACGGTCTGGTCAGCATGGGGAAGTCAGGAAACATGCAGTGGTAATGTAGGATAGTTTTCTGAAAAACATCACGGGGTGGTGCGAATTGTAAGGGTTTCAACCAGGCCATTCACTAGCAAGAGTGAGAAATACAACATGGTGTGGTGTGAATCGGAGGGCCTGAATCAGGATCGACAGTGAGTGGCAATGTACCATGGACAAAAGCAACACGGGTGGTCAGGATGGGGAGGTCAGGAAACATGCAGTGGCAATGTAGGATAGGTTTCTGAAAAACATCGCGGGGTGGTGCGCATTGTAAGGGTTTCTAACAGGCCCTTCACTAGTAGGAGTGAGAAAAACATCATGGGGTTGCGTGAATCGGAAGCGCTGCATTAGGATAGGCAGTGTGAGTGGCAATGTAGGATGGAGAAAAGCACCAAGGGATGGTCAACATAGGGAGCTCAGGAAACATGCAGTGGAAATGGAGGATAGGTTTCTGAAAAACATCGCGGGGTGGTGCGAATTGTAAGGGTTTCTAACAGGCCATTCACTAGTACGAGTTAGAAATATATCATGGGGAGGTGTGAATTGGAAGGCCTGAATCAGGATAGGCAGTGAGTGGCAATGTAGGATGGAGAAAAGCACCACTGGGTGGACAGCATGGAGAGGTCAGGACACATGCAGGGGCAATGTAGGATAGGTTTCTGAAAAGCATCGCAGGGTGGTGCGCATTATAAGGGTATCTATCAGGCCATTCACTAGTAGAAGTGAGAAAAACATCACGGGGTGGTGTGAATTGGAGGGCCTGAATCAGGATAGGCAGTGAGTGGCAAAGTAGAATGGAGAAAAGCACCACAGTGTGGTCAACATGGGGATGTCACGAAACATTCAGTGGCAATGTAGGATAGGTTTCTGAAAAACATCGCGCGGTGTTGCGCGTTGTAAGGGTTTCTAACAGGCCATTCACCAGTAGGAGTGAGAAAAACATCACAGGGTAGTGTGAATCGGAGGCCCTCAATCAGGATAGGCAGTGAGTGGCAATGTAGGATGGAGAAAAGCACCACGGGGTGGTCAGCATGGGGAGGTCAGGAAACATGCAGTGGCAATGTGGGATAGCTTTCTGAAAAACATCGCGGGTTGGTGTGCATTGTATGGTTTCTAACAGGCCATTCACTAGTCCGAGTGAGAAAAACATCACGGCGTGGTGTGAATCGGAGGGCCTGAATCAGGATCGGCAATGAGTAGCAATGTAGGATGGAGAAAAGCACCACAGGGTGGTCAGGATGGGTAGGTCAGGAAACATGCAGTGGCAATGTAGTATAGGTTCCTGAAAAACATCGTGGGGTGGTGCGCATTGTAAGGATTTCTAACAGGCCATTCACTAATAGGAGTGAGAAAAACATCACAGCATGGTGTGAATCGGAGGGCCTGAATTATGATAGGTAGTGACT
The DNA here is from genome assembly GCF_034190915.1 of Cavia porcellus. NCBI lineage: Eukaryota > Metazoa > Chordata > Mammalia > Rodentia > Caviidae > Cavia > Cavia porcellus. The sequence goes on from NW_026947534.1 coordinate 2,876,651, forward strand.
GGCAATGTAGGATGGAGAAAAGCACAGCGGGGTGGTCAGGATCCGGAGGTCATGAAACATGCAGTGGCAATGTAGGATAGGTTTCTGAAATAAAAAGCGGGGTGGTGCGCATTGTAAGGGATTCTAACAAGCCATTCACTAGTAGTGACAAAAACATCATGGCGTGGTGTGAATAGGGGGGCCTGAATCAGGATAGGCAGTGAGTGGCAATGTAGGATGGTGAAAAGCACCACAGGGTGGTCAGCATGGGGAGGTGAGGAAACATGCAGTGGAAAGTAGGATAGGTTTCTGAAAAACATCGCATGTGGTACACATTCTAAGGGTTTCTAACAGGCCATTCACTAGTAGAAGTTTGAAAAAAATCACGGGGTGGTGTGAATCGGAGGGCCTGAATCAGGATAGGCAGTGAGTGGCAATGTAGGATGGAGAAAAGCACCACAGGGTGGTCAAGATGGGTAGGTCAGGAAACATGCAGTGGCAATGCAGGATCCGTTTCTGAACAACATTGTGGGGTTGGGCAAATTGTAAGGGTATCTAACAGGCCATTCACTAGCAAGAGTGAGAAATACATCATGGTGTGGTGTGAATCGGAGGGCCTGAATCAGGATCGACAGTGAGTGGCAATGTACCATGGAGAAAAGCAACACGGGTGGTCAGGATGGGGAGGTCAGAAAACATGCAGTGGCAATGTAGGATAGGTTTCTGAAAAACATCGCGGGGTGGTGCGCATTGTAAGGGTTTCTAACAGGCCATTCACTAGTAGAATTGAGAAAAACATCATGGGGTGGTGTGAATCGGAGGGCCTGAATAAGGATAGGCAGTGAGTGGGAATGTAGGATGAAGAATAGCACCATGGGTTTGTCAGCATGGGGAGGTCAGCAACCCTGCAGTGGCAATGTAGGATAGGTTTTGAAAATCATCGCGGGGTGGTGAGCATTGTAAGTGTTTCTAACAGACCATTCATTAGTAGAAGTGAGAAAAACATCACGGGGGGTTGTGAATCGGAGGGTCTGAATTAGGAGAGGCAGTGAGTGGCAATATAGGATGGAGAAAAGCACCACGTGGTGGTCAGCATGGTGATGTCAGGAAACATGCAGTGGCATTGTACGATAGGTTTCTGATAAACATCGCGGGATGGTGCGCATTGTAAGGGTTTCTAACAGGCCATTCACTATTAGGAGTGAGAAAAACATCATGAGGTGGTGTGAATCGGAAGCGCTGCATCAGGATAGGCAGTATGAATGGCAATGTAGGATGGAGAAAAGCACCACGGGATGGTCAACATAGGGAGGTCAGGAAACATGCAGTGGCAATGTAGTATAGGTTCCTGAAAAACATCGTGGGGTGGTGCGCATTGTAAGGGTTTCTAACAGGCCATTCACTAATAGGAGTGAGAAAAACATCACAGCATGGTGTGAATCGGAGGGCCTGAATTATGATAGGTAGTGACTGGCAATGTAGGATGGAGAAAAGCACCACGGGGTGGTCAGGATCCGGAGGTCATGAAACATGCAGTGGCAATGTAGGATAGGTTTCTGAAATAAAAAGCGGGGTGGTGCGCATTGTAAGGGTTTCTAACAAGCCATTCACTAGTAGTGAGAAAAACATCATGGCGTGGTGTGAATAGGGGGGCCTGAATCAGGATAGGCAGTGAGTGGCAATGTAGGATGGTGAAAAGCACCACGGGGTGGTCAGCATGGGGAGGTGAGGAAACATGCAGTGGAAAGTAGGATAGGTTTCTGAAAAACATCGCATGTGGTACACATTCTAAGGGTTTCTAACAGGCCATTCACTAGTAGAAGTTTGAAAAACATCACGGGGTGGTGTGAATCGGAGGGCCTGAATCAGGATAGGCAGTGACTGGCAATGTAGGATGGAGTAAAGCACCACAGGGTGGTCAAGATGGGTAGGTCAGGAAACATGCAGTGGCAATATAGTATAGGTTCCTGAAAAACATCGTGGTGTGATGCGCATTGTAAGGGTTTCTAACAGGCCATTCACTAGTAGGAGTGAGAAAAATATAACGGGTGGTGTGAATCGGAGGGCCTGAATCAGGATAGGCAGTGAGTGGCAATGTAGGATGGAGAAAAGCTCCACGGGGTGATCAGCATGGGAAGGTCAGGAAACATGCTTTGGCAATGTAGGATAGTTTTCTGAAAAACATCACGGGGTGGTTCGCATTGTAAGGGTTTCTAACAGGCCATTCACTAGTAGGAGTGAGAAAAACATCAAGGGTTGGTGTGAATCAGATGTTCTGAACAAGTTTGGCAGTGAGTGGCAATGTAGGATGGAGAAAACCACCACGGGGTGGTCAGCATGGGGAGGTCAGGAAACATGCATTGCCAAAGTAGGATAGGTTTCTGAAAACTTTGCGGGGTGTTGTGCATTGTAAGGCTTTCTAACAGGCCATTCACTAGTAGGAGTGAGAAAAACATGACGGGGTGGTGTGAATCGGAAGGCCTGAATTAGGATACGCAATGAGTGGCAATGTAAAGTGGAGAAAACACCACGGTCTGTTCAGCATGGGGAAGTCAGGAAACATGCAGTGGTAATGTAGGATAGTTTTCTGAAAAATATCACGGGGTGGTGCGAATTTTAAGGGTTTCAACCTGGCCATTCACTAGCAAGAGTGAGAAATACATCATGGTGTGGTGTGAATCGGAGGGCCTGAATCAGGATCGACAGTGAGTGGCAATGTACCATGGAGAAAAGCAACACGGGTGGTCAGGATGGGGAGGTCAGAAAACATGCAGTGGTAATGTAGGATAGGTTTCTGAAAAACATCGCGGGGTGGTGCGCATTGTAAGGGTTTCTAACAGGCCATTCACTAGTAGAATTGAGAAAAACATCATGGGGTGGTGTGAATCGGAGGGCCTGAATAAGGATAGGCAGTGAGTGGGAATGTAGGATGAAGTATAGCACCATGGGGTTGTCAGCATGGGGAGGTCAGCAACCCTGCAGTGGCAATGTAGGATAGGTTTTGAAAATCATCGCGGGGTGGTGCGCATTGTAAGTGTTTCTAACAGACCATTCACCAGTAGAAGTGAGAAAAACATCACGGGGGGTTGTGAATTGGAGGGTCTGAATTAGGAGAGGCAGTTAGTGGCATTATAGGATGGAGAAAAGCACCACGTGGTTGTCAGCATGGAGATGTCAGGAAACATGCAGTGGCATTGTAGGATAGGTTTCTGATAAACATCGCGGGGTGGTGCGCATTGTAAGGGTTTCTAACAGGCCCTTCACTAGTAGGAGTGAGAAAAACATCATGGGGTTGTGTGAATCGGAAGCGCTGCATTAGGATAGGCAGTGTGAGTGGCAATGTAGGATGGAGAAATGCACCACGGGATGGTCAACATAGGGAGCTCAGGAAACATGCAGTGGAAATGGAGGAATCGTTTCTGAAAAACATCGTGGGGTGGTGCGAATTGTAAGGGTTTCTAACAGGCCATTGACTAGTACGAGTTAGAAATACATCATGGGGTGGTGTGAATTGGAAGGCCTGAATCAGGATAGGCAGTGAGTGGCAATGTAGGATGGAGAAAAGCACCACGGCATGGTGAGCATGGGGAGGTCAGGAAACATGTAGCGGCAATGTAGTATAGGTTTCTTAAAAACATCGCGGGGTGGTGCGCATTGTAAGGGTTTCTAACAGGCCATTCTCTAGTAGGAGTGAGAAAAACATAGCGGGGTGGTGTGAATCGGAGGGCCTAAGTCAGGATAGGCAGTGAGTGGCAATGTAGGATGTAGAAAAACACCACAGGGTGGTCAGCATGGGGAGGTCATGAAACATGCAATGGCAATGTGGGATAGCTTTCTGAAAAACGTCGCGGGTTGGTGTGCATTGTATGGGTTTCTAACAGGCCATTCACTAGTCCGAGTGAGAAAAACATCACGGCGTGGTGTGAATCGGAGGTCCTGAATCAGGATCGGCAGTGAGTAGCAATGTAGGATGGAGTAAAGCACCACAGGGCGGTCAGGATGGGTAGGTCAGGAAACATGCAGTGGCAATGTAGTATAGGTTCCTGAAAAACATCGTGGTGGGGTGCGCATTGTAAGGGTTTCTAACAGGCCATTCACTAATAGGAGTGAGAAAAACATCACGGCGTGGTGTGAATCGGAGGGCCTGAATTAAGATAGGTAGTGACTGGCAATGTAGGATGGAGAAAAGCACCACGGGGTGGTCCGGATCCAGAGGTCATGAAACATGCAGTGGCAATGTAGGATAGGTTTCTGAAAAAAAACAGCGGGGTGGTGCGCATTGTAAGGGTTTCTAACAAGCCATTCACTAGTAGTGAGAAAAACATCATGGCGTGTTGTGAATAGGGGTCCTGAATCAGGATAGGCAGTGAGTGGCAATGTAGGATGGTGAAAAGCACCACGGGGTGGTCAGCATTGGGAGGTTGAGGAAACATGCTGTGGAAAGTAGGATAGGTTTCTGAAAAACATCGTGGTGTGGTACACATTCTAAGGGTTTCTAACAGGCCATTCACTAGTAGGAGTGAAAAGAATATAACGGGGTGGTGTGAATCGGAGGGCCTGAATTAGGAAAGGCAGTGAGTAGCAATGTAAAATGGAGAAAAGCACCGCGGTCTGGTCAGTATGGGGAGGTCAGGAAACATGCAGTGGCAATGTAGGATAGGTTTCAGAAAAACATCGTGGGTGGTGCGCATTGTAAGGGTTTCTAACAGGCCATTCACTAGTAGGAGTGAGAAAAATAAAACGGGGTGGTGTGAATCGGAGGGCCTGAATTAGGATGGGCATTGAGTGGCAATGTAGGATGGTGAAAAGCACGGCACGGTGAGCATGGGAAGGTCAGGAAACATGCAATGGCAATGTAGGATACGTTTCTGAAAAACATCGCGGGGTGGTGCACATTGTAAGGGTTTCTAACACTCCATTCACTAGTAGGAGCGAGAAATACATCATGGGGTGGTGTGAATTGGAAGGCCTGAATCAGGATAGGCAGTGAGTGGCAATGTAGAATGGATAAATGCACCACGGCATGGTGAGCATGGGGAGGTCAGGAAACATGTAGCGGCAATGTAGTATAGGTTTCTGAAAAACATCGTGGGTTGGTATGCATTGTAAGGGTTTCTAACAGGCCATTCACTAGTACGAGTGAGAAAAACATCACGGCGTGGTGTGAATCGGAGGGCCTGAATCAGGATCGGCAGTGAGTGTCAATGTAGGATGGAGAAAAGCACTACTGGGTGGACAGCATGGAGAGGTCAGGACACATGCAGGGGCAATGTAGGATAGGTTTCTGAAAGGCATCGCAGGTTGGTGCGCATTATAAGGGTATCTAACAGGCCATTCACTAGTGGAAGTGAGAAAAACATCACGGGGTGGTGTGAATTGGAGGGCCTGAATCAGGATAGGCAGTGAGTGGCAAAGTAGAATGGAGAAAAGCACCACAGTGTGGTCAACATGGGGATGTCACGAAACATTCAGTGGCAAAGTAGGATAGGTTTCTGAAAAACATCGCGTGGTCTTGCTCATTGTAAGGGTTTCTAACAGGCCATTCACCAGTAGGAGTGAGAAAAACATCACAGGGTAGTGTGAATCGGAGGCCCTAAATCCGGATAGGCAGTGAGTGGCAATGTAGGATGGAGAAAAGCACCACGGGGTGGTCAGCATGGGGAGGTCAGGAAACATGCAGTGGTAATGTGGGATAGCTTTCTGAAAAACATCGCGGGTTGGTGTGCATTGTATGGGTTTCTAACAGGCCATTCACTAGTCCGAGTGAGAAAAACATCACGGCGTGGTGTGAATCGGAGGGCCTGAATCAGGATCGGCAATGAGTAGCAATGTAGGATGGAGAAAAGCACCACAGGGTGGTCAGGATGGGTAGGTCAGGAAACATGCAGTGGCAGTGTAGTATAGGTTCCTGAAAAACATCGTGGGGTGGTGCGCATTGTAAGGGTTTCTAACAGGCCATTCACTAATAGGAGTGAGAAAAACATCACAGCGTGGTGTGAATCGGAGGGCCTGAATTATGATAGGTAGTGACTGGCAATGTAGGCTGGAGAAAAGCACCACGGGGTGGTCAGGATCCGGAGGTCATGAAACATGCAGTGGCAATGTAGGATAGGTTTCTGAAAAAAAAAAGCGGGGTGGTGCGCATTGTAAGGGTTTCTAATAAGCCATTCACTATTAGTTAGAAAAACATCATGGCGTGGTGTGAATAGGGGGGCCTGAATCAGGATAGGCAGTGAGTGGCAATGTAGGATGGTGAAAAGCACCACGGGGTGGTCAGCATGGGGAGGTGAGGAAACATGCAGTGGAAAGTAGGATAGGTTTCTGAAAATCATCGTATGTGGTACACATTCTAAGGGTTTCTAACAGGCCATTCACTAGTAGAAGTTTGAAAAACATCACGGGGTGGTGTGAATCGGAGGGCCTGAATCAGGATAGGCAGTGACTGGCAATGTAGGATGGAGAAAAGCACTACAGGGTGGTCAAGATGGGTAGGTCAGGAAACATGCAGTGGCAATATAGTATAGGTTCCTGAAAAACATCGTGGTGTGGTGCGCATTGTAAGGGTTTCTAACAGGCCATGCACTAGTAGGAGTGAGAAAAATATAACGGGTGGTGTGTATCGGAGGGCCTGAATCAGGATAGGCAGTGAGTGGCAATGTAGGATGGAGAAAAGCTCCACGGGGTGATCAGCATGGGGAGATCAGGAAACATGCAGTGGCAATGTAGGATAGTTTTCTGAAAAACATCACGGGGTGGTTCGCATTGTAAGGGTTTCTAACAGGCCATTCACTAGTAGGAGTGAGAAAAATATAACGGGGTGGTGTGAATCGGAGGGCCTGAATCAGGATAGGCAGTGAGTGGCAATGTAGGACGGAGAAAAGCTCCACGGGGTGATCAGCATGGGGAGGTCAGGAAACATGCAGTGGCAATGTAGGATAGTTTTCTGAAAAACATCACGGGGTGGTTCGCTTTGTAAGGGTTTCTAACAGGCCATTCACTAGTAGGAGTGAGAAAAACATCAAGGGTTTGTGTGAATCAGATGTTCTGAACAAGTTTAGGCAGTGAGTGGCAATGTAGGATGGAGAAAAGCACCACGGCATGGTGAGCAAGGGGAGGTCAGGAAACATGTAGCAGCAATGTAGTATAGGTTTCTTAAAAACATCGCGGGGTGGTGCGCATTGTAAGGGTTTCTAACAGGCCATTCTCTAGTAGGAGTGAGAAAAAAATGGGGTGGTGTGAATCGGTGGGCCTGAGTCAGGATAGGCAGTGAGTGGCAATGTAAAGTGGAGAAAACACCACGGTCTGGTCAGCATGGGGAAGTCAGGAAACATGCAGTGGTAATGTAGGATAGTTTTCTGAAAAACATCACGGGGTGGTGCGAATTGTAAGGGTTTCAACCTGGCCATTCACTAGCAAGAGTGAGAAATACATCATGGTGTGGTGTGAATCAGAGGGCCTGAATCAGGATCGACAGTGAGTGGCAATGTACCATGGACAAAAGCAACACGGGTGGTCAGGATGGGGAGGTCAGGAAACATGCAGTGGCAATGTAGGATAGGTTTCTGAAAAACATCGCGGGGTGGTGCTTATTGTAAGGGTTTCTAACAGGCCCTTCACTAGTAGGAGTGAGAAAAACATCATGGGGTTGCGTGAATCGGAAGCGCTGCATTAGGATAGGCAATGTGAGTGGCAATGTAGGATGGAGAAAAGCACCACGGGATGGTCAACATAGGGAGCTCAGGAAACATGCAGTGGAAATGGAGGATAGGTTTCTGAAAAACATCGCGGGGTGGTGCGAATTGTAAGGGTTTCTAACAGGCCATTCACTAGTACGAGTTAGAAATATATCATGGGGAGGTGTGAATTGGAAGGCCTGAATCAGGATAGGCAGTGAGTGGCAATGTAGGATGGAGAAAAGCACCACTGGGTGGACAGCATGGAGAGGTCAGGACACATGCAGGGGCAATGTAGGATAGGTTTCTGAAAAGCATCGCAGGGTGGTGCGCATTATAAGGGTATCTATCAGGCCATTCACTAGTAGAAGTGAGAAAAACATCACGGGGTGGTGTGAATTGGAGGGCCTGAATCAGGATAGGCAGTGAGTGGCAAAGTAGAATGGAGAAAAGCACCACAGTGTGGTCAACATGGGGATGTCACGAAACATTCAGTGGCAATGTAGGATAGGTTTCTGAAAAACATCGCGCGGTGTTGCGCGTTGTAAGGGTTTCTAACAGGCCATTCACCAGTAGGAGTGAGAAAAACATCACAGGGTAGTGTGTATTGGAGGCCCTCAATCAGGATAGGCAGTGAGTGGCAATGTAGGATGGAGAAAAGCACCACGGGGTGGTCAGCATGGGGAGGTCAGGAAACATGCAGTGGCAATGTGGGATAGCTTTCTGAAAAACATCGCGGGTTGGTGTGCATTGTATGGGTTTCTAACAGGCCATTCACTAGTCCGAGTGAGAAAAACATCACAGCGTGGTGTGAATCGGAGGGCCTGAATCAGGATCGGCAATGAGTAGCAATGTAGGATGGAGAAAAGCACCACAGGGTGGTCAGGATGGGTAGGTCAGGAAACATGCAGTGGCAATGTAGTATAGGTTCCTGAAAAACATCATGGGGTGGTGCGCATTGTAAGGGTTTCTAACAGGCCATTCACTTGTAGGAGTGAGAAAAATATAACGGGTGGTGTGAATCGGAGGGCCTGAATCAGGATAGGCAGTGAGTGGCAATGTAGGATGGAGAAAAGCTCCACGGGGTGATCAGCATGGGGAGGTCAGGAAACATGCAGTGGCAATGTAGGATAGTTTTCTGAAAAACATCACGGGGTGGTTCGCATTGTAAGGGTTTCTAACAGGCCATTCACTAGTAGGAGTGAGAAAAACATCAAGGGTTGGTGTGAATCAGATGTTCTGAACAAGTTTGGCAGTGAGTGGCAATGTAGGATGGAGAAAAGCACCACGGGGTGGTCAGCATGGGGAGGTCAGGAAACATGCATTGCCAATGTAGGATAGGTTTCTGAAAACTTTGCGGGGTGTTGTGCATTGTAAGGCTTTCTAACAGGCCATTCACTAGTAGGAGTGAGAAAAACATGACGGGGTGGTGTGAATCGGAAGGCCTGAATTAGGATACGCAATGAGTGGCAATGTAAAGTGGAGAAAACACCACGGTCTGTTCAGCATGGGGAAGTCAGGAAACATGCAGTGGTAATGTAGGATAGTTTTCTGAAAAATATCACGGGGTGGTGCGAATTGTAAGGGTTTCAACCTGGCCATTCACTAGCAAGAGTGAGAAATACATCATGGTGTGGTGTGAATCGGAGGGCCTGAATCAGGATCGACAGTGAGTGGCAATGTACCATGGAGAAAAGCAACACGGGTGGTCAGGATGGGGAGGTCAGAAAACATGCAGTGGCAATGTAGGATAGGTTTCTGAAAAACATCGCGGGGTGGTGCGCATTGTAAGGGTTTCTAACAGGCCATTCACTAGTAGAATTGAGAAAAACATCATGGGGTGGTGTGAATCGGAGGGCCTGAATAAGGATAGGCAGTGAGTGGGAATGTAGGATGAAGTATAGCACCATGGGGTTGTCAGCATGGGGAGGTCAGCAACCCTGCAGTGGCAATGTAGGATAGGTTTTGAAAATCATCGCGGGGTGGTGCGCATTGTATGTGTTTCTAACAGACCATTCACTAGTAGAAGTGAGAAAAACATCACGGGGGGTTGTGAATTGGAGGGTCTGAATTAGGAGAGGCAGTTAGTGGCATTATAGGATGGAGAAAAGCACCACGTGGTTGTCAGCATGGAGATGTCAGGAAACATGCAGTGGCATTGTAGGATAGGTTTCTGATAAACATCGCGGGGTGGTGCGCATTGTAAGGGTTTCTAACAGGCCCTTCACTAGTAGGAGTGAGAAAACATCACGGGGTTGTGTGAATCGGAAGCGCTGCATTAGGATAGGCAGTGTGAGTGGCAATGTAGGATGGAGAAAAGCACCACGGGATGGTCAACATAGGGAGCTCAGGAAACATGCAGTGGAAATGGAGGAATCGTTTCTGAAAAACATCGCGGGATGGTGCGATTTGTAAGGGTTTCTAACAGGCCATTGACTAGTACGAGTTAGAAATACATCATGGGGTGGTGTGAATTGGAAGGCCTGAATCAGGATAGGCAGTGAGTGGCAATGTAGGATGGAGAAAAGCACCACGGCATGGTGAGCATGGGGAGGTCAGGAAACATGTAGCGGCAATGTAGTATAGGTTTCTTAAAAACATCGCGGGGTGGTGCGCATTGTAAGGGTTTCTAACAGGCCATTCTCTAGTAGGAGTGAGAAAAACATAGCGGGGTGGTGTGAATCGGAGGGCCTGAGTCAGGATAGGCAGTGAGTGGCAATGTAGGATGTAGAAAAACACCACAGGGTGGTCAGCATGGGGAGGTCATGAAACATGCAGTGGCAATGTGGGATAGCTTTCTGAAAAACGTCGCCGGTTGGTGTGCATTGTATGGGTTTCTAACAGGCCATTCACTAGTCCGAGTGAGAAAAACATCACGGCGTGGTGTGAATCGGAGGTCCTGAATCAGGATCGGCAGTGAGTAGCAATGTAGGATGGAGAAAAGCACCACAGGGCGGTCAGGATGGGTAGGTCAGGAAACATGCAGTGGCAATGTAGTATAGGATCCTGAAAAACATCGTGGTGGGGTGCGCATTGTAAGGGTTTCTAACAGGCCATTCACTAATAGGAGTGAGAAAAACATCACGGCGTGGTGTGAATCGGAGGGCCTGAATTAAGATAGGTAGTGACTGGCAATGTAGGATGGAGAAAAGCACCACGGGGTGGTCAGGATCCGGAGGTCATGAAACATGCAGTGGCAATGTAGGATAGGTTTCTGAAAAAAAAACAGCGGGGTGGTGCGCATTGTAAGGGTTTCTAACAAGCCATTCACTAGTAGTGAGAAAAACATCATGGCGTGTTGTGAATAGGGGTCCTGAATCAGGATAGGCAGTGAGTGGCAATGTAGGATGGTGAAAAGCACCAAGGGGTGGTCAGCATTGGGAGGTTGAGGAAACATGCAGTGGAAAGTAGGATAGGTTTCTGAAAAACATCGCGGTGTGGTACACATTCTAAGGGTTTCTAACAGGCCATTCACTAGTAGGAGTGAGAAAAATATAACGGGGTGGTGTGAATCGGAGGGCCTGAATTAGGAAAGGCAGTGAGTAGCAATGTAAAATGGAGAAAAGCACCGCGGTCTGGTCATTATGGGGAGGTCAGGAAACATGCAGTGGCAATGTAGGATAGGTTTCTGAAAAACATCGTGGGTGGTGCGCATTGTAAGGGTTTCTAACAGGCCATTCACTAGTAGGAGTGAGAAAAATAAAACGGGGTGGTGTGAATCGGAGGGCCTGAATTAGGATGGGCATTGAGTGGCAATGTAGGATGGTGAAAAGCACGGCACGGTGAGCATGGGAAGGTCAGGAAACATGCAATGGCAATGTAGGATACGTTTCTGAAAAACATCGCGGGGTGGTGCACATTGTAAGGGTTTCTAACACTCCATTCACTAGTAGGAGCGAGAAATACATCATGGGGTGGTGTGAATTGGAAGGCCTGAATCAGGATAGGCAGTGAGTGGCAATGTAGAATGGATAAATGCACCACGGTATGGTGAGCATGGGGAGGTCAGGAAACATGTAGCGGCAATGTAGTATAGGTTTCTGAAAAACATCGTGGGTTGGTATGCATTGTAAGGGTTTCTAACAGGCCATTCACTAGTACGAGTGAGAAAAACATCACGGCGTGGTGTGAATCGGAGGGCCTGAATCAGGATCGGCAGTGAGTGGCAATGTAGGATGGAGAAAATCACTACTAGGTGGACAGCATGGAGAGGTCAGGACACATGCAGGGGCAATGTAGGATAGGTTTCTGAAAGGCATCGCAGGTTGGTGCGCATTATAAGGGTATCTAACAGGCCATTCACTAGTGGAAGTGAGAAAAACATCACGGGGTGGTGTGAATTGGAGGGCCTGAATCAGGATAGGCAGTGAGTGGCAAAGTAGAATGGAGAAAAGCACCACAGTGTGGTCAACATGGGGATGTCACGAAACATTCAGTGGCAATGTAGGATAGGTTTCTGAAAAACATCGCGTGGTCTTGCGCAATGTAAGGGTTTCTAACATGCCATTCACCAGTAGGAGTGAGAAAAACATCACAGGGTAGTGTGAATAGGAGGCCCTCAATCAGGATAGGCAGTGAGTGGCAATGTAGGATGGAGAAAAGCAAGACAGGGCGGTGAGCTTGGGGAGGTCAGGAAACATGCAGTGCCAATGTAGGATAGGTTTCTGAAAAACATCGTGGAGTGGTGTGCATTGTAAGGGTTTCTAACAGGCCATTCACTAGTAGGAGTGAGAAAAACATCACGGGGTGGTGTGAATCGGAGGGCCTGAATCAGGATAGGCAGTGAGTGGCAATGTAGGACGGAGAAAAGCTCCACGGGGTGATCAGCATGGGGAGGTCAGGAAACATGCAGTGGCAATGTAGGATAGTTTTCTGAAAAACATCACGGGGTGGTTCGCTTTGTAAGGGTTTCTAACAGGCCATTCACTAGTAGGAGTGAGAAAAACATCAAGGGTTTGTGTGAATCAGATGTTCTGAACAAGTTTAGGCAGTGAGTGGCAATGTAGGATGGAGAAAAGCACCACGGCATGGTGAGCAAGGGGAGGTCAGGAAACATGTAGCAGCAATGTAGTATAGGTTTCTTAAAAACATCGCGGGGTGGTGCGCATTGTAAGGGTTTCTAACAGGCCATTCTCTAGTAGGAGTGAGAAAAAAATGGGGTGGTGTGAATCGGTGGGCCTGAGTCAGGATAGGCAGTGAGTGGCAATGTAAAGTGGAGAAAACACCACGGTCTGGTCAGCATGGGGAAGTCAGGAAACATGCAGTGGTAATGTAGGATAGTTTTCTGAAAAACATCACGGGGTGGTGCGAATTGTAAGGGTTTCAACCTGGCCATTCACTAGCAAGAGTGAGAAATACATCATGGTGTGGTGTGAATCAGAGGGCCTGAATCAGGATCGACAGTGAGTGGCAATGTACCATGGACAAAAGCAACACGGGTGGTCAGGATGGGGAGGTCAGGAAACATGCAGTGGCAATGTAGGATAGGTTTCTGAAAAACATCGCGGGGTGGTGCTTATTGTAAGGGTTTCTAACAGGCCCTTCACTAGTAGGAGTGAGAAAAACATCATGGGGTTGCGTGAATCGGAAGCGCTGCATTAGGATAGGCAATGTGAGTGGCAATGTAGGATGGAGAAAAGCACCACGGGATGGTCAACATAGGGAGCTCAGGAAACATGCAGTGGAAATAGAGGATAGGTTTCTGAAAAACATCGCGGGGTGGTGCGAATTGTAAGGGTTTCTAACAGGCCATTCACTAGTACGAGTTAGAAATATATCATGGGGAGGTGTGAATTGGAAGGCCTGAATCAGGATAGGCAGTGAGTGGCAATGTAGGATGGAGAAAAGCACCACTGGGTGGACAGCATGGAGAGGTCAGGACACATGCAGGGGCAATGTAGGATAGGTTTCTGAAAAGCATCGCAGGGTGGTGCGCATTATAAGGGTATCTATCAGGCCATTCACTAGTAGAAGTGAGAAAAACATCACGGGGTGGTGTGAATTGGAGGGCCTGAATCAGGATAGGCAGTGAGTGGCAAAGTAGAATGGAGAAAAGCACCACAGTGTGGTCAACATGGGGATGTCACGAAACATTCAGTGGCAATGTAGGATAGGTTTCTGAAAAACATCGCGCGGTGTTGCGCGTTGTAAGGGTTTCTAACAGGCCATTCACCAGTAGGAGTGAGAAAAACATCACAGGGTAGTGTGTATTGGAGGCCCTCAATCAGGATAGGCAGTGAGTGGCAATGTAGGATGGAGAAAAGCACCACGGGGTGGTCAGCATGGGGAGGTCAGGAAACATGCAGTGGCAATGTGGGATAGCTTTCTGAAAAACATCGCGGGTTGGTGTGCATTGTATGGGTTTCTAACAGGCCATTCACTAGTCCGAGTGAGAAAAACATCACAGCGTGGTGTGAATCGGAGGGCCTGAATCAGGATCGGCAATGAGTAGCAATGTAGGATGGAGAAAAGCACCACAGGGTGGTCAGGATGGGTAGGTCAGGAAACATGCAGTGGCAATGTAGTATAGGTTCCTGAAAAACATCATGGGGTGGTGCGCATTGTAAGGGTTTCTAACAGGCCATTCACTTGTAGGAGTGAGAAAAATATAACGGGTGGTGTGAATCGGAGGGCCTGAATCAGGATAGGCAGTGAGTGGCAATGTAGGATGGAGAAAAGCTCCACGGGGTGATCAGCATGGGGAGGTCAGGAAACATGCAGTGGCAATGTAGGATAGTTTTCTGAAAAACATCACGGGGTGGTTCGCATTGTAAGGGTTTCTAACAGGCCATTCACTAGTAGGAGTGAGAAAAACATCAAGGGTTGGTGTGAATCAGATGTTCTGAACAAGTTTGGCAGTGAGTGGCAATGTAGGATGGAGAAAAGCACCACGGGGTGGTCAGCATGGGGAGGTCAGGAAACATGCATTGCCAATGTAGGATAGGTTTCTGAAAACTTTGCGGGGTGTTGTGCATTGTAAGGCTTTCTAACAGGCCATTCACTAGTAGGAGTGAGAAAAACATGACGGGGTGGTGTGAATCGGAAGGCCTGAATTAGGATACGCAATGAGTGGCAATGTAAAGTGGAGAAAACACCACGGTCTGTTCAGCATGGGGAAGTCAGGAAACATGCAGTGGTAATGTAGGATAGTTTTCTGAAAAATATCACGGGGTGGTGCGAATTGTAAGGGTTTCAACCTGGCCATTCACTAGCAAGAGTGAGAAATACATCATGGTGTGGTGTGAATCGGAGGGCCTGAATCAGGATCGACAGTGAGTGGCAATGTACCATGGAGAAAAGCAACACGGGTGGTCAGGATGGGGAGGTCAGAAAACATGCAGTGGCAATGTAGGATAGGTTTCTGAAAAACATCGCGGGGTGGTGCGCATTGTAAGGGTTTCTAACAGGCCATTCACTAGTAGAATTGAGAAAAACATCATGGGGTGGTGTGAATCGGAGGGCCTGAATAAGGATAGGCAGTGAGTGGGAATGTAGGATGAAGTATAGCACCATGGGGTTGTCAGCATGGGGAGGTCAGCAACCCTGCAGTGGCAATGTAGGATAGGTTTTGAAAATCATCGCGGGGTGGTGCGCATTGTATGTGTTTCTAACAGACCATTCACTAGTAGAAGTGAGAAAAACATCACGGGGGGTTGTGAATTGGAGGGTCTGAATTAGGAGAGGCAGTTAGTGGCATTATAGGATGGAGAAAAGCACCACGTGGTTGTCAGCATGGAGATGTCAGGAAACATGCAGTGGCATTGTAGGATAGGTTTCTGATAAACATCGCGGGGTGGTGCGCATTGTAAGGGTTTCTAACAGGCCCTTCACTAGCAGGAGTGAGAAAACATCACGGGGTTGTGTGAATCGGAAGCGCTGCATTAGGATAGGCAGTGTGAGTGGCAATGTAGGATGGAGAAAAGCACCACGGGATGGTCAACATAGGGAGCTCAGGAAACATGCAGTGGAAATGGAGGAATCGTTTCTGAAAAACATCGCGGGATGGTGCGATTTGTAAGGGTTTCTAACAGGCCATTGACTAGTACGAGTTAGAAATACATCATGGGGTGGTGTCAATTGGAAGGCCTGAATCAGGATAGGCAGTGAGTGGCAATGTAGGATGGAGAAAAGCACCACGGCATGGTGAGCATGGGGAGGTCAGGAAACATGTAGCGGCAATGTAGTATAGGTTTCTTAAAAACATCGCGGGGTGGTGCGCATTGTAAGGGTTTCTAACAGGCCATTCTCTAGTAGGAGTGAGAAAAACATAGCGGGGTGGTATGAATCGGAGGGCCTGAGTCAGGATAGGCAGTGAGTGGCAATGTAGGATGTAGAAAAACACCACAGGGTGGTCAGCATGGGGAGGTCATGAAACATGCAGTGGCAATGTGGGATAGCTTTCTGAAAAACGTCGCCGGTTGGTGTGCATTGTATGGGTTTCTAACAGGCCATTCACTAGTCCGAGTGAGAAAAACATCACGGCGTGGTGTGAATCGGAGGTCCTGAATCAGGATCGGCAGTGAGTAGCAATGTAGGATGGAGAAAAGCACCACAGGGCGGTCAGGATGGGTAGGTCAGGAAACATGCAGTGGCAATGTAGTATAGGATCCTGAAAAACATCGTGGTGGGGTGCGCATTGTAAGGGTTTCTAACAGGCCATTCACTAATAGGAGTGAGAAAAACATCACGGCGTGGTGTGAATCGGAGGGCCTGAATTAAGATAGGTAGTGACTGGCAATGTAGGATGGAGAAAAGCACCACGGGGTGGTCAGGATCCGGAGGTCATGAAACATGCAGTGGCAATGTAGGATAGGTTTCTGAAAAAAAAACAGCGGGGTGGTGCGCATTGTAAGGGTTTCTAACAAGCCATTCACTAGTAGTGAGAAAAACATCATGGCGTGTTGTGAATAGGGGTCCTGAATCAGGATAGGCAGTGAGTGGCAATGTAGGATGGTGAAAAGCACCAAGGGGTGGTCAGCATTGGGAGGTTGAGGAAACATGCAGTGGAAAGTAGGATAGGTTTCTGAAAAACATCGCGGTGTGGTACACATTCTAAGGGTTTCTAACAGGCCATTCACTAGTAGGAGTGAGAAAAATATAACGGGGTGGTGTGAATCGGAGGGCCTGAATTAGGAAAGGCAGTGAGTAGCAATGTAAAATGGAGAAAAGCACCGCGGTCTGGTCATTATGGGGAGGTCAGGAAACATGCAGTGGCAATGTAGGATAGGTTTCTGAAAAACATCGTGGGTGGTGCGCATTGTAAGGGTTTCTAACAGGCCATTCACTAGTAGGAGTGAGAAAAATAAAACGGGGTGGTGTGAATCGGAGGGCCTGAATTAGGATGGGCATTGAGTGGCAATGTAGGATGGTGAAAAGCACGGCACGGTGAGCATGGGAAGGTCAGGAAACATGCAATGGCAATGTAGGATACGTTTCTGAAAAACATCGCGGGGTGGTGCACATTGTAAGGGTTTCTAACACTCCATTCACTAGTAGGAGCGAGAAATACATCATGGGGTGGTGTGAATTGGAAGGCCTGAATCAGGATAGGCAGTGAGTGGCAATGTAGAATGGATAAATGCACCACGGTATGGTGAGCATGGGGAGGTCAGGAAACATGTAGCGGCAATGTAGTATAGGTTTCTGAAAAACATCGTGGGTTGGTATGCATTGTAAGGGTTTCTAACAGGCCATTCACTAGTACGAGTGAGAAAAACATCACGGCGTGGTGTGAATCGGAGGGCCTGAATCAGGATCGGCAGTGAGTGGCAATGTAGGATGGAGAAAATCACTACTAGGTGGACAGCATGGAGTGGTCAGGACACATGCAGGGGCAATGTAGGATAGGTTTCTGAAAGGCATCGCAGGTTGGTGCGCATTATAAGGGTATCTAACAGGCCATTCACTAGTGGAAGTGAGAAAAACATCACGGGGTGGTGTGAATTGGAGGGCCTGAATCAGGATAGGCAGTGAGTGGCAAAGTAGAATGGAGAAAAGCACCACAGTGTGGTCAACATGGGGATGTCACGAAACATTCAGTGGCAATGTAGGATAGGTTTCTGAAAAACATCGCGTGGTCTTGCGCAATGTAAGGGTTTCTAACATGCCATTCACCAGTAGGAGTGAGAAAAACATCACAGGGTAGTGTGAATAGGAGGCCCTCAATCAGGATAGGCAGTGAGTGGCAATGTAGGATGGAGAAAAGCACCACAGGGTGGTCAGCATGGGGAGGTCAGGAAACATGCAGTGGCAATGTGGGATAGCTTTCTGAAAAACATCGCGGGTTGGTGTGCATTGTATGGGTTTCTAACAGGCCATTCACTAGTCCGAGTGAGAAAAACATCATGGCGTGGTGTGAATCGGAGGGCCTGAATCAGGATCGGCAATGAGTACCAATGTAGGATGGAGAAAAGCACCACAGGGTGGTCAGGATGGGTAGGTCAGGAAACATGCAGTGGCAATGTAGTATAGGTTCCGGAAAAACATCGTGGGGTGGTGCGCATTGTAAGGGTTTCTAACAGGCCATTCACTAATAGGAGTGAGAAAAACATCACAGCGTGGTGTGAATCGGAGGGCCTGAATTATGATAGGTAGTGACTGGCAATGTAGGATGGAGAAAAGCACCACGGGGTGGTCAGGATCCGGAGGTCATGAAACATGCAGTGGCAATGTAGGATAGGTTTCTGAAAAAACAAGCGGGGTGGTGCGCATTGTAAGGGTTTCTAACAAGCCATTCACTAGTAGTGAGAAAAACATCATGGCGTGGTGTGAATAGGGGGGCCTGAATCAGGATAGGCAGTGAGTGGCAATGTAGGATGGTGAAAAGCACCACGGGGTGGTCAGCATGGGGAGGTGAGGATACATGCAGTGGAAAGTAGGATAGGTTTCTGAAAAACATCGCAGTGTGGTACATATTCTAAGGGTTTCTAACAGGCCATTCACTAGTAGAAGTTTGAAAAAAATCACGGGGTGGTGTGAATCGGAGGGTCTGAATCAGGATAGGCAGTGAGTGGCAATGTAGGATGGAGAAAAGCACCACAGGGTGGTCAAGATGGGTAGGTCAGGAAACGTGCAGTGGCAATATAGTATAGGTTCCTGAAAAACATCGTGGTGTGGTTCGCATTGTAAGGGTTTCTAACAGGCCATTCACTAGTAGGAGTGAGAAAAATATAACGGGTGGTGTGAATCGGAGGGACTGAATCAGGATAGGCAGTGAGTGGCAATGTAGGATGGAGAAAAGCTCCATGGGGTGATCAGCATGGGGAGGTCAGGAAACATTCAGTGGCAATGTAGGATAGTTTTCTGAAAAACATCACGGGGTGGTTCGCATTGTAAGGCTTTCTAACAGGCCATTCACTAGTAGGAGTGAGAAAAACATCAAGGGTTGGTGTGAATCAGATATTCTGAACAAGTTGGGCAGTGAGTGGCAATGTAGGATGGAGAAAAGCACCACGGGGTGGTCAGCATGGGGAGGTCAGGAAACATGCATTGCCAATGTAGGATAGGTTTCTGAAAAACTTTGCGGGGTGTTGTGCATTGTAAGGCTTTCTAACAGGCCATTCACTAGTAGGAGTGAGAAAAACATGACGGGGTGGTGTGAATCGGAAGGCCTGAATTAGGATAGGCAGTGAGTGGCAATGTAAAGTGGAGAAAACACCACGGTCTGTTCAGCATGGGGAAGTCAGGAAACATGCAGTGGTAATGTAGGATAGTTTTCTGAAAAACATCACGGGGTGGTGCGAATTGTAAGGGTTTCAACCAGGCCATTCACTAGCAAGAGTGAGAAATACATCATGGTGTGGTGTGAATCGGACGGCCTGAATCAGGATCGACAGTGAGTGGCAATGTACCATGGAGAAAAGCAACACGGGATGGTCAGGATGGGGAGGTCAGGAAACATGCAGTGGCAATGTAGGATAGGTTTCTGATAAACATCTCGGGATGGTGCGCATTGTAAGGGTTTCTAACAAGCCATTCACTAGTAGTGAGAAAAACATCATGGCGTGTTGTGAATAGGGGTCCTGAATCAGGATAGGCAGTGAGTGGCAATGTAGGATGGTGAAAAGCACCACGGGGTGGTCAGCATTGGGAGGTTGAGGAAACATGCAGTGCAAAGTAGGATAGGTTTCTGAAAAACATCGTGGTGTGGTACACATTCTAAGGGTTTCTAACAGGCCATTCACTAGTAGGAGTGAGAAAAATATAACGGGGTGGTGTGAATCGGAGGGCCTGAATTAGGAAAGGCAGTGAGTAGCAATGTAAAATGGAGAAAAGCACCGCGGTCTGGTCAGTATGGGGAGGTCAGGAAACATGCAGTGGCAATGTAGGATAGGTTTCTTAAAAACATTGTGGGTGGTGCGCATTGTAAGGGTTTCTAACAGGCCATTCACTAGTAGGAGTGAGAAAAATAAAACGGGGTGGTGTGAATCGGAGGGCCTGAATTAGGATGGGCATTGAGTGGCAATGTAGGATGGTGAAAAGCACGGCACGGTGAGCATGGGAAGGTCAGGAAACATGCAATGGCAATGTAGGATACGTTTCTGAAAAACATCGCGGGGTGGTGCACATTGTAAGGGTTTCTAACACTCCATTCACTAGTAGGAGCGAGAAATACATCATGGGGTGGTGTGAATTGGAAGGCCTGAATCAGGATAGGCAGTGAGTGGCAATGTAGAATGGATAAATGCACCACGGTATGGTGAGCATGGGGAGGTCAGGAAACATGTAGCGGCAATGTAGTATAGGTTTCTGAAAAACATCGTGGGTTGGTATGCATTGTAAGGGTTTCTAACAGGCCATTCACTAGTACGAGTGAGAAAAACATCACGGCGTGGTGTGAATCGGAGGGCCTGAATCAGGATCGGCAGTGAGTGTCAATGTAGGATGGAGAAAAGCACTACTGGGTGGACAGCATGGAGAGGTCAGGACACATGCAGGGGCAATGTAGGATAGGTTTCTGAAAGGCATCGCAGGTTGGTGCGCATTATAAGGGTATCTAACAGGCCATTCACTAGTGGAAGTGAGAAAAACATCACGGGGTGGTGTGAATTGGAGGGCCTGAATCAGGATAGGCAGTGAGTGGCAAAGTAGAATGGAGAAAAGCACCACAGTGTGGTCAACATGGGGATGTCACGAAACATTCAGTGGCAATGTAGGATAGGTTTCTGAAAAACATCGCGTGGTCTTGCGCAATGTAAGGGTTTCTAACATGCCATTCACCAGTAGGAGTGAGAAAAACATCACAGGGTAGTGTGAATAGGAGGCCCTCAATCAGGATAGGCAGTGAGTGGCAATGTAGAATGGAGAAAAGCACCACAGGGTGGTCAGCATGGGGAGGTCAGGAAACATGCAGTGGCAATGTGGGATAGCTTTCTGAAAAACATCGCGGGTTGGTGTGCATTGTATGGGTTTCTAACAGGCCATTCACTAGTCCGAGTGAGAAAAACATCATGGCGTGGTGTGAATCGGAGGGCCTGAATCAGGATCGGCAATGAGTACCAATGTAGGATGGAGAAAAGCACCACAGGGTGGTCAGGATGGGTAGGTCAGGAAACATGCAGTGGCAATGTAGTATAGGTTCCTGAAAAACATCGTGGGGTGGTGCGCATTGTGAGGGTTTCTAACAGGCCATTCACTAATAGGAGTGAGAAAAACATCACAGCGTGGTGTGAATCGGAGGGCCTGAATTATGATAGGTAGTGACTGGCAATGTAGGATGGAGAAAAGCACCACGGGGTGGTCAGGATCCGGAGGTCATGAAACATGCAATGGCAATGTAGGATAGGTTTCTGAAAAAACAAGCGAGGTGGTGCGCATTGTAAGGGTTTCTAACAAGCCATTCACTAGTAGTGAGAAAAACATCATGGCGTGGTGTGAATAGGTGGGCCTGAATCAGGATAGGCAGTGAGTGGCAATGTAGGATGGTGAAAAGCACCACGGGGTGGTCAGCATGGGGAGGTGAGGAAACATGCAGTGGAAAGTAGGATAGGTTTCTGAAAAACATCGCAGTGTGGTACACATTCTAAGGGTTTCTAACAGGCCATTCACTAGTAGAAGTTTGAAAAAAATCACGGGGTGGTGTGAATCGGAGGGCCTGAATCAGGATTGGCAGTGAGTGGCAATGTAGGATGGAGAAAAGCACCACAGGGTGGTCAAGATGGGTAGGTCAGGAAACATGCAGTGGCAATATAGTATAGGTTCCTGAAAAACATCGTGGTGTGGTGCGCATTGTAAGGGTTTCTAACAGGCCATTCACTAGTAGGAGTGAGAAAAATATAACGGGTGGTGTGAATCGGAGGGCCTGAATCAGGATAGGCAGTGAGTGGCAATGTAGGATGGAGAAAAGCTCCATGGGGTGATCAGCATTGGGAGGTCAGGAAACATTCAGTGGCAATGTAGGATAGTTTTCTGAAAAACATCACGGGGTGGTTCGCATTGTAAGGGTTTCTAACAGGCCATTCACTAGTAGGAGTGAGAAAAACATCAAGGGTTGGTGTGAATCAGATGTTCTGAACAAGTTTGGCAGTGAGTGGCAATGTAGGATGGAGAAAAGCACCACGGGGTGGTCAGCATGGGGAGGTCAGGAAACATGCATTGCCAATGTAGGATAGGTTTCTGAAAACTTTGCGGGGTGTTGTGCATTGTAAGGCTTTCTAACAGGCCATTCACTAGTAGGAGTGAGAAAAACATGACGGGGTGGTGTGAATCGGAAGGCCTGAATTAGAATACGCAATGAGTGGCAATGTAAAGTGGAGAAAACACCACGGTCTGTTCAGCATGGGGAAGTCAGGAAACATGCAGTGGTAATGTAGGATAGTTTTCTGAAAAATATCACGGGGTGGTGCGAATTGTAAGGGTTTCAACCTGGCCATTCACTAGCAAGAGTGAGAAATACATCATGGTGTGGTGTGAATCGGAGGGCCTGAATCAGGATCGACAGTGAGTGGCAATGTACCATGGAGAAAAGCAACACGGGTGGTCAGGATGGGGAGGTCAGAAAACATGCAGTGGTAATGTAGGATAGGTTTCTGAAAAACATCGCGGGGTGGTGCGCATTGTAAGGGTTTCTAACAGGCCATTCACTAGTAGAATTGAGAAAAATATCATGGGGTGCTGTGAATCCGAGGGCCTGAATAAGGATAGGCAGTGAGTGGGAATGTAGGATGAAGAATAGCACCATGGGGTTGTCAGCATGGGGAGGTCAGCAACCCTGCAGTGGCAATGTAGGATAGGTTTTGAAAATCATCGCGGGGTGGTGCACATTGTAAGTGTTTCTAACAGACCATTCACTAGTAGAAGTGAGAAAAACATCACGAGGGGTTGTGAATTGGAGGGTCTGAATTAGGAGAGGCAGTTAATGGCATTATAGGATGGAGAAAAGCACCACGTGGTTGTCAGCATGGAGATGTCAGGAAACATGCAGTGGCATTGTAGGATAGGTTTCTGATAAACATCGTGGGGTGGTGCGCATTGTAAGGGTTTCTAACAGGCCCTTCACTAGTAGGAGTGAGAAAAACATGTTGTTGTGTGAATCGGAAGCGCTGCATTAGGATAGGCAGTGTGAGTGGCAATGTAGGATGGAGAAAAGCACCACGGGATGGTCAACATAGGGAGCTCAGGAAACATGCAGTGGAAATGGAGGAATCGTTTCTGAAAAACATCGCGGGGTGGTGCGAATTGTAAGGGTTTCTAACAGGCCATTGACTAGTACGAGTTAGAAATACATCATGGGGTGGTGTGAATTGGAAGGCCTGAATCAGGATAGGCAGTGAGTGGCAATGTAGGATGGAGAAAAGCACCACGGCATGGTGAGCATGCGGAGGTCAGGAAACATGTAGCGGCAATGTAGTATAGGTTTCTTAAAAACATCGCGGGGTGGTGCGCATTGTAAGGGTTTCTAACAGGCCATTCTCTAGTAGGAGTGAGAAAAACATAGCGGGGTGGTGTGAATCGGAGGGCCTGAGTCAGGATAGGCAGTGAGTGGCAATGTAGGATGTAGAAAAACACCACAGGGTGGTCAGCATGGGGAGGTCATGAAACATGCAGTGGCAATGTGGGATAGCTTTCTGAAAAACGTCGCAGGTTGGTGTGCATTGTATGGGTTTCTAACAGGCCATTCACTAGTCCGAGTGAGAAAAACATCACGGCGTGGTGTGAATCGGAGGTCCTGAATCAGGATCGGCAGTGAGTAGCAATGTAGGATGGAGAAAAGCACCACAGGGCGGTCAGGATGGGTAGGTCAGGAAACATGCAGTGGCAATGTAGTATAGGTTCCTGAAAAACATCGTGGTGGGGTGCGCATTGTAAGGGTTTCTAACAGGCCATTCACTAATAGGAGTGAGAAAAACATCACGGCGTGGTGTGAATCGGAGGGCCTGAATTAAGATAGGTAGTGACTGGCAATGTAGGATGGAGAAAAGCACCATGGGGTGGTCAGGATCCGGAGGTCATGAAACATGCAGTGGCAATGTAGGATAGGTTTCTGAAAAAAAACAGCGGGGTGGTGCGCATTGTAAGGGTTTCTAACAAGCCATTCACTAGTAGTGAGAAAAACATCATGGCGTGTTGTGAATAGGGGTCCTGAATCAGGATAGGCAGTGTGTGGCAATGTAGGATTGTGAAAAGCACCACGGGGTGGTCAGCATTGGGAGGCTGAGGAAACATGCAGTGGAAAGTAGGATAGGTTTCTGAAAAACATCGTGGTGTGGTACACATTCTAAGGGTTTCTAACAGGCCATTCACTAGTAGGAGTGAGAAAAATATAACGGGGTGGTATGAATCGGAAGGCCTGAATTAGGAAAGGCAGTGAGTAGCAATGTAAAATGGAGAAAAGCACCGCGGTCTGGTCAGTATGGGGAGGTCAGGAAACATGCAGTGGCAATGTAGGATAGGTTTCAGAAAAACATCGTGGGTGGTGCGCATTGTAAGGGTTTCTAACAGGCCATTCACTAGTAGGAGTGAGAAAAATAAAACGGGGTGGTGTGAATCGGAGGGCCTGAATTAGGATGGGCATTGAGTGGCAATGTAGGATGGTGAAAAGCACGGCACGGTGAGCATGGGAAGGTCAGGAAACATGCAATGGCAATGTAGGATACGTTTCTGAAAAACATCGCGGGGTGGTGCACATTGTAAGGGTTTCTAACACTCCATTCACTAGTAGGAGCGAGAAATACATCATGGGGTGGTGTGAATTGGAAGGCCTGAATCAGGATAGGCAGTGAGTGGCAATGTAGAATGGATAAATGCACCACGGCACGGTGAGCATGGGGAGGTCACGAAACATGTAGCGGCAATGTAGTATAGGTTTCTGAAAAACATCGTGGGTTGGTATGCATTGTAAGGGTTTCTAACAGGCCATTCACTAGTACGAGTGAGAAAAACATCACGGCGTGGTGTGAATCGGAGGGCCTGAATCAGGATCGGCAGTGAGTGTCAATGTAGAATGGAGAAAAGCACTACTGGGTGGACAGCATGGAGAGGTCAGGACACATGCAGGGGCAATGTAGGATAGGTTTCTGAAAGGCATCGCAGGGTGGTGCGCATTATAAGGGTATCTAACAGGCCATTCACTAGTGGAAGTGAGAAAAACATCACGGGGTGGTGTGAATTGGAGGGCCTGAATCAGGATAGGCAGTGAGTGGCAAAGTAGAATGGAGAAAAGCACCACAGTGTGGTCAACATGGGGATGTCACGAAACATTCAGTGGCAATGTAGGATAGGTTTCTGAAAAACATCGCGTGGTCTTGCTCATTGTAAGGGTTTCTAACAGGCCATTCACCAGTAGGAGTGAGAAAAACATCACAGGGTAGTGTGAATCGGAGGCCCTCAATCCGGATAGGCAGTGAGTGGCAATGTAGGATGGAGAAAAGCACCACGGGGTGGTCAGCATGGGTAGGTCAGGAAACATGCAGTGGCAATGTAGGATAGTTTTCTGAAAAACATCACGGGGTGGTTCGCATTGTAAGGGTTTCTAACAGGCCATTCACTAGTAGGAGTTAGAAAAACATCAAGGGTTTGTGTGAATCAGATGTTCTGAACAAGTTTAGGCAGTGAGTGGCAATGTAGGATGGAGAAAAGCACCACGGGGTGGTCAGCATGGGGAGGTCAGAAACATGCATTGCCCATGTAGGATAGGTTTCTGAAAAACTTTGCGGGGTGTTGTGCATTGTAAGGCTTTCTAACAGGCCATTCACTAGTAGGAGTGAGAAAAACATGACGGGGTGTTGTGAATCGGAAGGCCTGAATTAGGATATTCAGTGAGTGGCAATGTACCATGGATAAAAGCAACACGGGATGGTCAGGATGGGGAAGTCAGGAAACATGCAGTGGCAATGTAGGATAGGTTTCTAAAAAACATCGCGGAGTGGTGCGCATTGTAAGGGTTTCTAACAGGCCATTCACTAGTAGAATTGAGAAAAACATCATGGGGTGGTATGAATCGGAGGGCCTAATAAGGATAGGCAGTGAGTGGCAATGTAGGCTGAAGAATAGCACCATGGGGTGGTCAGCATCATGAGGTCAGCAACCCTGCAGTGGCAACGTAGGATAGGTTTTGAAAATCATCGCGGGGTGGTGCGCATTGTAAGTGTTTCTAACAGACGATTCACTAGTAGTAGTGAGAAAAACATCATGGGGGGTTGTGAATCGGAGGGTCTGAATTAGGAGAGGCAGTGAGTGGCAATATTGGATGGAGAAAAGCACCACGTGGTGGTCAGCATGGTGATGTCAGGAAACATGCGGTGGCATTGTAGGATAGGTTTCTGTTAAACATCGCGGGATGGTGCGCATTGTAAGGGTTTCTAACAGGCCATTCACTATTAGGAGGGAGAAAAACATCATGAGGTGGTGTGAATCGGAAGCGATGCAACAGGATAGTCAGTGTGAGTGGCAATGTAGGATGGAGAAAAGCACCACGGGATGGTCAACATAGGGAGGTCAGGAAACATGCAGTGAAAATGTAGGATAGGTTTCTGAAAAACCTAGCGGGGTGGTGCGAATTGTGAGGATTTCTAACAGGCCATTAACTAGTAGGAGTTAGAAATACATCATGGGGTGGTGTGAATTGGAAGGCCTGAATCAGGATAGGCAGTGAGTGGCAATGTAGGATGGAGAAAAGCAGCACGGCATTGTGAGCATGGGGAGGTCAGGAAACATGTAGCAGCAATGTAGTATAGGTTTCTTAAAAACATCGCGGGGTGTTGCGCATTGTAACTGTTTGTAACAGATCATTCTCTAGTAGGAGGGAGAAAAACATAACGGGGTGGTGTGAATCGGAGGGCCTGAGTCAGTATAGGCAGTGAGTGGCAATGTAGGATGTAGAAAAACAACACGTGGTGGTCAGCATGGGGAGGCCAGGAAACATGCAGTGGCAATGTGGGATAGCTTTCTGAAAAACATCGCGGGTTGGTGTGCATTGTAAGGGTTTCTAACAGGCCATTCACTAGTCCGAGTGAGAAAAATATAACGGGGTGGTGTGAATCGGAGGACCTGAATCAGGATAGGCAGTGAGTGGAAATGTAGGATGGTGAAAAGCACCCCGGGGTGGTCAGCATGGGGAGGTGAGGAAACATGCAGTGGAAAGTAGGATAGGTTTCTGAAAAACATCGCGGTGTGGTACACATTCTAAGGGTTTCTAACAGGCCATTCACTAGTAGAAGTTTGAAAAACATCACGGGGTGGTGTGAATCGGAGGGCCTGAATCAGGATAGGCAGTGAGTGGCAATGTAGGATGGAGAAAAGCACCACAGGGTGGTCAAGATGGGTAGGTCAGGAAACATGCAGTGGCAATGTAGTATAGGTTCCTGAAAGACATCGTAGGGTAGTGCGCATTGTAAGGGTTTCTAACAGGCCATTCACTAGTAGGAGTGAGAAAAATATAACGGGGTGGTGTGAATTGCAGGGCCTGAATCAGGATAGGCAGTGAGTGGCAATGTAGGATGGAGAAAAGCTCCACGGGGTGATCAGCATGGGGAGGTCAGGAAACATGCACTGGCAATGTAGGATAGTTTTCTGAAAAACATCACGGGGTGGTGCGCATTGTAAGGGTTTCTAACAGGCCATTTACTAGTAGGAGTGAGAAAAACATCAAGGGTTGGTGTGAATCAGATGTTCTGAACAAGTTTAGGCAGTGAGTGGCAATGTAGGATGGAGAAAAGCACCACGGGGTGGTCAGCATGGGGAGGTCAGGAAACTTGCATTGCCAATGTAGGATAGGTTTCTGAAAAAAATTGCGGGGTGTTGTGCATTGTAAGGCTTTCTAACAGGCCATTCACTAGTAGGAGTGAGAAAAACATGACGGGGTGGTGTGAATCGGAAGGCCTGAAATAGGATAGGAAGTGAGTGGTAATGTAAAGTGGAGAAAACACCACGGTCTGGTCAGCATGGGGAAGTCAGGAAACATGCAGTGGTAATGTAGGATAGTTTTCTGAAAAACATCACGGGGTGGTGCGAATTGTAAGGGTTTCAACCAGGCCATTCACTAGCAAGAGTGAGAAATACATCATGGTGTGGTGTGAATCGGAGGGTCTGAATCAGGATCAACAGTGAGTGGCAATGTACCATGGAGAAAAGCAACAGGGGATGGTCAGGATGGGGAGGTCAGGAAACATGCAGTGGCAATGTAGGATAGGTTTCTGAAAAACATCGCGGGGTGGTGCGCATTGTAAGGGTTTCTAACAGGCCATTTACTAGTAGAAGTTTGAAAAACAACCCCGGCGGTGTGAATCGGAGAGCCTGAATCAGGATAGGCAGTGAGTGGCAATGTAGGATGGAGAAAAGCACGGCACGGTGAGCATGGGAAAGTCAGGAAACATGCATTGGCAATGTAGGATACGTTTCTGAAAAACATCGCGGGGTGGTGCACATTGTAAGGGTTTCTAAAACTCCATTCACTAGTAGGAGCGAGAAATACATCTTGGGGTGGTGTGAATTGGAAGGCCTGAATCAGGATAGGCAGTGAGTGGCAATCTAGGATGGAGAAAACCACCACAGGGTGGTCAACATGGGGATGTCACGAAACATTCAGTGGCAATGTAGGATAGGTTTCTGAAAAACATCGCGCGGTGTTGCGCATTGTAAGGGTTTCTAACAGGCCATTCACCAGTAGGAATGAGAAAAACATCACAGGGGAGTGTGAATCGGAGGCCCTCAATCTGGAGAGGCAGTGAGTGGCAATGTAGGATGGTGAAAAGCACCACGTTGTGGTCAGCATAGGGAGGCCAGGAAACAGGCAGTGGCAATGTAGGATAGTTTTCTGAAAAAAATCACGGGGTGGTGCGCATTGTAAGGGTTTCTAACAGGCCATTCACTAATAGGAGTGAGAAAAACATCAACGGGTGGTTTGAATCAGATGTTCTGAACAAGGTTACGCAGTGAGTGGCAATGTAGGTGGAGAAAAGCACCACGGGGTGGTCAGCATGGGGAGGTCAGGAAACATGCATTGCCAATGTAGGATAGGTTTTTGAAAAACATTGCGGGGTGTTGTGCATTGTAAGGCTTTCTAACAGGCCATTCACTAGTAGGAGTGAGAAAAACATGACGGGGTGGTGTGAATCGGAATTCCTTAATTAGTATAGGCAGTGAGTGGCAATGTAAAGTGGAGAAAACACCAAGGTCTGGTCAGCATGGGGAAGTCGGGAAACATGCAGTGGTAATGTAGGATAGTTTTCTGAAAAACATCACGGGGTGGTGCGAATTGTAAGGGTTTCAACCAGGCCATTCACTAGCAAGAGTGAGAAATACATCATGGTGTGGTGTGAATCGGAGGGCCTGAATCAGGATCGACAGTGAGTGGCAATGTACCATGGAGAAAAGCAACACGGGGTGGTGAGGATGGGGAGGTCAGGAAACATGCAGTGGCAATATAGGATAGGTTTCTGAAAAACATCGCGGGTTGGTGCGCATTTTAAGGGTTTCTAACAGGCCGTTCACTAGTCTGAATTGAGAAAAACATCATGGGGTGGTGTGAATCGGAGGGCCTGAATAAGAATAGGCAGTGAGTGGCAATGTAGGATGAAGAATAGCACCATGGGGTGGTCAGCATGTGGAGGTCAGCAACCCTGCAGTGGCAATGTAGGATAGGTTTTGAAAATCATCGCGGGGTGGTGCTCATCGTAAGTGTTTCTAACAGACCATTCACTAGTATTAGTGAGAAAAACATCACAAGGGGTTGTGAATCAGAGGGTCTGAATTAGGAGAGGCAGTGAGTGGCAATATAGGATGGAGAAAAGCACCACGTGGTGGTCAGCATGGAGATGTCAGGAAATATGCAGTGGCATTGTAGGATAGGTTTCTGATAAACATCGCAGGGTGGTGCGCATTGTAAGGGTTTCTAACAGGCCATTCACTAGTAGGAGTTAGAAAAACATCATGGGGTAGTGTGAATCGGAAGCGCTGCATCAGGATAGGCAGTGTGAGTGGCAATGTAGGATGGAGAAAAACACCACGGGATGGTCAAAATAGGGAGCTCAGGAAACATGCAGTGGTAATGTAGGATAGGTTTCTGAAAAACATCGCGGGGTGGTGCAAATTGTAAGGGTTTATAACAGGCTATTCACTAGTAGGAGTGAGAAAAATATCAAGCGGTGGGGTGAATTGGATGTTCTGAATTAGGATAGGCAGTGAATGGCAACGTAGAAAGGAAAAAAGCACCACGGGGTGGTCAGCATGGGGAGGTCAGGAAACACGCATTGGCAATGTAGGATAGGTTTCTGAAAAACATCGCTGGGTGGTGCGCATTGTAAGGCTTTCTAACACGCCATTCACTAGTAGGAGTGAGAAATGTATAACGCGGTGGTGTGAATTGGAAGGCCTGAATCAGGAAAGGCCGTGAGTGGCAATGTAGGATGGAGAAAAGCACCACGGTGTGGTCACCATGGGGAGGTCAGGAAACATGCTGTGGCATTGTAGGATAGGTTTCTGATAAACATCGCAGGGTGGTGCGCATTGTAAGTGTTTCTAACAGGCCATTCACTAGGAGGAGTTAGAAAAACATCATGGTGTAGTGTGAATCGGAAGCGCTGCATCAGGATAGGCAGTGTGAGTGGCAATGTAGGATGGAGAAAAACACCACGGGATGGACAAAATAGGGAGCTCAGGAAACATGCAGTGGTAATGTAGGATAGGTTTCTGAAAAACATCGCGGGGTGGTGCGAATTGTAAGGTTTTATAACAGGCTATTCACTAGTAGGAGTGAGAAAAATATCAAGCGGTGGTGTGAATTGGATGTTCTGAATTAGGATAGGCAGTGAATGGCAACGTAGAAAGGAGAAAAGCACCAAGGGGTGGTCAGCATGGGGAGGTCAGGAAAAACGCATTGGCAATGTAGGATAGGTTTCTGAAAAACATCGCCGGGTGGTGCGCATTGTAAGGCTTTCTAACACGCCATTCACTAGTAGGAGTGAGAAATATATCACGCGGTGGTGTGAATTGGAAGGCCTGAATCAGGAAAGGCCGTGAGTGGCAATGTAGGATGGAGAAAAGCACCACGGTGTGGTCAGCATGGCGAGGTCAGGAAACATGCAGTGGCAATGTAGGATAGGTTTATGAAAAACATCGCTGGGTGGTGAGCATTTTAAGGCTTTCTAAGAGGCCATTCACTAGTAGCAGTGAGAAAATCATCAGGGGTTGTGTGAATCGGAGGACCTGAATTAGGATAGGCAGTGAGCAGCAATGTAGGAAGGAGAAACGCACCACAGGGTTGTCAGGATGGGGAGGTCAGGAAAAATGCAGTGGCAATGTAGTATAGGTTTCTAAAAAACATCGTGGGGTTGGGCGCATTGTAAGGGTTTCCAGCAGGTCATTCACTAGTAGGAGTGAGAAAAACATCACAGGGTGGTGTGAATCCGAGGGCCTGAATTATGATAGGGAGTGAGTGGCAATGTAGCATGGAGAAAAGCACCACGGGGTGGTCAGGATCCGGAAGTCATGAAACCTGCAGTGGCTATTTAGGATAGGTTTCTGAAAAAAAAAAAAAAAGCGGGGTGGAGCGCATTGTAATGGTTTCTAACAGGCCATTCACTAGTAGGAGTGAGAAAAATATCACGGGGTGGTGTGAATCGGAGGGTCTGAATTAGGATAGGCATTGAGTGGCAATGTAGGATGGAAAAAGCACCACAGGGTGGTCATCATGGGGAGGTCAGGAAACATGCATTGGCAATGTAGGATAGGTTTCTGCAAAACATCCCCGGGTGGTGCGCATTCTTTGGCTTTCTAACAGGCCATTCACTAGTAGGGGTGAGAAAAACATCACGGGTTAGTGTGAATAGGGGGGCCTGAATCAGGATACGCAGTGAGTGGCAATGTAGGACGGTGAAAAGGACCATGGGGTGGTCAGCATGGGGAGGTCAGGAAACATGCAGTGGAAATGTAGGATAGGTTTTTGAAAAACATTGCGGGGTGTTGCGCATTGTAAGGGTTTCTAAAAGGCCATTCACTAGTACAAGTTTGAAAAACAACCCCGGCTGGTGTGAATCGGAGGGCCTGAATCAGGATAGGCAGTGAGTGGCAATGTAGGATGGAGAAAAGCACCACAGGGTGGTCAAGATGGGTAGGTCAGGAAACATGCAGTGGCAATGTAGTATAGGTTCCTGAAAGACATCGTAGGGTAGTGCGCATTGTAAGGGTTTCTAACAGGCCATTCACTAGTAGGAGTGAGAAAAATATAACGGGGTGGTGTGAATCGCAGGGCCTGAATCAGGATAGGCAGTGAGTGGCAATGTAGGATGGAGAAAAGCTCCACGGGGTGATCAGCATGGGGAGGTCAGGAAACATGCAGTGGCAATGTAGGATAGTTTTCTGAAAAACATCACGGGGTGGTGCGCATTGTAAGGGTTTCTAACAGGCCATTTACTAGTAGGAGTGAGAAAAACATCAAGGGTTGGTGTGAATCAGATGTTCTGAACAAGTTTAGGCAGTGAGTGGCAATGTAGGATGGAGAAAAGCACCACGGGGTGGTCAGCATGGGGAGGTCAGGAAACTTGCATTGCCAATGTAGGATAGGTTTCTGAAAAAAATTGCGGGGTGTTGTGCATTGTAAGGCTTTCTAACAGGCCATTCACTAGTAGGAGTGAGAAAAACATGACGGAGTGGTGTGAATCGGAAGGCCTGAAATAGGATAGGAAGTGAGTGGTAATGTAAAGTGGAGAAAACACCACGGTCTGGTCAGCATGGGGAAGTCAGGAAACATGCAGTGGTAATGTAGGATAGTTTTCTGAAAAACATCACGGGGTGGTGCGAATTGTAAGGGTTTCAACCAGGCCATTCACTAGCAAGAGTGAGAAATACATCATGGTGTGGTGTGAATCGGAGGGTCTGAATCAGGATCAACAGTGAGTGGCAATGTACCATGGAGAAAAGCAACAGGGGATGGTCAGGATGGGGAGGTCAGGAAACATGCAGTGGCAATGTAGGATAGGTTTCTGAAAAACATCGCGGGGTGGTGCGCATTGTAAGGGTTTCTAACAGGCCATTTACTAGTAGAAGTTTGAAAAACAACCCCGGCGGTGTGAATCGGAGAGCCTGAATCAGGATAGGCAGTGAGTGGCAATGTAGGATGGAGAAAAGCACGGCACGGTGAGCATGGGAAAGTCAGGAAACATGCATTGGCAATGTAGGATACGTTTCTGAAAAACATCGCGGGGTGGTGCACATTGTAAGGGTTTCTAAAACTCCATTCACTAGTAGGAGCGAGAAATACATCTTGGGGTGGTGTGAATTGGAAGGCCTGAATCAGGATAGGCAGTGAGTGGCAATCTAGGATGGAGAAAACCACCACAGGGTGGTCAACATGGGGATGTCACGAAACATTCAGTGGCAATGTAGGATAGGTTTCTGAAAAACATCGCGCGGTGTTGCGCATTGTAAGGGTTTCTAACAGGCCATTCACCAGTAGGAATGAGAAAAACATCACAGGGGAGTGTGAATCGGAGGCCCTCAATCTGGAGAGGCAGTGAGTGGCAATGTAGGATGGTGAAAAGCACCACGTTGTGGTCAGCATAGGGAGGCCAGGAAACAGGCAGTGGCAATGTAGGATAGTTTTCTGAAAAAAATCACGGGGTGGTGCGCATTGTAAGGGTTTCTAACAGGCCATTCACTAATAGGAGTGAGAAAAACATCAACGGGTGGTTTGAATCAGATGTTCTGAACAAGGTTACGCAGTGAGTGGCAATGTAGGTGGAGAAAAGCACCACGGGGTGGTCAGCATGGGGAGGTCAGGAAACATGCATTGCCAATGTAGGATAGGTTTTTGAAAAACATTGCGGGGTGTTGTGCATTGTAAGGCTTTCTAACAGGCCATTCACTAGTAGGAGTGAGAAAAACATGACGGGGTGGTGTGAATCGGAATTCCTTAATTAGTATAGGCAGTGAGTGGCAATGTAAAGTGGAGAAAACACCAAGGTCTGGTCAGCATGGGGAAGTCGGGAAACATGCAGTGGTAATGTAGGATAGTTTTCTGAAAAACATCACGGGGTGGTGCGAATTGTAAGGGTTTCAACCAGGCCATTCACTAGCAAGAGTGAGAAATACATCATGGTGTGGTGTGAATCGGAGGGCCTGAATCAGGATCGACAGTGAGTGGCAATGTACCATGGAGAAAAGCAACACGGGGTGGTGAGGATGGGGAGGTCAGGAAACATGCAGTGGCAATATAGGATAGGTTTCTGAAAAACATCGCGGGTTGGTGCGCATTTTAAGGGTTTCTAACAGGCCGTTCACTAGTCTGAATTGAGAAAAACATCATGGGGTGGTGTGAATCGGAGGGCCTGAATAAGAATAGGCAGTGAGTGGCAATGTAGGATGAAGAATAGCACCATGGGGTGGTCAGCATGTGGAGGTCAGCAACCCTGCAGTGGCAATGTAGGATAGGTTTTGAAAATCATCGCGGGGTGGTGCTCATCGTAAGTGTTTCTAACAGACCATTCACTAGTATTAGTGAGAAAAACATCACAAGGGGTTGTGAATCAGAGGGTCTGAATTAGGAGAGGCAGTGAGTGGCAATATAGGATGGAGAAAAGCACCACGTGGTGGTCAGCATGGAGATGTCAGGAAATATGCAGTGGCATTGTAGGATAGGTTTCTGATAAACATCGCAGGGTGGTGCGCATTGTAAGGGTTTCTAACAGGCCATTCACTAGTAGGAGTTAGAAAAACATCATGGGGTAGTGTGAATCGGAAGCGCTGCATCAGGATAGGCAGTGTGAGTGGCAATGTAGGATGGAGAAAAACACCACGGGATGGTCAAAATAGGGAGCTCAGGAAACATGCAGTGGTAATGTAGGATAGGTTTCTGAAAAACATCGCGGGGTGGTGCAAATTGTAAGGGTTTATAACAGGCTATTCACTAGTAGGAGTGAGAAAAATATCAAGCGGTGGGGTGAATTGGATGTTCTGAATTAGGATAGGCAGTGAATGGCAACGTAGAAAGGAAAAAAGCACCACGGGGTGGTCAGCATGGGGAGGTCAGGAAACACGCATTGGCAATGTAGGATAGGTTTCTGAAAAACATCGCTGGGTGGTGCGCATTGTAAGGCTTTCTAACACGCCATTCACTAGTAGGAGTGAGAAATGTATAACGCGGTGGTGTGAATTGGAAGGCCTGAATCAGGAAAGGCCGTGAGTGGCAATGTAGGATGGAGAAAAGCACCACGGTGTGGTCACCATGGGGAGGTCAGGAAACATGCTGTGGCATTGTAGGATAGGTTTCTGATAAACATCGCAGGGTGGTGCGCATTGTAAGTGTTTCTAACAGGCCATTCACTAGGAGGAGTTAGAAAAACATCATGGTGTAGTGTGAATCGGAAGCCCTGCATCAGGATAGGCAGTGTGAGTGGCAATGTAGGATGGAGAAAAACACCACGGGATGGACAAAATAGGGAGCTCAGGAAACATGCAGTGGTAATGTAGGATAGGTTTCTGAAAAACATCGCGGGGTGGTGCGAATTGTAAGGGTTTATAACAGGCTATTCACTAGTAGGAGTGAGAAAAATATCAAGCGGTGGTGTGAATTGGATGTTCTGAATTAGGATAGGCAGTGAATGGCAACGTAGAAAGGAGAAAAGCACCAAGGGGTGGTCAGCATGGGGAGGTCAGGAAAAACGCATTGGCAATGTAGGATAGGTTTCTGAAAAACATCGCCGGGTGGTGCGCATTGTAAGGCTTTCTAACACGCCATTCACTAGTAGGAGTGAGAAATATATCACGCGGTGGTGTGAATTGGAAGGCCTGAATCAGGAAAGGCCGTGAGTGGCAATGTAGGATGGAGAAAAGCACCACGGTGTGGTCAGCATGGCGAGGTCAGGAAACATGCAGTGGCAATGTAGGATAGGTTTATGAAAAACATCGCTGGGTGGTGAGCATTTTAAGGCTTTCTAAGAGGCCATTCACTAGTAGCAGTGAGAAAATCATCAGGGGTTGTGTGAATCGGAGGGCCTGAATTAGGATAGGCAGTGAGCAGCAATGTAGGAAGGAGAAACGCACCACAGGGTTGTCAGGATGGGGAGGTCAGGAAAAATGCAGTGGCAATGTAGTATAGGTTTCTAAAAAACATCGTGGGGTTGGGCGCATTGTAAGGGTTTCCAGCAGGTCATTCACTAGTAGGAGTGAGAAAAACATCACAGGGTGGTGTGAATCCGAGGGCCTGAATTATGATAGGGAGTGAGTGGCAATGTAGCATGGAGAAAAGCACCACGGGGTGGTCAGGATCCGGAAGTCATGAAACCTGCAGTGGCTATTTAGGATAGGTTTCTGAAAAAAAAAAAAAGCGGGGTGGAGCGCATTGTAATGGTTTCTAACAGGCCATTCACTAGTAGGAGTGAGAAAAATATCACGGGGTGGTGTGAATCGGAGGGTCTGAATTAGGATAGGCATTGAGTGGCAATGTAGGATGGAAAAAGCACCACAGGGTGGTCATCATGGGGAGGTCAGGAAACATGCATTGGCAATGTAGGATAGGTTTCTGCAAAACATCCCCGGGTGGTGCGCATTCTTTGGCTTTCTAACAGGCCATTCACTAGTAGGGGTGAGAAAAACATCACGGGTTAGTGTGAATAGGGGGGCCTGAATCAGGATACGCAGTGAGTGGCAATGTAGGACGGTGAAAAGGACCATGGGGTGGTCAGCATGGGGAGGTCAGGAAACATGCAGTGGAAATGTAGGATAGGTTTTTGAAAAACATTGCGGGGTGTTGCGCATTGTAAGGGTTTCTAAAAGGCCATTCACTAGTAGAAGTTTGAAAAACAACCCCGGCTGGTGTGAATCGGAGGGCCTCAATCAGAATAGGCAGTGAGTGGCAATGTAGGATCGAGAAAATCCCCACGGCACGGTGAGCATGGGAAGGTCAGGAACCATGCAGTGGCAATGTAGGATACATTTCTGAAAAACATCGCGTTGTGGTGTGCATTGTAAGGGGTTCTAACAGGCCATTCACTAGTAGGAGTGAGAAATACATCATGGGGTGTGTGAATCGGAGGGCCTGAATTAGGATAGGCAGTGAGTGGCAATGTAAAGTGGAGAAAAGCACCACGGTGTGGTGAGCATGGGGAGGTCAGGAAACATGCAGTGGCATTGTAGGATAGTTTTCTGAAAAACATCACGGGGTGGTGCGCATTGTAAGAGATTCTAGCAGGCCATTCACTAGTAAGAGTGAGAAATACATCATGGCATGGTGTGAATCGCAGGGCCGGAATCAGGATCGACAGTGAGTTGCAGTGTACCATGGAGAAAAGCAACACGGGATGGTCAGGATGGGGAGGTCAGGAAACATGCAGTGGCAATTATTATAGGTGTCTGAAAAACATCGCGGGTTGGTGTGCATTGCAAGGGTTTCTAACAGGACATTCACTAGTAGGAGTGAGAAATAATTCAGGGGGTGGTGTGAATTGGAAGGCCTGAATCAGGATAGGCAGTGAGTGGCAATGTAGGATGGAGAAAAGCACCACGGCATGGTGAGCATGGGTAGGTCAGGAAACATGCAGAGGCAATGAAGGATCGGTTAATGAAAAACATCGCGGTGGTGAGAATTGTAAGTGTTTCTAACAGGCCATTCACTAGTAGGAGTGAGAAAAACATCACGGGGTGGTGTGAATCAGAGGGCCTGAATTATAATAGGCAGTGAGTGTCAATGTAGGATGGAGAAAAGCACCATCGGGTGGTCAGGATCGGGTGGTCAGGAAACATGCAGTGGAAATGTAGGATAGGTTTCGGAAAAACATTGCAGGGTGGTGCGCATTGTAAGGGTTTTTAACCAGCCCTTCACTAGTAGAAGTGAGAAAAACATCACGGGGTGGTGTGAATCGCAGGGCCTGAATCAGGATAGGCAGTGAGTGGCAATGTAGGATGGAGAAAAGCTCCACGGGGTGATCAGCATGGGGAGGTCAGGAAACATGCAGTGGCAATGTAGGATAGTTTTCTGAAAAACATCACGGGGTGGTGCGCATTGTAAGGGTTTCTAACAGGCCATTTACTAGTAGGAGTGAGAAAAACATCAAGGGTTGGTGTGAATCAGATGTTCTGAACAAGTTTAGGCAGTGAGTGGCAATGTAGGATGGAGAAAAGCACCACGGGGTGGTCAGCATGGGGAGGTCAGGAAACTTGCATTGCCAATGTAGGATAGGTTTCTGAAAAAAATTGCGGGGTGTTGTGCATTGTAAGGCTTTCTAACAGGCCATTCACTAGTAGGAGTGAGAAAAACATGACGGGGTGGTGTGAATCGGAAGGCCTGAAATAGGATAGGAAGTGAGTGGTAATGTAAAGTGGAGAAAACACCACGGTCTGGTCAGCATGGGGAAGTCAGGAAACATGCAGTGGTAATGTAGGATAGTTTTCTGAAAAACATCACGGGGTGGTGCGAATTGTAAGGGTTTCAACCAGGCCATTCACTAGCAAGAGTGAGAAATACATCATGGTGTGGTGTGAATCGGAGGGTCTGAATCAGGATCAACAGTGAGTGGCAATGTACCATGGAGAAAAGCAACAGGGGATGGTCAGGATGGGGAGGTCAGGAAACATGCAGTGGCAATGTAGGATAGGTTTCTGAAAAACATCGCGGGGTGGTGCGCATTGTAAGGGTTTCTAACAGGCCATTTACTAGTAGAAGTTTGAAAAACAACCCCGGCGGTGTGAATCGGAGAGCCTGAATCAGGATAGGCAGTGAGTGGCAATGTAGGATGGAGAAAAGCACGGCACGGTGAGCATGGGAAAGTCAGGAAACATGCATTGGCAATGTAGGATACGTTTCTGAAAAACATCGCGGGGTGGTGCACATTGTAAGGGTTTCTAACACTCCATTCACTAGTAGGAGCGAGAAATACATCTTGGGGTGGTGTGAATTGGAAGGCCTGAATCAGGATAGGCAGTGAGTGGCAATCTAGGATGGAGAAAACCACCACAGGGTGGTCAACATGGGGATGTCACGAAACATTCAGTGGCAATGTAGGATAGGTTTCTGAAAAACATCGCGCGGTGTTGCGCATTTTAAGGGTTTCTAACAGGCCATTCACCAGTAGGAATGAGAAAAACATCACAGGGGAGTGTGAATCGGAGGCCCTCAATCTGGAGAGGCAGTGAGTGGCAATGTAGGATGGTGAAAAGCACCACGTTGTGGTCAGCATAGGGAGGCCAGGAAACAGGCAGTGGCAATGTAGGATAGTTTTCTGAAAAAAATCACGGGGTGGTGCGCATTGTAAGGGTTTCTAACAGGCCATTCACTAATAGGAGTGAGAAAAACATCAACGGGTGGTTTGAATCAGATGTTCTGAACAAGGTTACGCAGTGAGTGGCAATGTAGGTGGAGAAAAGCACCACGGGGTGGTCAGCATGGGGAGGTCAGGAAACATGCATTGCCAATGTAGGATAGGTTTTTGAAAAACATTGCGGGGTGTTGTGCATTGTAAGGCTTTCTAACAGGCCATTCACTAGTAGGAGTGAGAAAAACATGACGGGGTGGTGTGAATCGGAATTCCTTAATTAGTATAGGCAGTGAGTGGCAATGTAAAGTGGAGAAAACACCAAGGTCTGGTCAGCATGGGGAAGTCGGGAAACATGCAGTGGTAATGTAGGATAGTTTTCTGAAAAACATCACGGGGTGGTGCGAATTGTAAGGGTTTCAACCAGGCCATTCACTAGCAAGAGTGAGAAATACATCATGGTGTGGTGTGAATCGGAGGGCCTGAATCAGGATCGACAGTGAGTGGCAATGTACCATGGAGAAAAGCAACACGGGGTGGTGAGGATGGGGAGGTCAGGAAACATGCAGTGGCAATATAGGATAGGTTTCTGAAAAACATCGCGGGGTGGTGCGCATTTTAAGGGTT
This sequence comes from Cavia porcellus, assembly GCF_034190915.1. NCBI lineage: Eukaryota > Metazoa > Chordata > Mammalia > Rodentia > Caviidae > Cavia > Cavia porcellus. The sequence goes on from NW_026947534.1 coordinate 2,916,609, forward strand.
TCTAACAGGCCGTTCACTAGTCTGAATTGAGAAAAACATCATGGGGTGGTGTGAATCGGAGGGCCTGAATAAGAATAGGCAGTGAGTGGCAATGTAGGATGAAGAATAGCACCATGGGGTGGTCAGCATGTGGAGGTCAGCAACCCTGCAGTGGCAATGTAGGATAGGTTTTGAAAATCATCGCGGGGTGGTGCTCATCGTAAGTGTTTCTAACAGACCATTCACTAGTATTAGTGAGAAAAACATCACAAGGGGTTGTGAATCAGAGGGTCTGAATTAGGAGAGGCAGTGAGTGGCAATATAGGATGGAGAAAAGCACCACGTGGTGGTCAGCATGGAGATGTCAGGAAATATGCAGTGGCATTGTAGGATAGGTTTCTGATAAACATCGCAGGGTGGTGCGCATTGTAAGGGTTTCTAACAGGCCATTCACTAGTAGGAGTTAGAAAAACATCATGGGGTAGTGTGAATCGGAAGCGCTGCATCAGGATAGGCAGTGTGAGTGGCAATGTAGGATGGAGAAAAACACCACGGGATGGTCAAAATAGGGAGCTCAGGAAACATGCAGTGGTAATGTAGGATAGGTTTCTGAAAAACATCGCGGGGTGGTGCAAATTGTAAGGGTTTATAACAGGCTATTCACTAGTAGGAGTGAGAAAAATATCAAGCGGTGGGGTGAATTGGATGTTCTGAATTAGGATAGGCAGTGAATGGCAACGTAGAAAGGAAAAAAGCACCACGGGGTGGTCAGCATGGGGAGGTCAGGAAACACGCATTGGCAATGTAGGATAGGTTTCTGAAAAACATCGCTGGGTGGTGCGCATTGTAAGGCTTTCTAACACGCCATTCACTAGTAGGAGTGAGAAATGTATAACGCGGTGGTGTGAATTGGAAGGCCTGAATCAGGAAAGGCCGTGAGTGGCAATGTAGGATGGAGAAAAGCACCACGGTGTGGTCACCATGGGGAGGTCAGGAAACATGCTGTGGCATTGTAGGATAGGTTTCTGATAAACATCGCAGGGTGGTGCGCATTGTAAGTGTTTCTAACAGGCCATTCACTAGGAGGAGTTAGAAAAACATCATGGTGTAGTGTGAATCGGAAGCGCTGCATCAGGATAGGCAGTGTGAGTGGCAATGTAGGATGGAGAAAAACACCACGGGATGGACAAAATAGGGAGCTCAGGAAACATGCAGTGGTAATGTAGGATAGGTTTCTGAAAAACATCGCGGGGTGGTGCGAATTGTAAGGGTTTATAACAGGCTATTCACTAGTAGGAGTGAGAAAAATATCAAGCGGTGGTGTGAATTGGATGTTCTGAATTAGGATAGGCAGTGAATGGCAACGTAGAAAGGAGAAAAGCACCAAAGGGTGGTCAGCATGGGGAGGTCAGGAAAAACGCATTGGCAATGTAGGATAGGTTTCTGAAAAACATCACCGGGTGGTGCGCATTGTAAGGCTTTCTAACACGCCATTCACTAGTAGGAGTGAGAAATATATCACGCGGTGGTGTGAATTGGAAGGCCTGAATCAGGAAAGGCCGTGAGTGGCAATGTAGGATGGAGAAAAGCACCACGGTGTGGTCAGCATGGCGAGGTCAGGAAACATGCAGTGGCAATGTAGGATAGGTTTATGAAAAACATCGCTGGGTGGTGAGCATTTTAAGGCTTTCTAAGAGGCCATTCACTAGTAGCAGTGAGAAAATCATCAGGGGTTGTGTGAATCGGAGGGCCTGAATTAGGATAGGCAGTGAGCAGCAATGTAGGAAGGAGAAACGCACCACAGGGTTGTCAGGATGGGGAGGTCAGGAAAAATGCAGTGGCAATGTAGTATAGGTTTCTAAAAAACATCGTGGGGTTGGGCGCATTGTAAGGGTTTCCAGCAGGTCATTCACTAGTAGGAGTGAGAAAAACATCACAGGGTGGTGTGAATCCGAGGGCCTGAATTATGATAGGGAGTGAGTGGCAATGTAGCATGGAGAAAAGCACCACGGGGTGGTCAGGATCCGGAAGTCATGAAACCTGCAGTGGCTATTTAGGATAGGTTTCTGAAAAAAAAAAAAGCGGGGTTGAGCGCATTGTAATGGTTTCTAACAGGCCATTCACTAGTAGGAGTGAGAAAAATATCACGGGGTGGTGTGAATCGGAGGGTCTGAATTAGGATAGGCATTGAGTGGCAATGTAGGATGGAAAAAGCACCACAGGGTGGTCATCATGGGGAGGTCAGGAAACATGCATTGGCAATGTAGGATAGGTTTCTGCAAAACATCCCCGGGTGGTGCGCATTCTTTGGCTTTCTAACAGGCCATTCACTAGTAGGGGTGAGAAAAACATCACGGGTTAGTGTGAATAGGGGGGCCTGAATCAGGATACGCAGTGAGTGGCAATGTAGGACGGTGAAAAGGACCATGGGGTGGTCAGCATGGGGAGGTCAGGAAACATGCAGTGGAAATGTAGGATAGGTTTTTGAAAAACATTGCGGGGTGTTGCGCATTGTAAGGGTTTCTAAAAGGCCATTCACTAGTAGAAGTTTGAAAAACAACCCCGGCTGGTGTGAATCGGAGGGCCTCAATCAGAATAGGCAGTGAGTGGCAATGTAGGATCGAGAAAATCCCCACGGCACGGTGAGCATGGGAAGGTCAGGAACCATGCAGTGGCAATGTAGGATACATTTCTGAAAAACATCGCGTTGTGGTGTGCATTGTAAGGGGTTCTAACAGGCCATTCACTAGTAGGAGTGAGAAATACATCATGGGGTGTGTGAATCGGAGGGCCTGAATTAGGATAGGCAGTGAGTGGCAATGTAAAGTGGAGAAAAGCACCACGGTGTGGTGAGCATGGGGAGGTCAGGAAACATGCAGTGGCATTGTAGGATAGTTTTCTGAAAAACATCACGGGGTGGTGCGCATTGTAAGAGATTCTAGCAGGCCATTCACTAGTAAGAGTGAGAAATACATCATGGCATGGTGTGAATCGCAGGGCCGGAATCAGGATCGACAGTGAGTTGCAGTGTACCATGGAGAAAAGCAACACGGGATGGTCAGGATGGGGAGGTCAGGAAACATGCAGTGGCAATTATTATAGGTGTCTGAAAAACATCGCGGGTTGGTGTGCATTGCAAGGGTTTCTAACAGGGCATTCACTAGTAGGAGTGAGAAATAATTCAGGGGGTGGTGTGAATTGGAAGGCCTGAATCAGGATAGGCAGTGAGTGGCAATGTAGGATGGAGAAAAGCACCACGGCATGGTGAGCATGGGTAGGTCAGGAAACATGCAGAGGCAATGAAGGATCGGTTAATGAAAAACATCGCGGTGGTGAGAATTGTAAGTGTTTCTAACAGGCCATTCACTAGTAGGAGTGAGAAAAACATCACGGGGTGGTGTGAATCAGAGGGCCTGAATTATAATAGGCAGTGAGTGTCAATGTAGGATGGAGAAAAGCACCATCGGGTGGTCAGGATCGGGTGGTCAGGAAACATGCAGTGGAAATGTAGGATAGGTTTCGGAAAAACATTGCAGGGTGGTGCGCATTGTAAGGGTTTTTAACCAGCCCTTCACTAGTAGAAGTGAGAAAAACATCACGGGGTGGTGTGAATCGGAGGGCCTGAATCAGGAAGGCCGTGAGTGGCAATGTAGGATGGAGAAAAGCACCATGGTGTGGTCAGCATGGAGAGGTCAGGAAACATGCAGTGGCAATGTAGGATGGGTTTCTGAAAAACATCGCGGGCTGGTGCGCAGTATAAGGATTTCTAACAGGCCAATCACTAGTAGGAGTGAGAAATACATCACGGGGTGGTGTGAATCGGAGGGCCTCAATCAGGATAGGCAGTGAGTGGCAATGTAGGATGGAGAAAAGCACCACGGCATGGTGAGCATGGGGAAGTCAGGACACATGCAGTGGCAATGTGGGATAGGTTTCTGAAAAACATCGCAGGGTGGTGCGCATTGTAAGCGTTTCTAGCAGGCCATTCACTAGTAGAAGTGAGAAAAACATCACGAGGTGGTGTGAATCGGAGGGCCTGAATCAGGATAGGCCGTGAGTGGCAAAGTAGGATGGAGAAAAGCACCACGGTGTGGTCAGCATGGGGAGATCTGGAAACATGCAGTGGCAATGTAGGATAGGTTTCCGAAAAACATCGCGGGGTAGTGCACCTTGTAAGGGATTTCAACAGGCCATTCACTAGTAGGAGTGAGAAATACATCTTGGTGAGGTGTGAATTGGAGGGCCTGAATCAAATAGACAGAGAGTGGCAATGTAGCATGGAGAAAAGCACCACAGGTTGGTGAGCATGGGAAGGTAAGGAAATATGCAATGGCAAAGTAGGATAGGTTTCTGAAAAACATCGGGGGGTGGTGCGCATTGTAAGGGTTTTTAAAAAGCCATTCAGAAGTAGGAGTGAAAAAAACATCACGGGGTTGTGTGAATCGGACGGCCTGATTTAGGATAGGCTGTGAGAGGCAATGTAGGATGGAGAAAAATACCCCAGGTTTGTCAGCATGTGGAGGAAAGGAAACATGCAATGGCAAAGTAGGATAGGTTTCTGAAAAACATCGCAGGGTGCAAAGAATTGTAAGGGTTTCTAACAGGCCATTCACTAGTAGGAGTGAGAAATACATCATGGTGTGGTGTGAATCAGAGGGCCTGAATTAGGATAGGCAGTGAGTGGCAATGTAGGATGGAGAAAAGCTCCACGTGGTGGTCAGCATGGGGAAGTCAGGAAACATGCAGTGGCAATGTAGGATAGGTTTCTGAAAAACAACGCGGGTTGTGCACATTGTAAGGGTTTCTAACAGGCCATTCAATTGTAGGAGTGAGAAAAACGTCGAGGGATGGTGTGAATCAGTGGGCCTGTATCAGTATAGGCAGTGCGTGGCAATGTAACATGGACAAAAGCACCAGGGCTGGTCCCCATGGGGAGCTCAGGAAACATGCAGTGGAAATGGAGGATAGGTTTCTGAAAAACATTGCGGGGTGGTGCGAATTGTAAGCATTTCTAACAGGCCATTCACTAGTAGGAGTTAGAAATTCATCATGGGGTGGTGTGAATTGGAAGGCCTGAATCAGGATAGGCAGTGAGTGGCAGTGTAGGATTGAGAAAAGCACCACGGCATGGTGAGCATGGGGAGGTCAGGAAACATGTAGCGGCAATGTAGTATAGGTTTCTTAAAAACATCGCGGGGTGGTGCGCATTGTAAGGGTTTCTAACGGGCCATTCTCTAGTAGGAGTGAGAAAAACATAACGGGGTGGTGTGAATCGGAGGGCCTGAGTCAGGATAGGCAGTGAGTGGCAATGTAGGATGTAGAAAAACACCACGGGGTGGTCAGCATGGGGAGGTCAGGAAACATGCAGTGGCAATGTGGGATAGCTTTCTGAAAAACATCGCGGGTTTGTGTGCATTGGATGAGTTTCTAACAGGCCATTCACTAGTCCGAGTGAGAAAAACATCACGGCGTGGTGTGAATCGGAGGGCCTGAATCAGGATCGGCAGTGAGTAGCAATGTAGGACGGAGAAAAGCATCCCAGGGTGGTCAGGATGGGTAGGTCAGGAAACATGCAGTGGCAATGTAGGATAGTTTCCTGAAAAACATCGTGGGGTGGTGCGCATTGTAAGGGTTTCTAACAGGTCATTCACTAATAGGAGTGAGAAAAACATCACGGCGTGGTGTGAATCGGAGGGCCTGAATTAAGATAGGTAGTGACTGGCAATGTAGGATGGAGAAAAGCACCACGGGGTGGTCAGGATCCGGAGGTCATGAAACATGCAGTGGCAATGTAGGATAGGTTTCTGAAAAAAAAAGCGGGGTGGTGCCCATTGTAAGGGTTTCTAACAAGCCATTCACCAGTAGTGAGAAAAACATCATGGCGTGTTGTGAATAGGTGCGCTTGAATCAGGATAGGCAGTGAGTGTCAATGTAGGTTGGTGAAAAGCACCACGGGGTGGTCAGCATGGGGAGGTGAGGAAACATGCAGTGGAAAGTAGGATAGGTTTCTGAAAATCATCGCGGTGTGGTACACATTCTAAGGGTTTCTAACAGGCCATTCACTAGTCGAGTGAGAAAAATATAACGGGGTCGTGTGAATCGGAGGGCCTGAATCAGGATAGGCAGTGAGTGGCAATGTAGGATGGAGAAAAGCTCCACGGGGTGGTCATCATGGGGAGGTCAGGAAACATGCATTGACAATGTAGGATAGGTTTCTGAAAAATATCCCCAGGTGGTGCGCATTGTTAGGCTTTCTGACAGCCTATTCACTAGTAGGAGTAAGAGAAACATCACGAGGTGGTGTGAATAGGGGGGCCTGAATCAGGATAGGTAGTGAGTGGCAATGTAGGATGATGAAAAGCACCATGGGGTGGTCAGCATGCGGAGGTCAGGAAACATGCAGTGGAAATGTAGGATAGGTTTCTGAAAAACATCGCGGGGTGGTGCGCATTGTAAGGGTTTCTAACAGGCCATTTACTAGTAGAAGTTTGAAAAACAACCCCGTGTGGTGTGAATCGGAGAGCCTGAATCAGCATAGGCAGTGAGTGGCAATGTAGGATGGAGAAATCATGGCACGGTGAGCATGGGAAGGTCAGGAAACATGCAGTGGCAATGTAGGATAGGTTTCTGAAAAACATCGTGGGGTGGTGCACATTGTAAGGGTTTCTAACAGGCTTTTCGCTAGTAGGAGGTGAGAAAAACATCATGGGGTGGTTTGAATCAGATGTTCTAATTAGGATAGGCAGTGAGTTGCAATGTAGGATGGAGAAAAGCACCACAGGGTGGTCATCATGGGGAGGTCAGGACACATGCAGTGGCAATGTAGGATAGGTTTCTGAAAAACATCGCTGGGTGGTGCACATTGTAAGGGTTTCTAACAGGCGTTTCACTAGTAGGAGTGAGAAAAACATCATGGGGTGGTTTGAATCAGATGTTCTAATTAGGATAGGCAGTGAGTGGCAATGTAACATGGAGAAAAGCACCACGGGGTGGTCATCATGGCGAGGTCAGGACACATGCAGTGGCAATGTAGGATAGGTTTCTGAAAAACATCGCGGGGTGGTGCACATTGTAGGGGTTTCTAACAGGCTTTTCACTAGTAGGAGTGAGAAAAACATCACAGGGTGGTATGAATCGGAGGGCCTGAATTATGATAGGCAGTGAGTGGCAATGTAGCATGGAGAAAAGCACCACGGGGTAGTCACCATGGGGAGGACAGGCAACATGCAGTGGCAATGTAGGATAGTTTTCTGGGAAAAATCACGGGGTGGTGGGCATTGTAAGGGTTTCTAACAGGCCTTTCACTAGTAGGAGTGAGAAAAACATCACGGGGTGGTGTGAATCATATGTTCTGAATTAGGATAGGCAGTGAGTGGCAATGTAGGATGGAGAAAAGCACCACGGTGTGTTCAGCATGGGGAGGTCAGGAAACATGCAGTGGCAACGTACGATAGGTTTCTGAAAAAAACAGCGGGGTGGTGCGCATTGGAAGGGTTTCTAACAGGCCATTCACTAGTAGAAGTGAGAAATACATCACGGCGTGGTGTGAATCAGAGCGCCTGATTTAGGATAGGCAGTGAGTTGCAATGTGGGATGGAGAAAAGCACCACGGTGTGGTCAGCATGAGGAGGTCAGAAAACATGCAGTGGCAAGCTAGGATAGTTTTCTGAAAATCATCACGGGGTGGTGCCCATTGTAAGGCTTCCTAACAGGTCATTCACTAGTAGGAGTGAGAAAAACATCACGGGGTGGTGGAATCGGAGGACCTGAATTAGAATAGGCAGTAAGTATCAATGAAAAATGGAGAAAAGCACCACGGTGTGGTCAGCATGGGGAGGTCAGGAAACATGTAGTGTCAAGGTAGGATAGGTTTCTGATAAACATCGCTGGGTGGTGCGCATTGTAAGGGTTTCTAACAGGCCATTCATTAGTAGGAGTGAGAAAAACATAACGTGGTGGTGTGAATCGGTGGGCCGGAATTAGAATAGGCAGTGAGTCTCAACATAACATCGAGAAAAGCACCACGGTGTGGTGAGCATGTGGAGGTCAGGACACATGCAGTGGCAATATAGTATAGGTTCCTGAAAAACATCGTGGTGTGGTGCACATTGTAAGGGTTTCTAACAGGCCATTCACTAGTAGGAGTGAGAAAAATATAACGGGGTGGTGTGAATCGGAGGGCCTGAATCAGGATAGGCAGTGAGTGGCAATGTAGGACGGAGAAAAGCTCCACGGGGTGATCAGCATGGGGAGGTCAGGAAACATGCAGTGGCAATGTAGGATAGTTTTCTGAAAAACATCACGGGGTGGTTCGCATTGTAAGGGTTTCTAACAGGCCATTCACTAGTAGGAGTGAGAAAAACATCAAGGGTTTGTGTGAATCAGATGTTCTGAACAAGTTTAGGCAGTGAGTGGCAATGTAGGATGGAGAAAAGCACCACGGGGTGGTCAGCATGGGGAGGTCAGGAAACATGCATTGCCCATGTAGGATAGGTTTCTGAAAAACTTTGCGGGGTGTTGTGCATTGTAAGGCTTTCTAACAGGCCATTCACTAGTAGGAGTGAGAAAAACATGACGGGGTGGTGTGAATCAGAAGGCCTGAATTAGAATATTCAGTGAGTGGCAATGTACCATGGATAAAAGCAACACGGGATGGTCAGGATGGGGAGGTCAGGAAACATGCAGTGGCAATGTAGGATAGGTTTCTAAAAAACATCGCGGAGTGGTGCGCATTGTAAGGGTTTCTAACAGGCCATTCACTAGTAGAATTGAGAAAAACATCATGGGGTGGTATGAATCGGAGGGCCTGAATAAGGATAGGCAGTGAGTGGCAATGTAGGCTGAAGAATAGCACCATGGGGTGGTCAGCATCATGAGGTCAGCAACCCTGCAGTGGCAACGTAGGATAGGTTTTGAAAATCATCGCGGGGTCGTGCGCATTGTAAGTGTTTCTAACAGACGATTCACTAGTAGTAGTGAGAAAAACATCATGGGGGGTTGTGAATCGGAGGGTCTGAATTAGGAGAGGCAGTGAGTGGCAATATTGGATGGAGAAAAGCACCACGTGGTGGTCAGCATGGTGATGTCAGGAAACATGCAGTGGCATTGTAGGATAGGTTTCTGTTAAACATCGCGTGATGGTGCGCATTGTAAGGGTTTCTAACAGGCCATTCAATTGTAGGAATGAGAAAAACGTCGAGGGATGGTGTGAATCAGTGGGCCTGTATCAGTATAGGCAGTGAGTGGCAATGTAACATGGACAAAAGCACCAGGGCTGGTCCCCATGGGGAGGTCGGGAAACATGCAGTGGCAATATAGGATATTTTTCTGAAAAACATCACGGGGTGGTGTGCATTTAAGGGTTTCTAACAGGCCATTCACTAGTAGCAGTGAGAAAACATCACGGGCTTGTGTGAATCGGAGGGCCTGAATCAGGATAGGCAGTGAGTGGAAATGTAGCATGGAGAAAAGCACCACGAGGTGGTCAGGATGGGGAGGTCAGGAAACATGCAGTGGCAATTTAGTATAGGTTTCCGAAAAACATCGGAGGGTGGTGGGCATTGTAAGTGTTTCTAACAGGCCATTCACTAGTAGGAGTGAGAAAAACATCACGGTCTGGTGTGAATCGGAGGGCCTGAATTATGATAGGCAGTGAGTGGCAATGTAGGATGGTGAAAAGCACCTCGGGGTGGACAGCATGGGTAGGTCAGGAAACATGCAGTGGAAATGTAGCATAGGTTTCTGAAAAACATCGCTGGGTGGTGCGCATTGTAAGATTTTCTAACAGACCATTCGCTAGTCGAAGTTTGAAAAACATCACGGGGTGGTGTGAATCGGAGGGCCTGAATCAGGATAGGCAGTGAGCTGCAATGTAGGAAGGAGAAAAGCAGCACAGGGTTGTCAGGAGGGGGAGGTCAGGAAACATGCATTGGCAATGTAGGATAGGTTTCTTAAAAGCATCGCTGGGTGGTGCGCATTGTAAGGGTTTCTAACAGGCCATTCACTAGTAGGAGTGAGAAAAACATCACGGGCTGGTGTGAATCGGAGGGCCTGAATTATGATAGGCAGTGAGGGGCAATGTACGATGGTGAAAAGCACCATGGGCTGGACAGCATGGGTAGGTCAGGAAACATGCAGTGGAAATGTAGCATAGGTTTCTGAAAAACATCGCTGGGTGGTGAGCATTGTAAGATTTTCTAACAGGCCATTCACTAGTAGAAGTTTGTAAAACATCACGGGGTTGTGTGAATCGGAGGGCCGGAATAAGGATAGGCAGTGAGCTGCAATGTAGGAAGGAGAAAAGCACCACAGGGTTGTCAGGATGGGGAGGTAAGGAATCATCCTGTGACAATATAGCGTAGGTTTCTGAAAAACATCGCGGGGTGATGCGCATTGTAAGCGTTTCCAACAGGCCATTCACTACTAGGAGTCAGAAATACATCATGGAGTGGTGTGAAGCAGAGGGCCTGAATCAGGATAGACAGTGAGTGGCAATGTAGCATGGAGAAAAGCACCAACGGTTGTCAGCATTTGGAGGTCAGGAAACATGCAGTGGCATTGTAGGATAGTTTTCTGAAAAACATCACGGGGTGGTGCGCATTGTAAGGGATTCTAGCAGGCCATTCACTAGTAAGAGTGAGAAATACATCATGGTGTGGTGTGAATCGGAGGGTCTGAATCAGGATCGACAGTGAGTTGCAATGTACCATGGAGAAAAGCAACACGGTATGGTCAGGATGGGGAGGTCAGGAAACATGCATAAGCAATGTAGGATAGGTTTCTGAAAAACATCGCGGGGTGGTGCGCATTGTAAGGGTTTCTAACTGGCCATTCACTGGTAGGAGTGAGACAAACATCATGGGGTGGTGTGAATCGGAAGCCCTGAATCAGGATAGGCAGTGTGAGTTGCAATGTAGCATGGAGAAAAGCACCACGGGATGGTCAACATGGGGAGCTCAGGAAACATGCAGTGGCAATGTAGGATAGGTTTCTGAAAAACATCGCGGGGTGGTGCAAATTGTAAGTGTTTCTAACAGGCCATTCACTAGTAGGAGTGAGAAAAATATCACGGGGTGGTGTGAATTGGATGTTCTGAATTAGGATAGGCAGTGAATGGCAACGAAGGAAGGGGAAAAGCACCACGGCGTGGTCACCATGGGGAGGTCAGGAAACACGCATTGGCAAAGTAGGATAGGTTTCTGAAAAATATCGCCGGGTGGTGCGCATTGTAAGGCTATCTAACAGGCCATTCACTAATAGGAGTGAGAAATATATCACGGGGTGGTGTGAATTGGAAGGCCTGAATCAGGATAGTCTGTGAGTGGCAATGTAGGATGGAGAAAAGCATCACGTCCTGGTGAGCATGGGGAGGTCAGGAAACATGCAGTGGCAATTTAGTATAGGTTTCTGAAAAACATCGCGGGTTGGTGTGCATTGTAAGGGTTTCTAACAGGCCATTCACTAGTAGGAGTGAGAAATACTTCACGGGGTTGTGTGAATTGGAAGTCCTGAATCAGGATAGGCAGTGAGTGGAAATGTAGGATGGAGAAAAGCACCACGGCATGGTGAGCATGGGTAGGTCAGGAAACATGCAGTGGCAATGTAGGATAGGTTTCTGAAAAACATCGCGGTGGTGAGAATTGTAAGTGTTTCTAACAGGCCATTCACTAGTAGGAGTGAGAAAAACATCATGGGGTTGTGTGAATCTGAGGGCCTGAATTATAATAGGCAGTGAGTGGTAATGTAGGATGGAGAAAAGCACCACGGTGTGGTCAGCATGGGGAGGTCAGGAAACATGCAGTGGCAATGTAGGATAGGTTTCCGAAAAACATCGCGGGGTAGTGCACCTTGTAAGGGATTCTAACAGGCCATTCACTAGTAGGAGTGAGAAATACATCATGGTGTGGTGTGAATTGGAGGGCCTGAATCAAGATAGACAGTGAGTGGCAATGAAGGATGGAGAAAAGCACCACAGGTTGGTGAGCATGAGGAGGTCAGGAAACAAGCAATGGCAATGTAGGATAAGTTTCTGAAAATCATCGCGGGGTCATTCGCATTGTAATGGTTTGTAGCAGGCCATTCACTAGTAGGAGAGAGAAAACCATCACAGAGTGGTGTAAATCAGAGGGCCTGAATTAGGATAGGCAGTGAGGGCAATGAAGAATGGAGAAAAGCACCACGGGGTGGTCAACATCGGGAGGTCAGGAAACATGCAGTGGCAATGTAGGATAGGTTTCTGAAAAACATCGGGGGGTGGTGCGCATTGTAAGGGTTTTTAACAAGCCATTCAGAAGTAGGAGTGAAAAAAACATCACGGGGTGGTGTAAATCGGACAGCCTGATTTAGGATAGGCTGTGAGTGGCAATGTAGGATGGAGAAAAATACCACAGGTTTGTCAGCATGGGGAGGCAAGGAAACATGCAATGGCAAAGTAGGATAGGTTTCTGAAAATCATCGCGGGGTGCTGAGAATTGTAAGGGTTTCTAACAGGCCATTCACTAGTAGGAGTGAGAAATACATCATGGCGTCCTGTGAATCAGAGGGCCTGAATTAGGATAGGCAGTGAGTGGCAATGTAGGATGGAGAAAAGCACCACGTGGTCGTCAGCATGGGGAAGTCACAAAACATGCAGTGGCAATGTAGGATAGGTTCCTGAAAAACAACGCGGGTGGTGCATATTGTAAGGGTTTCTAACAGGTCATTCACTCGCAGGAGTGAGAAAAACATCACGGGATGGTGTGGATCAGTGGGCCTGAATCAGTATAGGCAGTGAGTGGCAATGTAGGATGGAGAAAAGCACCACGTGGAGGTCAGGATGGCGAGGTCAGGAAACATGCTGTGACAATATAGGGTAAGTTTCTGAAAAACATCGCGGGTTGATGCGCATTGTAAGCGTTTCTAACAGGCCATTCACTACTAGGAGTCAGAAGTACATCATGGTGTGGTGTGAATCAGAGTGCCTGAATCAGGATAGACAGTGAGTGGCAATGTAGCATGGAGAAAAGCACCAACGGTTGTCAGCATGGGGAGGTCAGGAAACATGCAGTGGCAATGAAGGATAGGTTTCTGAATAACATCGCTGGGTGGTGAGCATTTTAAGGCTTTCTAACAGGCCATTCAGTAGTAGGAGTGAGAAAATCATCAGGAATTGTGTGAATCGGATGGCGTGAATTAGGATAGGCAGTGAGCGGCAATGTAGGAAGGAGAAAAGCACCACAGGGTTGTCAGGATGGGGAGGTCAGGAAACATGCAGTGGCAATGTCGGATAGGTTTCTGAAAAACATCGCGGTGGTGAGAATTGTAAGTGTTTCTAACAGGCCATTCACTAGTAGGAGTGAGAAAAACATCACGGGGTTGTGTGAATCTCAGGGCCTCAATTATAATAGGCAGTGATTGGCAATGTAGGATGGAGAAAAGCACCATGGTGTGGTCAGCATGAGGAGGTCAGGAAACATGCAGTGGCAATGTAGGATAGGTTTCCGAAAAACATCGCGGGGTAGTGCACCTTGTAAGGGATTCTAACAGGCCATTCACTAGTAGGAGTGAGAAATACATCATGGTGTGGTGTGAATAGAAGGGCCTGAATCAAGATAGACAGTGAGTGGCAATGAAGGATGGAGAAAAGCACCACAGGTTGGTGAGCATGGGGAGGTCAGGAAACATGCTGTGACAATATAGGGTAGGTTTCTGAAAAACATCGCGCGGTGATGCGCATTGTAAGGGTTTCCAACAGGCCATTCACTAGTAGGAGTGAGAAATACATCATGGTGTGGTGTGAATCAGAGGGCCTGAATCAGGATAGACAGTGAGTGGCAATGTAGCATGGAGAAAAGCACCAGGGTTGGTCCCCATGAGGAGGTCAGGAAACATGCAGTGTCAATGTAGGATATTTTTCTGAAAAACATCATGGGGTGGTGCGCATTTAAGGGTTTCTAATAGGCCATTCACTAGTAGCAGTGAGAAAGAGATCACGGGCTGGTGTGAATCGGAGGGCCTGAATTAGCATAGGCAGTTAGTGGAAATGTAGCATGGAGAAAAGCACCACGAGGTGGTCAGGATGGGGAAGTCAGGAAACATGCAGTGGCAATTTAGTATAGGTTTTTGAAAAACATCGCAGGGTGGTGGGCATTGTAAATGTTTCTAACAGGCCATTCACTAGTAGGAGTGAGAAAAACATCAAGGGCTTGTGTGAATCGGAGGGCCTGAATTATGATAGGCACTGAGTGGCAATGTAGGATGGTGAAAAGCACCCCGGGGTGGACAGCATGGGTAGGTCAGGAAACAAGCAGTGGAAATGTAGCATCGCTGGGTGGTGCGCATTGTAAGATTTTCTAACAGGCCATTCACTAGTAGAAGTTTGAAAAACATCACGGGGTGGTGTGAATCGGAGGGCCTGAATCAGGATAGGCAGTGAGCTGCAATGCAGGAAGGAGAAAAGCACCACAGGGTTGTCAGGATTGGGAGGTCAGGAAAAATGCAGAGGCAAAGTAGTATAGGTTTCTGAAAAACATCGTGGGGTGGGGCGCATTGTGAGGGTTTCCAGCAGGCCATTCACTAGTTGGAGTGATAAAAACATCACGGGGTGGTGTGAATCGGAGGGCCTGAATTTTGATAGAGAGTGAGTGGCTATGTAGGATTGAGAAAAGCACCACGGGGTGGTCAGGATCCGGAGGTCATGAAGCATGCAGTGGCAATATAGGATTGGTTTCTGAAAAAAAAAAGCAGGGTGGAGCGCATTGTAAGGGTTTCTAACAGGCCATTCACTAGTGGGAGTGACAAAAATATCACAGGGTGGTGTGAATCGGAGGTCCTGAATTAGGATAGGCATTGAGTGGCAATGTAGGATGGATAAAGCACCAGAGGGTGGTCAGCATGGGGAGGAGAGGAAATATGCAGTGGCAATGTAGGACAGGTTTCTGAAAAAAAAAAGCGGGTTGGTGCGCATTGTAAGGGTTTCTAACAGGCCATTCACTAGTAGGAGTGAGAAAATCATCACGGGGTGTTGTGAATAGGGGGGCCTGAATCATGATAGGCAGTGAGTGGCAATGTAGGATGGTGAAAAGCACCATGGGGTGGTCAGCATGGGGAGGTCTGGAAACATGCAGTGGAAATGTAGGATAGGTTCCTGAAAAACACCGCTTGGTGGTGCGCATTGTAAGGGATTCTAAAAGGCGATTCACTAGTAGAAATTTGAAAAACAACCCCGGGTGGTGTGAATCGGAGGGCCTGAATTAGGATAGGCAGTGAGTGGCAATGTAAAGTGGAGAAAAGCACCACACTTTGGTCAGCATGGGGAGGTCAGTAAACATGCAGTGGCATTGTAGGATAGTTTTCTGAAAAACATCAAGGGGTGGTACGCATTGTAAGGGATTCTACCAGGCCATTAAATAGTAAGAGTGAGAAATACATCATGGTGTGGTGTGAATCGGAGGGCCTGAATCAGGATCGACAGTGAGTTGCAATGTACCATGGAGAAAAGCAACACGGGATGGTCAGGATGTGGAGGTCAGGAAACATGCATTGGCAATGTAGGATAGGTTTCTGAAAAACATCGCGGGGTGGTGCGCATTGTAAGGGTTTCTAACTGGCCATTCACTGGTAGGAGTGAGAAAAACATCATGGGGTGGTGTGAATCGGAAGCCCTGAATCAGGATAGGCAGTGTTAGTTGCAATGTAGCATGGAGAAAAGCACCACGGCATGGTCAACATGGGGAGCTCAGGAAACATGAAGTGGTAATGTAGGATAGGTTTCTGAAAAACATCGCGGGGTGGTGCAAATTGTAAGGGTTTCTAACAGGCCATTCACTAGTAGGAGTAAGAAAAATATCACTGGGTGGTGTGAATTGGATGTTCTGAATTAGGATAGGCAGTGAATGGCAACGAAGGAAGGAGAAAAGCACCACGGCGTGGTCAGCATGGGGAGGTCAGGAAACACGCATTGGCAAAGTAGGATAGGTTTCTGAAATACATCGCCGGGTGGTGCGCATTGTAAGGCTATCTAACAGGCCATTCACTAGTAGGAGTGAGAAATATATCACGGGGTGGTGTGAATTGGAAGGCCTGAATCAGGATAGTCAGTGAGTGGCAATGTAGGATGGAGAATAGCACCATGGGGTTGTCAGCATGGGGAGGTCAGCAAACCTGCAGTGGCAATGTAGGATAGGTATTGAAAATCATCGCGGGGTGGTGCGCATTGTAAGTGTTTCTAACAGACCATTCACTAGTACAAGTGAGAAAAACATCACGGGGGGTTGTGAATCGGAGGGTCTGAATTAGGAGAGGCAGTGAGTGGCAATATAGGATGGAGAAAAGCACCACGTGGTGGTTAGCATGGAGATGTCAGGAAACATGCAGTGGCATTGTAGGATAGGTTTCTGATAAACATCGCAGGGTGGTGCGCAATGTAAGGGTTTCTAACAGGCCCTTCACTAGTAGGAGTGAGAAAAACATCATGGGATTGTGTGAATCGGAAGCGCTGCATTAGGATAGGCAGTGTGAGTGGCAATGTAGGATGGAGAAAAGCACCACGGGATAGTCAACATAGGGAGCTCAGGAAACATGCAGTGGAAATGGAGGATAGGTTTCTGAAAAACATTGCGGGGTGGTGCGAATTGTAAGCATTTCTAACAGGCCATTCACTAGTAGGAGTTAGAAATACATCATGGGGTGGTGTGAATTGGAAGGCCTGAATCAGGATAGGCAGTGAGTGGCAGTGTAGGATTGAGAAAAGCACCACGGCATGGTGAGCATGGGGAGGTCAGGAAACATGTAGCGGCAATGTAGTATAGGTTTCTTAAAAACATCGCGGGGTGGTGCGCATTGTAAGGGTTTCTAACGGGCCATTCTCTAGTAGGAGTGAGAAAAACATAACGGGGTGGTGTGAATCGGAGGGCCTGAGTCAGGATAGGCAGTGAGTGGCAATGTAGGATGTAGAAAAACACCACGGGGTGGTCAGCATGGGGAGGTCAGGAAACATGCAGTGGCAATGTGGGATAGCTTTCTGAAAAACATCGCGGGTTTGTGTGCATTGGATGAGTTTCTAACAGGCCATTCACCAGTCCGAGTGAGAAAAACATCACGGCGTGGTGTGAATCGGAGGGCAGGAATCAGGATCGGCAGTGAGTAGCAATGTAGGACGGAGAAAAGCATCCCAGGGTGGTCAGGATGGGTAGGTCAGGAAACATGCAGTGGCAATGTTGGATAGTTTCCTGAAAAACATCGTGACGTGGTGCGCATTGTAAGGGTTTCTAACAGGTCATTCACTAATAGGAGTGAGAAAAACATCACGGCGTGGTGTGAATCGGAGGGCCTGAATTAAGATAGGTAGTGACTGGCAATGTAGGATGGAGAAAAGCACCACGGGGTGGTCAGGATCCGGAGGTCATGAAACATGCAGTGGCAATGTAGGATAGGTTTCTGAAAAAAAAAGCGGGGTGGTGCCCATTGTAAGGGTTTCTAACAAGCCATTCACTAGTAGTGAGAAAAACATCATGGCGTGTTGTGAATAGGTGCGCTTGAATCAGGATAGGCAGTGAGTGTCAATGTAGGTTGGTGAAAAGCACCACAGGGTGGTCAGCATGGGGAGGTGAGGAAACATGCAGTGGAAAGTAGGATAGGTTTCTGAAAAACATCGCGGTGTGGTACACATTCTAAGGGTTTCTAAGAGGCCATTCACTAGTCGAGTGAGAAAAATATAACGGGGTCGTGTGAATCGGAGGGCCTGAATCAGGATAGGCAGTGAGTGGCAATGTAGGATGGAGAAAAGCTCCACGGGGTGGTCATCATGGGGAGGTCAGGAAACATGCATTGACAATGTAGGATAGGTTTCTGAAAAATATCCCCAGGTGGTGCGCATTGTTAGGCTTTCTGACAGCCTATTCACTAGTAGGAGTAAGAGAAACATCACGAGGTGGTGTGAATAGGGGGGCCTGAATCAGGATAGGTAGTGAGTGGCAATGTAGGATGGTGAAAAGCACCATGGGGTGGTCAGCATGCGGAGGTCAGGAAACATGCAGTGGAAATGTAGGATAGGTTTCTGAAAAACATCGCGGGGTGGTGCGCATTGTAAGGGTTTCTAACAGGCCATTTACTAGTAGAAGTTTGAAAAACAACCCTGGGTGGTGTGAATCGGAGAGCCTGAATCAGCATAGGCAGTGAGTGGCAATGTAGGATGGAGAAAAGCATGGCACGGTGAGCATGGGAAGGTCAGGAAACATGCAGTGGCAATGTAGGATAGGTTTCTGAAAAACATCGTGGGGTGGTGCACATTGTAAGGGTTTCTAACAGGCTTTTCGCTAGTAGGAGGTGAGAAAAACATCATGGGGTGGTTTGAATCAGATGTTCTAATTAGGATAGGCAGTGAGTGGCAATGTAGGATGGAGAAAAGCACCACAGGGTGGTCATCATGGGGAGGTCAGGACACATGCAGTGGCAATGTAGGATAGGTTTCTGAAAAACATCGCTGGGTGGTGCACATTGTAAGGGTTTCTAACAGGCGTTTCACTAGTAGGAGTGAGAAAAACATCATGGGGTGGTTTGAATCAGATGTTCTAATTAGGATAGGCAGTGAGTGGCAATGTAACATGGAGAAAAGCACCACGGGGTGGTCATCATGGCGAGGTCAGGACACATGCAGTGGCAATGTAGGATAGGTTTCTGAAAAACATCGCGGGGTGGTGCACATTGTAGGGGTTTCTAACAGGCTTTTCACTAGTAGGAGTGAGAAAAACATCACAGGGTGGTATGAATCGGAGGGCCTGAATTATGATAGGCAGTGAGTGGCAATGTAGCATGGAGAAAAGCACCACGGGGTAGTCACCATGGGGAGGACAGGCAACATGCAGTGGCAATGTAGGATAGTTTCCTGGGAAAAATCATGGGGTGGTGGGCATTGTAAGGGTTTCTAACAGGCCTTTCACTAGTAGGAGTGAGAAAAACATCACGGGGTGGTGTGAATCATATGTTCTGAATTAGGATAGGCAGTGAGTGGCAATGTAGGATGGAGAAAAGCACCACGGTGTGTTCAGCATGGGGAGGTCAGGAAACATGCAGTGGCAACCTACGATAGGTTTCTGAAAAAAACAGCGGGGTGGTGCGCATTGGAAGGGTTTCTAACAGGCCATTCACTAGTAGAAGTGAGAAATACATCACGGCGTGGTGTGAATCAGAGCGCCTGATTTAGGATAGGCAGTGAGTTGCAATGTGGGATGGAGAAAAGCACCACGGTGTGGTCAGCATGAGGAGGTCAGAAAACATGCAGTGGCAAGCTAGGATAGTTTTCTGAAAATCATCACGGGGTGGTGCCCATTGTAAGGCTTCCTAACAGGTCATTCACTAGTAGGAGTGAGAAAAACATCACGGGGTGGTGGAATCGGAGGACCTGAATTAGAATAGGCAGTAAGTATCAATGAAAAATGGAGAAAAGCACCACGGTGTGGTCAGCATGGGGAGGTCAGGAAACATGTAGTGTCAAGGTAGGATAGGTTTCTGATAAACATCGCTGGGTGGTGCGCATTGTAAGGGTTTCTAACAGGCCATTCATTAGTAGGAGTGAGAAAAACATAACGTGGTGGTGTGAATCGGTGGGCCGGAATTAGAATAGGAAGTGAGTCTCAACATAACATCGAGAAAAGCACCACGGTGTGGTGAGCAAGTGGAGGTCAGGACACATGCAGGGGCAATGTAGGATAGGTTTCTGAAAAAAACAGCGTGGTGGTGCGCAAGGTAAGTTTTTCTAACAGGCCATTCACTAGTAGGAGTGAGAAAAATATAACAGGGTGGTGTGAATCGGAGGGCCTGAATCAGGATAGGCAGTGAGTGGCAATGTAGGATGGAGAAAAGGACCACGGGGTGGTCAGGATGGGGAGGTCAGGAGACATGCAGTGGCAATGTAGGATAGGTTTCTGAAAAACATTGCAGGGTAGTGCTCATTGTAAGGTTTTCTAAAATGTCTTTCACTAGTAGGAGTGAGAAAAACATCACGGGGTGGTGTGAATCGCAGGGCCTGAACCAGGATTGGCCGTGGGTGGAAATGTAGGATGGAGAAAAGCACCACGGGGTGGTCAGGATGGGGAGGTCAGGAAACATGCAGTGGGAATGCAGGATCGGTTTCTGAAAAACATCGCGGGGTTGGGCGCATTGTAAGTGTATCTCACAGGCCATTCACTATTAGGAGTGAGAAATACATCATGGTGTGGTGTGAATCGGAGGGCCTGAATCAAGTTAGACAGTGAGTGGCAATGTAGAATGGAGAAAAGCACCACGGGTTGGTGAGCATGGGGAGGTCAGGAAACATGCAATGGCAATATAGTATAGGTTTCTGAAAAACATCGCGGGGTTGTGAGCATTGTAAGGGTTTGTATCAGGCCATTCACTTGTAGGAGTGAGAAAAACATCACGGGGTGGTGTGAATCAGAAGGCTTGAATTAGGATAGTTAGTGAGTGGCAATGTAGGATGGAGAAAAGCACCACGGGGTGGTCAACACGGGGAGGTCAGGAAACATGCAATGGCAATGTAGGCTAGGTTTCTGAAAAACATCGCGGTGTGGTGCGCATTGTAAGGGTTTCTAACAAGCCATTCACAAGTAGGAGTGCAAAAATCATCTTGGGGTGGTGTGAATCGGAGGGCCTGAATTAGGATAGGCTGTGAGTGGCAATGTAGGATGGAGAAAAGCACCACGGGATGGTCAGCAGGTGGAGGTCAGGAAACAGGCAGTGGTAATGTAGGATAGGTTTCTGAAAAAGAAAGCGATGTGGTGCGCATTGTAAAGATTTCTAACAGGCCATTCACTAGTACGAGTGAGAAAAACATCACGGGGTGGTGTGAATCGGAGGGCCTGAATTAGGATAGGCAGTGAGTGGCAATGCAGGATGGAGAAAAGCACCACAGGGTGGTCATGAAGGGGAGGTCAGGACCCATGCTTTGGCAATGTAGGATAGGTTTCTGAAAAATATCGCCAGGTGGTGTGCATTGAAAGGCTTTCTAACAGGCCATTCACTAGTAGGAGTGAGAAAAATATCACGGCGTGGTGTGAATCGGAGGGCCTGAATCAGGATAGGCACTGAGTGGCAACGTAGGATGTAGAAAAGTACCACGGGGTGGTCAGCATGGAGAGGTCAGGAAACATGCAGTGGCAATGTGGGATAGTTTTCTGAAAAAAATTACGGGTTGGTGCGCATTGTAACGGTTTCTAACATTCCGTTCACTAGTAGGAGTGAGAAAAATATCACGGCGTGGTGTGAATCGGAGGGCCTGAATCAGGATAGGCAGTGAGTGGCAATGTAGGATGGAGAAAAGCACCACGGGGTGGTCATCATGGGGAGGTCAGGACTCAGGCAGTGGCAATGTAGGATAGGTTTCTGAAAAACATCACTGGTGGTGAGAATTGTATGGGTTTTTAACAGGCCATTCAGTAATAGGGGTGCGAAAAACATCACGGGGTGGTGCGAATCAGATGTTCTGAATTAGGAAAGGCAGTGAGTGGCAATGTAGGATGGACAAAAGCACCACGGGGTGGTCAGCGTTGCGAGGTTACGAAACATGCAGTGGCAATGTAGGATAGGTTTCTGAAAAAAAAAAACGGGGTGTTGCGCATTGTAAAGGTTTCTAACAGGCCATTCACTAGTAGAAGTCAGAAAAACATCACGGGGTGGTGTTAATCAGAGCGCCTGATTTAGGAAAAAGCAGAGAGTGGCAATGTAGGATGGAGAAAAGCACCACGGGGTGGTTAGCATGGGGAGGTCAGGAAACATGCAGTGGCAATGTAGGATAGGTTTCTGAAAAATATCGCGGGGTTGTGCACATTGTAAGGGTTTCTAACAGGCCATTCACTAGTAGGAGTGTGAAATACATTATGGTGCGGTGTGAATCAGAGGGCCAGAATCAGGGTAAACAGTGAGTGGTAATGTAGCATGGAGAAGCACCAGGGTCGTCAGCATGGGGAGGTCAGGAAACATGCAGTGGCGATGTAAGATAAGTTTCTGAAAAAAATCGTGTGTTGGTGTGCATTGAAATGGTTTCTATCAGGCCATTCACTAGCAGGAGTAGAAAAACATCACGGGTTGGTGTGTATCGGAGGGCCTGAATCAGGATAGGCAGTGAGTGGCAATGTAAAATTAAGAAAAGCACCAGGGGGGATCAGCATGGGGAGGTCAGGAAACATGCAGTGGCTATGTAGGATAGGTTTCTGATAAATTTCACATGGTGGTGCACATTGTAAGGTTTCTAACAGGATATTTACTAGTAGGACTGAAAAAAACATCACGGGGTGGTGTGAATCGGAGGGCCTTAATCAGGATAGGCAGTGAGTGGCAATGTAAGATGGAGAAAAGCACCACGGGGTGGTCAGGATGGGGAGGTCAGGAAAAATGCAGGGGCTATGAGGATAGGTATCTGAAAAACATCGTGGGGTGGTGTGCATTGCAAGGGTTTCTAACAGGCCATTAACTAGTAGGAGTGAAAAATATATCATGCTGTGATGTGAATCGGAGGACCTGAATCAGGATAGGCAGTGAGTGGTAATATAAAATGAAGAAAAGCACCACGGGTTGGTCAGCATGGGGAGGTCAGGAAACATGAAATGGCAATGTAGGATACGTTTCTGAAAAACATCGCGGGGTGGTGAGAATTGTAAGGGTTTCTAACAGGCCAATGACTAGTAGGAGCGAGAAAATCATCACGGTGTGGTGTGAATCAGAAGTGCTGAATCAGGATAGGCAGTAAGTGGGAATGTAGGATGGAGAAAAGCACCAGGGGTAGTCAGCATGTGGAGGGCAGGAAACATGCAGTGGCAATGTAAGATATTTTTCTGAAAAACATCACGGGGTGGTGTGCATTGTAAGGGTTTCTAACAGGCCATTCACGAGTAGGAGTGAGAAAAACAACACGGGATGGTGTGAATCAGATGTTCTGAATTAGAATAGGCAGTGATTGGCAATGTAGCGTGGAGAAAAGCACCACAAGTTGGTCAGGATGGGGAGGTCAGGAAACATGCAGTGGCAATGTATGATAGGTTTCTGAAAAACTTCGTGGGGTGGTGCGCATTGTAAGTGTTTATAACAGGCCATTCACTATTAGGACTTAGAAAAACATCCCGGGTTAGTGTGAATCGGACGTCCTGAATTAGCATAGGCAGTGAGTGGCAATGTAGGATGAAGAAAAGCACCACGGGGTGGTCTGCATCGGGACGTCAGAAAACATGCAGTGGCAATGTAGGATAGGTTTTGAAAATCATCGCGGGGCGGTGCGCATTGTAAGGGTTTCTAACAGGCCATTCACTAGTAGGAGTGAGAAAAACATCACGGGGTGGTGTGAATCAGAGGGCCTGAATCTGTATAGGCAGTGAGTGGCAATGTAGGATGGAGAAAAGCACCACGGAGTGGTCAGCATGGTGTGGTCAGGAAACATGAAGTGGCAATGTAGGATAGGTTTCTGAAAAACAACGCGGGTGGTGCGCATTTTAAGGGTTTCTAACATGCCATTCACTAGTACGAGTGAGAAAAACATCACGGGGTGATGTGAATCGGAGGGCCTGAATTAGGATAGGCAGTGAATGGCAATGTAGGATGGAGAAAAGCACCACGGGGTGGTTAGGATAAGGAGGTCAGGAAACATGCAGTGGCAATGTAGGAGAGGTTTCTGAAAAACATCGCGGGGTGGTGCACATTGCAAGGGTTTCTAACAGGCCTTTCACTAGTAGGAGTGAGAAATACATCATGGTGTGGTGTGAATCAGATGGCCTGAATCAGGATAGACAGTGAGTGGCAATGTAGCATGGAGCAAAGCACCCGGGGTGGTCAGCATGGGGAGGTCAGGAAACATGCAGTGGCAATGTAGGATATTTTTCTGAAAAACATCACGTGGTGGTGCGCATTGTAAGGGTTTCTAACAGGCCATTCACTAGCAGGAGTAGAAAAACATCACGGGTTGGTGTGTATCGGAGGGCCTGAATCAGGATAGGCAGTGAGTGGCAATGTAAAATTAAGAAAAGCACCAGGGGGGATCAGCATGGGGAGGTCAGGAAACATGCAGTGGCTATGTAGGATAGGTTTCTGATAAATTTCACATGGTGGTGCACATTGTAAGGTTTCTAACAGGATATTTACTAGTAGGACTGAAAAAAACATCACGGGGTGGTGTGAATCGGAGGGCCTTAATCAGGATAGGCAGTGAGTGGCAATGTAAGATGGAGAAAAGCACCACGGGGTGGTCAGGATGGGGAGGTCAGGAAAAATGCAGGGGCTATGAGGATAGGTATCTGAAAAACATCGTGGGGTGGTGTGCATTGCAAGGGTTTCTAACAGGCCATTAACTAGTAGGAGTGAAAAATATATCATGCTGTGATGTGAATCGGAGGGCCTGAATCAGGATAAGCAGTGAGGGGTAATATAAAATGAAGAAAAGCACCACGGGTTGGTCAGCATGGGGAGGTCAGGAAACATGAAATGGCAATGTAGGATACGTTTCTGAAAAACATCGCGGGGTGGTGAGAATTGTAAGGGTTTCTAACAGGCCAATGACTAGTAGGAGCGAGAAAATCATCACGGTGTGGTGTGAATCAGAAGTGCTGAATCAGGATAGGCAGTAAGTGGCAATGTAGGATGGAGAAAAGCACCAGGGGTAGTCAGCATGTGGAGGGCAGGAAACATGCAGTGGCAATGTAAGATATTTTTCTGAAAAACATCACGGGGTGGTGTGCATTGTAAGGGTTTCTAACAGGCCATTCACGAGTAGGAGTGAGAAAAACAACACGGGATGGTGTGAATCAGATGTTCTGAATTAGAATAGGCAGTGATTGGCAATGTAGCGTGGAGAAAAGCACCACAAGTTGGTCAGGATGGGGAGGTCAGGAAACATGCAGTGGCAATGTATGATAGGTTTCTGAAAAACTTCGTGGGGTGGTGCGCATTGTAAGTGTTTATAACAGGCCATTCACTATTAGGACTTAGAAAAACATCCCGGGTTAGTGTGAATCGGACGTCCTGAATTAGCATAGGCAGTGAGTGGCAATGTAGGATGAAGAAAAGCACCACGGGGTGGTCTGCATCGGGACGTCAGAAAACATGCAGTGGCAATGTAGGATAGGTTTTGAAAATCATCGCGGGGCGGTGCGCATTGTAAGGGTTTCTAACAGGCCATTCACTAGTAGGAGTGAGAAAAACATCACGGGGTGGTGTGAATCAGAGGGCCTGAATCTGTATAGGCAGTGAGTGGCAATGTAGGATGGAGAAAAGCACCACGGAGTGGTCAGCATGGTGTGGTCAGGAAACATGAAGTGGCAATGTAGGATAGGTTTCTGAAAAACAACGCGGGTGGTGCGCATTTTAAGGGTTTCTAACATGCCATTCACTAGTACGAGTGAGAAAAACATCACGGGGTGGTGTGAATCGGAGGGCCTGAATTAGGATAGGCAGTGAATGGCAATGTAGGATGGAGAAAAGCACCACGGGGTGGTTAGGATAAGGAGGTCAGGAAACATGCAGTGGCTATGTAGGATAGGTTTCTGATAAATTTCACATGGTGGTGCACATTGTAAGGTTTCTAACAGGATATTTACTAGTAGGACTGAAAAAAACATCACGGGGTGGTGTGAATCGGAGGGCCTTAATCAGGATAGGCAGTGAGTGGCAATGTAAGATGGAGAAAAGCACCACGGGGTGGTCAGGATGGGGAGGTCAGGAAAAATGCAGGGGCTATGAGGATAGGTATCTGAAAAACATCGTGGGGTGGTGTGCATTGCAAGGGTTTCTAACAGGCCATTAACTAGTAGGAGTGAAAAATATATCATGCTGTGATGTGAATCGGAGGGCCTGAATCAGGATAGGCAGTGAGTGGTAATATAAAATGAAGAAAAGCACCACGGGTTGGTCAGCATGGGGAGGTCAGGAAACATGAAATGGCAATGTAGGATACGTTTCTGAAAAACATCGCGGGGTGGTGAGAATTGTAAGGGTTTCTAACAGGCCAATGACTAGTAGGAGCGAGAAAATCATCACGGTGTGGTGTGAATCAGAAGTGCTGAATCAGGATAGGCAGTAAGTGGCAATGTAGGATGGAGAAAAGCACCAGGGGTAGTCAGCATGTGGAGGGCAGGAAACATGCAGTGGCAATGTAAGATATTTTTCTGAAAAACATCACGGGGTGGTGTGCATTGTAAGGGTTTCTAACAGGCCATTCACGAGTAGGAGTGAGAAAAACAACACGGGATGGTGTGAATCAGATGTTCTGAATTAGAATAGGCAGTGATTGGCAATGTAGCGTGGAGAAAAGCACCACAAGTTGGTCAGGATGGGGAGGTCAGGAAACATGCAGTGGCAATGTATGATAGGTTTCTGAAAAACTTCGTGGGGTGGTGCGCATTGTAAGTGTTTATAACAGGCCATTCACTATTAGGACTTAGAAAAACATCCCGGGTTAGTGTGAATCGGACGTCCTGAATTAGCATAGGCAGTGAGTGGCAATGTAGGATGAAGAAAAGCACCACGGGGTGGTCTGCATCGGGACGTCAGAAAACATGCAGTGGCAATGTAGGATAGGTTTTGAAAATCATCGCGGGGCGGTGCGCATTGTAAGGGTTTCTAACAGGCCATTCACTAGTAGGAGTGAGAAAAACATCACGGGGTGGTGTGAATCAGAGGGCCTGAATCTGTATAGGCAGTGAGTGGCAATGTAGGATGGAGAAAAGCACCACGGGGTGGTTAGGATAAGGAGGTCAGGAAACATGCAGTGGCAATGTAGGAGAGGTTTCTGAAAAACATCGCGGGGTGGTGCACATTGCAAGGGTTTCTAACAGGCCTTTCACTAGTAGGAGTGAGAAATACATCATGGTGTGGTGTGAATCAGATGGCCTGAATCAGGATAGACAGTGAGTGGCAATGTAGCATGGAGCAAAGCACCCGGGGTGGTCAGCATGGGGAGGTCAGGAAACATGCAGTGGCAATGTAGGATATTTTTCTGAAAAACATCACGTGGTGGTGCGCATTGTAAGGGTTTCTAACAGGCCATTCACTAATAGGAGTGAGAAAAAATCACGGGGCGATGTGAATCAGATATTCTGAATTAGGATAGGCAGCGATTGGCAATGTAGCATTTAGAAAAGCACCACGAGGTGTTCAGGATGTCGTGGCCAGGAAACATGCAATGGCAATGTAGGACAGGTTTCTGAAAAACATCGCGGGGTGGTGCGCATTGCAAATGTTTCTCACAGGCCATTCACTAGTAGGAGTGAGAAAAACATCACGGGCTGGTGTGAATCGGAGGTCCTGAATTAGGATAAGCAGTGATTGGTAATGTAGGATGAAGAAAAGCACCACGGGGTGGTCAGGATTGGGAGCTCAGGAAACATGCAGTGGCAATGTAGGATAGGTTTCTGAAAAACATCGTGGGGTGGTGCGCATTGTAAGGGTTTCTAACAGGCCATTGACTAGTAGGAGTGAGAAAAACATCACGGGGTGTTGTGAATCGGAGGGCCTGAATCACGATAGGCAGTGAGTGGCAATGTAGGATGGAGAAAATCACCACGGGGTGCTCAGCATGGGGAGCTCAGGAAACATGCAGGGGCAATGTAGGATAGGTTTCTGAAAAACAACGCTGGTGGTGTGCATTGTAAGGGTTTCAAACAGGCCATTCCCTAGTAGGAGTGAGAAAAACATCACGGGGTGGTGTGAATCGGAGGGCCTGATTTAGGATAGGCGGTGAGTGGCAATGAAGGATGGAAAAAAGCACCACGGGTTGGTCATCATGTGAAGGTCAGGAAACATGCATTGGCAATGTAGGATTTGTTTCTGAAAAACATCGCGGGGTGGTGCAAATTGTAAGGTTTTCAAACAGGCCATTGGCTAGTAGGAGCGAGAAAAACATCACAGGGTGGTGTGAATCGGAGGGCCTGAATCAGGATAGGCAGTGAGTAATAATGTAGGATGGAGAAAAGCACCACGGGTTGGTGAGCATAGGGAGGTCAGGAAACATGCAGTGGCAATGTAGGATAGGTTTCTGAAAAATATCGTGGGGTTGTGCGCATTGTAAGGGTTTCTAACAGGCCATTCACTAGTAGGAGTGTGAAATACATTATGGTGCGGTGTGAATCAGAGGGCCAGAATCAGGGTAAACAGTGAGTGGTAATGTAGCATGGAGAAGCACCAGGGGTCGTCAGCATGGGGAGGTCAGGAAACATGCAGTGGCGATGTAAGATAAGTTTCTGAAAAAAATCGTGTGGTGGTGCGCATTGAAATGGTTTCTATCAGGCCATTCACTAGCAGGAGTGAGAAAAACATCCCGGGTTGGTGTGTATCGGAGGGCCTGAATCAGGATAGGCAGTGAGTGGGAATGTAAAATTAAGAAAAGCACCAGGGGGGATCAGCATGGGGAGGTCAGGAAACATGCAGTGGCTATGTAGGATAGGTTTCTGATAAAGTTCACATGGTGGTGCACATTGTAAGGTTTCTAACAGGATATTTACTAGTAGGACTGAGAAAAACATCACGGGGTGGTGTGAATCGGAGGGCCTTAATCAGGATAGGCAGTGAGTGGCAATGTAAGATGGAGAAAAGCACCACGGGGTGGTCAGGATGGGGAGGTCAGGAAAAATGCAGGGGCTATGAGGATAGGTATCTGAAAAACATCGTGGGGTGGTGTGCATTGCAAGGGTTTCTAACAGGCCATTAACTAGTAGGAGTGAAAAATATATCATGCTGTGATGTGAATCGGAGGGCCTGAATCAGGATAGGCAGTGAGTGGTAATATAAAATGAAGAAAAGCACCACGGGTTGGTCAGCATGGGGAGGTCAGGAAACATGAAATGGCAATGTAGGATACGTTTCTGAAAAACATCGCGGGGTGGTGAGAATTGTAAGGGTTTCTAACAGGCCAATGACTAGTAGGAGCGAGAAAAACATCACGGTGTGGTGTGAATCAGAAGTGCTGAATCAGGATAGGCAGTAAGTGGGAATGTAGGATGGAGAAAAGCACCAGGGGTAGTCAGCATGTGGAGGGCAGGAAACATGCAGTGGCAATGTAGGATATTTTTCTGAAGAACATCACGGGGTGGTGTGCATTGTAAGGGTTTCTAACAGGCCATTCACGAGTAGGAGTGAGAAAAACAACACGGGATGGTGTGAATCAGATGTTCTGAGTTAGAATAGGCAGTGATTGGCAATGTAGCGTGGAGAAAAGCACCACAAGTTGGTCAGGATGGGGAGGTCAGGAAACATGCAGTGGCAATGTATGATAGGTTTCTGAAAAACTTCGTGGGGTGGTGCGCATTGTAAGTGTTTATAACAGGCCATTCACTATTAGGACTTAGAAAAACATCCCGGGTTAGTGTGAATCGGACGTCCTGAATTAGCATAGGCAGTGAGTGGCAATGTAGGATGAAGAAAAGCACCACGGGGTGGTCTGCATCGGGACGTCAGAAAACATGCAGTGGCAATGTAGGATAGGTTTTGAAAATCATCGCGGGGCGGTGCGCATTGTAAGGGTTTCTAACAGGCCATTCACTAGTAGGAGTGAGAAAAACATCACGGGGTGGTGTGAATCAGAGGGCCTGAATCTGTATAGGCAGTGAGTGGCAATGTAGGATGGACAAAAGCACCACGGAGTGGTCAGCATGGTGTGGTCAGGAAACATGAAGTGGCAATGTAGGATAGGTTTCTGAAAAACAACGCGGGTGGTGCGCATTTTAAGGGTTTCTAACATGCCATTCACTAGTACGAGTGAGAAAAACATCACGGGGTGGTGTGAATCGGAGGGCCTGAATTAGGATAGGCAGTGAATGGCAATGTAGGATGGAGAAAAGCACCACGGGGTGGTTAGGATAAGGAGGTCAGGAAACATGCAGTGGCAATGTAGGAGAGGTTTCTGAAAAACATCGCGTGGTGGTGCACATTGCAAGGGTTTCTAACAGGCCTTTCACTAGTAGGAGTGAGAAATACATCATGGTGTGGTGTGAATCAGATGGCCTGAATCAGGATAGACAGTGACTGGCAATGTAGCATGGAGCAAAGCACCCGGGGTGGTCAGCATGGGGAGGTCAGGAAACATGCAGTGGCAATGTAGGATATTTTTCTGAAAAACATCACGTGGTGGTGCGCATTGTAAGGGTTTCTAACAGGCCATTCACTAATAGGAGTGAGAAAAAATCACGGGGTGATGTGAATCAGATATTCTGAATTAGGATAGGCAGTGATTGGCAATGTAGCATTTAGAAAATCACCACGAGGTGTTCAGGATGTCGTGGTCAGGAAACATGCAATGGCAATGTAGGACAGGTTTCTGAAAAACATCGCTGGGTGGTGCGCATTGCAAATGTTTCTCACAGGCCATTCACTAGTAGGAGTGAGAAAAACATCACGGGCTGGTGTGAATCGGAGGTCCTGAATTAGGATAAGCAGTGATTGGTAATGTAGGATGGAGAAAAGCACCACGGGGTGGTCAGGATTGGGAGCTCAGGAAACATGCAGTGGCAATGTAGGATAGGTTTCTGAAAAACATCGTGGGGTGGTGCGCATTGTAAGGGTTTCTAACAGGCCATTGACTAGTAGGAGTGAGAAAAACATCACGGGGTGTTGTGAATCGGAGGGCCTGAATCACGATAGGCAGTGAGTAGCAATGTAGGATGGAGAAAATCACCATGGGGTGCTCCGCATGGGGTGCTCAGGAAACATGCAGGGGCAATGTAGGATAGGTTTCTGAAAAACAACGCTGGTGGTGTGCATTGTAAGGGTTTCAAACAGGCCATTCCCTAGTAGAAGTGAGAAAAACATCACGGGTTGGTGTGAATCGGAGGGCCTGAATTAGGATAGGCGGTGAGTGGCAATGAAGGATGGAAAAAAGCACCACGGGTTGGTCATCATGTGAAGGTCAGGAAACATGCATTGGCAATGTAGGATTTGTTTCTGAAAAACATCGCGGGGTGGTGCGAATTGTAAGGTTTTCAAACAGGCCATTGGCTAGTAGGAGCGAGAAAAACATCACAGGGTGGTGTGAATCGGAGGGCCTGAATCAGGATAGGCAGTGAGTAATAATGTAGGATGGAGAAAAGCACCACGGGTTGGTGAGCATAGGGAGGTCAGGAAACATGCAGTGGCAATGTAGGATAGGTTTCTGAAAAATATCGCGGGGTTGTGCGCATTGTAAGGGTTTCTAACAGGCCATTCACTAATAGGAGTGTGAAATACAATATGGTGCAGTGTGAATCAGAGGGCCAGAATCAGGGTAAACAGTGAGTGGTAATGTAGCATGGAGAAGCACCAGGGGTCGTCAGCATGGGGAGGTCAGGAAACATGCAGTGGCGATGTAAGATAAGTTTCTGAAAAAAATCGTGCGGTGGTGCGCATTGAAATGGTTTCTATCAGGCCATTCACTAGCAGGAGTGAGAAAAACATCCCGGGTTGGTGTGTATCGGAGGGCCTGAATCAGGATAGGCAGTGAGTGGCAATGTAAAATTAAGAAAATCACCAGGGGGGATCAGCATGGGGAGGTCAGGAAACATGCAGTGGCTATGTAGGATAGGTTTCTGATAAAGTTCATATTGTGGTGCACATTGTAAGGTTTCTAACAGGATATTTACTAGTAGGACTGAGAAAAACATCACGGGGTGGTGTGAATCGGAGGGCCTTAATCAGGATAGGCAGTGAGTGGCAATGTAAGATGGAGAGAAGCACTACGGGGTGGTCAGGATGGGGAGGTCAGGAAAAATGCAGGGGCTATGAGGATAGGTATCTGAAAAACATTGTGGTGTGGTGCGCATTGTAAGGGTTTCTAACAGGCCATTAACTAGTAGGAGTGAAAAATATATCATGCTGTGATGTGAATCGGAGGGCCTGAATCAGGATAGGCAGTGAGTGGTAATGTAAAATGAAGAAAAGCACCACGGGTTGGTCAGCATGGGGAGGTCAGGAAACATGAAATGGCAATGTAGGATACGTTTCTGAAAAACATCGCAGGGTGGTGAGAATTGTAAAGGTTTCTAACAGGCCAATGACTAGTAGGAGCGAGAAAAACATCACGGTGTGGTGTGAATCCGAAGTGCTGAATCAGGATAGGCGGTAAGTGGCAATGTAGGATGGAGAAAAGCACCAGGGGTAGTCAGCATGTGGAGGGCAGGAAACATGCAGTGGCAATGTAGGATATTTTTCTGAAAAACATCACAGGGTGGTGTGCATTGTAAGGGTTTCTAACAGGCCATTCACGAGTAGGAGTGAGAAAAAATCACGGGGTGATGTGAATCGGAGGTCCTGAATTAGGATAAGCAGTGATTGGTAATGTAGGATGAAGAAAAGCACCACGGGGTGGTCAGGATTGGGAGCTCAGGAAACATGCAGTGGCAATGTAGGATAGGTTTCTGAAAAACATCGTGGCGTGGTGCGCATTGTAAGGGTTTCTAACAGGCCATTGACTAGTAGGAGTGAGAAAAACATCACGGGGTGTTGTGAATCGGAGGGCCTGAATCACGATAGGCAGTGAGTGGCAATGTAGGATTGAGAAAATCACCACGGGGTGCTCAGCATGGGGAGCTCAGGAAACATGCAGGGGCAATGTAGGATAGGTTTCTGAAAAACAACGCTGGTGGTGTGCATTGTAAGGGTTTCAAACAGGCCATTCCCTAGTAGGAGTGAGAAAAACATCACGGGGTGGTGTGAATCGGAGGGCCTGAATTAGGATAGGCGGTGAGTGGCAATGAAGGATGGAAAAAAGCACCACGGGTTGGTCATCATGGGAAGGTCAGGAAACATGCATTGGCAATGTAGGATTTTTTTCTGAAAAACATCGCGTGGTGTGCGAATTGTAAGGTTTTCAAACAGGCCATTGGCTAGTAGGAGCGAGAAAAACATCACAGGGTGGTGTGAATCGAAGGGCCTGAATCAGGATGGGCAGTGAGTAATAATGTATGATGGAGAAAAGCACCACGGGTTGGTGAGCATAAGGAGGTCAGGAAACATGCAGTGGCAATGTAGGATAGGTTTCTGAAAAACATCGTGGGGTGGTGCACATTGTAAGGGTTTCTAACAGGCTTTTCGCTAGTAGGAGTGAGAAAAACATCATGGGGTGGTTTGAATCAGATGTTCTAATTAGGATAGGCAGTGAGTGGCAATGTAGGTTGGAGAAAAGCACCACGGGGTGGTCATCATGGGGAGGTCAGGACACATGCAGTGGCAATGTAGGATAGGTTTCTGAAAAACATCGCGGGGTGGTGCACATTGTAAGGGTTTCTAACAGGCTTTTCACTAGGAGGAGTGAGAAAAACATCATGGGGTGGTTTGAATCAGATGTTCTAATTAGGATAGGCAGTGAGTGGCAATGTAACATGGAGAAAAGCACCACTGGGTGGTCATCATGGCGAGGTCAGGACACATGCCGTGGCAACGTAGGATAGGTTTCTGAAAAACATCGCGGGGTGGTGCACATTGTAGGGGTTTCTAATAGGCTTTTCACTAGTAGGAGTGAGAAAAACATCACAGGGTGGTATGAATCGGAGGGCCTGAATTATGATAGGCATTGAGTGGCAATGTAGCATGGAGAAAAGCACCACGGGGTAGTCACCATGGGGAGGACAGGAAACATGCAGTGGCAATGTAGGATAGTTTCCTGGGAAACATCACGGGGTGGTGGGCATTGTAAGGGTTTCTAACAGGCCTTTCACTAGAAGGAGTGAGAAAAACATCATGGGGTGCTGTGAATCATATGTTCTGAATTAGGATAGGCAGTGAGTGGCAATGTAGGATGGAGAAAAGCACCACGGTGTGTTCAGCATGGGGAGGTCAGGAAACATGCAGTGGCAACGTACGATAGGTTTCTGAAAAAAACAGCGGGGTGGTGCGCATTGGAAGGGTTTCTAACAGGCCATTCACTAGTAGAAGTGAGAAATACATCACGGCGTGGTGTGAATCAGAGCGCCTGATTTAGGATAGGCAGTGAGTTGCAATGTGGGATGGAGAAAAGCACCACGGTGTGGTCAGCATGAGGAGGTCAGAAAACATGCAGTGGCAAGCTAGGATAGTTTTCTGAAAATCATCACGGGGTGGTGCCCATTGTAAGGCTTCCTAACAGGTCATTCACTAGTAGGAGTGAGAAAAACATCACGGGGTGGTGGAATCGGAGGACCTGAATTAGAATAGGCAGTAAGTATCAATGAAAAATGGAGAAAAGCACCACGGTGTGGTCAGCATGGGGAGGTCAGGAAACATGTAGTGTCAAGGTAGGATAGGTTTCTGATAAACATCGCTGGGTGGTGCGCATTGTAAGGGTTTCTAACAGGCCATTCATTAGTAGGAGTGAGAAAAACATAACGTGGTGGTGTGAATCGGTGGGCCGGAATTAGAATAAGCAGTGAGTCTCAACATAACATCGAGAAAAGCACCACGGTGTGGTGAGCATGTGGAGGTCAGGACACATGCAGTGGCAATGTAGGATAGGTTTCTGAAAAAAACAGCGTGGTGGTGCGCAAGGTAAGTTTTTCTAACAGGCCATTCACTAGTAGGAGTGAGAAAAATATAACAGGGTGGTGTGAATCGGAGGGCCTGAATCAGGATAGGCAGTGAGTGGCAATGTAGGATGGAGAAAAGGACCACGGGGTGGTCAGGATGGGGAGGTCAGGAGACATGCAGTGGCAATGTAGGAGAGGTTTCTGAAAAACATTGCAGGGTAGTGCTCACTGTAAGGTTTTCTAAAATGTCTTTCACTAGTAGGAGTGAGAAAAACATCACGGGGTGGTGTGAATCACAGGGCCTGAACCAGGATAGGCCGTGGGTGGAAATGTAGGATGGAGAAAAGCACCACGGGGTGGTCAGGATGGGGAGTCAGGAAACATGCAGTGGGAATGCAGGATCGGTTTCTGAAAAACATCGCGGGGTTGGGCGCATTGTAAGTGTATCTCACAGGCCATTCACTATTAGAAGTGAGAAATACATCATGGTGTGGTGTGAATCGGAGGGCCTGAATCAAGTTAGACAGTGAGTGGCAATGTAGAATGGAGAAAAGCACCACGGGTTGGTGAGCATGGGGAGGTCAGGAAACATGCAATGGCAATATAGGATAGGTTTCTGAAAAACATCGCGGGGTTGTGAGCATTGTAAGGGTTTGTAGCAGGCCATTCACTAGTAGGAGTGAGAAAAACATCACGGGGTGGTGTGAATCAGAGGGCTTGAATTAGGATAGTTAGTGAGTGGCAATGTAGGATGGCGAAAAGCACCACGGGGTGGTCAACACGGGGAGGTCAGGAAACATGCAATGGCAATGTAGGCTAGGTTTCTGAAAATCATCGCAGTGTGGTGCGCATTGTAAGGGTTGCTAACAAGCCATTCACAAGTAGGAGTGCAAAAAACATCATGGGGTGGTGTGAATCGGAGGGCCTGAATTAGGATAGGCTGTGAGTGGCAATGTAGGATGGAGAAAAGCACCACGGGGTGGTCAGCAGGTTGAGGTCAGGAAACAGGCAGTTTTAATGTAGGATAGGTTTCTGAAAAAGAAAGCGATGTGGTGCGCACTGTAAAGGTTTCTCACAGGCCATTCACTAGTACGAGTGAGAAAAACATCATGGGGTGGTGTGAATCGGAGGGCCTGAATTAGGATAGGCAGTGAGTGGCAATGCAGGATGCAGAAAAGCACCACAGGGTGGTCATGAAGGGGAGGTCAGGACCCATGCATTGGCAATGTAGGATAGGTTTCTGAAAAACATCGCCGGGTGGTGTGCATTGAAAGGCTTTCTAACAGGCCATTCACCAGTAGGAATGAGAAAAACATAACGGGGTGGTATGAATCGGAGGGCCTGAATAAGAATAGGCACTGAGTGGCAACGAAGGATGTAGAAAAGCACCACGGGTGGTCAGCATGGAGAGGTCAGGAAACATGCAGTGGAAATGTGGGATAGTTTTCTGAAAAACATTACGGGTTGGTGCGCATTGTAAGGGTTTCTAACATTCCATTCACTAGTAGGAGTGAGAAAAATATCACGGCGTGGTGTAAATCGGAGGGCCTGAATCAGGATAGGCAGTGAGTGGCAATGTAGGATGGAGAAAAGCACCACGGGGTGGTCATCATGGGGAGGTCAGGACTCAGGCAGTGGCAATGTAGGATAGGTTTCTGAAAAACATCACTGGTGGTGAGAATTGTATGGGTTTCTAACAGGCCATTCAGTAATAGGGGTGCGAAAAACATCACGGGATGGTGCGAATCAGATGTTCTGAATTAGGAAAGGCAGTGAGTGGCAATGTAGGATGGAGAAAAGCACCACGGGGTGGTCAGCGTTGGGAGGTTACGAAACATGCAGTGGCAATGTAGGATAGGTTTCTGAAAAAAAAAAACGGGGTGGTGCGCATTGTAAGGGTTTCTAACAGGCCATTCACTAGTAGAAGTCAGAAAAACATCACGGGGTGGTGTTAATCGGAGCGCCTGATTTAGGAAAAAGTAGTGAGTGGCAATATAGGATGGAGAAAAGCACCACGGGGTGGTCATCATGGGGAGGATAGGAAACATGCAGTGGCAATGTAGGATAGTTTTCTGAAAAACATCAAGGGGTGGTGCGAATTGTAAGGTTTTCAAACAGGCCATTGGCTAGTAGGAGCGAGAAAAACATCACAGTGTGGTGTGAATCAGAGGGGCTGCATCAGGATAGGCAGTATGTGGCATTGCAGGATGGAGAAAAGCACCAGGGGTGGTCAGCATGGGGAGGGCAGGAAACATGCAGTGGCAATGTAGGATATTTTTCTGAAAAACATCAGGGGTGGTGCGCATTGTAAGGGTTTCTAACAGGCCATTCGCTAGTAGGAGTGAGAAAAACATCACGGGGTGGTGTGAATCCGATGTTCTGAATTAGGATAGGCAGTGATTGGCAATGTAGCATGGAGAAAAACACCAGAAGGTGGTCAGGATGGGGAGGTCAGGAACAATGCAGTGGCACTGTAGGATAGGTTTCTGAAAAACATCGTGGGGTGGTGTGCATTTTAAGTGTTTCTACCAGGCCATTCACTAGTAGGAGTGAGAAAAACATCACGGGCTGGTGTGAATCGGAGGTCCTGAATAGGGATATGCAGTGAGTGGCAATGTAGGATGAAGAAAAGCATCACGGGGTGGTTAGTATGGGGACGTCAGGAAACATGCAGTGGCAATGTAAGATAGGTTTCTGAAAAACATTGCGGGGTGGTGAGAATTGTAAGGGTTTCTAACAGGCCATTCACTAGTATGAGTGAGAAAAATATCATGGGGTGGTTTGAATAGGAAGGGCTGAATTATGATAGGCAGTGAATGGCAATGTAGGATGGAGAAAAGCACCACGGGGTGGTAAGGATAAGGAGGTCAGGAAACATGCAGTGGCAATGTAGGAGAGGTTTCTGAAAAACATTGCGGGGTGGTGCACATTGTAAGGGTTTCTAACAGGCCTTTCACTAGTAGGAGTGAGAAATACATCATGGTGTGGTGTGAATCAGAGGGCCTGAATCAGGATAGACAGTGAGTGGCAATGTAGCGTG
Organism: Cavia porcellus; assembly: GCF_034190915.1. Lineage (NCBI taxonomy): Eukaryota > Metazoa > Chordata > Mammalia > Rodentia > Caviidae > Cavia > Cavia porcellus. Next base: position 2,954,046 of record NW_026947534.1, read on the forward strand.
GAGCAAAGCACCCGGGGTGGTCAGCATGGGGAGGTCAGGAAACATGCAGTGGCAATGTAGGATATTTTTCTGAAAAACATCACGTGGTGGTGCGCATTGTAAGGTTTTGTAACAGGCCATTCACTAATAGGAGTGAGAAAAAATCACGGTGTGGTGTGAATCAGATGTTCTGAATTAGGATAGGCAGCGATTGGCAATGTAGCATTTAGAAAAGCACCACGAGGTGTTCAGGATGGGGTGGTCAGGAAACATGCAGTTGCAATGGAGGACAGGTTTCTGAAAAACATCACGGGGTGTTGTGCATTGCAAATGTTTCTCACAGGCCATTCACTAGTAGGAGTGAGAAAAACATCACGGGCTGGTGTGAATCGGAGGTCCTGAATTACGATAAGCAGTGATTGGTAATGTAGGATGAAGAAAAGCACCACGGGGTGGTCAGGATTAAGAGCTCAGGAAACATGCAGTGGAAATGTAGGATAGGTTTCTGAAAAACATCTTGGGTTGGTGCGCATTGTAAGGGTTTCTAACAGGCCATTGACTAGTAGGAGTGAGAAAAACATCACGTGGTGGTGTGAATCGGAGGGCCTGAATCACGATAGGCAGGGAGTGGCAATGTAGGATGGAGAACATCACCACGGGGTGCTCAGCATGGGGAGGTCAGGAAACATGCAGTGGCAATGTAGGATAGGTTTCTGAAAAACAACGCGGGTGGTGCGCATTGTAAGGGTTTCAAACAGGCCATTCACTAGTAGGAGTGAGAAAAACATCACGGGGTGGTGTGAATCGGAGGGCCTGAATTAGGATAGGCGGTGATTGGCAATGAAGGACGGAAAAAAGCACCACGGGTTGGTCATCATGGGGAGGTCAGGAAACATGCATTGGCAATGTAGGATTTGTTTCTGAAAAACATCGCGGGGTGGTGCGAATTGTAAGGTTTTCAAACAGGCCATTGGCTAGTAGGAGTGAGAAAAACATCACAGTGTGGTGTGAATCAGAGGGGCTGAATCAGGATAGGTAGTATGTGGCAATGCAGGATGGAGAAAAGCACCAGGGGTGGTCAGCATGGGGAGGGCAGGAAACATGCAGTGGCAATGTAGGATATTTTTCTGAAAAACATCAGGGGGTGGTGCGCATTGTAAGGGTTTCTAACAGGCCATTCACTAGTAGGAGTGAGAAACACATGACGGGGTGGTGTGAATCCGATGTTCTGAATTAGGATAGGCAGTGATTGGCAATGTAAAATGGAAAAAAACACCACGGAGAGGTCAGCATGGGGAGGTCAGGAAACATGCAGTGGCAATGTAGGATAGGTTTCTGAAAAACTTCGCGGGGTGGTGAGAATTGTAAGGGTTTCTAACAGGCCATTCACTAGTAGGAGTGAGAAAAACATCACGGGGCGGTGTGAATCCGAGGCCTGAATTAGGATAGGCGGTGAGTGCCAATGAAGGATGGAGAAAAGCACCACGGTTTGGTCATCATGGGGAGGTCAGGAAACATGCATTGGCACTGTAGGACAGGTTTCTGAAAAACAACGCGGGTGGTGCGCATTGTAAGTGTTTCTACCAGGCCATTCACTAGTAGGAGTGAGAAAAACATCACGGGGCGGTGTGAATCCGAGGTCCTGAATTAGGATAGGCTGTGAGTGGCAACGTAGGATGAAGAAAAGCACCACGGGGTGGTCAGCATGGTGAGGTCAGGAAACATGCAGTGACAATGCAGGATAGGTTTCTCAAAAAGAACGTGGGTGGTAGGCATTATAAGGGTTTCTAACAGGCCATTCACTACTAGGTGTGAGAAAAAAATCACGAGGTGGTGTGAATCGGAGGGCTTAAATTAGGAAAGGCAGTGAGTGGCAATGTAAAATGGAGAAAAACACCACGGGGTGGTCAGCATGGGGAGTTCAGGAAACATGCAGTGACAATATAAGAAAGGTTACTGATAAACATCGCAGTGTGGTGCGCAGTATAAGGTTTTCTAACAGGACATTAACTAGTAGGAGTGCGAAAAACATCACTGGATGGTGTGAATCAGATGGCATGAATCAGGATAGGCAGTGAGTGGCAATGCAGGATGGAGAAAATCACCAAGGGGTGGTCAGCATGGGGAGGTCAGGAAACATGCAGTAGCAATGTAGGATAGGTTTCTGAAAAATTTCGTCCGGTAGTGCGCACTGTAAGGGTTTCTAACAGGCCATTCACTAGTAGGAGTGAGAAAAACATCACGGGGTGGTGTGAATTGGAGGTCCTGAATTAGGATAAACATTGAGTGGCAATGTACGATGGGGAAAAGCACCACGAGGTGGTTATCATGGGGAGGTCAGGAAACATGCAGTGGCAATGTAGGATATTTTTTGAAAAACATCAAGGAGTGGTGCGGATTTTAAGGTTTCTAACAGGCCATTCACTAGTAGGAGTTAGAAAAACATCACGGGGTCGTGTGAATCGGATGTTCTGAATTATGATAGGCAGTGAGTGCAATGTAGGATGGAGAAAAGCACCACGGGGTGGTCAGCATGGGGAGGTCAGGAAACATGCATTGGCAAAGTAGGATAGGTTTCTGAAAAACATTGCCGGGTATTGCGCATTGTAAGGCTTTGTAACAGGCCATTCCCTAGTAGGAGTGAGAAAAACATCATGGGGTGGTGTGAATAGGAGGGCCTGAATTTGGATAGGCAGTGAGTGGCAACGTAGGATGGAGAAAAGCACCATGGGGAGGTCAGGATTGGGAGGTCAGGAATCATGCAGTGGCAATGTAAGATAGGTTTCTGAAAAACATCGCGGGGTGCTGCTCTTTGTAAAGGATTCTAAAAGGCCTTTCAATAGTAGGAGTGAGAAAAACATCACGAGGTGCTGGGAATCGCAGGGCCTGAATCAGTATAGGCAGTGAGTGGCAATGTAGGATGGAGAAAAGCACCACGGGGTGGTCAGCATGGGGAGGTCAGGAAACATGCAGTGGCAATGTAGGATAGGTTTCTGAAAAATATCGCGGGGTTGTGCGCATTGTAAGGGTTTCTAACAGGCCATTCACTAGTAGGAGTGTGAAATACATTATTGTGCGGTGTGAATCAGAGGGCCAGAATCAGGGTAAACAGTGAGTGGTAATGTAGCATGGAGAAGCACCAGGGGTCGTCAGCATGGGGAGGTCAGGAAACATGCAGTGGCCATGTAAGATAAGTTTCTGAAAAAAATCGTGTGGTAGTGCGCTTTGAAATGGTTTCTATCAGGCCATTCACTAGCAGGAGTGAGAAAAACATCACGGGTTGGTGTGTATCGGAGGGCCTGTATCAGGATAGGCAGTGAGTAGCAATGTAAAATTAAGAAAAGCACCAGGGGGGATCAGCATGGGGAGGTCAGGAAACATGCAGTGGCTATGTAGGCTAGGATTCTGATAAAGTTCACATGGTGGTGCACATTGTAAGGTTTCTAACAGGATATTTACTAGTAGGACTGAGAAGAACATCACGGGGTGGTGTGAATCGGAGGGCCTTAATCAGGATAGGCAGTGAGTGGCAATGTAAGATGGAGAAAAGCACCACGGGGTGGTCAGGATGGGGAGGTCAGGAAAAATGCAGGGGCTATGAGGATAGGTATCTGAAAAACATCGTGGGGTGGTGCGCATTGTAAGGGTTTCTAACAGGCCATTAACTAGTAGGAGTGAAAAATATATCATGCTGTGAAGTGAATTGGAGGGCCTGAATCAGGATAGGCAGTGAGTGGTAATGTAAAATGAAGAAAAGCACCACGGGTTGGTCAGCATGGGGAGGTCAGGAAACATGAAATGGCAATGTAGGATACGTTTCTGAAAAACATCGCGGGGTGGTGAGAATTGTAAGGGTTTCTAACAGGCCAATGACTAGTAGGAGCGAGAAAAACATCACGGTGTGGTGTGAATCAGAAGTGCTGAATCAGGATAGGCAGTAAGTGGCAATGTAGGATGGAGAAAAGCACCAGGAGTAGTCAGCATGTGGAGGGCAGGAAACATGCAGTGGCAATGTAGGATATTTTTCTGAAAAACATCACAGGGTGGTGTGCATTGTAAGGGTTTCTAACAGGCCATTCACGAGTAGGAGTGAGAAAAACAACACGGGATGGTGTGAATCAGATGTTCTGAATTAGAATAGGCAGTGATTGGCAATGTAGCGTGGAGAAAAGCACCACAAGTTGGTCAGGATGGGGAGGTCAGGAAACATGCAGTGGCAATGTAGGATAGGTTTCTGAAAAACTTCGCGGGGTGGTGCGCATTGTAAGTGTTTATAACAGGCCATTCACTATTAGGAGTTAGAAAAACATCCCGGGCTAGTGTGAATCGGAGGTCCTGAATTAGCATAGGCAGTGAGTGGCAATGTAGGATGAAGAAAAGCACCACGGGGTGGTCTGCATCGGGACGTCAGAAAACATGCAGTGGCAATGTAGGATAGGTTTTGAAAATCATCGCGGGGCGGTGCACATTGTAAGGGTTTCTAACAGGCCATTCACTAGTAGGAGTGAGAAAAACGTCACGGGGTGGTGTGAATCAGAGGGCCTGAATCAGTATAGGCAGTGAGTGGCAATGTAGGATGGAGAAAAGCACCACGGAGTGGTCAGCATGGTGAGGTCAGGAAACATGAAGTGGCAATGTAGGATAGGTTTCTGAAAAACAACGCGGGTGGTGCGCATTTTAAGGGTTTCTAACATGCCATTCACTAGTACGAGTGATAAAAACATCACGGGGTGGTGTGAATTGGAGGGCCTGAATTAGGATAGGCAGTGAATGGCAATGTAGGATGGAGAAAAGCACCACGGGGTGGTTAGGATAAGGAGGTCAGGAAACATGCAGTGGCAATGTAGGAGAGGTTTCTTAAAAACATCGCGGGGTGGTGCACATTGCAAGGGTTTCTAACAGGCCTTTCACTAGTAGGAGTGAGAAATACATCATGGTGTGGTGTGAATCAGATGGCCTGAATCAGTATAGACAGTGAGTGGCAATGTAGCATGGAGCAAAGCACCCGGGGTGGTCAGCATGGGGAAGTCAGGAAACATGCAGTGGCAATGTAGGATATTTTTCTGAAAAACATCATGTGGTGGTGCGCATTGTAAGGGTTTCTAACAGGCCATTCACTAATAGGAGTGAGAAAAAATCACGGGGTGATGTGAATCAGATATTCTGAATTAGGATAGGCAGCGATTGGCAATGTAGCATTTAGAAAAGCACCACGAGGTGTTTAGGATGGGGTGGTCAGGAAGCATGTAGTTGCAATGTAGGACAGGTTTCTGAAAAACATCGCTGGGTGGTGCGCATTGCAAATGTTTCTCACAGGTCATTCACTATCAGGAGTGAGAAAAACATCATGGGCTGGTGTGAATCGGAGGTCCTGAATTAGGATAAGCAGTGATTGGTAATGTAGGATGAAGAAAAGCACCACGGGGTGGTCAGGATTGGGAGCTCAGGAAACATGCAGTGGCAATGTAGGATAGGTTTCTGAAAAACATCGTGGGGTGGTGCGCATTGTAAGGGTTTCTAACAGGCCATTGACTAGTAGGAGTGAGAAAAACATCACGGGGTGGTGTGAATCGGAGGGCCTGAATCACGATAGGCAGTGAGTGGCAATGTAGGATGGAGAAAATCACCACGGGGTGCTCAGCATGGGGAGCTCAGGAAACATGCAGGGGCAATGTAGGATAGGTTTCTGAAAAACAACGCTGGTGGTGTGCATTGTAAGGGTTTCAAACAGGCCATTCACTAGTAGGAGTGAGAAAAACATCACGGGGTGGTGTGAATAGGAGGGCCTGAATTAGGATAGGCGGTGAGTGGCAATGAAGGATGGAAAAAAGCACCACGGGTTGGTCATCATGGGGAGGTCAGGAAACATGCATTGGCAATGTAGGATTGGTTTCTGAAAAACATCGCGGGGTGGTGCGAATTGTAAGGTTTTCAAACAGGCCATTGGCTAGTCGGAGCGAGAAAAACATCACAGTGTGGTGTGAATCAGAGGGGCTGAATCAGGATAGGCAGTATGTGGCAATGCAGGATAGAGAAAAGCACCAGGGGTGGTCAGCATGGGGAGGGCAGGAAACATGCAGTGGCAATGTAGGATATTTTTCTGAAAAACATCAGGGGTGGTGCACATTGTAAGGGTTTCTAACAGGCCATTCGCTAGTAGGAGTGAGAAAAACATCACAGGGTGGTGTGAATCCGATGTACTGAATTAGGATATGCAGGGATTGGCAATGTAGCATGGAGAAAAACACCAGAAGGTGGTCAGGATGGGGAGGTCAGGAACAATGCCGTGGCACTGTAGGATAGGTTTCTGAAAAACATCGCGGGGTGGTGTGCATTTTAAGTGTTTCTACTAGGCCATTCACTAATACGAGTGAGAAAAACATCACGGGCTGGTGTGAATCGGAAGTCCTGAATTGGGATATGCAGTGAGTGGCAATGTAGGATGAAGAAAAGCACCACGGGGTGGTTAGTATGGGGAGGTCAGGAAACATGCAGTGGCAATGTAAGATAGGTTTCTGAAAAACATTGCGGGGTGGTGACAATTGTAAGGGTTTCTAAGAGGCCATTCACTAGTACGAGTGAGAAAAATATCATGGGGTGGTTTGAATAGGAAGGGCTGAATTATGATAGGCAGTGAATGGCAATGTAGGATGGAGAAAAGCACCACGGGGTGGTAAGGATAAGGAGGTCAGGAAACATGCAGAGGCAATGTAGGAGAGGTTTCTGAAAAACATTGCGGGGTGGTGCACATTGTAAGGGTTTCTAACAGGCCTTTCACTAGTAGGAGTGAGAAATACATCATGGTGTGGTGTGAATCAGAGGGCCTGAATCAGGATAGACAGTGAGTGGAAATGTAGCATGGAGCAAAGCACCCAGGGTGGTCAGCATGGGGAGGTCAGGAAACATGCAGTGGCAATGTAGGATATTTTTCTGAAAAACATCACGTGGTGGTGCGCATTGTAAGGGTTTCTAACAGGCCATTCACTAATAGGAGTGAGAAAAAATCACGGTGTGGGGTGAATCAGATGTTCTGAATTAGGATAGGCAGCGATTGGCAATGTAGCATTTAGAAAAGCACCACGAGGTGTTCAGGATGGGGTGGTCAGGAAACATGCAGTTGCAATTTAGGACAGGTTTCTGAAAAACATCCCGGGGTGGTGTGCATTGCAAATGTTTCTCACAGGCCATTCCCGAGTAGGAGTGAGAAAAACATCACGGGCTGGTGTGAATCGGAGGTCCTGAATTAGGATAAGCAGTGATTGGTAATGTAGGATGAAGAAAAGCACCACGGGGTGGTCAGGATTAAGAGCTCAGGAAACATGCAGTGGAAATGTAGGATAGGTTTCTGAAAAACATCGTAGGTTGGTGCGCATTGTAACGGTTTCTAACAGGCCATTGACTAGTAGGAGTGAGAAAAACATCACGTGGTGGTGTGAATCGGAGGGCCTGAATCAAGATAGGCAGTGAGTGGCAATGTAGGATGGAGAAAATCACCACGGGGTGCTCAGCATGGGGAGGTCAGGAAACATGCAGTGGCAATGTAGGATAGGTTTCTGAAAAACAACGCGGGTGGTGTGCATTGTAAGGCTTTCAAACAGGCCATTCACTAGGAGGAGTGAGAAAAACATCACAGGGTGGTGTGAATCGGAGGGCCTGAATTAGGATAGGCGGTGAGTGGCAATGAAGGATGGAAAAAAGCACCACGGGTTGGTCATCATGGGGAGGTCAGGAAACATGCATTGACAATGTAGGATAGGTTTCTGAAAAATATCCCCAGGTGGTGCGCATTGTTAGGCTTTCTGACAGCCTATTCACTAGTAGGAGTAAGAGAAACATCACAAGATGGTGTGAATAGGGGGGCCTGAATCAGGATAGGTAGTGAGTGGCAATGTAGGATGGAAAAAAGCACCACGGGTTGGTCATCATGGGGAGGTCAGGAAACATGCATTGGCAATGTAGGATTTGTTTCTGAAAAACATCGCGGGGTGGTGCGAATTGTAAGGTTTTCAAACAGGCCATTGGCTAGTAGGAGCGAGAAAAACATCACAGTGTGGTGTGAATCAGAGGGGCTGAATCAGGATAGGTAGTATGTGGCAATGCAGGATGGAGAAAAGCACCAGGGGTGGTCAGCATGGGGAGGGCAGGAAACATGCAGTGGCAATGTAGGATATTTTTCGGAAAAACATCACGGGGTGGTGTGCATTGTAAGTGTTTCTACCAGGCCATTCACTAGTAGGAGTGAGAAAAACATCACGGGCTGGTGTGAATCAGATGGCATGAATCAGGATAGGCAGTGAGTGGCAATGCAGGATGGAGAAAATCACCAAGGGGTGGTCAGCATGGGGAGGTCAGGAAACATGCAGTAGCAATGTAGGATAGGTTTCTGAAAAACTTCTTCGGGTAGTGCGCACTGTAAGGGTTTCTAACAGGCCATTCACTAGTAGGAGTGAGAAAAACATCACGGGGTGGTGTGAATTGGAGGTCCTGAATTAGGATAAACATTGAGTGGCAATGTACGATGGGGAAAAGCACCACGAGGTGGTTATCATGGGGAGGTCAGGAAACATGCAGTGGCAATGTAGGATATTTTTTGAAAAACATCAAGGAGTGGTGCGGATTTTAAGGTTTCTAACAGGCCATTCACTAGTAGGAGTTAGAAAAACATCACGGGGTCGTGTGAATCGGATGTTCTGAATTATGATAGGCAGTGAGTGCAATGTAGGATGGAGAAAAGCACCACGGGGTGGTCAGCATGGGGAGGTCAGGAAACATGCATTGGCAAAGTAGGATAGGTTTCTGAAAAACATTGCCGGGTATTGCGCATTGTAAGGCTTTGTAACAGGCCATTCCCTAGTAGGAGTGAGAAAAACATCATGGGGTGGTGTGAATAGGAGGGCCTGAATTTGGATAGGCAGTGAGTGGCAACGTAGGATGGAGAAAAGCACCATGGGGAGGTCAGGATTGGGAGGTCAGGAATCATGCAGTGGCAATGTAAGATATGTTTCTGAAAAACATCGCGGGGTGGTGCGCATGGTAAGGTTTCTAACAGGCCATTCACTAGTAGGAGTGAGAAAAACATCACGGGGTGGTGTGAATCGGATGGCCTGAATTAGGATAGGCAGTGAGTGGAAATGTAAAATGCAGAAAAGCACCACGGTGCGGTCAGCATGGGGAGGTTAGAAAACATGAAGTGGCAATGTAGGATAGGTTTCTGAAAAACATTGTGGGGTGGTGCGCATTGTAAGTTTTAGTAAAAGGCCTTTCTCTAGTAGGAGTGAGAAAAATATAATGGGCTGGTGTGAATCGGAGGGCCTGAATCAGGATAGGCAGTGAGTGGAAATGTAGGATGCAGAAAAGCACCACGGGATGGTCAGGATGGGGAGGTCAGGAAACATGCAGTGGCAATGTAGGATAGGTTTCTGAAAAACATCGCGGGGTGCTGCTCTTTTAAAGGATTCTAAAAGGCCTTTCAATAGTAGGAGTGAGAAAAACATCACGAGGTGCTGGGAATCGCAGGGCCTGAATCAGTATAGGCAGTGAGTGGCAATGTAGGATGGAGAAAAGCACCACGGGGTGGTCAGCATGGGGAGGTCAGGAAACATGCAGTGGCAATGTAGGATAGGTTTCTGAAAAATATCGCGGGGTTGTGCGCATTGTAAGGGTTTCTAACAGGCCATTCACTAGTAGGAGTGTGAAATACATTATTGTGCGGTGTGAATCAGAGGGCCAGAATCAGGGTAAACAGTGAGTGGTAATGTAGCATGGAGAAGCACCAGGGGTCGTCAGCATGGGGAGGTCAGGAAACATGCAGTGGCCATGTAAGATAAGTTTCTGAAAAAAATCGTGTGGTAGTGCGCTTTGAAATGGTTTCTATCAGGCCATTCACTAGCAGGAGTGAGAAAAACATCACGGGTTGGTGTGTATCGGAGGGCCTGTATCAGGATAGGCAGTGAGTAGCAATGTAAAATTAAGAAAAGCACCAGGGGGGATCAGCATGGGGAGGTCAGGAAACATGCAGTGGCTATGTAGGCTAGGATTCTGATAAAGTTCACATGGTGGTGCACATTGTAAGGTTTCTAACAGGATATTTACTAGTAGGACTGAGAAGAACATCACGGGGTGGTGTGAATCGGAGGGCCTTAATCAGGATAGGCAGTGAGTGGCAATGTAAGATGGAGAAAAGCACCACGGGGTGGTCAGGATGGGGAGGTCAGGAAAAATGCAGGGGCTATGAGGATAGGTATCTGAAAAACATCGTGGGGTGGTGCGCATTGTAAGGGTTTCTAACAGGCCATTAACTAGTAGGAGTGAAAAATATATCATGCTGTGAAGTGAATTGGAGGGCCTGAATCAGGATAGGCAGTGAGTGGTAATGTAAAATGAAGAAAAGCACCACGGGTTGGTCAGCATGGGGAGGTCAGGAAACATGAAATGGCAATGTAGGATACGTTTCTGAAAAACATCGCGGGGTGGTGAGAATTGTAAGGGTTTCTAACAGGCCAATGACTAGTAGGAGCGAGAAAAACATCACGGTGTGGTGTGAATCAGAAGTGCTGAATCAGGATAGGCAGTAAGTGGCAATGTAGGATGGAGAAAAGCACCAGGAGTAGTCAGCATGTGGAGGGCAGGAAACATGCAGTGGCAATGTAGGATATTTTTCTGAAAAACATCACAGGGTGGTGTGCATTGTAAGGGTTTCTAACAGGCCATTCACGAGTAGGAGTGAGAAAAACAACACGGGATGGTGTGAATCAGATGTTCTGAATTAGAATAGGCAGTGATTGGCAATGTAGCGTGGAGAAAAGCACCACAAGTTGATCAGGATGGGGAGGTCAGGAAACATGCAGTGGCAATGTAGGATAGGTTTCTGAAAAACTTCGCGGGGTGGTGCGCATTGTAAGTGTTTATAACAGGCCATTCACTATTAGGAGTTAGAAAAACATCCCGGGCTAGTGTGAATCGGAGGTCCTGAATTAGCATAGGCAGTGAGTGGCAATGTAGGATGAAGAAAAGCACCACGGGGTGGTCTGCATCGGGACGTCAGAAAACATGCAGTGGCAATGTAGGATAGGTTTTGAAAATCATCGCGGGGCGGTGCACATTGTAAGGGTTTCTAACAGGCCATTCACTAGTAGGAGTGAGAAAAACGTCACGGGGTGGTGTGAATCAGAGGGCCTGAATCAGTATAGGCAGTGAGTGGCAATGTAGGATGGAGAAAAGCACCACGGAGTGGTCAGCATGGTGAGGTCAGGAAACATGAAGTGGCAATGTAGGATAGGTTTCTGAAAAACAACGCGGGTGGTGCGCATTTTAAGGGTTTCTAACATGCCATTCACTAGTACGAGTGATAAAAACATCACGGGGTGGTGTGAATCGGAGGGCCTGAATTAGGATAGGCAGTGAATGGCAATGTAGGATGGAGAAAAGCACCACGGGGTGGTTAGGATAAGGAGGTCAGGAAACATGCAGTGGCAATGTAGGAGAGGTTTCTGAAAAACATCGCGGGGTGGTGCACATTGCAAGGGTTTCTAACAGGCCTTTCACTAGTAGGAGTGAGAAATACATCATGGTGTGGTGTGAATCAGATGGCCTGAATCAGGATAGACAGTGAGTGGCAATGTAGCATTTAGAAAAGCACCACGAGGTGTTTAGGATGGGGTGGTCAGGAAGCATGTAGTTGCAATGTAGGACAGGTTTCTGAAAAACATCGCTGGGTGGTGCGCATTGCAAATGTTTCTCACAGGTCATTCACTATCAGGAGTGAGAAAAACATCATGGGCTGGTGTGAATCGGAGGTCCTGAATTAGGATAAGCAGTGATTGGTAATGTAGGATGAAGAAAAGCACCACGGGGTGGTCAGGATTGGGAGCTCAGGAAACATGCAGTGGCAATGTAGGATAGGTTTCTGAGAAACATCGTGGGGTGGTGCGCATTGTAAGGGTTTCTAACAGGCCATTGACTAGTAGGAGTGAGAAAAACATCACGGGGTGGTGTGAATCGGAGGGCCTGAATCACGATAGGCAGTGAGTGGCAATGTAGGATGGAGAAAATCACCACGGGGTGCTCAGCATGGGGAGCTCAGGAAACATGCAGGGGCAATGTAGGATAGGTTTCTGAAAAACAACGCTGGTGGTGTGCATTGTAAGGGTTTCAAACAGGCCATTCACTAGTAGGAGTGAGAAAAACATCACGGGGTGGTGTGAATAGGAGGGCCTGAATTAGGATAGGCGGTGAGTGGCAATGAAGGATGGAAAAAAGCACCACGGGTTGGTCATCATGGGGAGGTCAGGAAACATGCATTGGCAATGTAGGATTGGTTTCTGAAAAACATCGCGGGGTGGTGCGAATTGTAAGGTTTTCAAACAGGCCATTGGCTAGTCGGAGCGAGAAAAACATCACAGTGTGGTGTGAATCAGAGAGGCTGAATCAGGATAGGCAGTATGTGGCAATGCAGGATAGAGAAAAGCACCAGGGGTGGTCAGCATGGGGAGGGCAGGAAACATGCAGTGGCAATGTAGGATATTTTTCTGAAAAACATCAGGGGTGGTGCACATTGTAAGGGTTTCTAACAGGCCATTCGCTAGTAGGAGTGAGAAAAACATCACAGGGTGGTGTGAATCCGATGTACTGAATTAGGATATGCAGGGATTGGCAATGTAGCATGGAGAAAAACACCAGAAGGTGGTCAGGATGGGGAGGTCAGGAACAATGCCGTGGCACTGTAGGATAGGTTTCTGAAAAACATCGCGGGGTGGTGTGCATTTTAAGTGTTTCTACTAGGCCATTCACTAATACGAGTGAGAAAAACATCACGGGCTGGTGTGAATCGGAAGTCCTGAATTGGGATATGCAGTGAGTGGCAATGTAGGATGAAGAAAAGCACCACGGGGTGGTTAGTATGGGGAGGTCAGGAAACATGCAGTGGCAATGTAAGATAGGTTTCTGAAAAACATTGCGGGGTGGTGACAATTGTAAGGGTTTCTAAGAGGCCATTCACTAGTACGAGTGAGAAAAATATCATGGGGTGGTTTGAATAGGAAGGGCTGAATTATGATAGGCAGTGAATGGCAATGTAGGATGGAGAAAAGCACCACGGGGTGGTAAGGATAAGGAGGTCAGGAAACATGCAGAGGCAATGTAGGAGAGGTTTCTGAAAAACATTGCGGGGTGGTGCACATTGTAAGGGTTTCTAACAGGCCTTTCACTAGTAGGAGTGAGAAATACATCATGGTGTGGTGTGAATCAGAGGGCCTGAATCAGGATAGACAGTGAGTGGAAATGTAGCATGGAGCAAAGCACCCGGGGTGGTCAGCATGGGGAGGTCAGGAAACATGCAGTGGCAATGTAGGATATTTTTCTGAAAAACATCACGTGGTGGTGCGCATTGTAAGGGTTTCTAACAGGCCATTCACTAATAGGAGTGAGAAAAAATCACGGTGTGGGGTGAATCAGATGTTCTGAATTAGGATAGGCAGCGATTGGCAATGTAGCATTTAGAAAAGCACCACGAGGTGTTCAGGATGGGGTGGTCAGGAAACATGCAGTTGCAATTTAGGACAGGTTTCTGAAAAACATCCCGGGGTGGTGTGCATTGCAAATGTTTCTCACAGGCCATTCCCGAGTAGGAGTGAGAAAAACATCACGGGCTGGTGTGAATCGGAGGTCCTGAATTAGGATAAGCAGTGATTGGTAATGTAGGATGAAGAAAAGCACCACGGGGTGGTCAGGATTAAGAGCTCAGGAAACATGCAGTGGAAATGTAGGATAGGTTTCTGAAAAACATCGTAGGTTGGTGCGCATTGTAACGGTTTCTAACAGGCCATTGACTAGTAGGAGTGAGAAAAACATCACGTGGTGGTGTGAATCGGAGGGCCTGAATCACGATAGGCAGTGAGTGGCAATGTAGGATGGAGAAAATCACCACGGGGTGCTCAGCATGGGGAGGTCAGGAAACATGCAGTGGCAATGTAGGATAGGTTTCTGAAAAACAACGCGGGTGGTGTGCATTGTAAGGCTTTCAAACAGGCCATTCACTAGGAGGAGTGAGAAAAACATCACGGGGTGGTGTGAATCGGAGGGCCTGAATTAGGATAGGCGGTGAGTGGCAATGAAGGATGGAAAAAAGCACCACGGGTTGGTCATCATGGGGAGGTCAGGAAACATGCATTGACAATGTAGGATAGGTTTCTGAAAAATATCCCCAGGTGGTGCGCATTGTTAGGCTTTCTGACAGCCTATTCACTAGTAGGAGTAAGAGAAACATCACGAGGTGGTGTGTATAGGGGGGCCTGAATCAGGATAGGTAGTGAGTGGCAATGTAGGATGGAAAAAAGCACCACTGGTTGGTCATCATGGGGAGGTCAGGAAACATGCATTGGCAATGTAGGATTTGTTTCTGAAAAACATCGCGGGGTGGTGCGAATTGTAAGGTTTTCAAACAGGCCGTTGACTAGTAGGAGCGAGAAAAACATCACAGTGTGGTGTGAATCAGAGGGGCTGAATCAGGATAGGTAGTATGTGGCAATGCAGGATGGAGAAAAGCACCAGGGGTGGTCAGCATGGGGAGGGCAGGAAACATGCAGTGGCAATGTAGGATATTTTTCGGAAAAGCATTACGGGGTGGTGTGCATTGTAAGTGTTTCTACCAGGCCATTCACTAGTAGGAGTGAGAAAAACATCACGGGCTGGTGTGAATCGGAGGTCCTGAATTGGGATATGCAGTGAGTGGCAATGTAGGATGAAGAAAAGCACCACGGGGTGGTTATTATGGGGAGGTCAGGAAACATGCAGTGGCAATGTAAGATAGGTTTCTGAAAAACATTGCGGGGTGGTGAAAATTGTAAGGGTTTCTAACAGGCCATTCACTAGTAGGAGTGAGAAAAATATCACGGGGTGGTTTGAATAGGAAGGGCTGAATTATGATAGGCAGTGAGTGGCAATTTAGGATGGAGAAAAGCACCACTGGCTGGTCAGCATGGGGAGGTCCGGATACATGCAGTGGCAATGTAGGATAGGTTTCTGAAAAACATCGCGGTGTGGTGCGCATTGTAAGGGTTTCTAACAGGCCATTCACTAGTAGGAGTGAGAAATACATTATGGTGTGGTGTGAATCAAAGGGCCTGAATCAGGATAGACAGTGAGTGGTAATGTAGCATGGAGGAAGACACCAGGGGTCGTCAGCATGGGGAGGTCAGGAAACATGCAGTGGCAATGTAAGATAAGTTTCTGAAAAAAATCGTGTTTTGGTACGCATTGAAATGGTTTCTAACAGGCCATTCACTAGTAGGAGTGAGAAAAACATCACGGCTTGGTGTGTATCGGAGGGCCTGAATCAGGATAGGCAGTGAGTGGCAATGTAAAATTGAGAAAAGCCCCACAGGGTGATCAGCATGGGGAAGTCAGGAAACATGCAGTGGCAATGTAGTATAGGTTTATGATAAACATCGCAGGGTGGTGCGCATTGTAAGGATTCTAACAGGAAATTTACTAGTAGGACTGAGAAAAACATCACCGGGTGGTGTGAATCGGAGGGCCTGAATCAGGATAGGCAGTGAGTGGCAATGTAGGATGGAGAAAAGCACCACGGGGTGATCAGGATGGGGAGGTCAGGAAACATGCAGTGGCTATGAGGATACATATCTGAAAAACATCGTGGGGTGGTGCGCATTGTAAGGGTTTCTAACAGGCCATTAACTAGTAGGAGTGAGAAATACATCATGGTGTGGTGTGAATCGGAGGGCCTGAATCAGGATAGGCAGTGAGTGGTAATGTAAAATGGAGAAAAGCACCACGGGTTGGTCAGCATGGTGAGGTCAGGAAACATGCAATGGCAATGTAGGATACATTTCCGAAAAACACCGCGGGGTGGTGAGAATTTTAAGGGTTTCTAACATACCATTCACTATAAGGAGTGAGAAAAACATCACGGGGTGGTGTGAATCAGAGGGCCTGAGTTAGGATAGGCAGTGAGCGGCAATGAAGGATGGAGTAAAGCACCATGTGGTGGTCAGCATGGGGAGGTCCGGAAACAGGCAGTGGCAATGTAGGATAAGTTTCTGAAAAACATTGCGGGGTGGTGCCCATTATAAGGGTTTCCAACAGGCCTTTCACTAGTAGGAATGAGAAATACATCATGGTGTGGTGTGAATCAAAGGGCCTGCAACAGGATAGACAGTGAGTGGTAATGTAGCATGGAGAAAAGCACCACGGGTGGTCAGCATGGGGAGGGCAGGAAACATGCAGTGGCAATGTAAGATAGGTTTCTGAAAAAAATCGTGTGGTGGTGCGCATTTAAATGGATTCTAACAGGCCATTAACAAGTAGGAGTGAGAAATACATCATGGTGTGGTGTGAATCGGAGGGCCTGAATCAGGATAGGCAGTGAGTGGCAATGTAAAATTGAGAAAAGCACCACAGGGTGATCAGCATGGGGTGGTCAGGAAACATGCAGTGGCAATGTAGGATAGGATTCTGAAAAACATCGCTTGGTGGTGCGCATTGTAAGGTTTCTAACAGGAAATTTATTAGTAGGACTGAGAACAACATCACGGGGTGGTGTGAATCAGAGGGCCTGAATAAGGATAGGCAGTGAATGGCAATGTAGGATTGAGAAAAGCACCACGGGGTGGTCAGGACGGGGAAGTCAGGAAACATGCAGTGGCTATGTAGGATAGGTATCTGAAATACATAATAGGGTGTTGCGCATTGTAATGGTTTCTAACAGGTCATTAACTTGTAGGAGTGAGAACTACATCATGGTGTGGTGTGAATCGGAGGGCCTGAATCAGGATAGGCAGTGAGTGGTAATGTAAAATGGAGAAAAGCACCACGGGTTGGTCATCATGGGGAGGTCAGGAAACATGCAGTGGCAATGTAGGATAGGTTTCTGAAAAACTTCGCGGGGTGGTGAGAATTGTAATGGTTTCTACCAGGCCATTCACTAGTAGGAGTGAGAAAAACATCACGGGGCGGTGTGAATCCGAGGGCCTGAATTAGGATAGGCGATGAGTGCCAATGAAGGATTGAGAAACGCACCACGGTTTGGTCATCATGGGGAGGTCAGGAAACATGCATTGGCACTGTAGGACAGGTTTCTGAAAAACAACGCGGGTGGTGCGCATTGTATGTGTTTCTAACAGGCCATTCACTAGTAGGTGTGAGAAAAACATCACGGGGTGGTGTGAATCGGAGGTCCTGAATTAGGATAGGCTGTGAGTGGCAATGTAGGATGAAAAAAAGCACCACGGGGTGGTCAGCATGGTGAGGTCAGGAAACATGCAGTGGCAATGTAGGATAGGTTTCTCAAAAAGAACGTGGGTGGTGGGCATTATAAGGGTTTCTAACAGGCCATTCACTACTAGGTGTGAGAAAAAAATCACGAGGTGTTGTGAATCGGAGGGCTTAAATTAGGAAAGGCAGTGAGTGGCAATGTAAAATGGAGAAAAACACCACGGGGTGGTCAGCATGGGGAGGTCAGGAAACATGCAGTGACAATATAAAATAGGTTACTGATAAACATCGCATGGTGGTGCGCAGTATAAGGTTTTCTAACAGGACATTAACTAGTAGGAGTGCGAAAAACATCACTGGATGGTGTGAATCAGATGGCATGAATCAGGATAGGCAGCGAGTGGCAATGCAGGATGGAGAAAATCACGAAGGGGTTGTCAGCATGGGGAGGTCAGGAAACATGCAGTGGCAATGTAGGATAGGTTTCTGAAAAACTTCGCCCGGTAGTGCGCATTGTAAGGGTTTCTAACAGGCCATTCACTAGTAGGAGTGAGAAAAACATCACGGGGTGGTGTGAATCGGAGGGCCTGAATTAGGATAAGCATTGAGTGGCAATGTACGATGGGGAAAAGCACCACGAGGTGGTTATCATGGGGAGGTCAGGAAACATGAAGTGGCAATGTAGGATATTTTTTGAAAAACATCAATGGGTGGTGCGGATTTTAAGGGTTTCTAACAGGCCATTCACTAGTAGGAGTTAGAAAAACATCACGGGGTCGTGTGAATCGGATGTTCTGAATTATGATAGGCAGTGAGTGCAATGTAGGATGGAGAAAAGCACCACGGGGTGGTCAGCATGGGGAGGTCAGGAAACATGCATTGGCAAAGTAGGATAGGTTTCTGAAAAACATTGCCGCGTATTGCGCATTGTAAGGCTTTGTAACAGGCCATTCACTAGTAGGAGTGAGAAAAACATCATGGGGTAGTGTGAATAGGAGGGCCTGAATTAGGATAGGCAGTGAGTGGCAACGTAAAATGGAGAAAAGCCCCACGGTGTGGTCAGCATGGGGAGGTCAGGAAACATGCAGTGGCAATGTAGGATAGGTTTCTGAAAAACATTGTGGGGTGGTGCGCATTGTAAGATTTTCTAAAAGGCCTTTCCCTAGTAGGATTGAGAAAAATATAATGGGCTGGTGTGAATCGGAGGGCCTGAATCAGGATAGGCAGTGAGTGGCAATGTAGGATGCAGAAAACCACCACGGGGTGGTCAGAATGGGGAGGTCAGGAAACAGGCAGTGGCAATGTAGGATAGGTTTATGAAAAACATCGCGGGGTGCTGCTCATTGTAAGGTTTTCTAAAAGGCCTTTCACTAGTAGGAGTGAGAAAATCATCACGAGTTGGTGTGAATCGCAGGGCCTGAATGAGTATAGGCAGTGAGTGGCAATGTAGGATGGAGAAAAGCACCACGGGGTGGTCAGCATGGGGAGGTCAGGAAACTTTGTAGTGGCAATGTAGGATAGGTTTCTGAAAAATATCGCGGGGTTGTGCGCATTGTAAGGATTTCTAACAGGCCATTCAGTAGTAGGAGTGAGAAATACATTATGGGGTGGTGTGAATCAGAGGGCCAGAATCAGGGTAGACAGTGAGTGGTAATGTAGCATGGAGAAGCACCAGGGGTCGTCAGCATGGGGAGGTCAGGAAACATGCAGTGGTGATGTAAGATAAGTTTCTGAAAAAAATCGTGTGGTGGTGCGCATTGAAATGGTTTCTATCAGGCCATTCACTAGCAGGAGTGAGAAAAACATCACGGGTTGGTGTGTATCGGAGGGCCTGAATCAGGATAGGCAGTGAGTGGCAATGTAAAATTAAGAAAAGCACCAGGGGGGGTTCAGCATGGGGAGGTCAGGAAACATGCAGTGGCAATGTAGGATAGGTTTCTGATAAAGTTCGCAGGGTGGTGCACATTGTAAGGTTTCTAACAGGATATTTACTAGTAGGACTGAGAAAAACATCACGGGGTGGTGTGAATCGGAGGGCCTGAATCAGAATAGGCAGTGAGTGGCAATGTAGGATGGAGAAATGCACCACGGGGTGGTCAGGATTGGGAGGTAAGGAAAAATGCAGTGGCTATGAGGATAGGTATCTGAAAAACATCGTGGGGTGGTGCGCATTGTAAGGGTTTCTAACAGGCCATTAACTAGTAGGAGTGAAAAATATATCATGCTGTGATGTGAATCGGAGGGCCTGAATCAGGATAGGCAGTGAGTGGTAATGTAAAATGAAGAAAAGCACCACGGGTTGGTCAGTATGGGGAGGTCAGGAAACATGAAATGGCAATGTAGGATACGTTTCTGAAAAACATCGCGGGTTGGTGAGAATTGTAAGGGTTTCTAACAGGCCAATGACTAGTAGGAGCGAGAAAAACATCACGGTGTGGTGTGAATCAGAGGTGCTCAATCAGTATAGGCAGTAAGTGGCAATGTAGGATGGAGAAAAGCACCAGGGGTAGTCAGCATGGGGAGGGCAGGAAACATGCAGTGGCAATGTAGGATATTTTTCTGAAATACAGCACGGGGTGGTATGCATTGTAAGGGTTTCTAACAGGCCATTCACGAGTAGGAGTGAGAAAAACATCACGGGATGGTGTGAATCAGATGTTCTGAATTAGAATAGACAGTGATTGGCAATGTAGCATGGAGAAAAGAACCACAAGTTGGTCAGGATGTGGCGGTCAGGAAACATGCAGTGGCAATGTAGGATATGTTTTTGAAAAACTTTGCGGGGTGGTGCGCATTGTAAGTGTTTATAACAGGCCATTCACTATTAGGAGTCAGAAAAAATCCCGGGCTGGTGTGAATCGGAGGACCTGAATTAGCATAGGCAGTGAGTGGAAATGTAGGATGAAGAAAAGCACCACGGGGTGGTCTGCATCGGGACAACAGAAAACATGCAGTGGCAATGTAGGATAGGTTTTGAAAATCATCGCGGGGCGGTGCGCATTGTAAGTGTTTCTCACAGGCATTTCAATAGTAGGAGTGAGAAAAACATCACGGGGTTGTTTGAATCGGAGGGCCTGAATTATGTTAGGCAGTGAGTGGCAATGTAGGATGGAGAAAAGCACCACGGAGTGGTCAGCATGGTGAGGTCAGGAAACATGAAGTGGCAATGTAGGAGAGGTTTCTGAAAAACATCGCGGGGTGGTGCATATTGTAAGGGTTTCTAACAGGCCTTTCACTAGTAGGAGTGAGAAATACATCATGGTGTGGTTTGAATCAGAGGGCCTGAATCAGGATAGACAGTGAGTGGCAAGGTAGCATGGAGCAAAGCACCCGGGGTGGTCAGCATGGGGAGGTCAGGAAACATGCAATCGCAATGTAGGATATTTTTCTGAAAAACATCACGTGGTGGTGCGCATTGTAAGTGTTTCTACCAGGCCATTCACTAGTAGGAGTGAGAAAAACATCACGGGCTGGTGTGAATCGGAGGTCCTGAATTGGGATATGCATTGAATGGCAATGTAGGATGAAGAAAAGCATCACGGGGTGGTCAGCATGGGGAGTTCAGGAAACATGCAGAGGCAATGTAAGATATGTTTCTGAAAAACATTGCGGGGTGGTGAGAATTGTAAGGGATTCTAACAGGCCATTCACTAGTAGGAGTGAGAAAAATATCATGGGGTGGTTTGAATAGGAAGGGCTGAATTATGATAGGCAGTGAGTGGCAATGTAGGATGGAGAAAAGCACCACTGGGTGGTCAGCATGGGGAGGTCAGGATACATGCAGTGGCAATGGAGGATAGGTTTCTGAAAAACATTGCGGGGTGGTGCGCATTGTAAGGGTTTCTAACAGGCCATTCACTAGTAGGAGTGAGAAATACTTTATGGTGTGGTGTGAATCAGAGGGCCTGAATCAGGATAGACAGTGAGTGGTAATGTAGCATAGAGGAAGGCACCAGGGGTCGTCAGCATGGGGAGGTCAGGAAACATGCAGTGGCAATGTAAGATAAGTTTCTGAAAAAAATCGTGTTTTGGTGCGCATAGAAATGGTTTCTAACAGGCCATTCACTAGTAGGAGTGAGAAAAAAATCACGGCTTGGTGTGTATCGGAGGGCCTGGATCAGGATAGGCAGTGAGTGGCAATGTAAAATTGAGAAAAGCACCACAGGGTGATCAGCATGGGGAAGTCAGGAAACATGCAGTGGCAATGTAGGATTGGTTTATGATAAACATCGCAGGGTGGTGCACATTGTAAGGATTCTAACAGGAAATTTACTAGTAGGAGTGAAAAAAACATCATGGGGTGGTGTGAATCGGAGGGCCTGAATCAGGATAGGCAGTGAATGGCAATGTAGGATGGAGAAAAGCACCACGGGGTGATCAGGATGGGGAGGTCAGGAAACATGCAGTGGCTATGAGGATAGTTATCTGAAAAACATCGTGGGGTGGTGCGCATTGTAAGGGTTTCTAACAGGCCATTAACTAGTAGGAGTGAGAAATACATCATGGTGTGGTGTGAATCGGAGGGCCTGAATCAGGATAGGCAGTGAGTGGTAATGTAAAATGGAGAAAAGCACCACGGGTTGGTCAGCATGGGGAGGTCAGGAAACATGCAATGGCAATGTAGGATACATTTCCGAAAAACATCGCGGGGTGGTGAGAATTTTAAGGGTTTCTAACATACCATTCACTATTAGGAGTGAGAAAAACATCACGGGGTGGTGTGAATCAGAGGGCCTGAGTTAGGATAGGCAGTGAGTGGCAATGAAGGATGGAGTAAAGCACCATGGGGTGGTCAGCATGGGGAGGTCAGGAAACAGGCAGTGGCAATGTAGGATAGGTTTCTGAAAAACAACGCGGGTGGTGCGCATTGTAACGGTTTCTAACAGGCCATTCACTAGTAGGAGTGAGAAAAACATCACGGGGTGTTGTGAATCAAAGGGCCTGAAACAGGATAGACAGTGAGTGGTAATGTAGCATGGAGAAAAGCACCACGGGTGGTCAGCATGGGGAGGGCAGGAAACATGCAGTGGCAATGTAAGATAGGTTTCTGAAAAAAATCGTGTGGTCGTGCGCATTTAAATGGTTTCTAACAGGCCATTCTCTAATAGGAGTGAGAAAAACATCACAGGTTGGTGTGTATCGGAGGGCCTGACTCAGGATACGCAGTGAGTGGCAATGTAAAATTGAGAAAAGCACCACAGGGTGATCAGCATGGGGTGGTGAGGAAACATGCAGTGGCACTGTAGGATAGGTTTCTGAAAAACATCGCGGGGTTGTGTGCATTGTAAGGGTTTCTACCAGGCCATTCACTAGTAGGAGTGAGAAAATCATCACGGGCTGGTGTGAATCGGAGGTCCTGAACTGGGATATGCATTGAGTGGCAATGTAGGATGAAGAAAAGCATCACGGGGTGGTCAGCATGGGAAGCTCAGGAAACATGCAGTGGCAATGTAAGATAGGTTTCTGAAAAACATTGCGGGGTGGTGAGAATTGTAAGGGATTCTAACAGGCCATTCACTAGTAGGAGTGAGAAAAATATCACGGGGTGGTTTGAATAGGAAGGGCTGAATTATGATAGGCAGTGAGTGGCAATGTAGGATGGAGAAAAGCACCACTGGGTGGTCAGCATGGGGAGGTCAGGATACATGCAGTGGCAATGTAGGATAGGTTTCTGAAAAACATCGCGGGGAGGTGCGCATTGTAAAGGTTTCTAACAGGCCATTCACTAGTAGGAGTGAGAAATACTTTATGGTGTGGTGTGAATCAGATTACCTGAATCAGGATAGACAGTAAGTGGTAATGTAGCATGGAGGAAGGTACCAGGGGTCGTCAGCATGGGGAGGTCAGAAAACATGCAGTGGCAATGTAAGATAAGTTTCTGAAAAAAATCTTGTTTTGGTGCGCATTGAAATGGTTTCTAACAGGCCATTCACTAGTAGGAGTGAGCAAAACATCACGGGGTGGTGTGAATCAGAGGGCCTGAGTTAGGATAGGCAGTGAGTGGCAATGAAGGATGGAGTAAAGCACCATGGGGTGGTCAGCATGGGGAGGTCAGGAAACATGCAGTGGCAATGTAGGATAAGTTTCTGAAAAACATTGCGGGGTGGTGCCCATTGTAAGGGTTTCCAACAGGCCTTTCACTAGTAGGAATGAGAAATAACTCATGGTGTGGTGTGAATCAAAGGGCCTGAAACAGGATAGACAATGAGAGGTAATGTAGCATGGAGGAAGACACCAGGGGTCGTCAGCATGGGGAGGTCAGGAAACATGCAGTGGCAATGTAAGATAAGTTTCTGAAAAAAATCGTGTTTTGGTGCGCATTGAAATGGTTTCTAACAGGCCATTCACTAGTAGGAGTGAGAAAAAAATCACGGCTTGGTGTGTATCGGAGGGCCTGGATCAGGATAGGCAGTGAGTGGCAATGTAAAATTGAGAAAAGCACCACAGGGTGATCAGCATGGGGAAGTCAGGAAACATGCAGTGGCAATGTAGGATAGATTTATGATAAACATCGCAGGGTGGTGCGCATTGTAAGGATTCTAACAGGAAATTTACTAGTAGGACTGAGAAAAACCTCACGGGGTGGTGTGAATCGGAGGGCCTGAATCAGGATAGGCAGTGAGTGGCAATGTAGGATGGAGAAAAGCACCACGGGGTGATCAGGATGCGGAGGTCAGGAAACATGCAGTGGCTATGAGGATAGGTATCTGAAAAACATCGTGGGGTGGTGTGCATTGTAAGGGTTTCTAACAGGCCATTAACTAGTAGGAGTGAGAAATACATCATGGTGTGGTGTGAATCGGAGGGGCTGAATCAGGATAGGCAGTGAGTGGTAATGTAAAATGGAGAAAAGCACCATGGGTTGGTCAGCATGGGGAGGTCAGGAAACATGCAATAGCAATGTAGGATACATTTCCGAAAAACATCGCGGGGTGGTGAGAATTTTAAGGGTTTCTAACATACCATTCACTAGTAGGAGTGAGAAAAATATCACGGGGGGGGTGTGAATCAGATGGCCTGAGTTAGGATAGGCAGTGAGTGGCAATGAAGGATGGAGTAAAGCACCATGGGGTGGTCAGCATGGGGAGGTCAGGAAACAGGCTGTGGCAATGTAGGATAGGTTTCTGAAAAACAACGCGGGGTGGTGCGCATTGTAAGGGTTTCTAACAGGCCATTCACTAGTAGGAGTGAGAAATACTTTATGGTGTGGTGTGAATCAGAGGACCTAAATCAGGATAGACAGTGAGTGGTAATGTAGCATGGAGGAAGGCACCAGGGGTCGTCAGCATGGGGAGGTCAGAAAACATGCAGTGGCAATGTAAGATAAGTTTCTGAAAAAAATCTTGTTTTGGTGCGCATTGAAATGGTTTCTAACAGGCCATTCACTAGCAGGAGTGAGAAAAACATCACGGCTTGGTGTGTATCGGAGGGCCTGAATCAGGATAGGCAGTGAGTGGCAATGTAAAATTGAGAAAAGCACCACAGGGTGATCAGCATGGGGAAGTCAGGAAACATGCAGTGGCAATGTAGGATAGGTTTATGATAAACATCGCAGGGTGGTGCGCATTGTAAGGATTCTAACAGGAAATTTACTAGTAGGACTGAGAAAAACATCATGGGGTGGTGTTAATCGGAGGGCCTGAATCAGGATAGGCAGTGAGTGGCAATGTAGGATGGAGAAAAGCACCACGGGGTGATCAGGATGGGGAGGTCAGGAAACATGCAGTGGCTATGAGGATAGGTATCTGAAAAACATCGTGGGGTGGTGCGCATTCTAAGGGTTTCTAACAGGCCATTAACTAGTAGGAGTGAGAAATACATCATGGTGTGGTGTGAATCGGAGGGCCTGAATCAGGATAGGCAGTGAGTGGTAATGTAAAATGGAGAAAAGCACGACGGGTTGTTCAGCATGTGGAGGTCAGGAAACATGCAATGGCAATGTAGGATACATTTCCGAAAAACATCGCGGGGTGGTGAGAATTTTAAGGGTTTCTAACATACCATTCACTATTAGGAGTGAGAAAAACATCACGGGGTGGTGTGAATCAGAGGGCCTGAGTTAGGATAGGCAGTGAGTGGCAATGAAGGATGGAGTAAAGCACCATGGGGTGGTCAGCATGGGGAGGTCAGGAAACATGCAGTGGCAATGTAGGATAAGTTTCTGAAAAACATTGCGGGGTGGTGCCCATTTTAAAGGTTTCCAACAGGCCTTTCACTAGTAGGAATGAGAAATAACTCATGGTGTGGTGTGAATCAAAGGGCCTGAAACAGGATAGACAGTGAGTGGTAATGTAGCATGGAGAAAAGCACCACGGGTGGTCAGCATGGGGAGGGCAGGAAACATGCAGTAGCAGTGTAAGATAGGTTTCTGAAAAAAATCGTGTGGTTGTGCACATTTAAATGGTTTCTAACAGGCCATTCACTAATAGGAGTGAGAAAAACATCACGGCTTGGTGTGTATCGGAGTGCCTGACTCAGAATACGCAGTGAGTGGCAATGTAAAATTGAGAAAAGCACCACAGGGTGATCAGCATGGGGTGGTCAGGAAACATGAGTGGCAATGTACGATAGGATTCTGAAAAACATAGCTTGGTGGTGCTCATTGTAAGGTTTCTAACAGGAAATTTATTAGTAGGACTGAGAAAAAGATCACGGGGTGGTGTGAATCGGAGGGCCTGAATAAGGATAGGTAGTGAATGGCAATGTAGGATTGAGAAAAGCACCACGGGGTGGTCAGGACGGGGAAGTCAGGATACATGCAGTGGCTATGTAGGATAGGTATCTGAAATACATAATGGGGTGGTGCGCATTGTAATGGTTTCTAACAGGCCATTAACTTGTAGGAGTGAGAACTACATCATGGGGTGGTTTGAATCGGAGGGCCTGAATCAGTATAGACAGTGAGTGGTAATGTAAAATGGAGAAAAGCACCACGGGTTGGTCATCATGGGGAGGTCAGGAAACATGCAGTGGCAATGTAGGATAGGTTTCTGAAAAACATCGCGGGGTGGTGAGAATTGTAATGGTTTCTAAAGGCCATTCACTAGTAGGAGTGAGAAATACTTTATGGTGTGGTGTGAATCAGAGGACCTGAATCAGGATAGACAGTGAGTGGTAATGTAGCATGGAGGAAGGCACCAGGGGTCGTCAGCATGGGGAGGTCAGAAAACATGCAGTGGCAAAGTAAGATAAGTTTCTGAAAAAAATCTTGTTTTGGTGCGCATTGAAATGGTTTCTAACAGGCCATTCACTAGCAGGAGTGAGAAAAACATCACGGCTTGGTGTGTATCGGAGGGCCTGAATCAGGATAGGCAGTGAGTGGCAATGTAAAATTGAGAAAAGCACCACAGGGTGATCAGCATGGGGAAGTCAGGAAACATGCAGTGGCAATGTAGGATAGGTTTATGATAAACATCGCAGGGTGGTGCGCATTGTAAGGATTCTAACAGGAAATTTACTAGTAGGACTGAGAAAAACATCATGGGGTGGTGTTAATCGGAGGGCCTGAATCAGGATGGGCAGTGAGTGGCAATGTAGGATGGAGAAAAGCACCACGGGGTGATCAGGATGGGGAGGTCGGGAAACATGCAGTGGCTATGAGGATAGGTATCTGAAAAACATCGTGGGGTGGTGCGCATTCTAAGGGTTTCTAACAGGCCATTAACTAGTAGGAGTGAGAAATACATCATGGTGTGGTGTGAATCGGAGGGCCTGAATCAGGATAGGCAGTGAGTGGTAATGTAAAATGGAGAAAAGCACGACGGGTTGTTCAGCATGGGGAGGTCAGGAAACATGCAATGGCAATGTAGGATACATTTCCGAAAAACATCGCGGGGTGGTGAGAATTTTAAGGGTTTCTAACATACCATTCACTAGTAGGAGTGAGAAAAACATCACGGGGTGGTGTGAATCAGAGGGCCTGAGTTAGGATAGGCAGTGAGTGGCAATGAAGGATGGAGTAAAGCACCATGGGGTGGTCAGCATGGGGAGGTCAGGAAACATGCAGTGGCAATGTAGGATAAGTTTCTAAAAAACATTGCGGGGTGTTGCCCATTGTAAAGGTTTCCAACAGGCCTTTCACTAGTAGGAATGAGAAATAACTCATGGTGTGGTGTGAATCAAAGGGCCTGAAACAGGATAGACAGTGAGTGGTAATGTAGCATGGAGAAAAGCACCACGGGTGGTCAGCATGGGGAGGGCAGGAAACATGCAGTAGCAGTGTAAGATAGGTTTTGAAAAAAATCGTGTGGTTGTGCACATTTAAATGGTTTCTAACAGGCCATTCACTAATAGGAGTGAGAAAAACATCACGGCTTGGTGTGTATCGGAGTGCCTGACTCAGAATACGCAGTGAGTGGCAATGTAAAATTGAGAAAAGCACCACAGGGTGATCAGCATGGGGTGGTCAGGAAACATGCAGTGGCAATGTACGATAGGATTCTGAAAAACATAGCTTGGTGGTGCTCATTGTAAGGTTTCTAACAGGAAATTTATTAGTAGGACTGAGAAAAAGATCACGGGGTGGTGTGAATCGGAGGGCCTGAATAAGGATAGGTAGTGAATGGCAATGTAGGATTGAGAAAAGCACCACGGGGTGGTCAGGACGGGGAAGTCAGGATACATGCAGTGGCTATGTAGGATAGGTATCTGAAATACATAATGGGGTGGTGCGCATTGTAATGGTTTCTAACAGGCCATTAACTTGTAGGAGTGAGAACTACATCATGGGGTGGTTTGAATCGGAGGGCCTGAATCAGTATAGACAGTGAGTGGTAATGTAAAATGGAGAAAAGCACCACGGGTTGGTCATAATGGGGAGGTCAGGAAACATGCAGTGGCAATGTAGGATAGGTTTCTGAAAAACATCGCGGGGTGGTGAGAATTGTAATGGTTTCTAACAGGCCATTCACTAGTAGGAGTGAGAAATACTTTATGGTGTGGTGTGAATCAGAGGACCTGAATCAGGATAGACAGTGAGTGGTAATGTAGCATGGAGGAAGGCACCAGGGGTCGTCAGCATGGGGAGGTCAGAAAACATGCAGTGGCAATGTAAGATAAGTTTCTGAAAAAAATCTTGTTTTGGTGCGCATTGAAATGGTTTCTAACAGGCCATTCACTAGTAGGAGTGAGAAAAACATCACGGCTTGGTGTGTATCGGAGGGCCTGAATCAGGATAGGCAGTGAGTGGCAATGTAAAATTGAGAAAAGCACCACGGGTTGGTCATCATGGGGAGGTCAGGAAACATGCAGTGGCAATGTAGGATAGGTTTCTGAAAAACATCGCGGGGTGGTGAGAATTGTAATGGTTTCTAACAGGCCATTCACTAGTAGGAGTGAGAAAAACATCACGGGGTGGTGTGAATCAGAGGGCCTGAATCTGTATAGGCAGTGAGTGGCAATGTAGGATGGAGAAAAGCACCACGGGGTGGACAGGATGGGGAGGTCAGGAAACATGCAGTGGCAATGTAGGATAGGTTTCTGAAAAACATCGTGGGGTGGTGCGCATTGTAAGGGTTTGTAACAGGCCATCAACTAGTAGGAGTGAAAAATACATCATACTGTGATGTGAATCGGAGGGCCTGAATCAGGATAGGCAGTGAGTGGTAATGTAAAATGAAGAAAAGCACCACGGGTTGGTCAGCATGGGGAGGTCAGAAAACATGAAATGGCAATGTAGGATACGTTTCTGAAAAACATCGCGGGGTGGTGCGCATTGTAAGGGTTTCTATCAGGCCATTCACTAGTAGGAGTGAGAAATACATTATGGTGTGGTGTGAATCAGAGGGCCTGAATCAGGATAGACAGTGAGAGGTAATGTAGCATGGAGGAAGACACCAGGGGTCGTCAGCATGGGGAGGTCAGGAAACATGCAGTGGCAATGTAAGATAAGTTTCTGAAAAAAATCGTGTTTTGGTGCGCATTGAAATGGTTTCTAACAGGCCATTCACTAGTAGGAGTGAGAAAAAAATCACGGCGTGGTGTGTATCGGAGGGCCTGGATCAGGATAGGCAGTGAGTGGCAATGTAAAATTGAGAAAAGCACCACAGGGTGATCAGCATGGGGAAGTCAGGAAACATGCAGTGGCAATGTAGTATAGGTTTATGATAAACATCGCAGGGTGGTGCGCATTGTAAGGATTCTAACAGGAAATTTACTAGTAGGACTGAGAAAAACATCACGGGGTGGTGTGAATCGGAGGGCCTGAATCAGGATAGGCAGTGAGTGGCAATGTAGGATGGAGAAAAGCACCACGGGGTGATCAGGATGCGGAGGTCAGGAAACATGCAGTGGCTATGAGGATAGGTATCTGAAAAACATCGTGGGGTGGTGTGCATTGTAAGGGTTTCTAACAGGCCATTAACTAGTAGGAGTGAGAAATACATCATGGTGTGGTGTGAATCGGAGGGGCTGAATCAGGATAGGCAGTGAGTGGTAATGTAAAATGGAGAAAAGCACCACGGGTTGGTCAGCATGGGGAGGTCAGGAAACATGCAATAGCAATGTAGGATACATTTCCGAAAAACATCGCGTGGTGGTGAGAATTTTAAGGGTTTCTAACATACCATTCACTAGTAGGAGTGAGAAAAATATCACGGGGTGGTGTGAATCAGATGGCCTGAGTTAGGATAGGCAGTGAGTGGCAATGAAGGATGGAGTAAAGCACCATGGGGCGGTCAGGATGGGGAGGTCAGGAAACAGGCTGTGGCAATGTAGGATAGGTTTCTGAAAAACAACGCGGGTGGTGTGCATTGTAACGGTTTCTAACAGGCCATTCACTAGTAGGAGTGAGAAAAACATCACGGGGTGGTGTGAATCGGAGGGCCTGAATCAGGATAGGCAGTGAGTGGCAATGTAGGATGGAGAAAAGCAACAAGGGGTGGTCAGCATGGGAGGTCAGGAAACATGCAGTGGCAATGTAGGATAGGTTTCTGAACAACATTGCGGGGTGGTGCCCATTGTAAGGGTTTCCAACAGGCCTTTCAATAGTAGGAATGAGAAATACATCATGGTGTGGTGTGAATCAAAGGGCCTGAAACAGGATAGACAGTGAGTGGTAATGTAGCATGGAGAAAAGCACCACGGGTGGTCAGCATGGGGAGGGCAGGAAACATGTAGTGGCAATGTAAGATAGGTTTCTGAAAAAAATCGTGTGGTGGTGCGCAATTAAATGGTTTCTAACAGGCCATTCACTAATAGGAGTGAGAAAAACATCACAGGTTGGTGTGTATCGGAGGGCCTGACTCAGGATACGCAGTGAGTGGCAATGTAAAATTGAGAAAAGCACCACAGGGTGATCAGCATGGGGTGGTGAGGAAACATGCAGTGGCACTGTAGGATAGGTTTCTGAAAAACATCGCGTGGTGGTGTGCATTGTAAGTGTTTCTACCAGGCCATTCACTAGTAAGAGTGAGAAAAACATCACGGGCTGGTGTGAATCGGAGGTCCTGAATTGGGATATGCAGTGAGTGGCAATGTAGGATGAAGAAAAGCACCACGGGGTGATCATCATGGGGAGGTCAGGAAACATGCATTGGCAATGTAAGATAGGTTTCTGAAAAACATTGCGGGGTGGTGAGAATTGTAAAGGTTTCTAACAGGCCATTCACTAGTAGGAGTGAGAAATATATCACGGGGTGGTTTGAATAAGAAGGGCTGAATTATGATAGGCAGTGAGTGGCAATGTAGGATGGAGAAAAGCACGACGGGGTGGTCAAGACGGGGAAGTCAGGAAACATGCAGTGGCTATGTAGGATAGGTATCTGAAATACATAATGGGTTGGTGCACATTGTAATGGTTTCTAACAGGCCATTAACTTGTAGGAGTGAGAACTACATCATGGGGTGGTGTGAATCGGAGGGCCTCAGTCAGGATAGGCAGTGAGTGGTAATGTAAAATGGAGAAAAGCACCACGTGTTGGTCATCATGGGGAAGTCAGGAAACATGCAGTGGCAATGTAGGATAGGTTTATGAAAAACATCGCGGGGTGGTGAGAATTGTAATGGTTTCTAACAGGCCATTCACTAGTAGGAGTGAGAAAAACATCACGGGGCGGTATGAATCCGAGGGCCTGAATTAGGATAGGCGGTGAGTGCCAATGAAAGATGGAGAAAAGCACCACGGTTTGGTCATCATGGGGAGGTCAGGAAACATGCATTGGCAATGTAGGACAGGTTTCTGAAAAACATCGCGGGGTGTTGCGAATTGTAAACTTTTCTAAAAGGCCATTGACTAGTATGAGCAAGAATAACATCACGGTGTGGTGTGAATCAGAGGGGCTGAATCAGGATAGGCAGTAAGGGGCAAGGTAGCATGGAGAAAAGCACCACGGGGTGGTCAGCATGGGGAGGGCAGGAAACATGCAGTGGCAATGTAGGATATTGTGCTGAAAAACATCACCGGGTGGTGCGCATTGTAAGGGTTTCTAACAGGCCAATCATTGGTAGGAGTGAGAAAAACATTACGGGGTGGTGTGAATCAGATGTTTTGAATTAGGATAGGCAGTGATTGACAATGTAGCATGGAGAAAAGCATCAGAAGGTGGGCAGGATGGGGAGGTCAGGAAACATGCAGTGGCACTGTAGGACAGGTTTCTGAAAAACAACGCGGGTGGTGCGCATTGTAAGTGTTTCTACCAGGCCATTCACTAGTAGGTGTGAGAAAAACATCACGGGGTGGTGTGAATCGGAGGTCCAGAATTAGGATATGCAGTGAGTGGCAATGTAGGATGAAGAAAAGCACCACGGGGTGGTCAGGATGGGGAGGTCAAAAAACATGCAGTGGCAATGTAGGATAGGTTTCTGAAAAACATCGTGGGGTGGTGCGCATTGTAAGGGTTTCTAACAGGCCATTAACTAGTAGGAGTGAAAAATACATCATGCTGTGATGTGAATCGGAGGGCCTGAATCAGGATACGCAATGAGTGATAATGTAAAATCAAGAAAAGCACCACGGGTTGGTCAACATGGGGAGGTCAGGAAACATGAAATGGCAATGTAGGATACGTTTCTGAAAAACATCGCGGGGTGGTGAGAATTGTAAGGGTTTCTAACAGGCCAATGACTAGAGGGAGCGAGAAAAACATCACGGTGTGGTGTGAATCAGAGGTGCTGAATCTGGATAGGCAGTAAGTGGCAATGTAGGATGGAGAAAAGCACCAGGGGTAGTCAGCATGGGGAGGGCAGGAAACATGCAGTGGCAATGTAGGATATTTTTCTGAAAAACATCACGGGGTGGTGTGCATTGTAAGGGTTTCTAACAGGCCATTCACGAGTAGGAGTGAGAAAAACATCACGGGATGGTGTGAATCAGATGTTCTGAATTAGAATAGGCAGTGATTGGCAATGTAGCATGGAGAAAAGCCCCACAAGTTGGAAAGGATGGGGAGGTCAGGAAACATGCAGTGGCAATGTAGCATAGGTTTCTGAATAACTTCGCGGGGTGGTGCGCATTGTAAGTGTTTATAACAGGCCATTCACTATTAGGATTCAGAAAAACATCCCGGGCTGGTGTGAATCGGAGGTCCTGAATTAGCATAGGCAGTGAGTGGCAATGTAGGATGAAGAAAAGCACCACGGGGTGGTCTGCATCGGGACGTCAGAAAACATGCAGTGGCAATGTAGGATAGGTTTTGAAAATCATCGCGGGGCGGTGCGCATTGTAAGTGTTTCTAACAGGCATTTCAATAGTAGGAGTGAGAAAAACATCACGGGGTGGTTTGAATCGGAGGGCCTGAATTATGATAGGCAGTGAGTGGCTATGTAGGATGGAGAAAAGCACCACGGAGTGGTCAGCATGGTGAGGTCAGGAAACATGAAGTGGCAATGTAGGATAGGTTTCTGAAAAACAACGTGGGTGGTGCGCATTGTAAGGGTTTCTAACAGGCCATTCACTAGTACGAGTGAGAAAAACATCACG
Organism: Cavia porcellus; assembly: GCF_034190915.1. Classification (NCBI taxonomy): domain Eukaryota; kingdom Metazoa; phylum Chordata; class Mammalia; order Rodentia; family Caviidae; genus Cavia; species Cavia porcellus. The sequence goes on from NW_026947534.1 coordinate 2,987,170, forward strand.
GGGTGGTGTGAATCGGAGGGCCTGAATCCGGATAGGCAGTGAGTGGCAATGTAGGATGGAGAAAAGCACCACGGGGTGGTAAGTATAAGGAGGTCAGGAAACATGCAGTGGCAATGTAGGAGAGGTTTCTGAAAAACATCGTGGGGTGGTGCACATTGTAAGGGTTTCTAACAGGCCTTTCACTAGTAGGAGTGAGAAATACATCATGGTGTGGTGTGAATCAGACGGCCTGAATCAGGATAGACAGTGAGTGGCAATGTAGCCTGGAGCAAAGCAACCGGGGTGGTCAGCATGGGGAGGTCAGGAAACATGCAGTGGCAATGTAGGATATTTTTCTGAAAAACATCACGTGGTGGTGCGCATTGTAAGGGTTTCTAACAGGCCATTCACTAATAGCAGTGAGAAAAAAATAACGGGGTGGTGTGAATCAGATGTTCTGAATTAGGATAGGCAGCGATTGGCAATGTAGCATTTAGAAAAGCACCACGAGGTGTTCATGATGGGGTGGTTAGGAAACATGCAGTTGCAATGTAGGACAAGTTTCTGAAAAACATCGCTGGGTAGTGCGCATTTCAAGTGTTTCTCACAGGCCATTTACTAGTAGGAGTGAGAAAAACATCACGGGCTGGTGTGAATTGGAGGTCCTGAATTAGGATAAGCAGTGATTGGTAATGTAGGATGAAGAAAAGGACCACGGGGAGGTCAGGATGGGGAGCTCAGGTAACATGCAGTGGCAATGTAGGATAGGTTTATGAAAAACATCGTGGGGTGGTGCGCATTGTAAGGGTTTCTAAAAGGCCATTGACTAGTAGGAGTGAGAAAAACATCACGGGGTGGTGTGAATCGGAGGGCCTGAATCAGGATAGGCAGTGAGTGGCAATGTAGGATGGAGAAAATCACCACGGGGTGTTCAGCATGGGGAGGTCAGGAAACATGCAGTGGCAATGTAGGATAGGTTTCTGAAAAACAACGCGGGTGGTGCGCATTGTAAGGGTTTCAAACAGGCCATTCACTAGTAAGAGTGAGAAAAACATCACAGTGTGGTGTGAATCAGAGGGGCTGAATCAGGATAGGCAGTATCTGGCAATGCAGGGTGGAGAAAAGCACCAGGGGTGGTCAGCATAGGGAGGTCAGGAAACATGCAGTGGCAATGTAGGATAGGTTTCTGAAAAATATCGCGGGGTTGTGCGCATTGTAAGGGTTTCTAACAGGCCATTCACTAGTAGGAGTGTGAAATACATTATGGTGCGGTGTGAATCAGAGGGCCAGAATCAGGGTAAACAGTGAGTGGTAATGTAGCATGGAGAAGCACCAGGGGTCGTCAGCATGGGGAGGGCAGGAAACATGCAGTGGCAATGTAGGATATTTTTCTGAAAAACATCAGGGGGTGGTGCGCATTGTAAGTGTTTCTAACAGGCCATTCTCTAGTAGGAGTGACAAAAACATCACGGGGTTGTGTGAATCCGATGTTCTGAATTAGGATAGGCAGTGATTAGCAATGTAGCATGGAGAAAAACACCAGAAGGTGGTCAGGATGGGGAGGTCAGGAACAATGCAGTGGCACTGTAGGATAGGTTTCTGAAAAACATCGCGGGGTGGTGTGCATTGTAAGTGTTTCTACCAGGCCATTCACTAGTAGGAGTGAGAAAAACATCACGGGCTGGTGTGAATCGGAGGTCCTGAATTGGGATATGCAGTGAGTGGCAATGTAAGATGAAGAAGAGCACCACGGGGTGGTTAGCATGGGGAGGTCAGGAAACATGCAGTGGCAATGTAAGATAGGTTTCTGAAAAAGATTGCGGGGTGGTGAGAATTGTAAGGGTTTCTAACAGGCCATTCACTAGTAGGAGTGAGAAAAATATCACGGGGTGGTTGGAATAGGAAGGGCTGAATTATGATAGGCAGTGAGTGGCAATGTAGGCTGGAGAAAAGCACCACGGGGTGGTCAGCATGGGGAGGTCAGGAAATATGCAGTGGCAATGTAGGATAGGTTTCTGAAAAACATCAAGGGGTGGTGCGCATTGTAAGGGTTTCTACCAGGCCATTCACTAGTTGGAGTGAGAAATACATTATGGTGTGGTGTGAATCAGAGGGCTTGAATCAGGATAGACAATGAGTGGTAATGTAGCATGGAGGAAGGCACCAGGGGTCATCAGCATGAGGAGGTCAGGAAACATGCAGTGGCAATGTAAGATAAGTTTCTGAAAAAAAATCGTGTTTTGGTGCGCATTGAAATGGTTTCTAACAGGCCATTCACTAGCAGGAGTGAGAAAAACATCACGGCTTGGTGTGTATCGGAGGGCCTGAATCAGGATAGGCAGTGAGTGGCAATGTAAAATTGAGAAAAGCACCACAGGGTGATCAGCATGGGCAAGTCAGGAAACATGCAGTGGCAATGTAGGATAGGTTTATGATAAACATCGCAGGGTGGTGCGCATTGTAAGGATTCTAACAGGAAATTTACTACTAGGACTGAGAAAATCATCACGGTGTGGTGTGAATCGGAGGGCCTGAATCAGGATAGGCAGTGAGTGGCAATGTAGGATGGAGAAAAGCACCACGGGGTGATCAGGATGGGGAGGTCAGGATACATGCAGTGGCTATGAGGATAGGTATCTGAAAAACATCATGGGGTGGTGCGCATTGTAAGGGTTTCTAACTGGCCATTAACTAGTAGGAGTGAGAAATACATCACGGTGTGGTGTGAATCAGATGGCCTGAATCAGGATAGGCAGTGAGTGGTAATGTAAAATGGAGAAAAGCACCACGGGTTGGTCAGCATGGGGAGGTCAAGAAACATGCAATGGCAATGTAGGATACATTTCCGAAAAACATCGCGGGGTGGTGAGAATTTTAAGGGTTTCTAACATACCATTCACTATTAGGAGTGCGAAAAACATCACGGGGTGGTGTGAATCAGAGGGCCTGAGTTAGGATAGGCAGTGAGTGGCAATGAAGGATGGAGTAAAGCACCATGGGGTGGTCAGCATGGGGAGGTCAGGAAACATGCAGTGGCAATGTAGGATAGGTTTCTGAATAACTTCGCGGGGTGGTGCCCATTGTAAGGGTTTCCAACAGGCCTTTCACTAGTAGGAATGAGAAATACATCATGGTGTGGTGTGAATCAAATGGCCTGAAACAAGATAGACAGTGAGTGGTAATGTAGCATGGAGAAAAGCACCACGGGTGGTCAGCATGGGGAGAGCAGGAAACATGCAGTGGCAATGTAAGATAGGTTTCTGAGAAAAATCGTGTGGTGGTGCGCATTTAAATGGTTTCTAACAGGCCATTCACTAATAGGAGTGAGAAAAACATCACAGGTTGGTGTGTATCGGAGGGCCTGACTCAGGATACGCAGTGAGTGGCAATGTAAAATTGAGAAAAGCACCACAGGGTGATCAGCATGGGGTGGTCAGCAAACATGCAGTGGCACTGTAGGTTAGGTTTCTGAAAAACATCGCGTGGTGGTGTGCATTGTAAGTGTTTCTACCAGGCCATTCACTAGTAGGAGTGAGAAAAACATCACGGGCTGGTGTGAATCGGAGGTCCTGAATTGGGATATGCAGTGAGTGGCAATGTAGGATGAAGAAAAGCACCACGGGGTGATCATCATGGGGAGGTCAGGAAACATGCATTGGCAATGTAAGATAGGTTTCTGAAAAACATTGCGGGGTGGAGAGAATTGTAAAGGTTTCTCACAGGCCATTCACTAGTAGGAGTGAGAAATATATCACGGGGTGGTTTGAATAAGAAGGGCTGAATTATGATAGGCAGTGAGTGGCAATGTAGGATGGAGAAAAGCACCACGGGGTGGTCAGCATGGGGAGGTCAGGATACATGCAGTGGCAATGTACCATAGGTTTCTGAAAAACATCGTGGGGTGGTACGCATTGTAAGGGTTTCTAACAGGCCATTCACTAGTAGCAGTGAGAAATACATTATGGTGTGGTGTGAATCAGAGGGCCTGAATCAGGATAGACAGTGAGTGGTAATGTAGCATGGAGGAAGGCACCAGGGGTCGTCAACATGGGGAGGTCAGGAAACATGCAGTGGCAATGTAAGATAAGTTTCTAAAAAAAATCGTGTTTTGGTGCGCATTTAAATGGTTCCTAACAGGCCATTCACTAGTAGGAGTGAGAAAAACATCACGGCTTGGTATGTAGAGGAGGGCCTGAATCAGGATAGGCAGTGAGTGGCAATGTAAAATTGAGAAGAGCACCACAGGGTGATCAGCATGGGGAAGTCAGGAAACATGCAGTAGCAATGTAGGATAGGTTTCTGAAAAACATTGCGGGGTGGTGCCCATTGTAAGGGTTTCCAACAGGCCTTTCACTAGTAGGAATGAGAAATACATCATGGTGTGGTGTGAATCAAAGGGCCTGAAACTGGATAGACAGTGAGTGCTAATGTAGCATGGAGAAAAGCACCACGGGTGGTCAGCATAGGAAGGGCAGGAAACATGCAGTGGCAGTGTAAGATAGGTTTCTGAAAAAAATCGTGTGGTGGTGTGCATTTAAATGGTTTCTAACAGGCCATTCACTAATAGGAGTGAGAAAAACATCACAGGTTGGTGTGTATCGGAGGGCCTGACTCAGGATACGCAGTGAGTGGCAATGTAAAATTGAGAAAAGCTCCACAGGGTGATCAGCATGGGGATGTCAGGAAACATGCAGTGGCAATGTAGGATAGGTTTATGATAAACATCGCAGGGTGGTGCGCATTGTAAGGATTCTAACAGGAAATTTACTAGTAGGACTGAGAAAAACATCACGGGGTGGTGTTAATCGGAGGGCCTGAATCAGGATAGGCAGTGAGTGGCAATATAGGATGGAGAAAAGCACCACGGGGTGGTCAGGATGGGGAGGTCAGGAAACATGCAGTGGCAATGTAGGATAGGTTTCTGAAAAACATCGCGGGGTGGTGCGCATTGTAAGGGTTTCTAACAGGCCATTCACTAGTAGGAGTGAGAAAAAATTCAGGGGGTGGTGTGAATCGGAGGGATTAAATTAGGAAAGGCTGTTAGTGGCAATGTAAAATGGAGAAAAACACCACGGGGTGGTCAGCATGGGGAGGTCAGGAAACATGCAGTGACAATATAAGATAGGTTTCTGATAAACATCGCAGTGTGGTGCGCAGTATAAGGTTTTCTAACAGGCCATTAACTAGTAGGAGTGAGAAAAACATCACTGGGTGGTGTGAATCAGATGGCGTGAATCAGGATAGGCAGTGAGTGGCAATGCAGGATGGAGAAAAGCACCACGGGGTGGTCATCATGGGGAGGTCAGGAAACATGCACTGGCAATGTAGGATAGGTTTCTGAAAAACATCGCGGGGTGGTGCGCATGTAAGGGTTTCAAACAGGCCATTCACTAGAAGGTGTGAGAAAAACATCATGGCGTGGTGTCAATCAGAGGGCCTGAATCAGGATAGACAGTGAGTGGTAATGTACCATGGAGAAAAGCACCAGGGGTGGTCAGCATGGGGAGGTCAGGAAACATGCAGTGGCAAAGTAAGATAGGTTTCTGAAAAAAAAAATCGTGTGGTGGTGCGCACTGAAATGTTTTCTAACAGGCCATTCACTAGTAGGAGTGAGAAAAACATCATGGGTTGGTGTGTATCGGAGGGTCTGCATCAGGATAGGCAGTTAGTGGCAATGTAGGATGGAGAAAAGCACCACGGGGTGGTCAGCATGGGGAGGTCAGGAAACATGCAGTGGCAATGTAGGATAGGTTTCTGATAAACATCGCAGGGTGGTGCGCATTGTAAGGTTTATAACAGGAAATTTACTAGTAGGACTGAGAAAAACATCACGGGGTGGTGTGAATCGGAGGGCCTGAATCAGGATAGGCAGTGAGTGGCAATGTAGGTTGGAGAAAAGCACCACGGAGTTGTCAGGATGGGGTGGTCAGGAAACATGCAGTGGCAATGTAGGATAGGTTTCTGAAAAACATAGTGGGGTGGTGCGCATTGTAAGGGTTTCTACCAGGCCATTAGCTAGTAGGAGTGAGAAATACATCATGGTGTGGTGTGAATCAGAGGGCCTGAATCAGGATAGGCAGTGAGTGGTAATGTAAATTAGAGAAAGCACCACAGGTTGGTCAGCATGGGGAGATAATGAAACATGCAGTGGCAATGTAGGATAGGTTTCTGAAAAACATTGCGGTGTGGTGCGAATTGTAAGGTTTTCTAACAGGCTATTGACTAGTAAGAGCGAGAATAACATCACGGTGTGGTGTGAATCAGAGGGGCTGAATCAGAATAGGCAGCAAGTGGCAATGTAGGATGGAGAAAATCACCAGTGGTGGTCAGCATGGGGAGGACAGTAAACATGCAGTGGCAATGTAGGATATTTTTCTGAAAAACATCACGGGGTGGTGGGCATTGTAAGGGTTTCTAACGGGGCATTCACTAGTAGGAGTGAGAAAAACATCACGGGCTGGTGTGAATCGGAGTGCCTGAATTAGGATAGGCAGTGAGTGGCAATGTAGGATGGAGAAAAGCACCATGGAGTGGTCCGCAAGGCGAGGCCAGGAAACAAGCAGTGGCAACGTAGGATAGATTTCTGAATAACATCACGGGTTGGTGCACATTGTAAGGGTTTCTAACAGGCCATTCACTAGTAGGAGTCAGAAAAACATCACGGCGTGGTGTGATTCAGATGTTCTGAATTAGGATACACAGTGAGTGGCAATGTAGAATGGAGAAAAGCACCACGGGGTGGTCAGCATTGGGAGGTCAGGAAACATGCATTGGCAATGTAGGTTAGGTTTCTGAAAAACATCGCCGGGTGGTGTGGACTGTAAGGCTTTCTATCAGTACATTCACTAGTAGAAGTGAGAAAAACATCACGGGGTGGTGTGAATCGGAGGGCCTGAATCAGGTTAAGCAGCGAGTGGCAATGTAGGATGGAGAAAAGCACCACGGGGTGGTCAGGAAGGGGAAGTCAGGAAACATGCATTGGCAAAGTAGGATAGGTTTCTGAAAAACATCGCGGCCTGGGGCGCATTGTAATGGTTTCTAACAGGCCATTCACTAGCAGGAGTGAGAAAAACATCACGGGGTGGTGTGAATCGGAGGGCCTGAAATAGGTTAGGCAGTGAGTGGCAATGAAGAATGGAGAAAAGCACACCGAGGTTCTCAACATGGGGATGTCAGGAAACATGCAGTGGCAATGTAGGAAAAGTTTCTGAAAAACACTTTGGGGTGGTGCGCATTGTAAGTATTTCTAACAATCCATTGACAAGGAGGAGTGAAAAATACATCACTGGGTCGTGTGAATCGGAGGGCCTGAATTAGGATAGGCTGTGAGTGGCAATGTAGGATGGAGAAAAGCTCCACGGGGTGGTCAGCATGGGGAGGCAAGGAAACATGAAGTGGCAATGTAGAATAGGTTTCTGATAAACATCGCCGGTGGTGCGCATTGTACGGGTTTTTAACAGGCCATTCACTAGTAGGAGTGAGAAAAACAGCACGGGGTGGTGTGAATCAGAGGGCCTAATTTAGGATACCCAGTGAGTATCAATGTAGGATGGAGAAAAGCACCACGGGGAGGTCAGCATAGGGAGATCAGGAAACGTGCTGTGGCAATGTAGGATATTTTTCTGAAAAACATCATGGGGTGGTGCGCATTGTAAGTGTTTCTTACAGGCCATTCAATAGTACGAGTTAGAAAAACATCACGGGGTGGTGTGAATCGGAAGGCCTGAATTAGGATAGGCAGTGAGTGCCAATGTAGGATGGAGAAAAGCTCCAAGGGGTGGTCAGCATGGAGAGTTCAGGAAACATGCATTGGCATTGTAGGATAGGTTTCTCGAAAAACATCACCTGTAAGTGCGCATTGTAAGGCTTTCTAACAGTCTATTCACTAGTAGGAGTGAGAAAAACATCATGGGGTGGTGTGAATCAGAGGGCCTGAATTAGGATAGGCAGTGAGTGGCAATGCAAAATGGAGAAAAGCACCACAGGATGGTCAGCATGCGGAGGTCAGGAAACATGCAGTGGCAATGTACGAGAGGTTTCTGCAAAACAATGCGGGGTGGTGCGCATTGTAAGGGTTTCTGACAGGCCATTCCCTTGTAGGAATGAGAAATACATCACGGTGTGGTTTGAATCAGAGGGCCTGAATCAGGATAGCCAGTGAGTGGCAATATAGGATGGACAAAAGCACCACGGGATGGTCAGCATGGGGAGATCAGGACACATGCAGTGGCAATGTAGGATAGGTTTCTGAAAAACATCGCAGGTGGTGAGAATTGTAAGGGTTTCTAACAGGCCATTCACTAGTAGGAGTGCAAAATACATCATGGTGTGGTGTGAAGCGGAGGGCCTGAATCAAGATAGAAAGTGAGTGGCAATGTCAGATGGAGAAAAGCACCACAGGGTGGTCAGCTTGGGGAGGTCAGGAAACATGCCGTGGCAAAGTCAGATAGGTTTCTGAAAAAAAATCGTGTGGTGGTGTGCATTGAATTGGTTTCTAACAGGCCATTCACTAGTAGGAGTGAGAAAAACATCATGGGTTGGTGTGTATCGGAGGGCCTGAATCAGGATAGGCAGTGAGTGGCAATGTAGGATGGAGAAAAGCACCACAGGTTGGTCAGCATGGGGAGATCATGAAACATGCAGTGGCAATGTAGGATAGGTTTCTGAAAAACATCGCGGCGTGGTGAGAACTGTAAGGGTTTCTAAAGGGTCATTCACTAGTAGGAGTGCGAAATACATCATGGTGTGGTGTGAATCGCAGGGCCTGAATCAGGATAGACAGTGAGTGACAATGTAGGATGGAGAAAAGCACCACGGGTTGGTGTGCATAGGGAGGTCAGGAAACATGCAATGGAAATGTAGGATAGGTTTCTGAAAAACATCGCCGGGTGGTGCGCATTGTAAGGGTTTGTAGCAGGCCATTCACTAATAGGAGTGAGAAAAACATCAAGTGGTGGTGTGAATCGGAGGGCTTGAATTAGGATAGGCAGTGAGTGGTAATGAAGAATGGAGAAAAGCACCACGGGGTGGTCGACATGGGGAGGTCAGGAAACATGCAGTGGCAATGTAGGATAGGTTTCTGAAAAATATCGCGGGGTGGTGCGCATTGTAAGGATTTCTAACAGGCCATTATCTAATAAGAGTGAGAACAACTTAAGGGGGTGGTTTGAATTAGAGGGTCTGATTCAGGAGAGGCAGTGAATGGCAATGTAGGATGGAGAAAAGCACCACAGGCTGGTCAGGATTGGGAGGTCAGGAAACGTGCAGTGGCAATGTAGGATAGGTTTCTGAAAAACGTTGCAGGGTTGTGCTCATTGTAAGGGTTTCTAAAAGGCCTTTCACTAGTAGGAGTGAGAAAAACATCACGGGGTGGTGTGAATCGGAGGGTCTGAATCAACTTGGACAGTGATTGGCAATGTAGGATGGAGAAAAGCACCACGGCGTGGTCAGCATGGGGAGGTCAGGAAACATGCAGTGGCAATGTTGGACAGGTTTCTGAAAAACATCACGGGGTGGTGCACATTGTAAGTGTTTCTAACAGGTCATTCATTAGTAGAAGTGAGAAAAACATCACAGGGTGGTGTGAATCGGAGGGCCTGAATCAGGATAGGCAGTGAGTGGCAATGTAGGATGGAAAAAAGCACCACGGGGTGGTCAGGATGGTGAGGTCAGGAAAAATGCAGTTGCGATGTAGGAAAGGTTTCTGAAAACCATGGGGTGGGGGCCCTTTGTAAGTGTTTCTAACTGGCCATTCACTAGTAGCAGTGAGAAATACATCATGTTGTGGTGTGAATCGGAGTTCCTGAATCAAGATAGAAAGTGAGTGGCAAGGTCGGATGGAGAAAAGCACCACGGGGTGGTCAGCATGGGGAAGTCAGGAAACATGCAGTAGGAATGTAGGATAGGTTTCTGAAAAACATCGCGGTATGGTGCTCATTGCAAGGGTTTCTAAAAGGCCTTTAAATAGTAGGAGTGAGAAATACATCATGGTGTGGTGTGAATCTTAGGGCCTGAATTAGAATAAGCATTGAGAGTCAATGTAGGATGGAGAAAAGCACCACAGGGTGGTCAGCATGGGGAGGTGAGGAAACATGCAGTGGCAATGTTGGATAGGTTTCTGAAAAAAAGAGTGGGTTGGTGCGCATTGTAAGGGTTTCTAACAGGCCATTCACTAGTAGGAGTGAGAAAAACATCACGGGGTGGTGTGAATCGGAGGGCCTGAATTAGGATAGGCAGTGAGTGGCAATGTAGGATGGAGAAAAGCACCATTGGGGGGTCATCATGGGGAGGTAAGGAAACAAGCAGTGGCAATATAGGATAGTTTTCTGAAAAACATCAAGGGGTGGTGCGCATTGTAAGGGTTTCTAACAGGCCATTCACTAGTTGGTGTGAGAAAAACATCACGGGGTGGTGTGAATCAGATGTTCTGAATTAGGATAGGCAGTGAGTGCAATGTAGGATGGAGAAAAGCACCACGGGGTTGTCAGCATGGGGAGGTCAGGAAACATGCATTGGCAATGTAGGATAGGTTTCTGAAAAACATTGCCAAGTGGTGCACATTGTAAGGCTTTCTAACAGGGCATTCTGTAGTAGGAGTGAGAAAAACATAACGGGGTGGTGTGATTCGGAGGGCCTGAATTTGGATAGGCTGTGAGTGGTCACGTAACATGGAGAAAAGCAACTCGGTTTGGGCAGCATGGGGAGGTGAGGAAACATGCAGTGGCAATGTAGGATAGGTTTCGGGAAAACATCGCGGGGTGGTGCGCATTATAAGGCTTTCTAACAGGCCATTCACTAGTAGGAGTGAGAAAAATATAACGGAGTGGTTTGAATTAGAGGGTCTGATTCAGGAGAGGCAGTGAATGGCAATGTAGGATGGAGAAAAGCACCACAGGCTGGTCAGGATTGGGAGGTCAGGAAACGTGCCCTGGCAATGTAGGATAGGTTTCTGAAAAACATTGCAGGGTGGTGCTCATTGTAAGCGTTTCTAAAAGGCCTTTCACTAGTAGGAGTGAGGAAAACATCACGGGGTGGTGTGAATCGGAGGGTCTGAATCAAGTTGGACAGTGATTGGCAATGTAGGATGGAGAAAAGCACCACGGCGTGGTCAGCATGGGGAGGTCAGGAAACATGCAGTGGCAATGTTGGACAGGTTTCTGAAAAACATCGTGGGGTGGTGCGCATTGTAAGTGTTTCTAACAGGCCATTCACTAGTAGAAGTGAGAAAAACATCACAGGGTGGTGTGAATCGGAGGGCCTGAATCAGGATAGGCAGTGAGTGGCAATGTAGGATGGAGAAAAGCACCACGGGGTGGTCAGAATGGTGAGGTCAGGAAACATGCAGTTTCAATGTAGGATAGGTTTCTGAAAAACATGGGGTGGGGGCCCTTTGTAAGTGTTTCTAACTGGCCATTCACTAGTAGCAGTGAGAAATACATCATGTTGTGGTGTGCATCGGAGTGCCTGAATCAAGATAGAAAGTGAGTGGCAAGGTCGAAAGGAGAAAAGCACCACGGGGTGGTCAGCATGGGGAGGTCAGGAAACATACAGTAGGAATGTAGGATAGGTTTCTGAAAAACATCGCGGGATGGTGCTCATTGCAAGGGTTTCTAAAAGGCCTTTAAATAGTAGGAGTGAGAAATACATCATGGTGTGGTGTGAATCTTAGGGCCTGAATTAGAATAAGCATTGAGTGTCAATGTAGGATGGAGAAAAGCACCACAGGATGGTCAGCATGGGGAGGTGAGGAAACATGCAGTGGCAATGTTGGATAGGTTTTTGAAAAAAAGAGTGGGTTGGTGCGCATTGTAAGGGTTTCTAACAGGCCATTCACTAATAGGAGTGAGAAAAACATCAAGGGGTGGTGTGAATCGGAGGGCTTGAATTAGGATAGGCAGTGAGTGGTAATGAAGAATGGAGAAAAGCACCATGGGGTGGTCGACATGGGGAGGTCAGGAAACATGCAGTGGCAATGTAGGATAGGTTTCTGAAAAATATCGCGGGGTGGTGCGCATTGTAAGGATTTCTAACAGGCCATTATCTAATACGAGTGAGAACAACATCAGGGGGTGGTGTGAATCGGAGTGCCTGAATTAGTATAGGCATTGAGTGGCAATGTAGGATGGAGAAATGCACCAGAGGGTGGTCAGCATGGGGAGGGGATTAAACATGCAGTGGCAAAGTAGGATAGGTTTCTGAAAAAAAAGTGGGGTGGTGCGCATTGTAAGGGTTTCGAACAGGCCATTCACTAGTAGGAGAGAGAAAAACATCAAGGGGTGGTGTGAATTGGAAGGCTTGAATCAGGATAGGCAGTGAGTGGCAATGAAGGATGAAGAAAAGCACCATGGGGTGGTCAGCATGGGGAGGTAAGGAACATGCAGTGGCAATGTAGGACAGTTTTCTGAAAAACATCGCGAGGTGGTGCGCATTGTTAGTGTTTCTAACAGGCCATTCACTAGGAGAAGTGATAAAAATATCACAGGGTGGGGTGAATCGGAGGGCCTGAATCAGGATAGGCAGTGAGTGGCAATGCCCGATGGAGAAAAGCACCACGGGGTGGTCAGCATGGGGAGGTCAGGAAACATGCAGTAGCAATGTAGGATAGGTTTCTGAAAAACATCGCGGGGTGGTGCTCATTGCAAGGGTTTCTAAAAGGCCTTTACCTAGTAGGAGTGAGAAATACATCATGGTGTGGTGTGAATCGGAGGGCCTGAATTAGAATAAGCGTTGAGTGTCAATGTAGGATGGAGAAAAGCACCACAGGGTGGTCAGCATGGGGAGGTGAGGAAATATGCAGTGGCAATGTAGGGTATGTTTCTGAAAAAAAATTTTGGGGTGGTCCGCATTGTAAGGGTTTCTATCAGGCCATTCACTAGTAGGAGTGAGAAAAACATCACGGGGTGGTGTGAATCGGAGGGCCATAATTAGGATAGGCAGTGAGTGGCAATGTAGGATGGAGAAAAGCACCATTGGGGGGTCATCATGGGGAGGTCAGGAAACAAGCAGTGGCAATATAGGATAGTTTTCTGAAAAACATCAAGGGGTGGTGCGCATTGTAAGGGTTTCTAACAGGCCATTCACTAGTAGGAGTGAGAAAAATATAACGGAGTGGTTTGAATTAGAGGGTCTGATTCAGGAGAGGCAGTGAATGGCAATGTAGGATGGAGAAAAGCACCACAGGCTGGTCAGGATTGGGAGGTCAGGAAACGTGCAGTGGCAATGTAGCATAGGTTTCTGAAAAACGTTGCAGGGTTGTGCTCATTGTAAGGGTTTCTAAAAGGCCTTTCACTTGTAGGAGTGAGAAAAACATCACGGGGTGGTGTGAATCGTAGGGTCTGAATCAAGTTGGACAGTGATTGGCAATGTAGGATGGAGAAAAGCACCACGGGGTGGTCAGGATTGTGAGGTCAGGAAACATGCAGTTTCAATGTAGGATAGGTTTCTGAAAAACATGGGGTGGGGGCCCTTTGTAAGTGTTTCTAACTGGCCATTCACTAGTAGCAGTGAGAAATACATCATGTTGTGGTGTGCATCGGAGTGCCTGAATCAAGATAGAAAGTGAGTGGCAAGGTCGAAAGGAGAAAAGCACCACGGGGTGGTCAGCATGGGGAGGTCAGGAAACATACAGTAGGAATGCAGGATAGGTTTCTGAAAAACATCGCGGGATGGTGCTCATTGCAAGGGTTTCTAAAAGGCCTTTAAATAGTAGGAGTGAGAAATACATCATGGTGTGGTGTGAATCTTAGGGCCTGAATTAGAATAAGCATTGAGTGTCAATGTAGGATGGAGAAAAGCACCACAGGGTCGTCAGCATGGGGAGGTGAGGAAACATGCAGTGGCAATGTTGGATAGGTTTTTGAAAAAACGAGTGGGTTGGTGCGCATTGTAAGGGTTTCTAACAGGCCATTCACTAATAGGAGTGAGAAAAACATCAAGGGGTGGTGTGAATCGGAGGGCTTGAATTAGGATAGGCAGTGAGTGGTAATGAAGAATGGAGAAAAGCACCACGGGGTGGTCGACATGGGGAGGTCAGGAAACATGCAGTGGCAATGTAGGATAGGTTTCTGAAAAAAAAGTGGGGTGGTGCGCATTGTAAGGATTTCGAATAGGCCATTCACTAGTAGGAGAGACAAAAACATCAAGGGGTAGTGTTAATTGGAAGGCTTGAATCAGGATAGGCAGTGAGTGGCAATGAAGGATGAAGAAAAGCACCATGGGGTGGTCAGCATGGGGAGGTAAGGAACATGCAGTGGCAATGTAGGACAGGTTTCTGAAAAACATCGCGAGGTGGTGCGCATTGTTAGTGTTTCTAACAGGCCATTCACTAGGAGAAGTGATAAAAATATCACAGGGTGGGGTGAATCGGAGGGCCTGAATCAGGATAGGCAGTGAGTGGCAATGCCCGATGGAGAAAAGCACCACGGGGTGGTCAGCATGGGGAGGTCAGGAAACATGCAGTAGCAATGTAGGATAGGTTTCTGAAAAACATCGCGGGGTGGTGCTCATTGCAAGGGTTTCTAAAAGGCCTTTACCTAGTAGGAGTGAGAAATACATCATGGTGTGGTGTGAATCGGAGGGCCTGAATTAGAATAAGCGTTGAGTGTCAATGTAGGATGGAGAAAAGCACCACAGGGTGGTCAGCATGGGGAGGTGAGGAAACATGCAGTGGCAATGTAGGATATGTTTCTGAAAAAAAATATTGGGGTGGTCCGCATTGTAAGGGTTTCTATCAGGCCATTCACTAGTAGGAGTGAGAAAAACATCACGGGGTGGTGTGAATCGGAGGGCCATAATTAGGATAGGCAGTGAGTGGCAATGTAGGATGGAGAAAAGCACCATTGGAGGGTCATCATGGGGAGGTCAGGAAACAAGCAGTGGCAATATAGGATAGTTTTCTGAAAAACATCAAGGGGTGGTGCGCATTGTAAGGGTTTCTAACAGGCCATTCACTAGTTGGTGTGAGAAAAACATCACGGGGTGGTGTGAATCAGATGTTCAGAATTAGGATAGGCAGTGAGTGCAATGTAGGATGGAGAAAAGCACCACGGGGTTGTCAGCATGGGGAAGTCAGGAAACATGCATTGGCAATGTAGGATAGGTTTCTGAAAAACATTGCCAAGTGGTGCACATTGAAAGGCTTTCTAACAGGGCATTCTGTAGTAGGAGTGAGAAAAACAAAACGGGGTGGTGTGACTCGGAGGGCCTGAATTTGGATAGGCTGTGAGTGGTCACGTAAAATGGAGAAAAGCAACTCGGTTTGGTCAGCATGGGGAGGTGAGGAAACATGCAGTGGCAATGTAGGATAGGTTTCTGGAAAACATCGCGGGGTGGTGCGCATTATAAGGGTTTCTAACAGGCCATTCACTAGTAGGAGTGAGAAAAATATAACGGAGTGGTTTGAATTAGAGGGTCTGATTCAGGAGAGGCAGTGAATGGCAATGTAGGATGGAGAAAAGCACCACAGGCTGGTCAGGATTGGGAGGTCAGGAAACGTGCAGTGGCAATGTAGCATAGGTTTCTGAAAAACGTTGCAGGGTTGTGCTCATTGTAAGGGTTTCTAAAAGGCCTTTCACTTGTAGGAGTGAGAAAAACATCACGGGGTGGTGTGAATCGTAGGGTCTGAATCAAGTTGGACAGTGATTGGCAATGTAGGATGGAGAAAAGCACCACGGCGTGGTCAGCATGGGGAGGTCAGGAAACATGCAGTGGCAATGTTGGACAGGTTTCTGAAAAACATCGCGGGGTGGTGCGCATTGTAAGTGTTTCTAACAGGCCATTCACTAGTAGAAGTGAGAAAAACATCACAGGGTGGTGTGAATCGGAGGGCCTGAATCAGGATAGGCAGTGAGTGGCAATGTAGGATGGAGAAAAGCACAACGGGGTGGTCAGGATGGTGAGGTCAGGAAACATGCAGTTTCAATGTAGGATAGGTTTCTGAAAAACATGGGGTGGGGGCCCTTTGTAAGTGTTTCTAACTGGCCATTCACTAGTAGCAGTGAGAAATACATCATGTTGTGGTGTGCATCGGAGTGCCTGAATCAAGATAGAAAGTGAGTGGCAAGGTCGAAAGGAGAAAATCACCACGGGGTGGTCAGCATGGGGAGGTCAGGAAACATACAGTAGGAATGCAGGATAGGTTTCTGAAAAACATCGCGGGATGGTGCTCATTGCAAGGGTTTCTAAAAGGCCTTTAAATAGTAGGAGTGAGAAATACATCATGGTGTGGTGTGAATCTTAGGGCCTGAATTAGAATAAGCATTGAGTGTCAATGTAGGATGGAGAAAAGCACCACAGGGTGGTCAGAATGGGGAGGTGAGGAAACATGCAGTGGCAATGTTGGATAGGTTTTTGAAAAAAAGAGTGGGTTGGTGCGCATTGTAAGGGTTTCTAACAGGCCATTCACTAATAGGAGTGAGAAAAACATCAAGGGGTGGTGTGAATCGGAGGGCTTGAATTAGGATAGGCAGTGAATGGTAATGAAGAATGGAGAAAAGCATCACGGGGTGGTCGACATGGGGAGGTCAGGAAACATGCAGTGGCAATTTAGGATAGGTTTCTGAAAAATATCGCGGGGTGGTGCGCATTGTAAGGATTTCTAACAGGCCATTATCTAATACGAGTGAGAACAACATCAGGGGGTGGTGTGAATCGGAGTGCCTGAATTAGTATAGGCATTGAGTGGCAATGTAGGATGGAGAAATGCACCAGAGGGTGGTCAGCATGGGGAGGGGAGGAAACATGCAGTGGCAAAGAAGGATAGGTTTCTGAAAAAAAAGTGGGGTGGTGCGCATTGTAAGGGTTTCGAACAGGCCATTCACTAGTAGGAGTGAGAAAAACATCACGGGGTGGTGTGAATCGGAGGGCCATAATTAGGATAGGCAGTGAGTGGCAATGTAGGATGGAGAAAAGCACCATTGGGGGGTCATCATGGGGAAGTCAGGAAACATGCATTGGCAATGTAGGATAGGTTTCTGAAAAACATTGCCAAGTGGTGCACATTGAAAGGCTTTCTAACAAGGCATTCTGTAGTAGGAGTGAGAAAAACAAAACGGGGTGGTGTGACTCGGAGGGCCTGAATTTGGATAGGCTGTGAGTGGTCACGTAAAATGGAGAAAAGCAACTCGGTTTGGTCAGCATGGGGAGGTGAGGAAACATGCAGTGGCAATGTAGGATAGGTTTCGGGAAAACATCGCGGGGTGGTGCGCATTATAAGGGTTTCTAACAGGCCATTCACTAGTAGGAGTGAGAAAAATATAACGGAGTGGTTTGAATTAGAGGGTCTGATTCAGGAGAGGCAGTGAATGGCAATGTAGGATGGAGAAAAGCACCACAGGCTGGTCAGGATTGGGAGGTCAGGAAACGTGCAGTGGCAATGTAGGATAGGTTTCTGAAAAACGTTGCAGGGTGGTGCTCATTGTAAGGGTTTCTAAAAGGCCTTTCACTAGTAGGAGTGAGAAAAACATCACGGGGTGGTGTGAAACGGAGGGTCTGAATCAAGTTGGACAGTGATTGGCAATGTAGGATGGAGAAAAGCACCACGGCGTGGTCAGCATGGGGAGGTCAGGAAACATGCAGTGGCAATGTTGGACAGGTTTCTGAAAAACATCGCGGGGTGGTGCGCATTGTAAGTGTTTCTAACAGGCCATTCACTAGTAGAAGTGAGAAAAACATCACAGGGTGGTGTGAATCGGAGGGCCTGAATCAGGATAGGCAGTGAGTGGCAATGTAGGATGGAGAAAAGCACCACGGGGTGGTCAGGATGGTGAGGTCAGGAAACATGCAGTTTCAATGTAGGATAGGTTTCTGAAAAACATGGGGTGGGGGCCCTTTGTAAGTGTTTCTAACTGGCCATTCACTAGTAGCAGTGAGAAATACATCATGTTGTGGTGTGCATCGGAGTGCCTGAATCAAGATAGAAAGTGAGTGGCAAGGTCGAAAGGAGAAAAGCACCACAGGGTGGTCAGCATGGGGAGGTCAGGAAACATACAGTAGGAATGTAGGATAGGTTTCTGAAAAACATCGCGGGATGGTGCTCATTGCAAGGGTTTCTAAAAGGCCTTTAAATAGTAGGAGTGAGAAATACATCATGGTGTGGTGTGAATCTTAGGGACTGAATTAGAATAAGCATTGAGTGTCAATGTAGGATGGAGAAAAGCACCACAGGGTGGTCAGCATGGGGAGGTGAGGAAACATGCAGTGGCAATGTTGGATAGGTTTTTGAAAAAAAGAGTGGGTTGGTGCGCATTGTAAGGGTTTCTAACAGGCCATTCACTAATAGGAGTGAGAAAAACATCAAGGGGTGGTGTGAATCGGAGGGCTTGAATTAGGATAGGCAGTGAGTGGTAATGAAGAATGGAGAAAAGCACCACGGGGTGGTCGACATGGGGAGGTCAGGAAACATGCAGTGGCAATGTAGGATAGGTTTCTGAAAAATATCGCGGGGTGGTGCGCATTGTGAGGATTTCTAACAGGCCATTATCTAATACGAGTGAGAACAACATCAGGGGGTGGTGTGAATCGGAGTGCCTGAATTAGTATAGGCATTGAGTGGCAATGTAGGATGGAGAAATGCACCAGAGGGTGGTCAGCATGGGGAGGGGAGGAAACATGCAGTGGCAAAGTAGGATAGGTTTCTGAAAAAAAAGTGGGGTGGTGCGCATTGTAAGGGTTTCGAACAGGCCATTCACTAGTAGGAGAGAGAAAAACATCAAGGGGTAGTGTTAATTGGAAGGCTTGAATCAGGATAGGCAGTGAGTGGCAATGAAGGATGAAGAAAAGCACCATGGGGTGGTCAGCATGGGGAGGTAAGGAACATGCAGTGGCAATGTAGGACAGGTTTCTGAAAAACATCGCGAGGTGGTGCGCATTGTTAGTGTTTCTAACAGGCCATTCACTAGGAGAAGTGATAAAAATATCACAGGGTGGGGTGAATCGGAGGGCCTGAATCAGGATAGGCAGTGAGTGGCAATGCCCGATGGAGAAAAGCACCACGGGGTGGTCAGCATGGGGAGGTCAGGAAACATGCAGTAGCAATGTAGGATAGGTTTCTGAAAAACATCGCGGGGTGGTGCTCATTGCAAGGGTTTCTAAAAGGCCTTTACCTAGTAGGAGTGAGAAATACATCATGGTGTGGTGTGAATCGGAGGGCCTGAATTAGAATAAGCGTTGAGTGTCAATGTAGGATGGAGAAAAGCACCACAGGGTGGTCAGCATGGGGAGGTGAGGAAATATGCAGTGGCAATGTAGGATATGTTTCTGAAAAAAAATTTTGGGGTGGTCCGCATTGTAAGGGTTTCTATCAGGCCATTCACTAGTAGGAGTGAGAAAAACATCACGGGGTGGTGTGAATCGGAGGGCCATAATTAGGATAGGCAGAGAGTGGCAATGTAGGATGGAGAAAAGCACCATTGGGGGGTCATCATGGGGAGGTCAGGAAACAAGCAGTGGCAATATAGGATAGTTTTCTGAAAAACATCAAGGGGTGGTGCGCATTGTAAGGGTTTCTAACAGGCCATTCACTAGTAGGAGTGAGAAAAATATAACGGAGTGGTTTGAATTAGAGGGTCTCATTCAGGAGAGGCAGTGAATGGCAATGTAGGATGGAGAAAAGCACCACAGGCTGGTCAGGATTGGGAGGTCAGGAAACGTGCAGTGGCAATGTAGCATAGGTTTCTGAAAAACGTTGCAGGGTTGTGCTCATTGTAAGGGTTTCTAAAAGGCCTTTCACTTGTAGGAGTGAGAAAAACATCACGGGGTGGTGTGAATCGTAGGGTCTGAATCAAGTTGGACAGTGATTGGCAATGTAGGATGGAGAAAAGCACCACGGGGTGGTCAGGATTGTGAGGTCAGGAAACATGCAGTTTCAATGTAGGATAGATTTCTGAAAAACATGGGGTGGGGGCCCTTTGTAAGTGTTTCTAACTGGCCATTCACTAGTAGCAGTGAGAAATACATCATGTTGTGGTGTGCATCGGAGTGCCTGAATCAAGATAGAAAGTGAGTGGCAAGGTCGAAAGGAGAAAAGCACCACGGGGTGGTCAGCATGGGGAGGTCAGGAAACATACAGTAGGAATGTAGGATAGGTTTCTGAAAAACATCGCGGGATGGTGCTCATTGCAAGGGTTTCTAAAAGGCCTTTAAATAGTAGGAGTGAGAAATACATCATGGTGTGGTGTGAATCTTAGGGCCTGAATTAGAATAAGCATTGAGTGTCAATGTAGGATGGAGAAAAGCACCACAGGGTGGTCAGCATGGGGAGGTGAGGAAACATGCAGTGGCAATGTTGGATAGGTTTTTGAAAAAACGAGTGGGTTGGTGCGCATTGTAAGGGTTTCTAACAGGCCATTCACTAATAGGAGTGAGAAAAACATCAAGGGGTGGTGTGAATCGGAGGGCTTGAATTAGGATAGGCAGTGAGTGGTAATGAAGAATGGAGAAAAGCACCACGGGGTGGTCGACATGGGGAGGTCAGGAAACATGCAGTGGCAATGTAGGATAGGTTTCTGAAAAAAAAGTGGGGTGGTGCGCATTGTAAGGGTTTCGAACAGGCCATTCACTAGTAGGAGAGACAAAAACATCAAGGGGTAGTGTTAATTGGAAGGCTTGAATCAGGATAGGCAGTGAGTGGCAATGAAGGATGAAGAAAAGCACCATGGGGTGGTCAGCATGGGGAGGTAAGGAACATGCAGTGGCAATGTAGGACAGGTTTCTGAAAAACATCGCGAGGTGGTGCGCATTGTTAGTGTTTCTAACAGGCCATTCACTAGGAGAAGTGATAAAAATATCACAGGGTGGGGTGAATCGGAGGGCCTGAATCAGGATAGGCAGTGAGTGGCAATGCCCGATGGAGAAAAGCACCACGGGGTGGTCAGCATGGGGAGGTCAGGAAACATGCAGTAGCAATGTAGGATAGGTTTCTGAAAAACATCGCGGGGTGGTGCTCATTGCAAGGGTTTCTAAAAGGCCTTTACCTAGTAGGAGTGAGAAATACATCATGGTGTGGTGTGAATCGGAGGGCCTGAATTAGAATAAGCATTGAGTGTCAATGTAGGATGGAGAAAAGCACCACAGGGTGGTCAGCATGGGGAGGTGAGGAAACATGCAGTGGCAATGTAGGATATGTTTCTGAAAAAAAATATTGGGGTGGTCCGCATTGTAAGGGTTTCTATCAGGCCATTCACTAGTAGGAGTGAGAAAAACATCACGGGGTGGTGTGAATCGGAGGGCCATAATTAGGATAGGCAGTGAGTGGCAATGTAGGATGGAGAAAAGCACCATTGGGGGGTCATCATGGGAGGTCAGGAAACAAGCAGTGGCAATATAGGATAGTTTTCTGAAAAACATCAAGGGGTGGTGCGCATTGTAAGGGTTTCTAACAGGCCATTCACTAGTTGGTGTGAGAAAAACATCACGGGGTGGTGTGAATCAGATGTTCTGAATTAGGATAGGCAGTGAGTGCAATGTAGGATGGAGAAAAGCACCACGGGGTTGTCAGCATGGGGAAGTCAGGAAACATGCATTGGCAATGTAGGATAGGTTTCTGAAAAACATTGCCAAGTGGTGCACATTGAAAGGCTTTCTAACAGGGCATTCTGTAGTAGGAGTGAGAAAAACAAAACGGGGTGGTGTGACTCGGAGGGCCTGAATTTGGATAGGCTGTGAGTGGTCACGTAAAATGGAGAAAAGCAACTCGGTTTGGTCAGCATGGGGAGGTGAGGAAACATGCAGTGGCAATGTAGGATAGGTTTCTGGAAAACATCGCGGGGTGGTGCGCATTATAAGGGTTTCTAACAGGCCATTCACTAGTAGGAGTGAGAAAAATATAACGGAGTGGTTTGAATTAGAGGGTCTGATTCAGGAGAGGCAGTGAATGGCAATGTAGGATGGAGAAAAGCACCACAGGCTGGTCAGGATTGGGAGGTCAGGAAACGTGCAGTGGCAATGTAGCATAGTTTTCTGAAAAACGTTGCAGGGTTGTGCTCATTGTAAGGGTTTCTAAAAGGCCTTTCACTTGTAGGAGTGAGAAAAACATCACGGGGTGGTGTGAATCGTAGGGTCTGAATCAAGTTGGACAGTGATTGGCAATGTAGGATGGAGAAAAGCACCACGGCGTGGTCAGCATGGGGAGGTCAGGAAACATGCAGTGGCAATGTTGGACAGGTTTCTGAAAAACATCGCGGTGTGGTGCGCATTGTAAGTGTTTCTAACAGGCCATTCACTAGTAGAAGTGAGAAAAACATCACAGGGTGGTGTGAATCGGAGGGCCTGAATCAGGATAGGCAGTGAGTGGCAATGTAGGATGGAGAAAAGCACAACGGGGTGGTCAGGATGGTGAGGTCAGGAAACATGCAGTTTCAATGTAGGATAGGTTTCTGAAAAACATGGGGTGGGGGCCCTTTGTAAGTGTTTCTAACTGGCCATTCACTAGTAGCAGTGAGAAATACATCATGTTGTGGTGTGCATCGGAGTGCCTGAATCAAGATAGAAAGTGAGTGGCAAGGTCGAAAGGAGAAAAGCACCACGGGGTGGTCAGCATGGGGAGGTCAGGAAACATACAGTAGGAATGCAGGATAGGTTTCTGAAAAACATCGCGGGATGGTGCTCATTGCAAGGGTTTCTAAAAGGCCTTTAAATAGTAGGAGTGAGAAATACATCATGGTGTGGTGTGAATCTTAGGGCCTGAATTAGAATAAGCATTGAGTGTCAATGTAGGATGGAGAAAAGCACCACAGGGTGGTCAGCATGGGGAGGTGAGGAAACATGCAGTGGCAATGTTGGATAGGTTTTTGAAAAAAAGAGTGGGTTGGTGCGCATTGTAAGGGTTTTTAACAGGCCATTCACTAATAGGAGTGAGAAAAACATCAAGGGGTGGTGTGAATCGGAGGGCTTGAATTAGGATAGGCAGTGAATGGTAATGAAGAATGGAGAAAAGCATCACGGGGTGGTCGACATGGGGAGGTCAGGAAACATGCAGTGGCAATGTAGGATAGGTTTCTGAAAAATATCGCGGGGTGGTGCGCATTGTAAGGATTTCTAACAGGCCATTATCTAATACGAGTGAGAACAACATCAGGGGGTGGTGGGAATCGGAGTGCCTGAATTAGTATAGGCATTGAGTGGCAATGTAGGATGGAGAAATGCACCAGAGGGTGGTCAGCATGGGGAGGGGAGGAAACATGCAGTGGCAAAGAAGGATAGGTTTCTGAAAAAAAAGTGGGGTGGTGCGCATTGTAAGGGTTTCGAACAGGCCATTCACTAGTAGGAGTGAGAAAAACATCACGGGGTGGTGTGAATCGGAGGGCCATAATTAGGATAGGCAGTGAGTGGCAATGTAGGATGGAGAAAAGCACCATTGGGGGGTCATCATGGGGAGGTAGGAAACAAGCAGTGGCAATATAGGATAGTTTTCTGAAAAACATCAAGGGGTGGTGCGCATTGTAAGGGTTTCTAACAGGCCATTCACTAGTTGGTGTGAGAAAAACATCACGGGGTGGTGTGAATCAGATGTTCTGAATTAGGATAGGCAGTGAGTGCAATGCAGGATGGAGAAAAGCACCACGGGGTTGTCAGCATGGGGAAGTCAGGAAACATGCATTGGCAATGTAGGATAGGTTTCTGAAAAACATTGCCAAGTGGTGCACATTGAAAGGCTTTCTAACAAGGCATTCTGTAGTAGGAGTGAGAAAAACAAAACGGGGTGGTGTGACTCGGAGGGCCTGAATTTGGATAGGCTGTGAGTGGTCACGTAAAATGGAGAAAAGCAACTCGGTTTGGTCAGCATGGGGAGGTGAGGAAACATGCAGTGGCAATGTAGGATAGGTTTCTGGAAAACATCGCGGGGTGGTGCGCATTATAAGGGTTTCTAACAGGCCATTCACTAGTAGGAGTGAGAAAAATATAACGGAGTGGTTTGAATTAGAGGGTCTGATTCAGGAGAGGCAGTGAATGGCAATGTAGGATGGAGAAAAGCACCACAGGCTGGTCAGGATTGGGAGGTCAGGAAACGTGGAGTGGCAATGTAGGATAGGTTTCTGAAAAACGTTGCAGGGTGGTGCTCATTGTAAGGGTTTCTAAAAGGCCTTTCACTAGTAGGAGTGAGAAAAACATCACGGGGTGGTGTGAAACGGAGGGTCTGAATCAAGTTGGACAGTGATTGGCAATGTAGGATGGAGAAAAGCACCACGGCGTGGTCAGCATGGGGAGGTCAGGAAACATGCAGTGGCAATGTTGGACAGGTTTCTGAAAAACATCGCGGGGTGGTGCACATTGTAAGTGTTTCTAACAGGCCATTCATTAGTAGAAGTGAGTAAAACATCACAGGGTGGTGTGAATCGGAGGGCCTGAATCAGGATAGGCAGTGAGTGGCAATGTAGGATGGAGAAAAGCACCACGGGGTGGTCAGGATGGGGAGGTCAGGAAACATGCAGTTGCGATGTAGGATAGGTTTCTGAAAAACATGGGGTGGGGGCCCTTTGTAAGTGTTTCTAACTGGCCATTCACTAGTAGCAGTGATAAATACATCATGTTGTGGTGTGAATCGGAGTGCCTGAATCAAGATAGAAAGTGAGTGGCAAGGTCGGATGGAGAAAAGCACCACGGGGTGGTCAGCATGGGGAAGTCAGGAAACATGCCGTAGGAATGTAGGATAGGTTTCTGAAAAACATCGCGAGATGGTGCTCATTGCAAGGGTTTCTAAAAGGCCTTTAAATAGTAGGAGTGAGAAATACATCATGGTGTGGTGTGAATCTTAGGGCCTGAATTAGAATAATCATTGAGTGTCAATGTAGGATGGAGAAAAGCACCACAGGGTGGTCAGCATGGGGAGGTGGGGAAACATGCAGTGGCAATTTTGGATAGGTTTCTGAAAAAAAGAGTGGGTTGGTGCGCATTGTAAGGGTTTCTAACAGGCCATTCACTAGTAGGAGTGAGAAAAACATCATGGGGTGGTGTGAATCGGAGGGCCTGAATTAGGATAGGCAGTGAGTGGCAATGTAGGATGGAGAAAAGCACCATTGGGGGGTCATCATGGGGAGGTCAGGAAACAAGCAGTGGCAATATAGGATAGTTTTCTGAAAAACATCAAGGGGTGGTGCGCATTGTAAGGGTTTCTAACAGGCCATTCACTAGTTGGTGTGAGAAAAACATCACGGGGTGGTGTGAATCAGATGTTCTGAATTAGGATAGGCAGTGAGTGCAATGTAGGATGGAGAAAAGCACCACGGGGTTGTCAGCATGGGGAGGTCAGGAAACATGCATTGGCAATGTAGGATAGGTTTCTGAAAAACATTGCCAAGTGGTGCACATTGTAAGGCTTTCTAACAGGGCATTCTGTAGTAGGAGTGAGAAAAACATAACGGGGTGGTGTGATTCGGAGGGCCTGAATTTGGATAGGCTGTGAGTGGTAACGTAAAATGGAGAAAAGCAACTCGGTTTGGTCAGCATGGGGAGGTGAGGAAACATGCAGTGGCAATGTAGGATAGGTTTCGGGAAAACATCGCGGGGTGGTGCGCATTATAAGGGTTTCTAACAGGCCATTCACTAGTAGGAGTGAGAAAAATATAACGGAGTGGTTTGAATTAGAGGGTCTGATTCAGGAGAGGCAGTGAATGGCAATGTAGGATGGAGAAAAGCACCACAGGCTGGTCAGGATTGGGAGGTCAGGAAACGTGCAGTGGCAATGTAGGATAGGTTTCTGATAAACATCGCAGGGTGGTGCTCATTGTAAGCGTTTCTAAAAGGCCTTTCACTAGTAGGAGTGAGGAAAACATCACGGGGTGGTGTGAATCGGAGGGTCTGAATCAAGTTGGACAGTGTTTGGCAATGTAGGATGGAGAAAAGCACCACGGCGTGGTCAGCATGGTGAGGTCAGGAAACATGCAGTGGCAATGTTGGACAGGTTTCTGAAAAACATGGGGTGGGGGCCCTTTGTAAGAGTTTCTAACTGGCCATTCACTAGTAGCAGTGAGAAATACATCATGTTGTGGTGTGCATCGGAGTGCCTGAATCAAGTAGAAAGTGAGTGGCAAGGTCGAAAGGAGAAAAGCACCACGGGGTGGTCAGCATGGGGAGGTCAGGAAACATACAGTAGGAATGTAGGATAGGTTTCTGAAAAACATCGCGGGATGGTGCTCATTGCAAGGGTTTCTAAAAGGCCTTTAAATAGTAGGAGTGAGAAATACATCATGGTGTGGTGTGAATCTTAGGGACTGAATTAGAATAAGCATTGAGTGTCAATGTAGGATGGAGAAAAGCACCAAAGGATGGTCAGCATGGGGAGGTGAGGAAACATGCAGTGGCAATGTTGGATAGGTTTTTGAAAAAAAGAGTGGGTTGGTGCGCATTGTAAGGGTTTCTAACAGGCCATTCACTAATAGGAGTGAGAAAAACATCAAGGGGTGGTGTGAATCGGAGGGCTTGAATTAGGATAGGCAGTGAGTGGTAATGAAGAATGGAGAAAAGCACCATGGGTTGGTCGACATGAGGAGGTCAGGAAACATGCAGTGGCAATGTAGGATAGGTTTCGGAAAAATATCGCGGGGTGGTGTGCATTGTAAGGATTTCTAACAGGCCATTATCTAATACGAGTGAGAACAACATCAGGGGGTGGTGTGAATCGGAGTGCCTGAATTAGTATAGGCATTGAGTGGCAATGTAGGATGGAGAAATGCACCAGAGGGTGGTCAGCATGGGGAGGGGATTAAACATGCAGTGGCAAAGTAGGATAGGTTTCTGAAAAAAAAGTGGGGTGGTGCGCATTGTAAGGGTTTCGAACAGGCCATTCACTAGTAGGAGAGAGAAAAACATCAAGGGGTGGTGTGAATTGGAAGGCTTGAATCAGTATAGGCAGTGAGTGGCAATGAAGGATGAAGAAAAGCACCATGGGGTGGTCAGCATGGGGAGGTAAGGAACATGCAGTGGCAATGTAGGACAGGTTTCTGAAAAACATCGCGAGGTGGTGCGCATTGTTAGTGTTTCTAACAGGCCATTCACTAGGAGAAGTGATAAAAATATCACAGGGTGGGGTGAATCGGAGGGCCTGAATCAGGATAGGCAGTGAGTGGCAATGCCCGATGGAGAAAAGCACCACGGGGTGGTCAGCATGGGGAGGTCAGGAAACATGCAGTAGCAATGTAGGATAGGTTTCTGAAAAACATCGTGGGGTGGTGCTCATTGCAAGGGTTTCTAAAAGGCCTTTAACTAGTGGGAGTGAGAAATACATCATGGTGTGGTGTGAATCGGAGGGCCTGAATTAGAATAAGCGTTGAGTGTCAATGTAGGATGGAGAAAAGCACCACAGGGTGGTCAGCATGGGGAGGTGAGGAAACATGCATTGGCAATGTAGGATAGGTTTCTGAAAAACATTGCCACGTGATGCACATTGAAAGGCTTTCTAACTGGGCATTCTGTAGTAGGAGTGAGAAAAACAGAACGGGGTGGTGTGACTCGGAGGGCCTGAATTTGGATAGGCTGTGAGTGGTAACGTAAAATGGAGAAAAGCAACTCGGTTTGGTCAGCATGGGGAGGTGAGGAAACATGCAGTGGCAATGTAGGATAGGTTTCGGGAAAACATCGCGGGGTGGTGCGCATTATAAGGGTTTCTAACAGGCCATTCACTAGTAGGAGTGAGAAAAATATAACTGAGTGGTTTGAATTAGAGGGTCTGATTCAGGAGAGGCAGTGAATGGCAATGTAGGATGGAGAAAAGCACCACGGGCTGGTCAGGATTGGGAGGTCAGGAAACGTGCAGTGGCAATGTAGGATAGGTTTCTGAAAAACATGGGGTGGGGGCCCTTTGTAAGTGTTTGTAACTGGCCATTCACTAGTAGCAGTGAGAAATACATCATGTTGTGGTGTGAATCGGAGTGCCTGAATCAAGATAGAAAGTGAGTGGCAAGGTCGGATGGAGAAAAGCACCACGGGGTGGTCAGCATGGGGAAGTCAGGAAACATGCAGTAGGAATGTAGGATAGGTTTTTGAAAAACATCGCGGTATGGTGCTCATTGCAAGGGTTTCTAAAAGGCCTTTAAATAGTAGGAGTGAGAAATACATCATGGTGTGGTGTGAATCTTAGGGCCTGAATTAGAATAAGCATTGAGTGTCAATGTAGGATGGAGAAAAGCACCACAGGGTGGTCAGCATGGGGAGGTGAGGAAACATGCAGTGGCAATGTTGGATAGGTTTCTGAAAAAAAGAGTGGGTTGGTGCGCATTGTAAGGGTTTCTAACAGGCCATTCACTAGTAGGAGTGAGAAAAACATCACGGGGTGGTGTGAATCGGAGGGCCTGAATTAGGATAGGCAGTGAGTGGCAATGTAGGATGGAGAATATCACCACGGGGTGGTTATCATGAGGATGTCAGGAAACATCAAGTGGCAATGTAGGATAGTTTTCTGAAAAAAATCACGGTGTGGTGCGGATTCTAAGGGTTTCTAACTGGCCATTGACTAGTAGGAGTGAGAAAAACCTCTCGGGGTCGTGTGAATCACATGATCTGAATTAGGATAGGCAGTGAGTGCAATGAAGGTTGGAGAAAAGCACCACGGGGTGGTCAGCATGCAGAGGTCAGGAAACATACATTGGCAATGTAGGATAGGTTTCTGAAAAACATCGCCAGTGTTGCGCTTTGTAAGGCTTTCTAACAGGCCATTACCTAGTAGGAGGGAGAAAAACATCACGGGGTGGTGTGAATCGGAGGGCCTGAATAGAATAGGCAGTGAGTGACAACGTAAAATGGAGAAAAGCACCATGGTGAGGTCAGCATGGGGACGTCAGGAAACATGCAGTTGCAATGTAGGATAGGATTCTGAAAAACATCACGGGGTGGTGCGCATTTTAAGGTTTTCTAACAGGGCATTCCCTAGTAGGATTGAGAAAAATATAATGTGCTGGTGTGAATTGGAGGGCCTGAATCAGGATAGGCAGTGAGTGGCAATGTAGAATGGAGAAAAGCACCACGGGATGGTCAACATGGGGAGGTCAGGAAACATGCAATGGCAATGTAGGATAGGTTACTGGAAAACATCGCGGGGTGGTGCGCAGTTTAAGGCTTTATAACAAGCCATTCACAAGTAGGAGTGAAAAACACATCACGGGGGGGTGTGAAACGGACGGTGTGAATCAAGATAGACTGTGAGTGGCAATGTGGAATGGAGAAAAGCACCACGGGTTGCTGAGCATGGGGAGGTCAGGAAACATACAATGGCAATGTAGGATAGGTTTCTGAAAAACACCATGGTGGATGCGCGTTCTAAGGGTTTTTTTGCAGGCCATTCACTAGTAGGAGTGATAAAAACATCACATGGTGGTGTGAATCGGAGGGCCTGAATTAGGATAGGCAGTGAGTGGCAATGAAGAATGGAGAAAAGCACCACGGTGTGGTAAACATGGGGAGGTCAGGAAACATGCAGTGGCATTGTAGGATAGGTTTCTGAAAAACATTGCGGGGTGGTGCGCATTGTAAGGATTTCTAACATGCCATTCACAAGTAGGAGTGAGAAAAACATCACGGGGTGGTGTGAATCTGAGGGCCTGAATTAGGGTAGGCTGTGAGTGGCAATGTAGGATGGAGAAAAGCACCACGGGTTTGTCAGCATGGGGAGGCAAGGAAACATGCAGTTGCAATGTAGAATTGGTTTCTGATAAACATCGCTGGGTGGTGCGAACTGTAAGGGTTTCTAACAGGCCATTCACTAGTAGGAGTGAGAACAACATGACGGGGTGGTGTGAAACGGAGGGCCTGAATTAGGATAGGTATTGAGTGGCAATGTAGGATGGAGAAAAGCACCACAGGGTGGTCAGCATGTGGAGGTGAGGAAACATGCAGTGGAAATGTAGGATAGGTTTCGGAAAAAAAGCGGGGTAGTGCGCATTGTAAGGGTTTCTAACAGGCAATTCACTAGTAGTATAGAGAAAAATGTCACGGGGTGGTGTGAATCAGAGGGCCTGAATTAGTAGAGGCAGTGAGTGGCAATGTAAAATGGAGAAAAGCTCCACAGTGCGGTCACCATTGGGAGGTCAGGAAACATGCAGTGACAATGTAGGATAGGTTTCTGAAAAACATCGCGGGGTGATTCGCATTGTAAGGGTTTCTAAAAGGCCTTTCACTAGTAGTAGTGAGAAAACCATCACGGGGTGGTGTGAATCGAAGGAATTGAATTAGGATAGGGAGTGAGTGGCAATGTAGGCTGGAGAAAAGCACCACGGGTTTGTCAGCATGGCAGGCAAGGAAACGTGCAGTGGCAATGTAGAATAGGATTCGGAAACATCGCTGGGTGGTGCGCATTGTAAGGGTTTCTAACAGGCCATTCACTAGTAGGAGTAAGAACGACATCACGGGGTGGTGTGAATCGGAAGGCCTGAATTAGGATAGGCATTGAGTGGCAATGTAGGATGGAGAAAAGCACCACAGGGTTGTCAGCATGGGGAGGTGAGGAAACATGCAGTGGGAATGTAGGATAGGTTTCGGGAAAAAAAGTGGGTTAGTGCGCATTGTAAGTCTTTCTATCAGTCAATTCACTAGAAGAAGTGAGAAAAACATCATGGGTGGTGTGAATTGGAGGGCCTGAATTAGGATAGGCAGTGAGTGGAAATGAAGAATGCAGAAAAGCACCACGTTGTGGTTGACATGAGGAGGTCAGGAAACATGCAGTGGCAATGTAGGATAGTTTTTTGAAAAACATCACAGAGTGGTGTGCATTGTAAGGGTTTCTAACTGGCCATTCACTAGTAGGAGTGAGAAAAACATCACGGGTGGTGTGAATCAGTTGTTCTGAATTAGGATAGGCAGTGAGTGGCAATGTAGGATGGAGGAAAGCACCACGGGGTGGTCAGCATGGGGGGTCTGGAAACATGCTTTGGCAATGTAGGATAGGTTTCTGAAAAACATCGCCGTGTGGTGTGCATTGTAAGGTTTTCTAAAAGTCCATTCACTAGTAGGAGTGAGAACAACATCACGGGGTGGTGTGAATCGCAGGGTCTGAACCAGGATAGACAGTGAGTGGCAATTTAGGATGGAGAAAAGCACCACGAGTTGGTGTGCATAGTGAGGTCAGGAAACATGCAATGGAAATATAGGATAGGTTTCTGAAAAACATTGCCGGGTGGTGCGCATTGTAAGGGTTTGTAGCAGGCCATTCACTAGTAGGAGTGAGAAAATCATCAAGGGGTGGTGTGAATCAGAGGGCTTGAATTAGGATAGGCAGTGAGTGGAAATGAAGAATGGAGAAAAGCACCACGTTGTGGTTGACATGAGGAGGTCAGGAAACATGCAGTGGCAATGTAGGATAGGTTTCTGAAAAATATCGCGGGGTGGTGCGCATTGTAAGGATTTCTAACAGGCCATTATCTAATACGAGTGAGAACAACATCAAGGGGTTGTGTGAATCGGAAGGCCTGAATTAGGATAGGCATTGAGTGACAATGTAGGATGGAGAAAAGCACCAGAGGGTGGTCAGCATGGGGAGGGGAGGAAACATGCAGTGGCAATGTAGGATAGGTTTCTGAAAAAAAAAGCCGGGTGGTGCGCAGTGTTAGGGTTTCCAACAGGCCATTCACTAGTAGGAGAGAGAAAAACATCATGGGGTGGTGTGAATCGAAAGGGTTGAATCAGGATAGGCAGTGAGTGGCAATGTAGGATGGAGAAAAGCACCACGGTGTGGTCAGCATGGGGAGGTCAGGAAACATGCAGTGTCAATGTAGGATAGGTTTCTGAAAAACATCGTGGCTGGTGAGAATTTTAAGGGTTTCTAACAGGGCATTCACTGGAAGGAGTGAGAAAAAGATCACGGGGTGGTGTGAATCGAAGGGCCTGAATTATGATAGGCAGAGCGTGGCAATGAAGGATGAAGAAAAGCACCATGGGGTGGTCCGCATGGTGAGGTCAGGAAACATGCAGTGGCAATGTAGGACAGATTTCTGAAAAACATCGCGGCGTGGTGCGCATTGTTAGTGTTTCTAACAGGCCATTCACTAGGAGAAGTGATAAAAATATCACAGGGTGGGGTGAATCGGAGGGCCTGAATCAGGATAGGCAGTGAGTGGCAATGCCCGATAGAGAAAACCATCACGGGATGGTCAGCATGGGGTGGTCAGGAAACATGCAGTAGGAATGTAGGATAGGTTTCTGAAAAACATCGCGGGGTGGTGTTCATTGCAAGGGTTTCTAAAAGGCCTTTAACTATTAGGAGTGGGAAATACATCATGGTGTGGTGTGAATCGGAGGGCCTGAATTAGAATAAGCATTGAGTGTCAATGTAGGATGGAGAAAAGCACCACAGGGCGGTCAGCATATGGAGGTGAGGAAACATGCACTGGCAATGTAGGATAGGTTTCTGAAAAAAAAAAGTGGGGTGGTGTGCATTGTAAGGGTTTCTAACAGGCCATTAACTAGTAGGAGTGGGAAAAACATCACGATGTGGGGTGAATCGGAGGGCCATAATTAGGATAGGCAGTGAGTGGCAATGTAGGATTGAGAAAAGTACCATTGGGTGGTCATCATGGGGAGGTCAGTAAACAAGCAGTGGCAATATAGGATAGTTTTCTGAAAAACATCAAGGCGTGGTCCGCATTGTAAGGGTTTCTAACAGGCCATACACTAGTTGGAATGAGAAAAACATCACGGGGTGGTGTGAATCAGATGTTCTGAATTAGGATAGGCAGCGAGTGCAATGTAGGATGGAGAAAAGCACCACGGAGTGGTCAGCATGGGGATGTCAGGAAACATGCATTGGCAATGTAGGATTGGTTTCTGAAAAACATTGCCAGGTGGTGCGCATTGTAAGGCTTTCTAACAGGGCATTCTGTAGTAGAAGTGAGAAAAACATAACGGGGTGGTGTGATTCGGAGGGCCTGAATCTGGATAGGCTGTGAGTGGTAACGTAAAATGGAGAAAAGCAACTCGGTTTTGTCAGCATGGGGAGGTGAGGAAACATGCAGTGGCAATGTAGGATAGGTTTCTGGAAAACATCGCGGGTTGGTGCGCATTATAAGGGTTTCTAACAGGCCATTCACTAGTAGGAGTGAGAAAAATATAACGGAGTGGTTTGAATTAGAGGTCCTGATTCAGGATAGGCTGTGAGTGGCAATGTAGGATGGAGAAAAGCACCACGGGGTTGTCAGGATTGGGAGGTCATGAAACGTGCAGTGGCAATGTAGGATAGGTTTCTGAAAAACGTTGCAGGGTTGTGCTCATTGTAAGGGTTTCTAAAAGGACTTTCACTAGTAGGAGTGAGAAAAACATCACGGGGTGGTGTGAATCAGAGGGTCTGAATCAAGTTGGACATTGATTGGCAATGTAGGATGGTGTAAAGCAAAACGGGGTGGTCAGCATGGGGAGGTCAGGAAACATGCAGTGGCAATGTTGGACAGGTTTCTGAAAAACATCGCGGGATGGTGCGCATTGTAAGTGTTTCTAACAGGCCGTTCACTAGTAGAAGTGAGAAAAACATCACAGGGTGGTGTGAATCGGAGGGCCTGAATCAGGATAGGCAGTGAGTGCCAATGTAGGATGGAGAAAAGCACCACGGGGTGGTCAGGATGGTGAGGTCAGGAAACATGCAGTGGCAATGTAGGATACGTTTCTGAAAAACATCGGGGTGGGGGCCCATTGTAAGTGTTTCTAACTGGCCATTCACTAGTAGCAGTGAGAAATACATCATGTTGTGGTGTGAATCGGAGGGCCTCAATCAAGATAGAAAGTGAGTGGCAATATCGGATGGAGAAAAGCACCATGGGGTGGTCTGCATGGGGAGGTCAGGAAACATGCATTAGCAATGTAGGATAGGTTTCTGAAAAACATCGTGGGATGGTGCTCATTGCAAGGGTTTCTAAAAAGCCTTTAAATAGTAGTAGTGAGAAATACATCATGGTGTGGTGTGAATCGGAGGGCCTGAATTAGAATAAGCATTGAGTGTCAATGTAGGATGGAGAAAAGCACCGCAGGTTGGTCAGCATGGGGAGGTGAGGAAACATGCAGTGGCAATGTAGGATAGGTTTCTGAAAAACATCGCAGGGTGGTGCGCATTGTAAGGGTTTCTAACAGGCCATTCACTAGTAGGAGTGAGAACAACATGACGGGGTGGTGTGAATCGGAGGGCCTGAATTCGGATAGGCAGTGAGTGGCAATATAGGATGGAGAAAAGCACCACGGGGTGGTTATCATGGGGATGTCAGGAAACATGCAGTGGCAATGTAGGATAGTTTTCTGAAAAACATCACGGTGTGGTGCGGATTATAAGGGTTTCTAACTGGCCATTGACTAGTAGGAGTGAGAAAAACCTCACGGGGTCGTGTGAATCACATGATCTGAATTAGGATAGGCAGTGAGTGCAATGAAGGATGGAGAAAAGCACCACGGAGTGGTCAGCATGGGGAGGTAAGGAAACATACATTGGCAATGTAGGATAGGTTTCTGAAACACATTGCCGGGTGTTGCGCATTGTAAGGCTTTCTGACAGGCCATTCACTAATAGGAGTGAGAAATACATCAGGGTGTGGTGTGAATCGGAGGGCCTGAATCAAGATAGACAGTGAGTGGCAACGTCGGATGGAGAAAAGCACCAAGGGGTGGTCAGCATGGGGAGGTCAGGAAGCATGCAGTGGCAATAAAGGATAGGTTTCTAAAAAACATCGCGGTGTAGTGCGCATTGTAAGGGTTTCTAACAGGCCATTCACTAGTAGGAGTGAGACAAACATCACGGGGTGTTGTGAATCGGAGGGCCTGAATCAGTATAGGCCGTGAGTGGCAATGTAGGATGGAGAAAAGCTCCAAGGGGTGGTAAGGATGGAGAGGTCAGGAAACATGCAGTGGCAATGTAGGATAAGTTTATGAAAAAAATAGTGGGGTAGTGCGCATTGTAAGGGTTTCTAACAGGCCATTCACTAGTAGGAGTGAGAAATACATCATGGTGTGGTGTGAATCGGAGGGCATGAATCAAGATAGACAGTGAGGGGCAATGTAGTATGGAGAAAAGCACCACGGGTTGGTTAGCATGGTGAGGTCAGGAAATATGCATTGGCAATGTAGGATAGGTTTCTGAGAAAAAAAGCGGGGTTGTCCGCATTGTAAGGGTTTCTAACAGGCCATTCACTAGTAGGAGTGAGAAAAACATCACGGGTGGTGTGAATCGGAGGGACTGAATTAGGATAGGCAGTGAGTGCCAATGTAGGATGGAGAAAAGCACCACCGTGTGGTCAGCATGCGGAGGTCAGGAAACATGCAGTGGCAATGTAGGATAGGTTTCTGAAAAACATAGCGGGGTGGTGAGGATTGTAAGGATTTCTAACAAGCCATTCACATGTAGGAGTGAGAAAAACATCACGGGGTGGTGTGAATCAGAGGAACTGAATTAGGATAGTCTGTGAGTGGCAATGTAGGATGGAGAAAACACCACAGGTTTGTCAGCATGGGGAGGCAAGGAAACATGCAGTGGCAGTGTTGAATAGGTTTCTGATAAACATCGCTGGGTGGTACGCATTGTAAGGGTTTCTAACAGGCAGTTCACTAGTAGGAGTGAGAACAACATCACGGGGTGGTGTGAAACGGAGGTCCTCAATTAGGATAGGCATTGAGTGGCAATGTAGGATGGAGAAAAGCATCACAGGGTGGTCAGCATGGGGAGGTGAGGAAACATGCAGTGGCAATGTAGGATAGGTTTCTGAAAAAAAAAAAACGGAATGGTGCAAAATTTAAGGGTTTCAGACAGGCCATTCACTTGTAGGAGTGAGAAAAACATCATGGGGTGGTGTGAATAGGAGGGCCAGAATTATGATAGGCAGTGAGTGGCAATGTAGGATGGAGAAAAGCACCATGGGATTGTCATCATGGGGAGGTCAAGACACATGCAGTGGCAATGTAGGATAGGTTTCTGAAAACCATCGCGGGTGGTGTGCATTGTAACGCTTTCTAACAGGCCATTCACTAGTAGGAGTGAGAAAAACATCACGGGTTGGTGTGAATCGGATGGCTTGAATTAGGTTAGAGAAAAGCACCACGGTGTGGTCAGCATGGGGATGTCAGGAAACATGCAGTGTCAATTTAGTATAGGTTTCTGAAAAACATCACGGGGTGGTGCGCATTGTAAGGGTTTCTAACAGGCCATTCACTAGTAGGAGTGAGAAAAACATCACAGCGTGGTTTGAATCAGAGGGCCTGAATCAGGATAGGCAGTGAGTGGCAATGTAGGATGGAGAAAAGCACCACGGTTTGGTCAGCATGGAGAGGTCAGGACACATGCAGTGACAATGTAGGATAGGTTTCTGAAAAACATCGCGGGTGGTGAGAATTGTAAGGTTTTCTAACAGGGCATTTACTGGTAGGAGTGAGAAAAACATCACGGTCTGGTGTGAATCGGACGGCCTGAATTATGATAGGTAGTGAGTGGCCATGTAGGATGGAGAACAGCACCACGAGTTGGTATGCATAGGGAGGTCAGGAAACATGCAATGGCAATGTAGGATAAGTTTCTGAAAATCATCGCCGGGTGGTGGGCATTGTAAGGGTTTCTAAATGGCCTTTCACTAGTAGGAGTGAGAACAACATTACGGGCTGGTGTGAATCGTAGGGCCTGATCAGGATAGGCAGTGAGTGTCAATGCAGGATGGAGAAAAGCACCACGGGATGGTCAGGATGGGGAGATCAGGAGAAATGCAGTGGCAATGTAGGATAGGTTTCTGAAAGACATCGCTGGGTGGTGCGCATTGTATGGGTTTGTAGCAGACAATTCACTAGTAGGAGTGCGAAAAATATCAAGCGGTGGTGTGAATCGGAGGGCCTGAATTAGGTTAGGCAGTGAGTGGCAATGAAGAATGGAGAAAAGCACCACGGGGTGGTCGACATGCGGAGGTCAGGAAACATGCAGTGGCAATGTAGGATAGGTTTCTGAAAAACATCGCGGGATGGAGCGCATTGTAAGGATTTCTATTAGGCCATTATCTAGTACGAGTGAGAACAACATCAGGGGGTGGTGTGATTCGGAGGTCCTGAATTAGGATAGGCATTGAGTGGCAATGTAGGATGGAGAAAAGCACCAGAGGGTGGTCAGCATGGGGTGGTGAGGAAACATGCAGTGGCAATGTAGGATAGATTTCTAAAAAAAAAAGTGGGGTTGTGCGCATTGTAAGGGTTTCCAACAGGCCATTCACTAGTAGGAGAGAGAAAAACATCATGAGGTGGTGTGAATTGGAGGGCCATAATTAGGATAGGCAGTGAGTGGCAATGTAGGATGCAGAAAAGCACCATGGGGTGGTCATCATGGGGAGGTCAGGAAACACGCAGTGGTAATATAGGATAGTTTTCTGAAAAACATTGCGGGGTGGTGCGCATTATAAGGGTTTCTAACAGGCCATTCACTAGTAGGAGTGAGAAAAACATCACGGGGTGGTGTGAATCAGATGTTCTGAATTATGATAGGCAGTGAGTGCAATGTAGGATGGAGAAAAGCACCACGGGATGGTCAGCACGGGGAGGTCAGGAAACATGCATTGGCAATGTAGGATACGTTTCTGAAAAACATTGCCAGGTGGTGCACATTGTAGGGCTTTCTAACAGGGCATTCTGTCGTAGGAGTGAGAAAAACATAACGGGGTGGTGTGAATCGAAGGGCCTGAATTTGTAAAGGCTGTGAGTGGTAACGTAAAATGGAGAAAAGCAACACGGTTTGGTCAGCATGGGGAGGTGAGGAAACATGCAGTGGCAATGTAGGATAGGTTTCTGGAAAACATCGCGGGGTGGTGCGCATTATAAGGGTTTCTAACAGGCCATTCACTAGTAGGAGTGAGAAAAATATAACGGAGTGGTTTGAATTAGAGGGCCTGATTCAGGATAGGCAGTGAGTGGCAATGTAGGATGGAGAAAAGCACCACGGGGTTGTCAGGACTGGGAGGTCAGGAAACGTGCAGTGGCAATGTAAGATAGGTTTCTGAAAAAAGTTGCTGGTTGGTGCCCATTGTAAGGGTTTCTAAAAGGCCTTTCACTAGTAGGAGTGAGAAAAACATCACGGGGTGGTGTGAATCGGAGGGTCTGAATCAAGTTGGACAGTGATTGGCAATCTAGGATGGAGAAAAGCACCACGGGGTGCTCAGGATGGTGAGGTCAAGAAACATGCAGTGGCAATGTAAGATAGGTTTCTGAAAAACATCGGGGTGGGGGCCCATTGTAAGTGTTTCTAACTGGCCATTCACTAGTAGCAGTGCGAAATACAACATGTTGTGGTGTGAATCGGAGGGCCTGAATCAAGATAGAAAGTGAGTGGCAATGTCGGATGGAGAAAAGCACCACGGGGTGGTCTGCATGGGGAGGTCAGGAAACAAGCAGTAGCAGTGTAGGATAGGTTTCTGAAAAACATCGCGGGATGGTGCTCATTGCAAGGTTTTCTAAAAGGCCTTTAAATAGTAGTAGTGAGAAATACATCATGGTGTGGTGTGAAGCGGAGGGCCTGAATTAGAATAAGCATTGACTGTCAATGTAGGATGGAGAAAAGCACCGCAGGGTCGTCAGCATGGGGAGGTGAGGAAACATGCAGTGGCAATGTAGGATAGGTTTCTAAAAAAAAAGAGTGGGTTGGTGCGCATTGTAAGGGTTTCTATCAGGCCATTCACTAATAGGAGTGAGAACAACATCACGGGGTGGTGTGAATCGGAGGGCCTGAATTAGTATAGGCAGTGAGTGGCAATGTAGGATGGAGAAAAGCACCACGGGGTGGTTATCATGGGGATGTCAGGAAACATGCAGTGGCAATGTAGGATAGTTTTCTGAAAAACATGACGGTGTGGTGCGGATTGTAAGGGTTTCTAACTGGCCATTGACTAGTAGGAGTGAGAAAAAACTCACGGGGTCATGTGAATCACATGATCTGAATTAGGATAGGCAGTGAGTGCAATGAAGGATGGAGAAAAGCACCATGGAGTGGTCAGCATGTGGAGGTCAGGAAACATACATTGTCAATGCAGGATAGGTTTCTGAAAAACCTTGCCGGGTGTTGCGCATTGTAAGGTTTTCTAACAGGCCATTCACTAATAGGAGTGAGAAATACATCAGGTTGTGGTGTGAATCGGAGGGCCTGAATCAAGATAGACAGTGAGTGTCAACATCGGATGGAGAAAAGCACCACGGGGTGGTCAGGATGGAGAGGTCAGGAAACATGCAGTGGCAATGTAGGATAGGTTTATGAAAAAAATAGTGGGGTAGTGCGCATTGTAAGGGTTTCTAACAGGCCATTCACTAGTAGGTGTGAGAAATACATCATGGTGTGGTGTGAATCGGAGGGCATGAATCAAGATAGACAGTGAGGGGCAATCTAGGATGGAGAAAAGCACCACTGGTTGGTGAGCATGGTGAGGTCAGGAAACATGCATTGGCAATGTAGGATATGTTTCTGAAAAAAAAAAAGCGGGGTTGTGCGCATTGTAAGGGTTTCTAACAGGCCATTCACAAGTAGGAGTGAGAAAAACATCACGGGTGGTGTGAATCGGAGGGACTGAATTAGGATAGGCAGAGAGTGGCAATGTAGGATGGAGAAAAGCACCACAGTGTGGTCAGCATTCGGAGGTCAAGAAACATGCAGTGGCAATGTAGGATAGGTTTCTGAAAAACATAGCATGGTGGTGAGCATTGTAAGGATTTCTAACAAGCCATTCACAAGTAGGAGTGAGAAAAACATCACGGGGTGGTGTGAATCTTAGGGACTGAATTAGGATAGTCTGTGAGTGGCAATGTAGGATGGAGAAAACACCACGGGTTTGTCAGCATGGGGAGGCAAGGAAACATGCAGTGGCAATGTCGAATAGGTTTCTGAAAAACATGGCTGGGTAGTGCGCATTCTAAGGGTTTCTAACAGGCCATTCACTATTAGGAGTGAAAAAAACATCACAGGGTGGTGTGAATCGCAGGGCCTGATCAGGATAGGCAGTGAGTGTCAATGTAGGATGGAGAAAAGAACCATGGGGTGGTCATCATGGGGAGGTCAGAAAACACGCAGTGGCAATATAGGATAGTTTTCTGAAAAACATTGCGGGGTTGTGCGCATTATAAGGGTTTCTAACAGGCCATTCACTAGTAGGAGTGAGAAAAACATCACGGGGTGGTGTGAATCAGATGTTCTGAATTATGATAGGCAGTGAGTGCAATGTAGGATGGAGAAAAGCACCACGGGATGGTCAGCACGGGGAGGTCAGGAAACATGCATTGGCAATGTAGGATAGGATTCTGAAAAACATTGCGGGGTGGTGCGCATTGTAAGGGTTTCTAACAGGCCATTCACTAGTAGGAGTGAGAAAAATATAACGGAGTGGTGTGAATCTGAGTGCCTGATTCAGGATAGGCAGTGAGTGGCAATGTAGGATGGAGAAAAGCACCACGGGGTGGTCAGGATAGGGAGGTCAGGAAACTTGCATTGGCAATGTAGGATAGGTTTCTGAAAAACATTGCAGGGTGGTGCTCATTGTAAGGGTTTCTAACAGGGCATTCTTTAGTATGAGTGAGAAATACATCATGTTGTGGTGTGAATCAGAGGGCCTGAATCGAGATAGACAGTCATTGGCAATGTCGGATGGAGAAAAGCACCACAGGGTGGTCAGCAGGAGGAGGTCAGGAAACATGCTGTGGCAATGTAGAAGAGTTTTCGGAAAAACATCATGGGGTGGTGCACATTGTAATGGTTTCTAACAGGCCATTCACTAGTAGGAGTGAGAAAAACATCACGGGGTGGTGTGAATCGGAGGGCCTGAATTAGGATAGGTACTGAGTAGCAATGAAGAAGGGAGAAAACCACCACGGGTTGGTGAGCATGGTGAGGTGAGGAAACATGCAGTGGCAATGTAGGATAGGTTTCTGAAAAAAAAAGTGGGGTGGTGCGCATTGTAAGGGTTTCTAACAGGCCATTCACGAGTAGGAGTGAGAAAAACATCACGGGGTGGTGTAAATCGGAGTGCCTGAATTAGGATACGCAGTGAGTGGCAATGTAGAATGGAGAAAAGCACCACAGGTTGGTGAGCATGGTGAGGTCAGGAAACATGAGATGGCAATGTAGGATAGGTTTCTGAAAAACATTGCAGGTGTTGAGCATTGGAAGGGTTTCTAACAGGCCATTCACTAGTAGGAGTGAGAAAAACATCACGGGGTCGTGTGAATCAGATGTTCTGAATTAGGATAGGCAGGGAGTGGCAATGTAGGATGGAGAAAAGCACCACAGGGTGGTCAGTATGAGGAGGTCAGGAAACATGCTGTGGCAATGAAGAAGAGTTTTCAGATAAACATCATGGGGTGGTGCGCATTGTAAGGGTTTCTAACAGGCCATTCACGAGTAGGAGTGAGAAAAACATCACGGGGTGGTTTGAATCAGAATATCTGAATTAGAAGAGGCAGTGAGTGGCAATGCAAAATGGAAAAAACACCACGGAGTGGTCAGCATGGGGTGGTCAGGAAACATGCGGTGGCAAAGTAGGATAGGTTTCTGAAAAACATCGCGGGGTGGTGCGCAATGTAAGGGTTTCTAACAGGCCATTCACTAGTAGGAGTGAGAAATACATCATGGTGTGGTGTCAATCGGAAGGTCTGAATCAGAATAGGCAGTGAGTGGCAATGTAGGATGTAGAAAAGCACCACCGGATAGTCAGCATGGGGAGGTCATTAAACATGCAGTAGCAATGTGGGATAGCTTTCTGAAAAACATTACAGGTTGGTGCGCATTGTAAGGGTTTCTAACAGGCCATTGACTAGTAGGAGTGAGAAAAATATCTCTGGGTGGTGTGAATCGGAGGGCCTGAATTAGGATAGGCAGTGAGTGTCAATGTAGGATGGAGAAAAGCACCGCAGGGTGGTCAGCATGGGGATGTCAGGAAACATGCAGTGGCAATGTAGGATATTTTTCTGAAAAACATCACGGTGTGGTGCGGATTGTAAGGGTTTCTAACTGGCCATTGACTAGTAGGAGTGAGAAAAACATCACGGGGTCGTGTGAATCAGATGTTCTGAATTAGGATAGGCAGTGAGTGCAATGTAGGATGTAGAAAAGCACCACGGGGTGGTCAGCATGGGGAGGTCAGGAAACATAAATTGGCAATGTAGGATAGGATTCTGAAAAACATGGCCGGTGTTGCGCATTGTAAGGCTTTCTAACAGGCCATTCACTAGTAAGAGTGAGAAAAACATCACGGGGTGGTGTAAATTGGAGGGCCTGAATTAGCATAGGCAGTGAGTGGCAATGAAGAATGCAGGAAAGCACCACGGGGTGGTCAACTTGGGGAGGTCAGGAAACATGCAATGGCAATGTTGGATAGTTTTCTGAAAAACATCGCGGGGTGGTGCGCATTGTAAGGCTTTCTAACAAGCCATTCACAAGTAGGAGTGAAAAAAACATCACGGGGTGGTGTGAATCGGAGGGCCTGAATTAGGATAGGCACTGAGTGGCAATGAAGAATGGAGAAAAGCACCACGGGTTGGTGAGCATGGTGAGGTCATGAAACATGAAATGGCAATGTAGGATAGGTTTCTGAAAAACATCGCAGGGTTTTGCACCTTGTAAGGGTTTGTAGCAGGCCATTCACTACTAGGAGTGAGAAAATCATCTCGGGGTGGTGTGAATCGGAGGGCCTGAATTAGGATAGGCACTGAGTGCTAATGAAGAATAGAGAAAAGCACCACGGGGTGGTCAACATGGGGATGTCAGGAAACATGCAATGGCAATGTAGGATAGGTTTCTGAAAAACATCGAGGGGTGGTGCGCATTGTAATGGTTCCAAACAGGCCATTCACTAGTAGGAGTGAAAAAAATATCATGGGGTGGTGTGAATCGGAGTGCCTGAATTAGGATAGGCAGTGAGTGGCAATGTAGAATGGAGAAAAGCACCACGGGTTGGTGAGCATGGTGAGGTCAGGAAACATGCGATGGTA
The DNA here is from genome assembly GCF_034190915.1 of Cavia porcellus. Lineage (NCBI taxonomy): Eukaryota > Metazoa > Chordata > Mammalia > Rodentia > Caviidae > Cavia > Cavia porcellus. The sequence goes on from NW_026947534.1 coordinate 3,030,031, forward strand.
ATGTAGGATAGGTTTCTGAAAAACATCGCAGGTGTTTAGCATTGTAAGGGTTTCTAACAGGCCATTCACTAGAAGGAGTGAGAAAAACATCACGGGGTCGTGTGAATCAGATGTTCTGAATTAGGATAGGCAGTGAGTGGCAATGTAGGATGGAGAAACAACCACAGGGTGGTCAGCATGAGGAGGTCAGGAAACATGCTGTGGCAATGTAGAAGAGTTTTCAGTAAAACATCATGGGCTGGTGCACATTGTAATGGGTTCTAACAGGCCATTCACTAGTAGGAGTGAGAAAAACATCACGGGGTGGTTTGAATCAGATGCTCTCAATTAGGATAGGCAGTGAGTGGCAATGTAAAATGGAAAAAACACCACGGAGTGGTCAGCATGGGGAGGTCAGGAAACATGCGGTGGCAATGTAGGATAGGTTTCTGAAAAACATCGCGGGGTGGTGCGCAATGTAAGGGTTTCTAACAAGCCATTCACTAGTAGGAGTGAGAAATACATCATTTGGCGGTGTGAATCTGAAGGCCTGAATCAGGATAGGCAGTGAGTGGCAATGTAGGATGAAGAAAAGCACCATGACATGGTCCGCATGGGGAGGTCAGGACACATTCAGTGGCAATGAAGTATAGTTTTCTGAAAAACATCGCAGGGTTGTGCACATTGTAAGGGTTTCTAACAGGCTATTCACTAGTAGAATTGAGAAAAACATAACGGGGTTGTGTGATTCAGAGGGCCTGATTAAGGAAAGGCAGTGAGTGGCAATGTAGGATGTAGAAAAGCACCACAGTTTGGTCAGCATGGGGAGGTCAGGAAACATGCAGTATCAATGTGGGATAGCTTTCTGAAAAACATTATGGGTTGGTGCGCATTGTAAGGGTTTCCAACAGGCCATTGACTAGTAGGAGTGAGAAAAATATCACCGGGTGGTGTGCATCGGAGGGCATGATTTAGGATAGGCAGTGAGTGGCAATGTAGGATGGAGAAAAGCACCACAGGGTGGTCAGCACGGGGAGGTCAGGAAACATGCGGTGGCAATGTAGGATATGTTTCTGAAAAACATTGCGGGGTAGTGCGCATTGTAAGGGTTTCTAACAGGCCATTCACTAGTAGGAGTGAGAAAAACATCACGGGGTGGTGTGAATCGGAGGGCCTGAATCAGGATAGGCCGTGACTGGCAATGTAGGATGGAGAAAAGCACTATGGGGTGGTCAGGATGGGGAAGTCAGGAGACATGCAGTGGCAATGCAGGATAGTTTTCTGAAAAACATTGCGGGGTAGTGCGCATTGTAAGGGTTTCTAACAGGCCATTCACTAATATGATTGAGAAAAACATCACAGCGTGGTTAGAATCAGAGGTCCTGAATCAGCTTAGGCAGTGAGTTACAATGTAGGATGGAGAAAAGCACCATGGGGTGGTCTGGATGGAGAGGTCAGGAAACATGCAGTGGCAATGTAGGATAGTTTTCTGAAAAAAATAGTGGGGTAGTGCGAATTGTAAGTGTTTCTAACAGGCCATTCACTAGTAGGAGTGAGAAATACATCATGGTGTGGTGTGAATCGGAGGGCATGAATTAAGATAGACAGTGAGTGGCAATGTAGAATGGATAAAAGCACCATGGGTTGGGGTGCATTTGGAGGTCAGGAAACATGCAAAGGCAATGTAGGATAGGTTTCTGAAAAAACATCGCGGGGTGGTGCGCATTGTAAGGGTTTGTAGCAGGCCATTCAATAGCAGGAGTGAGAAAAACATCACGGGGATGTGTGAATTGGAGGGCCTGAATTAGTATAGGCAGTGAGTGGCAATGAAGAATGGAGAAAACACCGCGGGGTTGTCAACAAGGGGAGGTCAGGAAACATGCATTGGCAATGTAGGATAGGTTTCTGAAAAACATCGCGGGGTGGTGCGCATTGTAAGGAATTCTATCAAGCCATTCACAAGTAGGAGTGAAAAAAAATCACGGGGTCGTGTGAATTGGAGGGACTGAATTAGGATAGTCTGTGAGTGGCAATGTAGGATGGAGAAAACACCACGGGTTTGTCAGCATGGGGAGGCAAGGAAACATGCAGTGGCAGTGTCGAACATGTTTCTGATAAACATCGCTCGGTGGTACGCATTGTAAGGGTTTTTAACAGGCCATTCACTAGTAGGAGTTAGAACAACATCACGGGGTGGTGTGAATCGGAGGGCCTCAATTAGGATAGGCATTGAGTGGCAATGTAGGACGGAGAAAAGCACCACAGGGTGGTCAGCATGGGGAGGTGAAGAAACATGCAGTGGCAATGTAGGATAGGTTTCTGAAAAAAAAAAGCGGAATGGTGCGCATTGTAAGGGTTTCCAACAGGCCATTCACTAGTAGGAGTGAGAACAACATCACGGGGTGGTGTGAATCATAGGGCCTCAATTAGGATAGGCATTGAGTGGCAATGTAGGATGGAGAAAAGTACCACATGGTGGTCAGCATGGGGAGGTGAGGAAACATGCAGTGGCAATGTAGGATAGGTTTCTGAAAAAAAAAAGCGGAATGGTGCGCATTGTAAGGGTTTCCAACAGGCCATTCACTAGTAGGAGTGAGAAAAACATCATGGGGTTGTATGAATCAGAGGGCCAGAATTATGATAGGCAGTGAGTGGCAATGTAGGATTGAGAAAAGCACCATGGGATGCTCATCATGGGGAGGTCAGGACAAATGCAGTGGCAATGTAGGATAGATTTCTGAAAAACAGGGTTGGTTGTGCGCATTGTAACGCTTTCTAACAGGACATTCACTAGTAGGAGTGAGAAAAACATCACAGCATGGTTTGAATCAGAGGGCCTGAATCAGGATAGGCAGTGAGTGGCAATGTAGGATGGAGAAAAGCACCGCGGTGTGGTCAGCATGGGGAGGTCAGGACACATACACTGGCAATGTAGGATAGGTTTCGGAAAAACATCGCGGGTGGTGAGAATTGTAAGGTTTTCTAACAGGGCATTCACTGGTAGGAGTTAGAAAAACATCACGGGGTGGTGTTAATCGGAGGGCCTGAATTAGGATAGGCAGTGAGTGGCAACGTAAAATGGAGAAAATCACCTCGGTTTGGTCAGCATGGGGAGGTCAGGAATCATGCAGTGGCAATGTAGGTTAGTTTTCTGAAAAACATCGCGGGTGGGGCGCATTGTAAGGGTTTCTAAAAGGCCTTTCATTAGTAGGAGTGAGAAAAAGTTCACGGGGTGGTGTGAATAACAGGGCCTGTATCATATAGGCCGTGAGTGGCAATGTAGGATGGAGAAAAGCAACACGGGGTGGTCACGATGGGGAGGTCAGGAAACAAGCATTTTCAATGTAGGATTGGTTTCTGAAAAACATCGCCAGTTTGTGCGCATTGTAAGGGTGTCTAACAGGCCATTCACTAGTAGGAGTGAGAAATACATCATGGTGTGGTGTGAATCGGAGGGCCTGAATCAAGTTAGACAGTGAGTGGCAATGTAGTATGGAGAAAAGCACGACGGTTTGGGGACCATGGGGAGGTCAGGAAACATGCAGTGGCAATGTAGGATAGGTTTCTGAAAAACGTCGTGGGGTTTTGCGCATTGTAAGTGTTTGTAGCAGGCCATTCACTAGTAGGAGTGTGGAAAACATATCGGGGTGGTGTGAATCGGAGGGCTTGAATCAGGATCGGCAGTGAGTGGCAATGAAGAATGGAGAAAAGCACCACGGGGTGGGCAACATGGGGAGGTCAGGAAACATGCAGTGACAATGTAGGATAGGTTTCTGAAAAACATCCTGGGGTGATGCCCTTTGTAAGGATTTCTAACTAGCCATTCACAAGAAGGAGTGAAAAAAACATCATGGAGTGGTGTGAATCGAAGGGCCTGAGTTAGCATAGGCAGTGAATGGCAATGTAGGATGGAGAAAAGCACCAAGTGTTGGTGAGCATGGTGAGGTCATGAAACATGAAATGGCAATGTAGGATAGGTTTCTGAAAAACATCGTGGGGTGGTGCGCATTGTAAGGCTTTCTAAAAAGCCATTCACAAGTAGGAGTGAAAAAAACATCACGGGGTGGTGTGAATCGGAGTGCCTAAATTAGGATAGGCACTGAGTGGCAATGAAGAATGGAGAAAAGCACCACGGGTTGGTGAGCATGGTGAGGTCATGAAACATGAAATGGCAATGTAGGATAGGATTCTGAAAAACATCGCAGGGTTGTGCACATTGTAAGGGTTTGTAGCAGGCCATTCACTAGTAGGAGTGAGAAAATCATCTCGGGGTGGTGTGAATCGGAGGGCCTGAATTAGGATAGGCACTGAGTGCTAATGAAGAATAGAGAAAAGCTCCTCGGGGTGGTCAACATGGGGAGGTCAGGAAACATGCAATGGCAATGTAGGATAGGTTTCTGAAAAACATCGAGGGGTGGTGCGCATTGTAATGGTTGCAAACAGGCCATTCACTAATAGGAGTGAAAAAAAAAATCACGGGGTGGAGTGAATCGGAGTGCCTGAATTAGGATATGCAGTGATTGGCAATGTAGAATGGAGAAAAGCACCACGGGTTGGTGAGCATGGTGAGGTCAGGAAACATGCGATGGCAATGTAGGATAGGTTTCTGAAAAACATCGCAGGTGTTGAGCATTGTAAGGGTTTCTAACAGGCCATTCACTAGAAGGAGTGAGAAAATCATCACGGGGTCGTGTGAATCAGATGTTCTGAATTAGGATAGGCAGTGAGTGGCAATGTAGGATGGAGAAACCACCACAGGGTGGTCAGCATGAGGAGGTGAGGAAACATGCTGTAGCAATGTAGAAGAGTTTTCAGAAAAACATCATGGGCAGGTGCACATTGTAAGGGTTTCTAACAGGCCATTCACTAGTAGGAGTGAGAAAAACATCACGGGGTGGTTTGAATCAGATGCTCTGAATTAGGATAGTCAGTGAGTGGCAATGTAAAATGGAAAATACACCACGGAGTGGTCAGCATGGGGAGGTCAGGAAACATGCGGTGGCAATGAAGGATAGGTTTCTGAAAAACATCGTGGGGTGGTGCGCAATGTAAGGGTTTCTAACAGGCCATTCTCTAGTAGGAGTGAGAAATACATCATTTGGTGGTGTGAATCGGAAGGCCTGAATATGGATAGGCAGTGAGTGGCAGTGTAGGATGGAGAAAAGCACCACGGCATGGTCAGCATGGGGAGGTCAGGAAACATTCAGTGGCAATGAAGTATAGTTTTCTGAAAAACATCGCAGGGTTGTGCACATTGTAAGGGTTTCTAACAGGCTATTCACTAGTAGGATTGAGAAAAACATAACGGGGTTGTGTGAATCAGAGGGCCTCATTAAGGATAGGCAGTGAGTGGCAATGTAGGATGTAGAAAAGCACCACGGGTTGGTCAGCATGGGGAGGTCAGGAAACATGCAGTATCAATGTGGGATAGCTTTCTGAAAAACATTACGGGTTGGTGCGCATTGTAAGGGTTTCTAAAAGGCCATTGACTAGTAGGAGTGAGAAAAATATCACCGGGTGGTGTGAATCGGAGGGCCTGATTTAGGATAGGCAGTGAGTGGCAATGTAGGATGGAGAAAAGCACCACAGGGTGGTCGGCACGGGGAGGTCAGGAAACATGCGGTGGCAATGTAGGATAGGTTTATGAAAAAGATTGCGGGGTAGTGCACATTGTAAGGGTTTCTAACAGGCCATTCACTAGTAGGAGTGAGAAAAACATCACGGGGTGGTGTGAATCGGAGGGCCTGAATCAGGATAGGCCGTGACTGGCAATGTAGGATGGAGAAAAGCACTATGGGGTGGTCAGGATGGGGAAGTCAGGAGACATGCAGTGGCAATGCCGGATAGGTTTCTGAAAAACATTGCGGGGTAGTGCGCATTGTAAGGGTTTCTATCAGGCCATTCACTAGTAGGATTGAGAAAAACATCACAGCGTGGTTTGAATCAGAGGTCCTGAATCAGTTTAGGCAGTGAGTGGCAATGTAGGATGGAGAAAAGCACCATGGGTTGGTCAGGATGGAGAGGTCAGGAAACATGCAGTGGCAATGTAGGATAGGTTTCTGAAAAAAATAGTGCGGTAGTGCGAATTGTAAGGGTTTCTAACAGGCCATTCACTAGTAGGAGTGAGAAATACATCATGGTGTGGTGTGAATCGAAGGGCATGAATTAAGTTAGACAGTGAGTGGCAATGTAGAATGGATGAAAGCACCATGGGTTGGGGTGCATGGAGAGGTCAGGAAACATGCAAAGGCAATGTAGGATAGGTTTCTGAAAAAACATCGCGGGGTGGTGCGCATTGTAAGTGTTTGTAGCAGGCTATTCAATAGCAGGAGTGCGAAAAACATCACAGGGTTGTGTGAATTGGAGGGCCTGAATTAGTATAGGCAGTGAGTGGCAATGAAGAATGGAGAAAACACCGCGGGGTTGTCAACATGGGTAGGTCAGGAAACATGCAGTGGCAATGTAGGATAGGTTTCTGAAAAACATCGCGGGGTGGTGCGCATTGTAAGGAATTCTAACAAGCCATTCACAAGTAGCAGTGAAAAAAACATCACAGGGTCGTGTGAATTGGAGGGACTGAATTAGGATAGTCTGTGAGTGGCAATGTAGGATGGAGAAAACACCATGGGTTTGTCAGCATGGGGAGGCAAGGAAACATGCAGTGGCAGTGTCGAATAGGTTTCTGATAAACATCGCTGGGTGGTACGCATTGTAAGGGTTTCTAACAGGCCGTTCACTAGTAGGAGTGAGAACAACATCATGGGGTGGTGTGAATCGGAGGGCCTCAATTAGGATAGGCATTGAGAGGCAATGTAGGATGGAGAAAAACACCACAGGTTGTTCAGCATCGGGACGTGAGGAAACATGCACTGGCAATGTAGGATAGGTTTCTGAAAAACATCACCGGTTGGTGCGCATTGTAAGGGTTTCTAACAGGCCATTCACTAGTAAGAGTGAGAAAAACATCACGGGGTGGTGTAAATCGGAGGGCCTGAATTAGGATAAGCATTGAGTGGGAATGTAGGATAGAGAATAGCACCACAGGGTGGTCAGCATGGGGAGGTGAGCAAACATGTAATGGCAATGTAGGATAAGTTTCTGAAAAACATAGCGGTGTGGTGCTCATTGCAAGCGATTCTAACAGGCCATTCACTAGTAGCAGTGAGAAAAACATCACGCTGTGGTGTGAACCGGAGGGGCTGAATTAGGATAGGCAGTGAGTGGCAATGTAGGATGGAGAAAAGCAACACAGGGTCGTCAGCATAGGGAGGTGAGGAAATATGCAGTGGTAATGTAAGATAGGTTTCTGAAAAAAAAGCAGGGTGGTGCACATTGTTAGGGTTTCTAACAGGCCATTCACTAGTAGGAGTGAGAAAAACATCACGGGGTCGTGTGAATCAGATGTTCTGAATTAGGATAGGCAGTGAGTGGCAATGAAGAATGGAATAAAGCACCACGGGGTCGTCAACATGGGGAGGTCAGGAAACATGTAATGGCAATGTAGGATAGGTTTCTGAAAAACATCGCGGTGTGGTGCTCATTGCAAGCGATTCTAACAGGCCATTCACTAGTAGGATTGAGAACAACACCACGGGGTGGTGTGAATCGGACGGCCTGAATTAGGATAGGCAGTGAGTGGCAATGAAGAATTGAGAAAAGCCCCACAGGGTGGTCAACATGGGGAGGTCAGGAAACATGCATTGGAAATGTAGGACAGGTTTCTGAAAAACATCGCCGGGTGGTGTGCATTGTAAGTGTTTTGAACATTCCATTCTCTTGTAGGAGTGAGAAAAACATCACTGGGTGGTGTGAATAGGAGGGCGTGAATTAGGATAAGCATTGAGTGGCAATGTAGGATGGAGAAAAGCACAATAGGGTGGTCAGCCTGGGGAGGTCAGGCAACATGCAGTGGCAATGTAGGATAGGTTTCTGAAAAAAAAGTGGGGTGCTGCTCATTGTAAGGGTTTCTAACAGGCCATTCACTAGTAGGAGTGAGAAAAACATCACGGGGTGGTGTGAATCGGAGGGGCTGAATTAGGACAGGCAGTGAATGGCAATGAAGAATGGAGAAAAGCACCACGGGGTGGTCAACATGGGGAGGTCAGGAAACATGTAATGGCAATTTAGGATAGGTTTCTTAAAAACATCAAGGGGTGGTGCATATTGTAAGGCTTTCTAACAAGCCATTCACAAGTAGGAGTGAAAAATCATCAGAAGGTGATGTGAATCAGAAGGCCTAAATTAGGTTTGGTTGTGAGTGGCAATGTAGGTTGGAGAAATGCACCACAGGGTGGACAGCATGGGGAGGTCAGGAAACATGCCATGGAAATGTAGGATAGGTTTCTGAAAAACATCATGTGTGGTGCGCATTGTAACGCTTTCTAACAAGCCATTCATAAGTAGAAGTGAAAAAAACATCACGGGGTGGTGTGAATCGGACGGCCTGAATTAGGATAGGCAGTGAGAGGCAATGAAGAGTTGAGAAAAGCCCCACAGGGTGGTCAACATGGGGAGGTCAGGAAACATGCAGTGGTAATGTAGGATAGGTTTCTGAAATACATCTCGGGGTGGTGCGCATTGTAAGGTTTTTCTAACAGGCCATTCACTAGTAGGAGTGAGAAAATCATCACGAGGTGGTTTGAATCAGATGTTCTGAATTAGGATAGACAGTGAGTGGCAATGTAGGATGGAGAAATGCACTAAGGAGTGGTCAGCATGCGGAGGTCAGGACCCATGCATTGGCAATGTAGGATAGGTTTCTGAAAAACATTGCCGGGTGGTGTGCATTGTAAGGCTTTCTAACAGGCCATTCACTAGTAGGAGTGAGAAAAGTATCATGGGGTAGTGTGAATAGGAGGGCCTGAATTAGGATAGGCAGTGAGTGGCAACGTAGGATGGAGAAAAGCACCATGGGGTGGACAGCATGGGGAGGTCAGGAATCATGCAGTAGCAATGTAGGATAGGTTTCTGAAAAACATCGTGGGGTGGTGCGCATGGTAAGGGTTTGTAGCATGCCTTTCACTAGTAGGTGTGAGAAAAACATCACGGGGTGTTGTGAATCGCATTGCATGAGTCAGGATAGGCCGTGGGTGACAATGTAGGAGGGAGAAAAGCACCACGAAAAGGTCAGGATGGGAAGGTCAGAAAACATGCAGTGGCAATGCAGGATCGGTTTCTGAAAAACATCGCGGGGTTGGAGGCATTGCAAGGGTATGTAACAGGCAATTCACTAGTAGGAGTGAGAAATACATCATTGTGTATTGTCAATCGGAGGGCCTGAATCAAGTTAGACAATGAGTGGCAATGTAGGATGGGGAAAAGCACCACGGGTTCCTGAGCATGGGGAAGTCAGGAAACATGCAATGGCAATGTAGGATAGGTTTCTGAAAAACATCGTGCCGTGGTGCGCATGGTAAGGGTTTATAGCATGCCATTCACTAGTAGGAGTGAGAAAAACATCACGGGGTGGTGTGAATCGGAGGGCCTGAATTAGGATAGGCAGTGAGTGTCAATGAAGAATGGAGAAAAACATCACGGGGTGGTCAACATGGGGAAGTCAGGAAACATACAGTGGCAATGTAGGATAGGTTTCTAAAAAACATCGTGGGGTGGTGCCCATTGTAAGGATTTCTAACAAGCCATTCACAAGTAGGATTGAAAAAACATCACGGGGTGGTGTGAATCGAAGGGCCTGAATTAGGAAAAGCAGTGAGTGGCAATGTAGAATGGAGAAAACCACCACGGGGTGATCAGCATGGGGAGGTCAGGAAACATGCACTGGCAATATAGGATAGGTTTATGAAAAACATCGCCGGGTGGTGCGCATTGTAAGGGTTTCTAACAGGCCATTCACTAACAGGAGTGAGAAAAACATCACGGGGTTGTGTGAATCTGAGGGCCTGAATTAGGATAGGCATTGAGTGGCAATGAAGGATAGAGAAAAACAGCACAGCATGGTCAGCATGGGGAACTCAGGAAACATGCAGTGGCAATGTAGGATAGGTTTTTGAAAAAAAAAGCGGAGTGGTGCGCATTGTAAGGCTTTCTAAAAGGCCATTCACTAGTAGGAGTCAGAAAAACATCACGGGGTGGTGTGAATGGGAGGGCCTGAATTAGGATAGGCAGTCAGTGGCAACGTAAAATGGAGAAAAGCACCACGGTGTGCTCAGCATCGGAGGTCAGGAAACATGCAGTGGCAATGTAGGATAGGTTTCTGAAAAACATCACGGGGTCGGGTGCATTGTAAGGGTTTCTAACAGGGCATTCCCTAGTAGGAGTGAGAAAAACATCACGTGGTGGTGTGAATTGGAGGGCCTGAATCAGGATAGGCAGTGAGTGGCAATGAAGGATGGAGAAAAGCACCACAGGGTATTCAGGATGGGGAGGTCAGGAAACATGCAGTGCCAATGTAGGATAGGTTCTGCAAAACATTGCGGGGTCGGGCGCATTGTAAGGGTTTCTAACAGGCCATTCACCAGTAAGATTGAGAAAAAACATCACGGGGTGGTGTGAATCAGAGTGCCTGAATTAGGATAGGCAGTGAATGGCAATGAAGAATGGAGAAAAGCACCACGGGGTGGTCAACATGGGGAGGTCAGGAAACATGCAGTGGCAATGTAGGATAGGTTTCTGAAAAAAAAACTCGGGGTGGTGCGGATTGTAAGGGTTTCCAGCAGGCCATTCACTACTAGGAGTGAGAAAAACATCACGGGGTGGTGTGAATCGGAGGGCCATAATTAGGAGACGCAGTGAGTGGCAATGTAGGATGGAGAAAAGCACCATGGGGTGGTCATCATGGGGAGGTCAGGAAACACGCAGTTGAAATATAGGATAGTTTTTTGAAAAACATCATGGGGTGGTGCGCATTGTTAGGGTGTCTAACAGGCCATTCACTAGTAGGAGTGAGAAAAACATCACGGGATGGTGTGAATCTGAGGGACTGAATTTGTATAGGCAGTGAGTGGTAACGTAAAATGGAGAAAAGCAACTCGGTGTGGTAAGCATGGGGAGGTGAGGAAACATGCAGTGTCAATATAGGATAGTTTTCTAAAAAACATCGCCAGGTGGTGCGCATTGTAAGGCTTTCTAACAGGGCATTCTCTAGTAGGAGTGAGAAAAACATAACGGGGTGGTGTGAATCGGAGGGCCTGAATTTGGATAGGCAGTGAGTGGTAACATAAAATGGAGCAAAGCAACTCGGTGTGGTCAGCATGGGGAGGTGAGGAAACATGCAGTGGCAATGTAGGATAGGTTTCTGGAAAACATGGAGGGGTGGTTCGCATTATAAGTGTTTCTAACAGGCCATTAACTAGTAGGAGTGAGAAAAATATAATGGAGTGGTTTGAATCAGAGGGCCTGATTCAGGATAGGCAGTGAGTGGCAATGTAGGATGGAAAAAAGTACCACGGGGTGGTCAGGATTAGGAGGTCAGGAAACTTACAGTGGCAATGTAGGACAGGTTTCTGAAAAACGTTGCAGGGTGGTGCTCATTGTAAGGGTTTCTAAAAGGACTTTCACTAGTAGGAGTGAGAAAAACATCATGTGGTGGTGTGAATCGGAGGGCCTGAATCAAGTTAGACAGTGATTGGCAATGTAGGATGGAGAAAAGCACCACGGGTTGATCAGCATGGTGAGGTCAGGAAACATGCAGTGGCAATGTAGGATATTTTTCTGAAAATCATCACGGGGTGGTGCGCATTGTAAGGGTTTCTAACAGGGCCTTCACTGGAAGGAGCGAGAAAAACATCATGGGGTGGTGTGAATCGAAGGGCCTGAATCAGGATAGGCAGTGAGTGGCAATGTAGGATGGAGAAAAGCACCACGGGGTGGTCAGCATGGGGAGGTCAGGAAACATGCATTGGCAATGTAGGATAGGTTTCTGAAAAACATCGCCTGGTGTTGCGCATTGTAAGGCTTTCTAACAGGCCATTGACTAGTAGGAGTGAGAAAAACATCACGGGGTGGTGTGATTCGGAGAGCCTGAATAGAATAGTCAGTGAGTGACAACGTAAAACGGAGAAAAGCACCATGGTGTGGTCAGCATGGGGAGGTCAGGAAACATGCAGTGGCAATGTAGGATACGTTAATGGAAAACCTCGCGGGGTGGTGTGCATTATAAGGCTTTCTAAAAAGCCATTCACAAGTAGGAGTGAAAAAAACATCACGGGGTGGTGTGAAACGGAGGATCTGAATCAAGATAGACTGTGAGTGGCAATGTAGGATGGAGAAAAGCACCACGGGTTTGTGAGCAAGGGGAGGTCAGGAAACATGCAATGGCAAAGTAGGATAGGTTTCTGAAAAACATCGCGGGGTGATGCGCATTCTAAGGGTTTGTTGCAGGCCATTCACTTGTAGGAGTGATAAAAACATCACGGGGTGGTGTGAATCGGAGGGCCTGAATTAGGATAGGCAGTGAGTGGCAATGAAGAATGGAGAAAAGCACCACGGGGTGGTCAACTTGGGGAGGTCAGGAAACATGCAGTGGCAATGTAGGATAGGTTTCTGAAAAACATCGCGGGGTGGTTCGCATTGTAAGGGTTTCTAAAAGGCCTTTGACTAGTAGGAGTGAGAAAAACCTCACGGGGTGGTGTGAATCGAAGGACTTGAATTAGGATAGGCAGTGAGTGGCAATGTAGGATGGAGAAAAGCACCACGGGTTTGTTATCATGGGGAGGCTAGGAAACATGCAGTGGCAAAGTAGAATAGGTTTCGGATAAACATCTCTGGGTGGTGCGCATTGTAAGGCTTTCTAACAGGCCATTCAATAGTAGGAGTGAGAACAGCATCACGGGGTGTTGTGAATCGAAGGGCCTGATTTAGGATAGGCAGTGAGTGGCAAAGTAGGATGGAGAAAAGCACCACGTGGTGGTCAGCATGGGGAAGTCAGGAAACATGCATTGACAACGTAGTATAGGTTTCTGAAAATAAAAGCGTGGTGGTTCGCATTGTAAGGATTTCTAACAGGCCATTCACTAGTAGGAGTGAAAAAACATCACGGGGTGGTGTTAATCGAAGGGCCTGATTTAGGATAGGAAGTGAGTGGCAATGTAGGATGGAGGAAAACACCACGGGTTGGTCAGGATGGGGAGGTCAGGACACATGCAGTGGCTATGTAGGATAGTTTTCTGAAAAACATCACGGGTTGGTGCGTATTTTAAAGGTTTCTAACAGGCCATTCACTAGTAGGAGTGAGAAAAACATCACGGCGTGATTTGAATAAGAGGAACTGAATCAGGATAGGCAGTGAGTGGCAATGTAGGATGGAGAAAAGCACCACAGGGTGGTCTGGATGGGGAGGTCAGGAAACATGCAGTGGCAATGGTGGATTGGTTTCTAAAAAACATTGCGGGTTGGTGCGCATTGTAAGGTTTCCTAACAGGCCATTCACTAATAGAAGTGAGAAATACAACATGGTGTGGTGTGAATCAGAGGGCCTGAATCAAGATAGACAGTGAGTGGCAACGTCAGATGGAGAAAGGCACCACGGGGTGGTCAGCATGGGGATGTCAGGAAACATGCAGTGGCAATGAAGTATAGGTTTCTGAAAAACATGGCTGGGTAGTGCGCATTCTAAGGGTTTCTAACAGGCCATTCACTAGTAGGAGTGAAAAAAACATCACAGGGTGGTGTGAATCGGAGGGCCTGAATCATGATACGCCGTGAGAGGTAATGTAGGATGGAGAAAAGCTCCACGGGGTGGTCAGGATGGAGAGGTCAGGACACATGCAGTGGCAACGTAGGATAGGTTTCTGAAAAACATCGCCGGGTGGTGCGCATTGTAAGGCTATCTAATAGGGCATTCACTAGTAGGAGTGAGAAAAACATCACGGGGTGGTGTGAATCAGAGGGCCTGAATCAGGATAGGCCGTGAGTGGCAATGTAGGATGGAGAAAAGCTCCACGGGGTGGTCAGTATGGAGAGGTCAGAAAACATGCAGTGGCAATGTAGGATAGGTTTCTGAAAAAAATAGTGGGGTAGTGCACACTGTAAGGGTTTCTAACAGGCCATTCACTAGCAGGAGTGAGAAAAACATCACGGGTGGTGTGAATCGGAGGGCCTGAATTAGGATAGGCACTGAGTGGCAATGTAGAATGGAGAAAAGCACCGCGGTGTGGTCAGCATACGGAGGTCAGGACACATGCAGTGGCAATGTAGGATAGGTTTCTGAAACATATCGCGAGGTGCTGCGCATTGTAAGGGTTTCTAACAGGCTATTCACTAGATGAAGTGAGAAAAACATCACAGGGTGGTTTGAATCGGAGTGCCTGAATCCGGTAGGCAGTGAGTGGCAATGTAGGATGGAGAAAAGCACCATGGGGTGGTTAGCATGTGGATGTCAGGAAACATGCAGTGGCAATGTAGGATAGGTTTCTGAAAAACATCGCGGTGTGGTGCTCATTGTAAGGATTTCTAACAAGCCATTCACAAGTAGGAGTGAGAAAAACATCACGGGGTGGTGTGAATCTTAGGGACTGAATTAGGGTAGTCTGTGAGTGGCAATGTAGGATGGAGAAAACACCACGGGTTTGTCAGCATGGGGAGGCAAGGAAACATGCAGTGGCAATGTCGAATAGGTTTCTGATAAACATCGCTGGGTGGTACGCAATGTATGGGTTTCTAACAGGCCGTTCACTAGTAGGAGTGAGAACAACATCACGGGGTGGTGTGAATCATAGGGCCTCAATTAGGATAGGCATTGAGTGGCAATGTAGGATGGAGAAAAGCACCACAGGATGGTCACAATGGGGAGGTGAGGAAACATGCAGGGGCAATGTAGGATAGGTTTCTGAAAAAAAAAAAGCGGAATTGTACGCAATGTAAGGGTTTCAAACAGGCCATTCACTAGTAGGAGTGAGAAAAACATCATGGGGTGGTGGGAATCGGAAGGCCAGAATTATGATAGGCAGTGAGTGGCAATGAAGGATGGAGAAAAGCACCATGGGATGGTCATCATGGGGAGGTCAGGACACATGCAGTGGCAATGTAGGATAAGTTTCTGAAAATCATCGCCGGGTGGTGGGCATTGTAATGGTTTGTAGCAGGCCATTCACTAGTAGGAGTGAGAAAAACATCAAGCGGTGGTGTGAATCGTAGGGCCTGAATTAGGATAGGCAGTGGTTGGCAATGAAGAATGGAGAAAAGCACCAAGGGGTGATCAACATGGGGAGGTCAGGTAACATGCAATGGCAATGTAGGATAGGTTTCTGAAAAACATCACGGGCTGGTGAGAATTGTAAGGCTTTCTAACAAGCCATTCACAAGTAGGAGTGAAAAAAACATCACAGGGTGGTGTGAATCAAAGGGCTTCAATTAGGATTGGCTGTGAATGGCAATGTAGGATGGAGAAAAGCACCACGGGTTTGTCAGCATGGGGAGGCAAGGAAACATGCAGTGGCAATATAGAATAGGTTTCTAATAAACATCGCTGGGTGGTGCGCTTTGTATGGGTTTCTAACAGGCCATTCACTACTAGGAGTGAGAACAACAACATGGGGTGGTGTGAATCGGAGGGCCTGAATTAGGATCGGCACTGAGTGGCAAGGTAGGATGGAGAAAAGCCCCAAAGGGTGGTAAGCATGGGGAATTCAGGAAACATGCAGTGGCAATGTAGGATAGGTTTATGAAAAAAAAAAGCAGGGTCGTGCGCATTGTAAGGGTTTCTAACAGGCCATTCACTAGTAGGAGTGAGAAAAACATCATGGGGTGGTGTGAATTGGAGGGCCTGAATTAGGATACGCCGTGAGTGGCAATGAAGAATGTAGAAAAGAACCACAGGGTGGTCAGCATGAGGAGGTCAGGAAACAAGCAGTGGTAATGTAGGATAGTTTTCTGAAAAACATCACGGTGTGGTGCGCATTGTAACGGTTTCTAACAGGCCATTCACTAGTAGGAGTGAGAAAAACATCACGGGGTGGTGTGAATCAGATATTCTGAATTAGGATAGGCAGTGAGTGGCAATGTAGGATGGAGAAAAGCACCAGAGGGTGGTCAGCATGGGGAGGTCAGGAAACATTCATTGGCAATGTGGGATAGGTTTCTGAAAAACATCGCCGTGTGGTGCGCATTGTAAGGCTTTATAACAGGCCATTCACTAGTAGCAGTGAGAAAAACATCACCGGGTGGTGTGAATCGGAGGGCCTGAATTAGGAATGGCAGTGAGTGGCAATGTAGCATAGAGAAAAGCGCAACGGGATGGGCAGCATGGGGAGGTCAGGAAATATGCAGTGGGAATGTAGGATAGGTTTCTGAAACATATCGCGAGGTGCTGCGCATTGTAAGGGTTTCTAACAGGCTATTCACTAGATGAAGTGAGAAAAACATCACAGGGTGGTTTGAATCGGAGTGCCTGAATCCGGTAGGCAGTGAGTGGCAATGTAGGATGGAGAAAAGCACCATGGGGTGGTTAGCATGTGGATGTCAGGAAACATGCAGTGGCAATGTAGGATAGGTTTCTGAAAAACATCGCGGTGTGGTGCTCATTGTAAGGGTTTCCAAAGGATTTTTCACTAGTAGGAGTTGGAAAATCATCACGTGGTGGTGTGAATCGGAGGGGCTGATTAAGGATAGGCCGTGAGAGGCAATGAAGAATGGAGAAAAGCATCACGGGGTGGTCAGGATGGGGAGGTCAGGAAACATGCAGTGGCAATGTAGGATAGCTTTCTGAAAAACATCGCTCGGTAGTGCGCATTGTAAGGCTTTCTAACAGGCCATTCAGTAGTAGGAGTGAGAAATACATCATGGTGTGGTGTGAATCGGAGGGCCTGAATCAAGATAGACAGTGAGTGGCAATGTAGGATGGAGAAAACTACCACGGGTTGTTGAGCATGGGGAGGTCAGGAAACATGCAATCGCAATGTAGGATAGGTTTATGAAAAACATCGCGTTGTGGTGCGCATTCTAAGGATTTCTAACATGCCATTCACAAGTAGGAGTGAAAAAAACCTCACGGGATGGTGTGAATGAGAGGGCCTGAATTAGGATAGGCTGTGAGTGGCAATGTAGGATGGAGAAAAGCACCACGGGTTTGTCAGCATGGGGAGACAAGGAAACATGCAATGGCAATGTAGAATAGGTTTCTGATAAACATCGCTGGGTGGTGCGCATTGTAACCGTTTCTAACAGGCCATTCACTACTAGGAGTGAGAACAAAATCACAGGGTGGTGTGAATCGCAGGGCCTGAATTAGGAAAGGCATTGAGTGGCAATGTAGGATGGAGAAAAGCACCACAGGGTGGTCAGCATGCGGAGGTGAGGAAACATGGAGTGGCAATGTAGGATTGGTTTTGGGAAAAAAAATTGGGGTAGTGCACATTGTAAGGCTTTCTAATAGTCAATTCACTAGAAGAAGTGAGAAAAACATCACGGGTGGTGTGAATCGGAGGGCCTGAATTAGGATAGGCAGTGAGTGGCAATGTAGGATGGAGAAAAGCACCACGGGGTGGTCAGGATCGGGAGATCAGGAAACATTCAGTGGCAATGTAGGATAGGTTTCTGAAAAACATCGCCGGGGGGTGCGCATTGTAAGGGTTTTTGCAGGCCATTAACTAGTAGGAGTGAGAAAAACATCAAGGGGTGGTGTGAATTTGAGGGCTTGATTTGGGATAGGCAGTGAGTGGCAATGAAGAATGGAGAAATGTACCACGGGGTGGTCGACATGGGGAGGTCAGGAAACATGCAGTGGCAATGTAGGATAGGTTTCTGAAAAACATCGCGGGGTAGTGCTCATTGTAAGGATTTCTAACAGGCCATTATCTAGTAAGAGTGCGAACAACATCAGGGGGTGGTGTGAATCCAATGGCCTGAATTAGGATAGGCATTGATTGGCAATGTAGGATGGAGAAAAGCACCAGAGTATGGTAAGCATGGGGAGGTGAGGAAACATGCAGTGGCAATGTAGGATAGGTTTCTGAAAAAAAAAAGCGGGTTGTGCGCATTGTAAGGGTTTCCAACAGGCCATTCACTAGTAGGAGAGAGAAAAACATCACGGAGTGGTGTGAATCGGACGGCCATAATTATGATAGGCAGTGAGTGGCAATGTACGATGGACTAAAGCACCATGGGGAGGTCATCATGGGGAGGTCAGGAAACACGGTGTAGTAATATAGGATACTTTTCTGAAAAACATCATGCGGTGGTGCGCATTGTAAGGGTTTCTAACAAGCCATTCACTAGTAGGAGTGAGAAAAACATTACGGGGTGGTGAGAATCAGATGTTCTGAATTAGGATAGGCAGTGAGTGCAATGTAGGATGGAGAAAAGCACCATGGGATGGTCATCACGGGGAGGTCAGGAAACATGCATTGGCAATGTAGGATAGGTTTCTGAAAAACATCGCAGGGTGGTGCGCATTGTAAGGCTTTCTAACAGGGCATTCACTAGTAGGAGTGAGAAAAACATAACGGGGTGGTGTGAATCGGAGGGCCTGAATTTGAATAGGCAGTGAGTAGTAACGTAAAATGGAGAAAAGCACCTCGGTGTGGTCAGTATGGGGAGGTGAGGAAACATGCAGTGGCATTGTAGGATAGGTTTCTGAAAAACTTCGCGGGGTGGTGCGCATTATAAGGGTGTCTAACAGGCCATTCACTAGTAGGAGTGATAAAAATATAATGGAGTGGTGTGAATCGGAGGGCCTGATTCAGAATAGGCAGTGAGTGGCAATGTAGGATGGAGAAAAGCACCATGGGGTGGTCAGGATGGGGAGGTCAAGAAACTTGCAGTGGCAAAGATGGATAGGTTTCTGAAAAGCATTGTAGGGTGGTGCTCATTGTAAGGGTTTGTAAAAGGCCATTCACTAGTAGGACTGAGAAATACATCACGGGGTGGCTTGAATCGGAGGGCCTGAATCAAGTTAGACAGTGATTGGCAATGTAGGATGGAGAAAAGCACCACGGGTTTGTGAGCAAGGGGAGGTCAGGAAACATGCAATGGCAATGTAGGATAGATTTCTGAAAAACATCGCGGGGTGATGCGCATTCTAAGGGTTTGTTGCAGGCCATTCACTTGTAGGAGTGATAAAAACATCACAGGGTGGTGTGAATCGGAGGGCCTGAATTAGGATAGGCAGTGAGTGGCAATGAAGAATGGAGAAAAGCACCACGGGGTGGTCAACATGGGGAGGTCAGGAAACATGCAGTGGCAATGTAGGATAGGTTTCTGAAAAACATCGCACGGTTGTTCGCATTGTAAGGGTTTCTAAATGGCCTTTGACTAGTAGGAGTGAAAAAACATCACGGGGTGGTGTTAATCGAAGGGCCTGATTTAGGATAGGAAGTGAGTGGCAATGTAGGATGGAGAAAAACACCACGGGTTGGTCAGGATGGGGAGGTCAGGAAACATGCAGTGGCAATGTAGGATTGGTTTATGAAAAAAAATAGCAGGGTCGTGCGCATGGTAAGGCTTTCTAACAGGCCATTAACTAGTAGGAGTGAGAAAAACATCATGGGGTGTTGTGAATTGGAGGGCCTGAATTAGGATACGCAGTGAGTGGCAATGAAGAATGTAGAAAAGAACCACAGGGTGGTCAGCATGGGGAGGTCAGGAAACATGCAGTGGTAAAGTAGGATAGTTTTCTGAAAAACATCACGGTGTGGTGCGCATTGTAACGGTTTCTAACAGGCCATTCACTAGTAGGAGTGAGAAAAACATCACGGGGTGGTGTGAATCAGATATTCTGAATTAGGATAGGCAGTGAGTGGCAATGTATGATGGAGAAAAGCACCAGAGCGTGGTCAGCATGGGGAGGTCAGGAAACATTCATTGGCAATGTGGGATAGGTTTCTGAAAAACATCACCGTGTGGTGCGCATTGTAAGGCTTTATAACATGCCATTCACTAGTAGCAGTGAGAAAAACATCACCGGGTGGTGTGAATCGGAGGGCCTGAATTAGGAATGGCAGTGAGTGGCAATGTAACATAGAGAAAAGCGCAACGGTGTGGGCAGCATGGGGAGGTCAGGAAATATGCAGTGGGAATGTAGGATAGGTTTCTGAAACATATCGCGAGGTGCTGCGCATTGTAAGGGTTTCTAACAGGCTATTCACTAGATGAAGTGAGAAAAACATCACAGGGTGGTTTGAATCGGAGGGCCTGAATCCGGATAGGCAGTGAGTGGCAATGTAGGATGGAGAAAAGCACCATGGGGTGGTTAGCATGTGGATGTCAGGAAACATGCAGTGGCAATGTAGGATAGGTTTCTGAAAAACATCGCGGTGTGGTGCTCATTGTAAGGGTTTCCAAAGGATTTTTCACTAGTAGGAGTTGGAAAATCATCACGTGGTGGTGTGAATTGGAGGGCCTGATTAAGGATAGGCCCTGAGAGGCAATGAAGAATGGAGAAAAGCATCACGGGGTGGTCAGGATGGGGAGGTCAGGAAACATGCAGTGGCAATTTAGGATAGCTTTCTGAAAAACATCACTCGGTAGTGCGCATTGTAAGTGTTTCTAACAGGCCATTCACTAGTAGGAGTGAGAAATACATCATGGTGTGGTGTGATTCGGAGGGCCTGAATCAAGATAGACAGTGAGTGGCAATGTAGGATGGAGAAAAGTACCACGGGTTGGTGAGCATGGGGAGGTCAGGAAACATGCAATGGCAATGTAGGATAGGTTTCTGAAAAACATCCCGTTGTGGTGCGCATTCTAAGGATTTCTAACATGCCATTCACAAGTAGGAGTGAAAAAAACCTCACGGGATGGTGTGAATCAGAGGGCCTGAATTAGGATAGGCTGTGAGTGGCAATGTAGGATGGAGAAAAGCACCACGGGTTTGTCAGCATGGGGAGACAAGGAAACATGCAGTGGCAATGTAGAATAGGTTTCTGATAAACATCGCTGGGTGGTGCGCATTGTAACGGTTTCTAACAGGCCATTCACTACTAGGAGTGAGAACAAAATCACAGGGTGGTGTGAATCGCAGGGCCTGAATTAGGAAAGGCATTGAGTGGCAATGTAGGATGGAGAAAAGCACCACAGGGTGGTCAGCATGCGGAGGTGAGGAAACATGCAGTGGCAATGTAGGATTGGTTTTGGGAAAAAAAGTGGGGTAGTGCACATTGTAAGGCTTTCTAATAGTCAATTCACTAGAAGAAGTGAGAAAAACATCACGGGTGGTGTGAATCGGAGGGCCTGAATTAGGATAGGCATTGAGTGGCAATGTAGGATAGAGAAAAGCACCATGGGGTGGTCATTATCGGGAGGTCAGGAAACATGCAGTGGCAATGTAGGATAGTTTCCTGAAAAACATCACGGAGTGGTGCGCATTGTAAGGGTTTCTAACAGGCCATTCACTAGTAGGAGGGAGAAAAACATCACGGGTGGTGTGAATCAGTTGTTCTGAATTAGGATAGGCAGTGAGTGGCAATGTAGGATGGAGAAAAGGACCATGGTGTGGTCAGCATGGGTAGGTCAGGAAACATGCAGTTGCAATGTAGGATAGGTTTCTGAAAAACAGCGCGGGGTGGTTCGCATTGTAAGGGTTTCTAAAAGGCCTTTAAGTAGTAGGAGTGAGAAAAACATCACGGGCTGGTGTGAATCGCAGGGCCTGAATCAGGATAGGCAGTGAGTGTCAATGTAGGATGGAGAAAAGCACCACGGGGTGGTCAGGATGGGGAGATCAGGAAACATGCAGTGGCAATGTAGGATAGGTTTCTGAAAAACATCGCCGGGTGTTGCGCATTGTAAGGCTTGCTAACAGGGCATTTACTAGTAGGAGTGAGAAATACATCACGGGGTGGCTTGAATCGGAGGGCCTGAATCAAGTTAGACAGTGATTGGCAATGTAGGATGGACAAAAGCACCACGGGTTGGTGAGCATGGGGAGGTCAGGAAACATGCCTTGGCAACGTAGGATAGGTTTCTGAAAAACATCGCAGGGTGGTGCGCATTGTAAGGCTTTCTAACAGGGCATTCACTAGTAGGAGTGAGAAAAACATAACGGGGTGGTGTGAATCGGAGGGCCTGAATTTGAATAGGCAGTGAGTGGTAACGTAAAATGGAGAAAAGCACTTCGGTGTGGTCAGTATGGGGAGGTGAGGAAACATGCAGTGGCAATGTAGGATAGGTTTCTGAAAAACTTCCCGGGGTGGTGCGCATTATAAGGGTGTCTAACAGGCCATTCACTAGTAGGAGTGAGAAAAATATAACGGAGTGGTGTGAATCGGAGGGCCTGATTCAGGATAGGCAGTGAGTGGCAATGTAGGATGGAGAAAAGCACCACGGGGTGGTCAGGATGGGGAGGTCAAGAAACTTGCAGTGGCAATGTTGGATAGGTTTCTGAAAAACATTGTAGGGTGGTGCTCATTGTAAGGGTTTGTAAAAGGCCATTCACTAGTAGGAGTGAGAAATACATCACGGGGTGGCTTGAATCGGAGGGCCTGAATCAAGTTAGACAGTGATTGGCAATGTAGGATGGAGAAAAGCACCAGGGGTTGGTGAGCATGGGGAGGTCAGGAAACATGCAGTGGCAATGTAGGATAGTTTTCTAAAAAACATCACAGGGTGGTGCGCATTGTAAGGGTTTCTAACAGGCCATTCACTAGTAGGAGTGAGAACAACATCACGGGGTGGAGTGAATCGCAGGGCCTGAATCAGGATAGACAGTGAGTGGCAATGCAGGATGGAGAAATGCACCACCAGTTTTTCAGCATGGGGAGGTAAGGAAACATGCAGTGGCAATGTAGGATATGTTTCAGAAAAAAAAGCGGGGTAGTGCGCACTGTAAGTGTTTCTAACAGGCAATTCACTAGTAGGAGTGAGAAAAACATCACGGGTGGTGTGAATCAGAGTTCCTGAATTAGGATAGGCAGTGAGTGGCAATGCAGGATAGAGAAAAGCACCACGGGGTGGTCATCATGGGGATGTCAGGAAACATGCAGTGGCAATGTAGGATGTTTTTTGAAAAACATCACGGAGGGGTTCGCATTGTAAGGGTTTCTAACTGGCCATTCACTAGTAGGAGGGAGAAAAACTTCACGGCTGGTGTGAATCAGATGTTCTGAATTAGGATAGACGGTGAGTGGCAATGTAGGATGAAGAAAAGCACCACGGGTTGGTCAACATGGGGAGGTCAGGAAACATGCAATGGCAATGTAGGATAGGTTACTGGAAAACATCGCTGGGTGGTGCGCATTTTAAGGCTTTCTAACAAGCCATTCACAAGTAGGAGTGAAAAAAACATCACGGGGTGGTGTGAAATGGAGGGTCTGAATCAAGATAGACTGTGAGTGGCAATGTAGGATGGAGTAAAGCATCACGGGTTGGTGAGCATGGGTATGTCAGGAAACATGCAATGGCAATGTAGGATAGGTTTCTGAAAAACATCACGGGGTGATGCGCATTCTAAGGGTTTGTTGCAGGCCATTCACAAGTAGGAGTGATAAAAACAACACAGGGTGGTGTGAATCAGAGGACCTGAATTAGGATAGGCAGTGAGTGGCAATGAAGAATGGAGAAAAGCACCACGGGGTGGTCAACATGGGGAGGTAAGGAAACATGCAGTGGCATTGTAGGATAAGTTTCTGAAATACATCGCGGGGTGGTGCGCATTGTAAGGATTTCTAACATGACATGCATAAATAGGAGTGAGAAAAACATCACGGGGTGGTGTGAATCTGAGGGCCTGAATTAGGATAGGCTGTGAGTTGCAATGTAGGATGGAGAAAAGAACCACGGGTTTGTCAGCATGGGGAGGTAAGGAAACATGCAGTTGCAATGTAGAATAGGTTTCTGATAAACATCGCTGGGTGGTGCACATTGTAAGGGTTTCTAACAGGCCATTCACTAGTAGCAGTGAGAACAACATCACGGGGTGGTGTGAATCCGAGGGCCTGAATTAGGATAGGCATTGAGTGGCAATGTAGGATGGAGGAAAGCACCACAGGGTGGTCAGCATGGGGAGGTGAGGAAACATGCAGTGGCAATGTAGGATAGGTTTCGGAAAAAAAAGCGGGGTAGTGCGCATTGTAAGTGTTTCTAACAAGCCATTCACTAGTAGAAGCGAGAAAAACATCACAGGGTGGTGTGAATCGGAGGGCCTGAATCAGGATAGGCAGTGAGTGGCAATGTAGGATGGAGAAAACCACCACGGGGTGGTCAGGATGGTGAGGTCAGGAAACATGCTGTTGCAATGTAGGAGAGGTTTCTGAAAAACATCGGGGTGGGGGCCCTTTGTAAGTGTTTCTAACTGGCCATTCACTAGTAGCAGTGAGAAATACATCATGTTGTGGTTTGATGCGGAGGGCCTCAATCAAGATAGAAAGTGAGTGGCAATGTCGGATCGAGAAAAGCACCATGGGGTGGTCAGCATTGGGAGGTCAGGAAACGTGCAGTAGTAATGTAGGATAGGTTTCTGAAAAACATCGTGGGATGGTGCTCATTGCAAGGGTTTCTAAAAGTCCTTTAAATACTAGGAGTGAGAAATACATCATGGTGTGGTGTGAATCGGATGGCCTGAATTAGAATAAGCATTGAGTGTCAATGTAGGATGGAGAAAAGCACCACAGGTTGGTCAGCATGGGGATGTGAGGAAACATGCAGTGGCACTGTAGGATAGGTTTCTGAAAAAAAGAGTGGGGTGGTGCGCATTGTAAGGGTTTCTAAGAGGCCATTCACTAATAGGAGTGAGAAAAACATCACGGGGTGGTGTGAATCGGAGGGCGTGAATTAGCATAGGCATTGAGTGGCAATGTAGGATGGAGAAAAGCACCACGGGGTGGTTATCATGGGGATGTCAGGAAACATGCAGTGGCAATGTAGGATACTTTTCTGAAAAACATCACGGTGTGGTGCGGATTGTAAGGGTTTCTAACTGGCCATTGACTAGTAGGAGTGAGAAAAACCTCACTGGGTCATGTAAATCACATGATCTGAATTAGGATAGGCAGTGAGTGGCAATGAAAAATGGAGAAAAGCACCATGGGGTGGTCAACATGGGGAGGTCAGGAAACATGCAGTGGCATTGTAGGATAGGTTTCTGAAAAACATCGCGGGGTGGTGCGCCTTGTAAGGATTTCTAACATGCCATTCACAAGTAGGAGTGAGAAAAACATCATGGGGTGGTGTGAATCTGAGGGTCTGAATTAGTGTAGGCTGTGAGTGGCAATGTAGTATGGAGAAAAGCACCACGGGTTTGTCAGCATGGGGAGGCAAGGAAACATGCAGTTGCAATGTAGCACAGGTTTCTGATAAACATCGCTGGGTGGTGCGCATTGTAAGGTTTTCTAACTGGCCATTCACTAGTAGGAGTGAGAACAACATCACGGGGTGGTGTGAATCAGAAGGCCTGAATTAGGATAGGCATTGAATGGCAATGTAGGATAGAGAAAAGCACCATAGGGTGGTCAGCATGGGGAGGTGAGGAAACATGCAGTGGCAATGTAGGATAGGTTTCGGAAAAAAAAGCAGGGTAGTGCGCATTGTAAGTGTTTCTAACAGGCAATTCACTAGTAGTATAGAGAAAAATGTCATGGGTTGGTGTTAATCCGTGGGCCTGAATTAGGAGAGGCAGTGAGTGGCAATGTAAAATGGAGTAAAGCTCCACGGTGTGGTCAGCATGGGGAGGTCAGGTAACATGCAGTGGCAATGTAGGATAGGTTTCTGAAAAACATCGCGGGGTGGTTCGCATTGTAAGGGTTTCTAAAAGGCCTTTCACTAGCAGTAGTGAGAAAAACATCACGGAGTGGTGTGAATCGAAGGTCTTGAATTAGGATAGGCAGTGAGTGGCAACGTAGAATGGAGAAAAGCACCACGGGTTTGTCAGCATGGGGAGGCAAGGAAACATGCAGTGGCAATGTAGAATATGATTCTGATAAACATCGCTGGGTGGTGCGCATTGTAAGGGTTTCTAACAGGCCATTCACTAGTAGGAGTGAGAACAACATCACGGGGTGGTGTGAATCCGAGGGCCTGAATTAGGATAGGCATTGCGTGGCAATGTAGGATGGAGAATAGCACCACTGGGTTGTCAGCATGGGGAGGTGAGGAAACATGCAGTGGCAATGTAGAATAGGTTTCAGGAAAAAAAGTGGGGTAGTGCGCATTGTAAGGCTTTATAACAGTCAATTCACTAGAAGAAGTGAGAAAAACATCACGGGTGGTGTGAATCGGAGGGCCTGAATTAGGATAGGCAGTGAGTGGCAATGTAGGATAGAGAAAAGTACCATGGGGTGGTCATCATGGGGAGCACAGGAAACATGCAGTGGCAATGTAGGATAGTTTTTTCAAAAACATCACGGAGTGGTGCGCATTGTAAGGGTTCCTAACTGGCCATTCACTAGTAGGAGTGAGAAAAACATCACAGGTGGTGTGAATCAGTTGTTCTGAATTAGGATAGGCAGTGAGTGGCAATGTCAGATGGAGAAAAGCACCACGGGATGGTCAGCATGCGGGGTCTGGAAACATGCTTTGGCAACGTAGGATAGGTTTCTGAAAAACGTCGCGGGGTTGTGCGCATTGTAAGGGTTTCTAAAAGGCCATTCACTAGTAGGAGTGAGAACAACATCACGGGGTGGAGTGAATCGCAGGGCCTGAATCAGGATAGACAGTGAGTGGCACTGTAGGATGGAGAAAAGCACCACGGGTTGGTGTGCATAGGGAGGTCAGGAAACATGCAATGGCAATGTAGGATAGGTTTCTGAAAAACATCGCCGGGTGGTGCGCATTGTAAGGGTTTGTAGCAGGCAATCCACTAGTACCAGTGAGAAAAACATCAAGGGGTTGTGTGAATCGGAGGGCTTGAACTAGGATAGGAAGTGAGTGGTAATGAACAATGGAGAAAAGCACCATGGGGTGGTCGACATGGGGAGGTCAGGAAACATGCAGTGGCAATGTAGGATAGGTTTCTGAAAAATATCGCGGGGTGGTG
Source organism: Cavia porcellus (assembly GCF_034190915.1). Taxonomy (NCBI): domain Eukaryota; kingdom Metazoa; phylum Chordata; class Mammalia; order Rodentia; family Caviidae; genus Cavia; species Cavia porcellus. The sequence goes on from NW_026947534.1 coordinate 3,056,867, forward strand.
CGCATTGTAAGGATTTCTAAGAGGCCATTATCTAATACGAGTGAGAACAACATCAGGGAGTGGTGTGAATCGGAGGGCCATAATTAGGATAGGCATTGAGTGGCAATGTAGGATGGAGAAAAGCACCAGAGGGTGGTCAGCATGGGGGGGGAGGAAACATGCAGTGGCAATGTAGGATAGGTTTCTGAAAAAAAAAAAGGTGGTGGTGCGCATTTTAAGGGTTTCCAACAGGCCATTCACTAGTAGGAGAGAGAAAAACATCATGGGGTGGTGTGAATCGGAAGGCTTGAATCAGGATAGGCAGTGAGTGGCAATGTAGGATGGAGAAAAGCAACACGGTGTGGTCAGCATGGGGAGGTCAGGAAACATGCAGTGGCAATGTAGGATAGGTTTCTGAAAAAAAAAAGAGGGGTGGTGCGCATTGTAAGGGTTTCCAACAGGCCATTCACTAGTAGGAGAGAGAAAAACATCATGGGGTGGTGTGAATCGGAAGGCTTGAATCAGGATAGGCAGTGAGTGGCTATGTAGGATGGAGAAAAGCACCACGGTGTGGTCAGCATGGGGAGGTCAGGAAACATGCACTGTCAATGTAGGAGAGGTTTCTGAAAAACATCGCGGGTGGTGAGAATTTTAAGGGTTTCTAACAGTTCATTCACTGGAAGGAGTGAGAAAAAGATCACGGAATGGTGTGAATCGAAGGGCCTGAATTATGATAGGGAGTGAGTGGCAATGAAGGATGAAGAAAAGCACCATGGGGTGGTCAGCATGGGGAGGTCAGGAAACATGCAGTGGCAATGTAGGACAGGTTTCTGAAAAACATCGCGGGGTGGTGGTCATTGCAAGGGTTTCTAAAAGGCCTTTAACTAGTAGGAGTGAGAAATAAATCATGGTGTGGTGTGAATCGGAGGGCCTGAATTAGAATAAGCATTGAGTGTCAATGTAGGATGGAGAAAAGCACCACAGGTTGGTCAGCATGGGGAGGTGAGGAAACATGCAGTGGCAAAGTAGGATTGGTTTCTGAAAAAAAAAGTGTGGTGGTGCGCATTGTAAGGGTTTCTAACAGGCCATTCACTAGTAGGAGTGAGAAAAACATTACGGGGTGGTGTGAATCGGAGGGCCATAATTAGGATAGGCAGTGAGTGGCAATGTAGGATGGAGAAAAGCACCAGAGGGTGGTCAGCATGGGGAGGGGAGGAAACATGCAGTGGCAATATAGGATAGGTTTCTGAAGAAAAAGGGGGGGTGGTGCGCATTGTAAGGGTTTCCAACAGGCCATTCACTAGTAGGAGAGAGAAAAACATCACGGGGTGGTGTGAATCGGAATGCTTGAATCAGGATAGGCAGTGAGTGGCAATGTAGGATGGAGAAAAGCACCATGGTTTGGTCAGCATGGGGAGGTCAGGAAACATGCAGTGGCAATGTAGGATAGGTTTCTGAAAAAAAAAAGGGGGTGGTGCGCATTGTAAGGGTTTCCAACAGGCCATTCAGTAGTTGGAGAGAGAAAAATATCACGGGGTTGTGTGAATTGGAGGGCCTGAATCTGGGTAGGCCGTGAGGGGCCATGTAGGATCTAGAAAAGCACTATGTGGTGGTCAGCATGGGGAGGTCAGGAAACATGCATTGGCAATGTAGGACAGGTTTCTGAAAAACATCGCGGGGTGGTGCTCATTGAAAGGGTTTCTAAAAGGCCTTTAACTAGTAGGAGTGAGAAATAAATCATGGTGTGGTGTGAATCGGAGGGCCTGAATTAGAATAAGCATTGAGTGTCAATGTAGGATGGAGAAAAGCACCACAGGTTGGTCAGCATTGGGAGGTGAGGAAACATGCAGTGGCAAAGTAGGATTGGTTTCTGAAAAAAAAAAGTGTGGTGGTGCGCATTGTAAGGGTTTCTAACAGGCCATTCACTAGTAGGAGTGAGAAAAACATCACGGGGTGGTGTGAATCGGAGGGCCATAATTAGGATAGGCAGTGAGTGGCAATGTAGGATGGAGAAAAGCACCATTGGGTGGTCATCATGGGGAGGTCAGGAAACAAGCAGTGGCAATATAGGATAGTTTTCTGAAAAACATCAAGGGGTGGTGCGCATTGTAAGGGTTTCTAACATGCCATTCACTAGTTGGAGTGAGAAAAACATCACGGGGTGGTGTGAATCAGATGTTCTGAATTAGGATAGGCAGTGAGTGCAATGAAGGATGGAGAAAAGCACCACGGGGTGGTCAGCATGGGGAGGTCAGGAAACATGCCTTGGCAATGTAGGATAGGTTTCTGAAAAATATTGCCAGGTGGTGCGCATTGTAAGGCTTTCTAACAGGGCATTCTGTAGTAGGAGTGAGAAAAACATAACGGGGTGGTGTGAATCGGAGGGCCTGAATTTGGATAGGCTGTGAGTGGTAACGTAAAATGGAGAAAAGCAACTCGGTTTGGTCAGCATGTGGAGGTGAGGAAACATGCAGTGGCAATGTAGGATAGGTTTCTGGAAAACATCAAGGGGTGGTGCGCATTATAAGGGCATCTAACAGGCCATTCACTAGTAGGAGTGAGAAAAATATAACGGAGTGGTTTGAATTAGAGGCCCTGATTCAGGATAGACAGTGAGTGCAATGTAGGATGGAGAAAAGCACCACGGGGTGGTCAGCATGGGGAGGTCAGGAAACATGCATTGGCAATGTAGGATAGGTTTCTGAAAAACATTGCCAGGTGGTGCGCATTGTAAGGCTTTCTAACAAGGCATTTTGTAGTAGGAGTGAGAAAAACATAACGGGGTGGTGTGAATCGGAGGGCCTGAATTTGGATAGGCTGGGAGTGGCAATATAGAACGGAGAAAAGCACCACGGGTTTGTCAGCATGGGGAGGCAAGGAAACATGCAGTGGCAATGTAGAATAGGATTCTGATAAACATCGCTGGGTGGTGCACATTGTAAGGGTTTCTAAAAGGCCATTCAATAGTAGGAGTGAGAACAACATCACGGGGTGGTGTGAATCGGAGGGCGTGAATTAGGATAGGCATTGAGTGGCAATGTAGGATGGAGAAAAGCACCACAGGGTGGTCATCATGGGGAGGTGAGGAAACATGCAGTGGCAATGTAGAATAGGTTTCAGGAAAAAAAGTGGGGTAGTGCGCATTGTAAGGCTTTATAACAGTCAATTCACTAGAAGAAGTGAGAAAAACATCACGGGTGGTGTGAATCGGAGGGCCTGAATTAGGATAGGCAGTGAGTGGCAATGTAGGATAGAGAAAAGTACCATGGGGTGGTTATCATGGGGAGCACAGGAAACATGCAGTGGCAATGTAGGATAGTTTTTTCAAAAACATCACGGAGTGGTGCGCATTGTAAGGGTTCCTAACTGGCCATTCACTAGTAGGAGTGAGAAAAACATCACGGGTGGTATGAATCAGTTGTTCTGAATTAGGATAGGCAGTGAGTGGCAATGTAGGATGGAGAAAAGCACCACGGGATGGTCATCATGCGGGGTCTTGAAATATGCTTTGGCAATGTAGGATAGGTTTCTGAAAAACATCGCCGGGTGGTGCGCATTGTAAAGCTATCCAACAGGCCATTCACTAGTAGGATAGAGAAAAATATAACGGGGTGGTGTGAATGGAGGGCCTGAATTAGGATAGGCAGTGAGGGGCAATGAAAAATGGAGAAAAGCACCATGGTGTGGTCAGCATGGGGAGGTCAGGAAACATGCAGTGGCAATGTAGGATAGGTTTCTGAAAAACTTCGCGGGGTTGTGCGCATTGTAAGGGTTTTTAAAAGGCCATTCACTAGTAGGAGTGAGAACAACAGCACGGCGTGGAGTGAATCGCAGGGCCTGAATCAGGATAGACAGTGAGTGGCAATGTAGCATGGAGAAAAGCACCACGGGTTGGTGTGCATAGGGAGGTCAGGAAACATGCAATGGCAATGTAGGATAGGTTTCTGAAAAACATCGCCGGGTGGTGCGCATTGTAAGGGTTTGTAGCAGGCCATTCTCTAGTAGGAGTGAGAAAAACATCAAGGGGTGGTGTGAATCGGAGGGCTTGAATTAGGATTGGAAGTGAGTGGTAATGAAGAATGGAGAAAAGCACCACGGTGTGGTCGACATGGGGAGGTCAGGAAACATGCAGTGGCAATGTAGGATAGGTTTCTGAAAAATATCGCGGGGTGGTGCGCATTGTAAGGATTTCTAACAGGCCATTATCTAATACGAGTGAGAACAACATCAGGGGGTGGTGTGAATCGGAGGGCCTGAATTAGGATAGGCATTGAGTGGCAATGTAGGATGGAGAAAAGCACCAGAGGGTGGTCAGCATGGGGAGGGGAGGAAACATGCAGTGGCAATGTAGGATAGGTTTCTGAAAAAAAAAAGGGGGGTGGTGCGCATTGTAAGGGTTTCCAACAGGCCATTCACTAGTAGGAGAGAGAAAAACATCACGGGGTGGTGTGAATCGGAAGGCTTGAATCAGGATAGGCAGTGAGTGGCAATGTAGGATGGAGAAAAGCACCACGGTGTGGTCAGCATGGGGAGGTCAGTAAACATGCACTGTCAATGTAGGATAGGTTTCTGAAAAACATCGCGGGTGGTGAGAATTTTAAGGGTTTCTATCAGGGCATTCACTAGAAGGAGTGAGAAAAAGATCACGGAATGGTGTGAATCGAAGGGCCTGAATTATGATAAGGAGTGAGTGGCAATGAAAGATGAAGAAAAGCACCATGGGGTGGTCAGCATGGGGAGGTCAGGAAACATGCAGTGGCAATGTAGGACAGGTTTCTGAAAAACATCGCGGGGTGGTGCGCATTGTTAGTGTTTCTAACAGGCCATTCACTAGGAGAAGTTATAAAAATATCACAGGGTGGGGTGAATTGGAGGGCCTGAATCAGGATAGGCAGTGAGTGGCTATGCCGGATGGAGAAAAGCACCACGGGTTGGTCAGCATGGGGAGGTCAGGAAACATGCAGTAGCAATGTAGGATAGGTTTCTGAAAATCATCACAGGGTGATGCTCATTGCAAGTGTTTCTAAAAGGCCTTTAACTAGTAGGAGTGAGAAATAAATCATGGTGTGGTGTGAATCGGAGGGCCTGAATTAGAATAAGCATTGAGTGTCAATGTAGGATGGAGAAAAGCACAGCAGGGTGGTCAGCATGGGGAGGTGAGGAAACATGCAGTGGCAACGTAGGATTGGTTTCTGAAAAAAAATTGTGGTGGTGTGCATTGTAAGGGTTTCTAACAGGCCATTCACTAGTAGGAGTGAGAAAAACATCACGGGGTGGTGTGAATCGGAGGGCCATAATTAGTATAGGCAGTGAGTGGCAATGTAGGATGGAGAAAAGCACCATTAGGTGGACATCATGGGGAGGTCAGGAAACAAGCAGTGGCAATATAGGATAGTTTTCTGAAAAACATCAAGGGGTGGTGCGCATTGTAAGGGTTTCTAACAGGCTATTCACTAGATGAAGTGAGAAAAACATCACAGGGTGGTTTGAATCGGAGGGCCTGAATCCGGATAGGCAGTGAGTGGCAATGTAGGATGGAGAAAAGCACCATGGGGTGGTTAGCATGTGGATGTCAGGAAACATGCAGTGGCAATGTAGGATAGGTTTCTGAAAAACATCGCGGTGTGGTGCTCATTGTAAGGGTTTCCAAAGGAATTTTCACTAGTAGGAGTTGGAAAATCATCACGTGGTGGTGTGAATTGGAGGGCCTGATTAAGGATAGGCCCTAAGAGGCAATGAAGAATGGAGAAAAGCATCACGGGGTGGTCAGGATGGGGAGGTCAGGAAACATGCAGTGGCAATGTAGGATAGCTTTCTGAAAAACATCACTCGGTAGTGCGCATTGTAAGTGTTTCTAACAGGCCATTCACTAGTAGGAGTGAGAAATACATCATGGTGTGGTGTGATTCGGAGGGCCTGAATCAAGATAGACAGTGAGTGGCAATGTAGGATGGAGAAAAGTACCACGGGTTGGTGAGCATGGGGAGTTAAGGAAACATGCAATGGCAATGTAGGATAGGTTTCTGAAAAACATCCCGTTGTGGTGCGCATTCTAAGGATTTCTAACATGCCATTCACAAGTAGGAGTGAAAAAAACCTCACGGGATGGTGTGAATCAGAGGGCCTGAATTAGGATAGGCTGTGAGTGGCAATGTAGGATGGAGAAAAGCACCACGGGTTTGTCAGCATGGGGAGACAAGGAAACATGCAGTGGCAATGTAGAATAGGTTTCTGATAAACATCGCTGGGTGGTGCGCATTGTAACGGTTTCTAACAGGCCATTCACTACTAGGAGTGAGAACAAAATCACAGGGTGGTGTGAATCGCAGGGCCTGAATTAGGAAAGGCATTGAGTGGCAATGTAGGATGGAGAAAAGCACCACAGGGTGGTCAGCATGCGGAGGTGAGGAAACATGCAGTGGCAATGTAAGATTGGTTTTGGGAAAAAAAGTGGGGTAGTGCACATTGTAAGGCTTTCTAACAGTCAATTCACTAGAAGAAGTGAGAAAAACATCACGGGTGGTGTGAATCGGAGGGCCTGAATTAGGATAGGCAGTGAGTGGCAATGTAGGATAGAGAAAAGCACCATGGGGTGGTCATTATCGGGAGGTCAGGAAACATGCAGTGGCAATGTAGGATAGTTTCCTGAAAAACATCACAGAGTGGTGCGCATTGTAAGGGTTTCTAACAGGCCATTCACTAGTAGGAGGGAGAAAAACATCACGGGTGGTGTGAATCAGTTGTTCTGAATTAGGATAGGCAGTGAGTGGCAATGTAGGATGGAGAAAAGGACCATGGTGTGGTCAGCATGGGTAGGTCAGGAAACATGCAGTTGCAATGTAGGATAGGTTTCTGAAAAACAGCGCGGGGTGGTTCGCATTGTAAGGGTTTCTAAAAGGCCTTTAACTAGTAGGAGTGAGAAAAACATCACGGGCTGGTGTGAATCGCAGGGCCTGAATCAGGATAGGCAGTGAGTGTCAATGTAGGATGGAGAAAAGCACCACGGGGTGGTCAGGATGGGGAGATCAGGAAACATGCAGTGGCAATGTAGGATAGGTTTCTGAAAAACATCGCCGGGTGTTGCGCATTGTAAGGCTTTCTAACAGGGCATTTACTAGTAGGAGTGAGAAATACATCACGGGGTGGCTTGAATCGGAGGGCCTGAATCAAGTTAGACAGTGATTGGCAATGTAGGATGGACAAAAGCACCACGGGTTGGTGAGCATGGGGAGGTCAGGAAACATGCAATGGCAACGTAAGATAGGTTTCTGAAAAACATCGCAGGGTGGTGCGCATTGTAAGGCTTTCTAACAGGGCATTCACTAGTAGGAGTGAGAAAAACATAACGGGGTGGTGTGAATCGGAGGGCCTGAATTTGAATAGGCAGTGAGTGGTAACGTAAAATGGAGAAAAGCACTTCGGTGTGGTCAGTATGGGGAGGTGAGGAAACATGCAGTGGCAATGTAGGATAGGTTTCTGAAAAACTTCCCGGGGTGGTGCGCATTATAACGGTGTCTAACAGGCCATTCACTAGTAGGAGTGAGAAAAATATAACGGAGTGGTGTGAATCGGAGGGCCTGATTCAGGATAGGCAGTGAGTGGCAATGTAGGATGGAGAAAAGCACCACGGGGTGGTCAGGATGGGGAGGTCAAGAAACTTGCAGTGGCAATGTTGGATAGGTTTCTGAAAAACATTGTAGGGTGGTGCTCATTGTAAGGGTTTGTAAAAGGCCATTCACTAGTAGGAGTGAGAAATACATCACGGGGTGGCTTGAATCGGAGGGCCTGAATCAAGTTAGACAGTGATTGGCAATGTAGGATGGAGAAAAGCACCAGGGGTTGGTGAGCATGGGGAGGTCAGGAAACATGCAGTGGCAATGTAGGATAGTTTTCTAAAAAACATCACAGGGTGGTGCGCATTGTAACGGTTTCTAACAGGCCATTCACTAGTAGGAGTGAGAACAACATCACGGGGTGGAGTGAATCGCAGGGCCTGAATTAGGATAGACAGTGAGTGGCAATGTAGGATGGAGAAATGCACCACCAGTTTTTCAGCATGGGGAGGTAAGGAAACATGCAGTGGCAATGTAGGATATGTTTCAGAAAAAAAAGCGGGGTAGTGCGCACTGTAAGTGTTTCTAACAGGCAATTCACTAGTAGGAGTGAGAAAAACATCACGGGTGGTGTGAATCAGAGTTCCTGAATTAGGATAGGCAGTGAGTGGCAATGCAGGATAGAGAAAAGCACCACGGGGTGGTCATCATGGGGATGTCAGGAAACATGCAGTGGCAATGTAGGATGTTTTTTGAAAAACATCACGGAGGGGTTCGCATTGTAAGGGTTTCTAACTGGCCATTCACTAGTAGGAGGGAGAAAAACTTCACGGCTGGTGTGAATCAGATGTTCTGAATTAGGATAGACGGTGAGTGGCAATGTAGGATGAAGAAAAGCACCACGGGTTGGTCAACATGGGGAGGTCAGGAAACATGCAATGGCAATGTAGGATAGGTTACTGGAAAACATCGCTGGGTGGTGCGCATTTTAAGGCTTTCTAACAAGCCATTCACAAGTAGGAGTGAAAAAAACATCACGGGGTGGTGTGAAATGGAGGGTCTGAATCAAGATAGACTGTGAGTGGCAATGTAGGATGGAGTAAAGCATCACGGGTTGGTGAGCATGGGTATGTCAGGAAACATGCAATGGCAATGTAGGATAGGTTTCTGAAAAACATCGCGGGGTGATGCGCATTCTAAGGGTTTGTTGCAGGCCATTCACAAGTAGGAGTGATAAAAACAACACAGGGTGGTGTGAATCAGAGGACCTGAATTAGGATAGGCAGTGAGTGGCAATGAAGAATGGAGAAAAGCACCACGGGGTGGTCAACATGGGGAGGTAAGAAACATGCAGTGGCATTGTAGGATAAGTTTCTGAAATACATCGCGGGGTGGTGCGCATTGTAAGGATTTCTAACATGACATGCATAAATAGGAGTGAGAAAAACATCACGGGTTGGTGTGAATCTGAGGGCCTGAATTAGGATAGGCTGTGAGTTGCAATGTAGGATGGAGAAAAGAACCACGGGTTTGTCAGCATGGGGAGGTAAGGAAACATGCAGTTGCAATGTAGAATAGGTTTCTGATAAACATCGCTGGGTGGTGCGCATTGTAAGGGTTTCTAACAGGCCATTCACTAGTAGCAGTGAGAACAACATCACGGGGTGGTGTGAATCCGAGGGCCTGAATTAGGATAGGCATTGAGTGGCAATGTAGGATGGAGGAAAGCACCACAGGGTGGTCAGCATGGGGAGGTGAGGAAACATGCAGTGGCAATGTAGGATAGGTTTCGGAAAAAAAAGCGGGGTAGTGCGCATTGTAAGTGTTTCTAACAGGCCATTCACTAGTAGAAGCGAGAAAAACATCACAGGGTGGTGTGAATCGGAGGGCCTGAATCAGGATAGGCAGTGAGTGGCAATGTAGGATGGAGAAAACCACCACGGGGTGGTCAGGATGGTGAGGTCAGGAAACATGCTGTTGCAATGTAGGAGAGGTTTCTGAAAAACATCGGGGTGGGGGCCCTTTGTAAGTGTTTCTAACTGGCCATTCACTAGTAGCAGTGAGAAATACATCATGTTGTGGTTTGAATCGGAGGGCCTCAATCAAGATAGAAAGTGAGTGGCAATGTCGGATCGAGAAAAGCACCATGGGGTGGTCAGCATTGGGAGGTCAGTAAACGTGCAGTAGGAATGTAGGATAGGTTTCTGAAAAACATCGTGGGATGGTGCTCATTGCAAGGGTTTCTAAAAGTCCTTTAAATACTAAGAGTGAGAAATACATCATGGTGTGGTGTGAATCGGATGGCCTGAATTAGAATAAGCATTGAGTGTCAATGTAGGATGGAGAAAAGCACCACAGGTTGGTCAGCATGGGGAGGTGAGGAAACATGCAGTGGCACTGTAGGATAGGTTTCTGAAAAAAAGAGTGGGGTGGTGCGCATTGTAAGGGTTTCTAAGAGGCCATTCAATAATAGGAGTGAGAAAAACATCACGGGGTGGTGTGAATCGGAGGGCCTGAATTAGCATAGGCATTGAGTGGCAATGTAGGATGGAGAAAAGCACCACGGGGTGGTTATCATGGGGATGTCAGGAAACATGCAGTGGCAATGCAGGATAGTTTTCTGAAAAACATCACAGTGTGGTGCGGAGTGTAAGGGTTTCTAACTGGCCATTGACTAGTAGGAGTGAGAAAAACCTCACTGGGTCATGTAAATCACATGATCTGAATTAGGATAGGCAGTGAGTGGCAATGAAAAATGGAGAAAAGCACCACGGGGTGGTCAACATGGGGAGGTCAGGAAACATGCAGTGGCATTGTAGGATAGGTTTCTGAAAAACATCGCGGGGTGGTGCGCCTTGTAAGGATTTCTAACATGCCATTCACAAGTAGGAGTGAGAAAAACATCATGGGGTGGTGTGAATCTGAGGGTCTGAATTAGTGTAGGCTGTGAGTGGCAATGTAGTATGGAGAAAAGCACCACGGGTTTGTCAGCATGGGGAGGCAAGGAAACATGCAGTTGCAATGTAGAACAGGTTTCTGATAAACATCGCTGGGTGGTGCGCATTGTAAGGTTTTCTAACTGGCCATTCACTAGTAGGAGTGAGAACAACATCACGGGGTGGTGTGAATCAGAAGGCCTGAATTAGGATAGGCATTGAATGGCAATGTAGGATAGAGAAAAGCACCATAGGGTGGTCAGCATGGGGAGGTGAGGAAACATGCAGTGGCAATGTAGGATAGGTTTCGGAAAAAAAAAGCAGGGTAGTGCGCATTGTAAGTGTTTCTAACAGGCAATTCACTAGTAGTATAGAGAAAAATGTCATGGGGTGGTGTTAATCCGTGGGCCTGAATTAGGAGAGGCAGTGAGTGGCAATGTAAAATGGAGTAAAGCTCCACGGTGTGGTCAGCATGGGGAGGTCAGGTAACATGCAGTGGCAATGTAGGATAGGTTTCTGAAAAACATCGCGGGGTGGTTCGCATTGTAAGGGTTTCTAAAAGGCCTTTCACTAGCAGTACTGAGAAAAACATCACGGAGTGGTGTGAATCGAAGGTCTTGAATTAGGATAGGCAGTGAGTGGCAACGTAGAATGGAGAAAAGCACCACGGGTTTGTCAGCATGGGGAGGCAAGGAAACATGCAGTGGCAATGTAGAATATGATTCTGATAAACATCGCTGGGTGGTGCGCATTGTAAGGGTTTCTAACAGGCCATTCACTAGTAGGAGTGAGAACAACATCACGGGGTGGTGTGAATCCGAGGGCCTGAATTAGGATAGGCATTGCGTGGCAATGTAGGATGGAGAATAGCACCACTGGGTTGTCAGCATGGGGAGGTGAGGAAACATGCAGTGGCAATGTAGAATAGGTTTCAGGAAAAAAAGTGGGGTAGTGCGCATTGTAAGGCTTTATAACAGTCAATTCACTAGAAGAAGTGAGAAAAACATCACGGGTGGTGTGAATCGGAGGGCCTGAATTAGGATAGGCAGTGAGTGGCAATGTAGGATAGAGAAAAGTACCATGGGGTGGTCATCATGGGGAGCACAGGAAACATGCAGTGGCAATGTAGGATAGTTTTTTCAAAAACATCACGGAGTGGTGCGCATTGTAAGGGTTCCTAACTGGCCATTCACTAGTAGGAGTGAGAAAAACATCACAGGTGGTGTGAATCAGTTGTTCTGAATTAGGATAGGCAGTGAGTGGCAATGTCAGATGGAGAAAAGCACCACGGGATGGTCAGCATGCGGGGTCTGGAAACATGCTTTGGCAACGTAGGATAGGTTTCTGAAAAACGTCGCGGGGTTGTGCGCATTGTAAGGGTTTCTAAAAGGCCATTCACTAGTAGGAGTGAGAACAACATCACGGGGTGGAGTGAATCGCAGGGCCTGAATCAGGATAGACAGTGAGTGGCACTGTAGGATGGAGAAAAGCACCACGGGTTGGTGTGCATAGGGAGGTCAGGAAACATGCAATGGCAATGTAGGATAGGTTTCTGAAAAACATCGCCGGGTGGTGCGCATTGTAAGGGTTTGTAGCAGGCAATCCACTAGTACCAGTGAGAAAAACATCAAGGAGTTGTGTGAATCAGAGGGCTTGAATTAGGATAGGAAGTGAGTGGTAATGAACAATGGAGAAAAGCACCATGGGGTGGTCGACATGGGGAGGTCAGGAAACATGCAGTGGCAATGTAGGATAGGTTTCTGAAAAATATCGCGGGGTGGTGCGCATTGTAAGGATTTCTAAGAGGCCATTATCTAATACGAGTGAGAACAACATCAGGGAGTGGTGTGAATCGGAGGGCCATAATTAGGATAGGCATTGAGTGGCAATGTAGGATGGAGAAAAGCACCAGAGGGTGGTCAGCATGGGGGGGGAGGAAACATGCAGTGGCAATGTAGGATAGGTTTCTGAAAAAAAAAAGGGTGGTGGTGTGCATTGTAAGGGTTTCCAACAGGCCATTCACTAGTAGGAGAGAGAAAAACATCATGGGGTGGTGTGAATCGGAAGGCTTGAATCAGGATAGGCAGTGAGTGGCAATGTAGGATGGAGAAAAGCAACACGGTGTGGTCAGCATGGGGAGGTCAGGAAACATGCAGTGGCAATGTAGGATAGGTTTCTGAAAAAAAAAAGAGGGGTGGTGCGCATTGTAAGTGTTTCCAACAGGCCATTCACTAGTAGGAGAGAGAAAAACATCACGGGGTGGTGTGAATCGGAAGGCTTGAATCAGGATAGGCAGTGAGTGGCTATGTAGGATGGAGAAAAGCACCACGGTGTGGTCAGCATGGGGAGGTCAGGAAACATGCACTGTCAATGTAGGAGAGGTTTCTGAAAAACATCGCGGGTGGTGAGAATTTTAAGGGTTTCTAACAGTTCATTCACTGGAAGGAGTGAGAAAAAGATCACGGAATGGTGTGAATCGAAGGGCCTGAATTATGATAGGGAGTGAGTGGCAATGAAGGATGAAGAAAAGCACCATGGGGTGGTCAGCATGGGGAGGTCAGGAAACATGCAGTGGCAATGTAGGACAGGTTTCTGAAAAACATCGCGGGGTGGTGGTCATTGCAAGGGTTTCTAAAAGGCCTTTAACTAGTAGGAGTGAGAAATACATCATGGTGTGGTGTGAATCGGAGGGCCTGAATTAGCATAAGCATTGAGTGTCAATGTAGGATGGAGAAAAGCACCACAGGTTGGTCAGCATGGGGAGGTGAGGAAACATGCAGTGGCAAAGTAGGATTGGTTTCTGAAAAAAAAAGTGTGGTGGTGCGCATTGTAAGGGTTTCTAACAGGCCATTCACTAGTAGGAGTGAGAAAAACATTAGGGGTGGTGTGAATCGGAGGGCCATAATTAGGATAGGCAGTGAGTGGCAATGTAGGATGGAGAAAAGCACCAGAGGGTGGTCAGCATGGGGAAGGGAGGAAACATGCAGTGGCAATATAGGATAGGTTTCTGAAAAAAAAGGGGGGGTGGTGCGCATTGTAAGGGTTTCCAACAGGCCATTCACTAGTAGGAGAGAGAAAAACATCACGGGGTGGTGTGAATCGGAACGCTTGAATCAGGATAGGCAGTGAGTGGCAATGTAGGATGGAGAAAAGCACCATGGTTTGGTCAGCATGGGGAGGTCAGGAAACATGCAGTGGCAATGTAGGATAGGTTTCTGAAAAAAAAAAGGGGGTGGTGCGCATTGTAAGGGTTTCCAACAGGCCATTCAGTAGTTGGAGAGAGAAAAATATCACGGGGTTGTGTGAATTGGAGGGCCTGAATCTGGATAGGCCGTGAGGGGCAATGTAGGATCTAGAAAAGCACTATGGGGTGGTCAGCATGGGGAGGTCAGGAAACATGCATTGGCAATGTAGGACAGGTTTCTGAAAAACATCGCGGGGTGGTGCTCATTGAAAGGGTTTCTAAAAGGCCTTTAACTAGTAGGAGTGAGAAATAAATCATGGTGTGGTGTGAATCGGAGGGCCTGAATTAGAATAAGCATTGAGTGTCAATGTAGGATGGAGAAAAGCACCACAGGTTGGTCAGCATTGGGAGGTGAGGAAACATGCAGTGGCAAAGTAGGATTGGTTTCTGAAAAAAAAAGTGTGGTGGTGCGCATTGTAAGGGTTTCTAACAGGCCATTCACTAGTAGGAGTGAGAAAAACATCACGGGGTGGTGTGAATCGGAGGGCCATAATTAGGATAGGCAGTGAGTGGCAATGTAGGATGGAGAAAAGCACCATTGGGTGGTCATCATGGGGAGGTCAGGAAACAAGCAGTGGCAATATAGGATAGTTTTCTGAAAAACATCAAGGGGTGGTGCGCATTGTAAGGGTTTCTAACATGCCATTCACTAGTTGGAGTGAGAAAAACATCACGGGGTGGTGTGAATCAGATGTTCTGAATTAGGATAGGCAGTGAGTGCAATGAAGGATGGAGAAAAGCACCACGGGGTGGTCAGCATGGGGAGGTCAGGAAACATGCATTGGCAATGTAGGATAGGTTTCTGAAAAATATTGCCAGGTGGTGCGCATTGTAAGGCTTTCTAACAGGGCATTCTGTAGTAGGAGTGAGAAAAACATAACGGGGTGGTGTGAATCGGAGGGCCTGAATTTGGATAGGCTGTGAGTGGTAACGTAAAATGGAGAAAAGCAACTCGGTTTGGTCAGCATGTGGAGGTGAGGAAACATGCAGTGGCAATGTAGGATAGGTTTCTGGAAAACATCAAGGGGTGGTGCGCATTATAAGGGCATCTAACAGGCCATTCACTAGTAGGAGTGAGAAAAATATAACAGAGTGGTTTGAATTAGAGGCCCTGATTCAGGATAGACAGTGAGTGCAATGTAGGATGGAGAAAAGCACCACGGGGTGGTCAGCATGGGGAGGTCAGGAAACATGCATTGGCAATGTAGGATAGGTTTCTGAAAAACATTGCCAGGTGGTGCGCATTGTAAGGCTTTCTAACAAGGCATTTTGTAGTAGGAGTGAGAAAAACATAACGGGGTGGTGTGAATCGGAGGGCCTGAATTTGGATAGGCTGGGAGTGGCAATATAGAATGGAGAAAAGCACCACGGGTTTGTCAGCATGGGGAGGCAAGGAAACATGCAGTGGCAATGTAGAATAGGATTCTGATAAACATCGCTGGGTGGTGCACATTGTAAGTGTTTCCAACAGGCCATTCACTAGTAGGAGAGAGAAAAAAATCACGGGGTGGTGTGAATCGGAAGGCTTGAATCAGGATAGGCAGTGAGTGGCTATGTAGGATGGAGAAAAGCACCACGGTGTGGTCAGCATGGGGAGGTCAGGAAACATGCACTGTCAATGTAGGAGAGGTTTCTGAAAAACATCGCGGGTGGTGAGAATTTTAAGGGTTTCTAACAGTTCATTCACTGGAAGGAGTGAGAAAAAGATCACGGAATGGTGTGAATCGAAGGGCCTGAATTATGATAGGGAGTGAGTGGCAATGAAGGATGAAGAAAAGCACCATGGGGTGGTCAGCATGGGGAGGTCAGGAAACATGCAGTGGCAATGTAGGACAGGTTTCTGAAAAACATCGCGGGGTGGTGGTCATTGCAAGGGTTTCTAAAAGGCCTTTAACTAGTAGGAGTGAGAAATAAATCATGGTGTGGTGTGAATCGGAGGGCCTGAATTAGAATAAGCATTGAGTGTCAATGTAGGATGGAGAAAAGCACCACAGGTTGGTCAGCATGGGGAGGTGAGGAAACATGCAGTGGCAAAGTAGGATTGGTTTCTGAAAAAAAAAGTGTGGTGGTGCGCATTGTAAGGGTTTCTAACAGGCCATTCACTAGTAAGAGTGAGAAAAACATTACGGGGTGGTGTGAATCGGAGGGCCATAATTAGGATAGGCAGTGAGTGGCAATGTAGGATGGAGAAAAGCACCAGAGGGTCGTCAGCATGGGGAGGGGAGGAAACATGCAGTGGCAATATAGGATAGGTTTCTGAAAAAAAAGGGGGGGTGGTGCGCATTGTAAGGGTTTCCAACAGGCCATTCACTAGTAGGAGAGAGAAAAACATCACGGGGTGGTGTGAATCGGAACGCTTGAATCAGGATAGGCAGTGAGTGGCAATGTAGGATGGAGAAAAGCACCATGGTTTGGTCAGCATGGGGAGGTCAGGAAACATGCAGTGGCAATGTAGGATAGGTTTCTGAAAAAAAAAAGGGGGTGGTGCGCATTGTAAGGGTTTCCAACAGGCCATTCAGTAGTTGGAGAGAGAAAAATATCACGGGGTTGTGTGAATTGGAGGGCCTGAATCTGGATAGGCCGTGAGGGGCAATGTAGGATCTAGAAAAGCACTATGGGGTGGTCAGCATGGGGAGGTCAGGAAACATGCATTGGCAATGTAGGACAGGTTTCTGAAAAACATCGCGGGGTGGTGCTCATTGAAAGGGTTTCTAAAAGGCCTTTAACTAGTAGGAGTGAGAAATAAATCATGGTGTGGTGTGAATCGGAGGGCCTGAATTAGAATAAGCATTGAGTGTCAATGTAGGATGGAGAAAAGCACCACAGGTTGGTCAGCATTGGGAGGTGAGGAAACATGCAGTGGCAAAGTAGGATTGGTTTCTGAAAAAAAAAGTGTGGTGGTGCGCATTGTAAGGGTTTCTAACAGGCCATTCACTAGTAGGAGTGAGAAAAACATCACGGGGTGGTGTGAATCGGAGGGCCATAATTAGGATAGGCAGTGAGTGGCAATGTAGGATGGAGAAAAGCACCATTGGGTGGTCATCATGGGGAGGTCAGGAAACAAGCAGTGGCAATATAGGATAGTTTTCTGAAAAACATCAAGGGGTGGTGCGCATTGTAAGGGTTTCTAACATGCCATTCACTAGTTGGAGTGAGAAAAACATCACGGGGTGGTGTGAATCAGATGTTCTGAATTAGGATAGGCAGTGAGTGCAATGAAGGATGGAGAAAAGCACCACGGGGTGGTCAGCATGGGGAGGTCAGGAAACATGCATTGGCAATGTAGGATAGGTTTCTGAAAAATATTGCCAGGTGGTGCGCATTGTAAGGCTTTCTAACAGGGCATTCTGTAGTAGGAGTGAGAAAAACATAACGGGGTGGTGTGAATCGGAGGGCCTGAATTTGGATAGGCTGGGAGTGGCAATATAGAATGGAGAAAAGCACCCCGGGTTTGTCAGCATGGGGAGGCAAGGAAACATGCAGTGGCAATGTAGAATAGGATTCTGATAAACATCGCTGGGTGGTGCACATTGTAAGGGTTTCTAACAGGCCATTCACTAGTAGGAGTGAGAACAACATCACGGGGTGGTGTGAATCGGAGGGCGTGAATTAGGATAGGCATTGAGTGGCAATGTAGGATGGAGAAAAGCACCACAGGGTGGTCAGCATGGGGAGGTGAGGAAACATGCAGTGGCAATGTAGAATAGGTTTCAGGAAAAAAAGTGGGGTAGTGCGCATTGTAAGGCTTTATAACAGTCAATTCACTAGAAGAAGTGAGAAAAACATCACGGGTGGTGTGATTCGGAGGGCCTGAATTAGGATAGGCAGTGAGTGGCAATGTAGGATAGAGAAAAGTACCATGGGGTGGTTATCATGGGGAGCACAGGAAACATGCAGTGGCAATGTAGGATAGTTTTTTCAAAAACATCACGGAGTGGTGCGCATTGTAAGGGTTCCTAACTGGCCATTCACTAGTAGGAGTGAGAAAAACATCACGGGTGGTATGAATCAGTTGTTCTGAATTAGGATAGGCAGTGAGTGGCAATGTAGGATGGAGAAAAGCACCACGGGATGGTCATCATGCGGGGTCTTGAAATATGCTTTGGCAATGTAGGATAGGTTTCTGAAAAACATCGCCGGGTGGTGCGCATTGTAAAGCTATCCAACAAGCCATTCACTAGTAGGATAGAGAAAAATATAACGGGGTGGTGTGAATGGAGGGCCTGAATTAGGATAGGCAGTGAGGGGCAATGAAAAATGGAGAAAAGCACCATGGTGTGGTCAGCATGGGGAGGTCAGGAAACATGCAGTGGCAATGTAGGATAGGTTTCTGAAAAACTTCGCGGGGTTGTGCGCATTGTAAGGGTTTTTAAAAGGCCATTCACTAGTAGGAGTGAGAACAACAGCACGGCGTGGAGTGAATCGCAGGGCCTGAATCAGGATAGACAGTGAGTGGCAATGTAGCATGGAGAAAAGCACCACGGGTTGGTGTGCATAGGGAGGTCAGGAAACATGCAATGGCAATGTAGGATAGGTTTCTGAAAAACATCGCCGGGTGGTGCGCATTGTAAGGGTTTGTAGCAGGCCATTCTCTAGTAGGAGTGAGAAAAACATCAAGGGGTGGTGTGAATCGGAGGGCTTGAATTAGGATTGGAAGTGAGTGGTAATGAAGAATGGAGAAAAGCACCACGGTGTGGTCGACATGGGGAGGTCAGGAAACATGCAGTGGCAATGTAGGATAGGTTTCTGAAAAATATCGCGGGGTGGTGCGCATTGTAAGGATTTCTAACAGGCCATTATCTAATACGAGTGAGAACAACATCAGGGGGTGGTGTGAATCGGAGGGCCTGAAATAGGATAGGCATTGAGTGGCAATGTAGGATGGAGAAAAGCACCAGAGGGTGGTCAGCATGGGGAGGGGAGGAAACATGCAGTGGCAATGTAGGATAGGTTTCTGAAAAAAAAAAGGGGGGTGGTGCGCACTGTAAGGGTTTCCAACAGGCCATTCACTAGTAGGAGAGAGAAAAACATCACGGGGTGGTGTGAATCGGAAGGCTTGAATCAGGATAGGCAGTGAGTGGCAATGTAGGATGGAGAAAAGCACCACGGTGTGGTCAGCATGGGGAGGTCAGTAAACATGCACTGTCAATGTAGGATAGGTTTCTGAAAAACATCGCGGGTGGTGAGAATTTTAAGGGTTTCTATCAGGGCATTCACTAGAAGGAGTGAGAAAAAGATCACGGAATGGTGTGAATCGAAGGGCCTGAATTATGATAAGGAGTGAGTGGCAATGAAAGATGAAGAAAAGCACCATGGGGTGGTCAGCATGGGGAGGTCAGGAAACATGCAGTGGCAATGTAGGACAGGTTTCTGAAAAACATCGCGGGGTGGTGCGCATTGTTAGTGTTTCTAACAGGCCATTCACTAGGAGAAGTTATAAAAATATCACAGGGTGGGGTGAATTGGAGGGCCTGAATCAGGATAGGCAGTGAGTGGCTATGCCGGATGGAGAAAAGCACCACGGGTTGGTCAGCATGGGGAGGTCAGGAAACATGCAGTAGCAATGTAGGATAGGTTTCTGAAAATCATCACAGGGTGATGCTCATTGCAAGTGTTTCTAAAAGGCCTTTAACTAGTAGGAGTGAGAAATAAATCATGGTGTGGTGTGAATCGGAGGGCCTGAATTAGAATAAGCATTGAGTGTCAATGTAGGATGGAGAAAAGCACCGCAGGGTGGTCAGCATGGGGAGGTGAGGAAACATGCAGTGGCAACGTAGGATTGGTTTCTGAAAAAAAAATTGTGGTGGTGTGCATTGTAAGGGTTTCTAACAGGCCATTCACTAGTAGGAGTGAGAAAAACATCACGGGGTGGTGTGAATCGGAGGGCCATAATTAGTATAGGCAGTGAGTGGCAATGTAGGATGGAGAAAAGCACCATTAGGTGGACATCATGGGGAGGTCAGGAAACAAGCAGTGGCAATATAGGAGAGTTTTCTGAAAAACATCAAGGGGTGGTGCGCATTGTAAGGGTTTCTAACAGGCCATTCACTAGTTGGAGTGAGAAAAACATCACGGGGTGGTGTGAATCAGATATTCTGAATTAGGATAGGCAGTGAGTGCAATGTAGGATGGAATAAAGAACCACGGGGTGGTCAGCATGGGGAGGTTAGGAAAGATGCATTGGCAATGTAGGATAGGTTTCTGAAAAACATTGCCAGGTGGTGCACATTGTAAGGCTTTCTAACAGGGCATTCTGTAGTATGAGTGAGAAAAACATAACGGGGTGGTGTGAATCGGAGGGCCTGAATTTGGATAGACTGTGAGTGGTAACGTAAAATGGAGAAAAGCAACTCGGTTTGGTCAGGATGTGGAGATGAGGAAACATGCAGTGGCAATGTAGGATAGGTTTCTGGAAAACATTGCGGGGTGGTGGGCATTATAAGGGCTTCTAACAGGCCATTCACTAGTAGGAGTGAGAAAAATATAACGGAGTGGTTTGAATTAGAGGCCCTGATTCAGGATAGGCAGTGAGTGGCAATGTAGGATGGAGAAAAGCACCATGGGGTTGTCAGTATTGGGAGGTCAGGAAACGTGCAGTGGCAATGTAGGCTAGGTTCCTGAAAAACGTTGCAGGGTGTTGCTCATTGTAAGGGTTTCTAAAAGGCCTTTCATTAGTATGAGTGAGAAAATTATCACGGGGTGGTGTGAATCGGAGGGTCTGAATCAAGTTGGACAGTGATTGGCAATGTAGGATGGAGAAAAGCACCACGGGGTGGTCAGCATGGGGAGGTCAGGAAACATGCAGTGGCAATGTTGGACAGGTTTCTGAGAAACATCGCGGGGTGGTGCGCATTGTAAGTGTTTCTAACAGGCCATTCACTAGTAGACGTGAGAAAAACATCACTGTGTGGTGTGAATCGGAGGGCCTGAATCAGGATAGGCAGGAGTGGCAACGTAGGATGGAGAAAAGCACCACGGTGTGGTCAGGATGGTGAAGTCAGGAAACATGCAGTGGCAATGTAGGATAGGTTTCTGAAAAACATCGGGGTGGAGGCCCATTGTAAGTGTTTCTAACTGGCCTTTCATTAGTATCAGTGAGAAATACATCATGTTGTGGTGTGAATCGGAGGGCCTGAATCAAGATAGAAAGTGAGTGGCAATATCGGATGGAGAAAAGCACCACGGGGTGGTCAGAATGGGGAGGTCAGGAAACATGCAGTAGGAATGTAGGATAGGTTTCTGAAAAACATCGCGTGATGGTGCTCATTGCAAGGGTTTCTAAAAGGCCTTTAAATACTAGGAGCAAGAAATACATCATGGTGTGGTGTGAATCGGATGGCCTGATTTAGAATAAGCATTGAGTGTCAATGTAGGATGGAGAAAAGCACCACAGGGTGGTCAGCATGGGGAGGTGAGGAAACATGCAGTGGCAAAGTAGTATAGGTTTCTGAAAAAAATAGTGGGGTGGTGCGCATTGTAAGGGTTTCTAACAGGCCATTCACTAATAGGAGTGAGAAAAACATCACGGGGTGGTGTGAATCGGAGGGCCTGAATTAGGATAGGCATTGAGTGGCAATGTAGGATGGAGAAAAGCACCACGGGGTGGTTATCATGGGGATGTCAGGAAACATGCAGTGGCAATGTAGGATAGTTTTCTGAAAAACATCACGGCGTGGTGCGGAGTGTAAGGGTTTCTAACTGGCCATGACTAGTAGGAATGAGAAAAACCTCAAGGGGTCGTGTAAATCACATGATTTGAATTAGGATAGGAAGTGAGTTCAATGAAGGTTGGAGAAAAGCACCACGGGGTGGTCAGCATGTGGAGGTCTGGAAACATGCATTGGCAATGTAGGATAGGTTTCTGAAAAACATCGCCGGGTGTTGCGCATTGTAAGGCTTTCTAACAGGCCATTAACTAGTAGGAGTGAGAAAAACATCACGGGGTGGTGTGAATCGGAGGGCCTGAATAGAATAGGCAGTGAGTGACAACGTAAAATGGAGAAAAGCACCACGGTGTGGTCAGCATGCGGAGGTCAGGAAACATGCAATGGCAATGTAGGATAGGTTTCTGAAAAACATCACGGGGTGGTGCTCAATTTAAGGTTTTCTAACAGGGCATTCCCTAGTAGGATTGAGAAAAATATAATGTGCTGGTGTGAATTGGAGGGCCTGAATAAGGATAGGCAGTGAGTGGCAATGTAGAATGGAGAAAAGCACCACGGGATTGTCAACATGGGGAAGTCAGGAAACATGCAATGGCAATGTAGGATAGGTTACTGGAAAACATCGCGGGGTGGTGCGCATTATAAGGCTTTCTAACAAGCCATTCACAAGTAGCAGTGAAAAACACATCACAGGGTGGTGTGAAACAGACGGTCTGAATCAAGATAGACTGTGAGTGGCAATGCAGGATGGAGAAAAGCACCACGGGTTGCTGAGCATGGGGAGGTCAGGAAACATACAATGGCAATGTAGGATAGGTTTCTGAAAAACATCGCGGTGGATGCGCATTTTAAGGGTTTGTTGTAGGCCATTCACTAGTAGGAGTGATAAAAACATCACGGGGTGGTGTGAATCGGAGGGCGTGAATTAGGATAGGCATTGAGTGGCAATGTAGGATGGAGAAAAGCACCACAGGGTGGTCAGCATGGGGAGGTGAGGAAACATGCAGTGGCAATGTAGAATAGGTTTCAGGAAAAAAAGTGGGGTAGTGCGCATTGTAAGGCTTTATAACAGTCAATTCACTAGAAGAAGTGAGAAAAACATCACGGGTGGTGTGAATCGGAGGGCCTGAATTAGGATAGGCAGTGAGTGGCAATGTAGGATAGAGAAAAGTACCATGGGGTGGTTATCATGGGGAGCACAGGAAACATGCAGTGGCAATGTAGGATAGTTTTTTCAAAAACATCACGGAGTGGTGCGCATTGTAAGGGTTCCTAACTGGCCATTCACTAGTAGGAGTGAGAAAAACATCACGGGTGGTATGAATCAGTTGTTCTGAATTAGGATAGGCAGTGAGTGGCAATGTAGGATGGAGAAAAGCACCACGGGATGGTCATCATGCGGGGTCTTGAAATATGCTTTGGCAATGTAGGATAGGTTTCTGAAAAACATCGCCGGGTGGTGCGCATTGTAAAGCTATCCAACAGGCCATTCACTAGTAGGATAGAGAAAAATATAACGGGGTGGTGTGAATGGAGGGACTGAATTAGGATAGGCAGTGAGGGGCAATGAAAAATGAAGAAAAATACCATGGTGTGGTCAGCATGGGGAGGTCAGGAAACATGCAGTGGCATTGTAGGATAGGTTTCTGAAAAACATCGCGGGGTGGTGCACATTGTAAGGATTTCTAACATGCCATTCACAAGTAGGAGTGAGAAAAATATCACGGGGTGGTGTAAATCTGAGGGTTGTATTAGGGTAGGCTGTGAGTGGCAATGTAGGATGGAGAAAAGCACCACGGGTTTGTCAGCATGGGGAGGCAAGGAAACATGCAGTTGCAATGTAGAATAGGTTTCTGATAAACATCGCTGGGTGGTGCGCATTGTAAGGTTTTCTAACAGGCCATTCACTAGTAGGAGTGAGAACAACATCACGGGGTGGTGTGAATCGGAGGGCCTGAATTAGGATAGGCATTGAGTGGCAATGTAGGATGGAGAAAAGCACCACACGGTGGTCAGCATGGGGAGGTGAGGAAACATGCAGTGGCAATGTAGGATAGGTTTCGGAAAAAAAAGCGGGTTAGTGCGCATTGTAAGTGTTTCTAACAGGCAATTCACAAGTAGTATAGAGAAAAATGTCACGGGGTGGTGTTAATCCGTGGGCCTGAACTAGGAGAGGCAGTGAGTGGCAATGTAAAATGGAGTAAAGCTCCACGGTGTGGTCAGCATGGGGAGGTCAGGAAACATGCAGTGGCAATGTAGGATAGGTTTCTGAAAAACATCGCGGGGTGGTTCGCACTGTAAGGGTTTCTAAAAGGCCTTTCACTAGTAATAGTGAGAAAAACATCACGGAGTGGTGTGAATCGAAGGACTTGAATTAGGATAGGCAGTGAGTGGCAATGTAGAATGGAGAAAAGCACCACGGGTTTGTCAGCATGGGGAGGCAAGGAAACATGCAGTGGCAATGTAGAATAGGATTCTGATGAACATCGCTTGGTGGTGCGCATTGTAAGGGTTTCTAACAGGCCATTCACTAGTAGGAGTGAGAACAACATCACGGGGTGTTGTGAATCAGAGGGCCTGAATTAGGATAGGCATTGAGTGGCAATGTAGGATGGAGAAAAGCACCACAGGGTTGTCAGCATGGGGAGGTGAGGAAACATGCAGTGGCAATGTAGAATAGGTTTCAGGAAAAAAAGTGTGGTAGTGCGCATTGTAAGGCTTTCTAACAGTCAATTCACAAGAAGAAGTGAGAAAAACATCACTGGTGGTGTGAATCGGAGGGCCTGAATTAGGATAGGCAGTGAGTGGCAATGTAGGATAGAGAAAAGTACCATGGGGTGGTCATCATGGGGAGCACAGGAAACATGCAGTGGCAATGTAGGATAGTTTTTTCAAAAACATCACGGAGTAGTGCGCATTGTAAGGGTTCCTAACTGGCCATTCACTAGTAGGAGTGAGAAAAACATCACGGGTGGTGTGAATCAGTTGTTCTGAATTAGGATAGGCAGTGAGTGGCAATGTAGGATGGAGAAAAGCACCACGGGATGGTCAGCATGCGGGGTCTGGAAACATGCTTTGGCAATGTAGGATAGGTTTCTGAAAAACATCGCCCCGTGGTGCGCATTGTAAAGCTATCTAACAAGCCATTCACTAGTAGTATAGAGAAAAATATAACGGGGTGGTGTGAATGGAGGGCCTGAATTAGGATAGGCAGTGAGGGGCAATGAAAAATGGAGAAAAGCACCATGGTGTGGTCAGCATGGGGAGGTCAGGAAACATGCAGTGGCAATGTAGGATAGGTTTCTGAAAAACTTCGCGGGGTTATGCGCATTGTAAGGGTTTCTAAAAGGCCATTCACTAGTAGGAGTGAGAACAACATCACGGGGTGGAGTGAATCGCAGGGCCTGAATCAGTATAGACAGTGAGTGGCAATGTAGGATGGAGAAAAGCACCACGGGTTGGTGTGCATAGGCAGGTCAGGAAACATGCAATGGCAATGTAGGATAGGTTTCTGAATAACATCGCCGGGTGGTGCGCATTGTAAGCGTTTGTAGCAGGCCATTCACTAGTAGGAGTGAGAAAAATATCAAGGGGTGGTGTGAATCGGAGGGCTTGAATTAGGATAGGAAGTGAGTGGTAATGCAGAATGGAGAAAAGCACCACAGGGTGGTCGACATGGGGAGGTCAGGAAACATGTAGCAGCAATGTAGGATAGGTTTCTGAAAAATATCGCGGGGTGGTGCACATTGTAAGGATTTTTAACACGCCATTATCTAATAGGAGTGAGAACAACATCAGGGGGTGGTGTGAATCGGAGGGCCTGAATTAGGATAGGCATTGAGTGGCAATGTAGGATGGAGAAAAGCACCAGAGAGTGGACAGCATGGGGATGGGAGGAAACATGCAGTGGCAATGTAGGATAGGTTTCTGAAAAACATCGGGGGGTGGGGGCCCATTGTAAGGGTTTCTAACAGGCCATTCACTAGTAGGAGAGAGAAAAACATCACGGGGTGGTGTGAATCGGAAGGCTTGAATCAGGATAGGCAGTGAGTGGCAATGTAGGATGGAGAAAAGCACCACGGTGTGGTAAGCATGGGGAGGTCAGGAAACATGCAGTGGCAATGTAGGATAGGTTTCTGAAAAAAAAAAGGGGGGTGGTGCGCATTGTAAGGGTTTCCAACAGGCCATTCACTAGTAGGAGAGAGAAAAACATCACGGGGTGGTGTGAATCGGAAGGCTTGAATCAGGATAGGCAGTGAGTGGCAATGTAGGATGGAGAAAAGCACCACGGTGTGGTCAGCATGGGGAGGTCAGGAAACATGCACTGTCAATGTAGGATAGGTTTCTGAAAAACATCGCGGGTGGTGAGAATTTTAAGGGTTTCTAACAGGGCATTCACTGGAAGGAGTGAGAAAAAGATCACGGAATGGTGTGAATCGAAGGGCCTGAATTATGATAGGGAGTGAGTGGCAATGAAGGATGAAGAAAAGCACCATGGGGTGGTCAGCATGGGGAGGTCAGGAAACATGCAGTGGCAATGTAGGACAGGTTTCTGAAAAACATCGCGGGGTGGTGCGCATTGTTAGTGTTTCTAACAGGCCATTCACTAGGAGAAGTTATAAAAATATCACAGGGTGGGGTGAATCGGAGGGCCTGAATCAGGATAGGCAGTGAGTGGCTGTGCCGGGTGGAGAAAAGCACCACGGGGTGGTCAGCATGCTGAGGTCAGGAAACATGCAGTAGCAATGTAGGATAGGTTTCTGAAAAACATCGCGTGGTGGTGCTCATTGCGTGGGTTTCTAAAAGGCCTTTAACTAGTAGGAGTGAGAAATAAATCTTGGTGTGGTGTGAATCGGAGGGCCTGAATTAGAATAAGCATTGAGTGTCAATGTAGGATGGAGAAAAGCACCACAGGGTGGTCAGCATGGGGAGGTGAGGAAACATGCAGTGGCAAATTAGGATTGGTTTCTGAAAAAAAAAAGTTTGGTGGTGCGCATTGTAAGGGTTTCTAACAGGTCATTCACTAGTAGGAGTGAGAAAAACATCACGGGGTGGTGTGAATCGGAGGGCCATAATTAGAATAGGCCGTGAGTAGCAATGTAGGATGGAGAAAAGCACCAATGGGTGGTCATCATGGGGAGGTCCGGAAACAAGCAGTGGCAATATAGGATAGTTTTCTGAAAAACATCAAGGGGTGGTGCGCATTGTAAGGGTTTCTAACAGGCCATTTACTAGTTGGAGTGAGAAAAACATCACGGGGTGGTGTGAATCAGATGTTCTGAATTAGGATAGGCAGTGAGTGCAATGTAGGATGGAGAAAAGCACCATGGGGTGGTCAGCATGGGGAGGTCAGGAAACATGCATTGGCAATGTAGGATAGGTTTCTGAAAAACATTGCCAGGTGGTGCGCATTGTAAGGCTTTCTAACAGGGCATTCTTAGTAGGAGTGAGAAAAACATAACGGGGTGGTGTGAATCAGAGGGCCTGAATTGGGATAGGCTGTGAGTGGTAACGTAAAATGGAGAAAACCAACTCGGTTTGGTCAGCATGTGTAGGTGAGGAAACATGCTGTGGCAATGTAGGATAGGTTTCTGGAAAACATCGCGGGGTGGTGCGCATTATAAGGGCTTCTAACAGGCCATTCACTAGTAGGAGTGAGAAAAATATAACGGAGTGGTTTGAATTCGAGGCCCTGATTCAGGATAGGCACTGAGTGGCAATGTAGGATGGAGAAAAGCACCACGGGGTTGTCAGGATTGGGAGGTCAGGAAACGTGCAGTGGCAATGTAGGATAGTTTCCTGAAAAACGTTGCAGGGTGGTGCTCATTGTAAGGGTTTCTAAAAGGCCTTTCACTAGTAGGAGTGAGAAAAACATCACGGGGTGGTGTGAATCGGAGGGTCTGAATCAAGTTGGATAGTGATTGGCAATGTAGGATGGAGAAAAGCACCACTGGGTGGTCAGCATGGGGAGGTAAGGAAACATGCCATGGCAATGTAGGATAGGTTTCTCAAAAACATCGGCGTGGGGGCCCATTGTAAGTGTTTCTAACTGGCCATTCACTAGTAGCAGTGAGAAATACATCATGTTGGGTGTGAATCGGAGGGCCTGAATCAAGATAGAAAGTGAGTGGCAATGTCGGATGGAGAAAAGCACCTTGGGTTTGTAATCATGAGGAGGCAAGGAAACATGCAGTGGCAATGTAGAATATGTTTCGGATAAACATCTCTGGATGGTGCGCATTGTAAGGGTTTCTAAGAGGCCATTCAATAGTACGAGTGAGAAGAATATCACAGCGAGGTGTGAATCGAAGGGCCTGATTTAGGATAGGCAGTGAGTGGCAAAGTAGGATAGAGAAAAGCACCACGGGGTGGTCAGCATGGGGAGGTCAGGAAACATGCAGTGGCAATGTAGGATAGGTTTCTGAAAAAAAAAGAGCGGTGTGGTTCACATTGTAAGGCTTTCTAACTGGACGTTCACTAGTAGGAGTGAAAAAAAAATCACGGGGTGGTGTTAATCGAAGGGCCTGATTTAGGATAGGAAGTGAGTGGCAATGTAGGATGGAGGAAAACACCACGGGGTGGTCAGGATGGGGAGGTCAGGACACATGCAGTGGCAATGTTGGATAGTTTTCTGAAAAACATCACGGGTTGGTGCGCATTTTAAGGGTTTCTAACAGGCCATTCACTAGTAGGAGTGAGAAAAACATCATGGCGTGATTTGAATAAGAGGGGCTGAATAAGGATAGGCAGTGAGTGGCAATGTAGGATGGAGAGAAGCACCACGGTGTGGTCAGCATGGGGATGTCAGGACACATGCAGTGGCTATGTAGGATAGGTTTCTGAAAAAGATCGCGGGGTTGTGTGCATCGTAATGGTTTCTAACAGGCCATTCACTAGTAGAAGTAGTAAAACATCGCAGGGTGGTGTGAATCGGAGGGCCAGAATCAGGATAGGCAGTGAGTGGCAATGTAGGATGGAGGAAAGCACCATGGGGTGGTCTTGGATGGGGAGGTCAGGAAACATGCAGTGGCAATGTAGGATAGGTTTCTAAAACACATCGCGGGTTTGTGCGCATTGTAAGGGTTACTAACAGGTCATTCACTAATAGGAGTGAGAAATACATCATGGAGTGGTGTGAATCGGAGAGCCTGAATCAAGATAGACAGTGAGTGGCAAGTCGGATGGATAAAACCACCACGGGGCGGTCAGCATGGGGAGGTCAGGCAACATGCAGTGGCAATGAAGGATAGGTTTGTGAAAAACATCGCGTGGTAGTGGGCATTGTAAGGGTTTCTAACAGGCCATTCACTAGTAGGAGTGAGAAAAACATCACGGGGTGGTGTGAATCGGAGGGCCTGAATCAGGATAGGCCGTGAGTGGCAATGTAGGATAGAGAAAAGTACCATGGGGTGGTCATCATGGGGAGCACAGGAAACATGCAGTGGCAATGTAGGATAGTTTTTTCAAAAACATCACGGAGTGGTGCGCATTGTAAGGGTTCCTAACTGGCCATTCACTAGTAGGAGTGAGAAAAACATCACAGGTGGTGTGAATCAGTTGTTCTGAATTAGGATAGGCAGTGAGTGGCAATGTCAGATGGAGAAAAGCACCACGGGATGGTCAGCATGCGGGGTCTGGAAACATGCTTTGGCAATGTAGGATAGGTTTCTGAAAAACGTCGCGGGGTTGTGCGCATTGTAAGGGTTTCTAAAAGGCCATTCACTAGTAGGAGTGAGAACAACATCACGGGGTGGAGTGAATCGCAGGGCCTGAATCAGGATAGACAGTGAGTGGCACTGTAGGATGGAGAAAAGCACCACGGGTTGGTGTGCATAGGGAGGTCAGGAAACATGCAATGGCAATGTAGGATAGGTTTCTGAAAAACATCGCCGGGTGGTGCGCATTGTAAGGGTTTGTAGCAGGCAATCCACTAGTACCAGTGAGAAAAACATCAAGGAGTTGTGTGAATCAGAGGGCTTGAATTAGGATAGGAAGTGAGTGGTAATGAACAATGGAGAAAAGCACCATGGGGTGGTCGACATGGGGAGGTCAGGAAACATGCAGTGGCAATGTAGGATAGGTTTCTGAAAAATATCGCGGGGTGGTGCGCATTGTAAGGATTTCTAAGAGGCCATTATCTAATACGAGTGAGAACAACATCAGGGAGTGGTGTGAATCGGAGGGCCATAATTAGGATAGGCATTGAGTGGCAATGTAGGATGGAGAAAAGCACCAGAGGGTGGTCAGCATGGGGGGGGAGGAAACATGCAGTGGCAATGTAGGATAGGTTTCTGAAAAAAAAAAGGGTGGTGGTGTGCATTGTAAGGGTTTCCAACAGGCCATTCACTAGTAGGAGAGAGAAAAACATCATGGGGTGGTGTGAATCGGAAGGCGTGAATCAGGATAGGCAGTGAGTGGCAATGTAGGATGGAGAAAAGCAACACGGTGTGGTCAGCATGGGGAGGTCAGGAAACATGCAGTGGCAATGTAGGATAGGTTTCTGAAAAAAAAAAGAGGGGTGGTGCGCATTGTAAGTGTTTCCAACAGGCCATTCACTAGTAGGAGAGAGAAAAACATCACGGGGTGGTGTGAATCGGAAGGCTTGAATCAGGATAGGCAGTGAGTGGCTATGTAGGATGGAGAAAAGCACCACGGTGTGGTCAGCATGGGGAGGTCAGGAAACATGCACTGTCAATGTAGGAGAGGTTTCTGAAAAACATCGCGGGTGGTGAGAATTTTAAGGGTTTCTAACAGTTCATTCACTGGAAGGAGTGAGAAAAAGATCACGGAATGGTGTGAATCGAAGGGCCTGAATTATGATAGGGAGTGAGTGGCAATGAAGGATGAAGAAAAGCACCATGGGGTGGTCAGCATGGGGAGGTCAGGAAACATGCAGTGGCAATGTAGGACAGGTTTCTGAAAAACATCGCGGGGTGGTGGTCATTGCAAGGGTTTCTAAAAGGCCTTTAACTAGTAGGAGTGAGAAATACATCATGGTGTGGTGTGAATCGGAGGGCCTGAATTAGCATAAGCATTGAGTGTCAATGTAGGATGGAGAAAAGCACCACAGGTTGGTCAGCATGGGGAGGTGAGGAAACATGCAGTGGCAAAGTAGGATTGGTTTCTGAAAAAAAAAGTGTGGTGGTGCGCATTGTAAGGGTTTCTAACAGGCCATTCACTAGTAGGAGTGAGAAAAACATTAGGGGTGGTGTGAATCGGAGGGCCATAATTAGGATAGGCAGTGAGTGGCAATGTAGGATGGAGAAAAGCACCAGAGGGTGGTCAGCATGGGGAAGGGAGGAAACATGCAGTGGCAATATAGGATAGGTTTCTGAAAAAAAAGGGGGGGTGGTGCGCATTGTAAGGGTTTCCAACAGGCCATTCACTAGTAGGAGAGAGAAAAACATCACGGGGTGGTGTGAATCGGAACGCTTGAATCAGGATAGGCAGTGAGTGGCAATGTAGGATGGAGAAAAGCACCATGGTTTGGTCAGCATGGGGAGGTCAGGAAACATGCAGTGGCAATGTAGGAGAGGTTTCTGAAAAAAAAAAGGGGGTGGTGCGCATTGTAAGGGTTTCCAACAGGCCATTCAGTAGTTGGAGAGAGAAAAATATCACGGGGTTGTGTGAATTGGAGGGCCTGAATCTGGATAGGCCGTGAGGGGCAATGTAGGATCTAGAAAAGCACTATGGGGTGGTCAGCATGGGGAGGTCAGGAAACATGCATTGGCAATGTAGGACAGGTTTCTGAAAAACATCGCGGGGTGGTGCTCATTGAAAGGGTTTCTAAAAGGCCTTTAACTAGTAGGAGTGAGAAATAAATCATGGTGTGGTGTGAATCGGAGGGCCTGAATTAGAATAAGCATTGAGTGTCAATGTAGGATGGAGAAAAGCACCACAGGTTGGTCAGCATTGGGAGGTGAGGAAACATGCAGTGGCAAAGTAGGATTGGTTTCTGAAAAAAAAAGTGTGGTGGTGCGCATTGTAAGGGTTTCTAACAGGCCATTCACTAGTAGGAGTGAGAAAAACATCACGGGGTGGTGTGAATCGGAGGGCCATAATTAGGATAGGCAGTGAGTGGCAATGTAGGATGGAGAAAAGCACCATTGGGTGGTCATCATGGGGAGGTCAGGAAACAAGCAGTGGCAATATAGGATAGTTTTCTGAAAAACATCAAGGGGTGGTGCGCATTGTAAGGGTTTCTAACATGCCATTCACTAGTTGGAGTGAGAAAAACATCACGGGGTGGTGTGAATCAGATGTTCTGAATTAGGATAGGCAGTGAGTGCAATGAAGGATGGAGAAAAGCACCACGGGGTGGTCAGCATGGGGAGGTCAGGAAACATGCATTGGCAATGTAGGATAGGTTTCTGAAAAATATTGCCAGGTGGTGCGCATTGTAAGGCTTTCTAACAGGGCATTCTGTAGTAGGAGTGAGAAAAACATAACGGGGTGGTGTGAATCGGAGGGCCTGAATTTGGATAGGCTGTGAGTGGTAACGTAAAATGGAGAAAAGCAACTCGGTTTGGTCAGCATGTGGAGGTGAGGAAACATGCAGTGGCAATGTAGGATAGGTTTCTGGAAAACATCAAGGGGTGGTGCGCATTATAAGGGCATCTAACAGGCCATTCACTAGTAGGAGTGAGAAAAATATAACGGAGTGGTTTGAATTAGAGGCCCTGATTCAGGATAGACAGTGAGTGCAATGTAGGATGGAGAAAAGCACCACGGGGTGGTCAGCATGGGGAGGTCAGGAAACATGCATTGGCAATGTAGGATAGGTTTCTGAAAAACATTGCCAGGTGGTGCGCATTGTAAGGCTTTCTAACAAGGCATTTTGTAGTAGGAGTGAGAAAAACATAACGGGGTGGTGTGAATCGGAGGGCCTGAATTTGGATAGGCTGGGAGTGGCAATATAGAATGGAGAAAAGCACCACGGGTTTGTCAGCATGGGGAGGCAAGGAAACATGCAGTGGCAATGTAGAATAGGATTCTGATAAACATCGCTGGGTGGTGCACATTGTAAGTGTTTCCAACAGGCCATTCACTAGTAGGAGAGAGAAAAACATCACGGGGTGGTGTGAATCGGAAGGCTTGAATCAGGATAGGCAGTGAGTGGCTATGTAGGATGGAGAAAAGCACCACGGTGTGGTCAGCATGGGGAGGTCAGGAAACATGCACTGTCAATGTAGGAGAGGTTTCTGAAAAACATCGCGGGTGGTGAGAATTTTAAGGGTTTCTAACAGTTCATTCACTGGAAGGAGTGAGAAAAAGATCACGGAATGGTGTGAATCGAAGGGCCTGAATTATGATAGGGAGTGAGTGGCAATGAAGGATGAAGAAAAGCACCATGGGGTGGTCAGCATGGGGAGGTCAGGAAACATGCAGTGGCAATGTAGGACAGGTTTCTGAAAAACATCGCGGGGTGGTGGTCATTGCAAGGGTTTCTAAAAGGCCTTTAACTAGTAGGAGTGAGAAATAAATCATGGTGTGGTGTGAATCGGAGGGCCTGAATTAGAATAAGCATTGAGTGTCAATGTAGGATGGAGAAAAGCACCACAGGTTGGTCAGCATGGGGAGGTGAGGAAACATGCAGTGGCAAAGTAGGATTGGTTTCTGAAAAAAAAAGTGTGGTGGTGCGCATTGTAAGGGTTTCTAACAGGCCATTCACTAGTAGGAGTGAGAAAAACATTACGGGGTGGTGTGAATCGGAGGGCCATAATTAGGATAGGCAGTGAGTGGCAATGTAGGATGGAGAAAAGCACCAGAGGGTCGTCAGCATGGGGAGGGGAGGAAACATGCAGTGGCAATATAGGATAGGTTTCTGAAAAAAAAGGGGGGGTGGTGCGCATTGTAAGGGTTTCCAACAGGCCATTCACTAGTAGGAGAGAGAAAAACATCACGGGGTGGTGTGAATCGGAACGCTTGAATCAGGATAGGCAGTGAGTGGCAATGTAGGATGGAGAAAAGCACCATGGTTTGGTCAGCATGGGGAGGTCAGGAAACATGCAGTGGCAATGTAGGAGAGGTTTCTGAAAAAAAAAAGGGGGTGGTGCGCATTGTAAGGGTTTCCAACAGGCCATTCAGTAGTTGGAGAGAGAAAAATATCACGGGGTTGTGTGAATTGGAGGGCCTGAATCTGGATAGGCCGTGAGGGGCAATGTAGGATCTAGAAAAGCACTATGGGGTGGTCAGCATGGGGAGGTCAGGAAACATGCATTGGCAATGTAGGACAGGTTTCTGAAAAACATCGCGGGGTGGTGCTCATTGAAAGGGTTTCTAAAAGGCCTTTAACTAGTAGGAGTGAGAAATAAATCATGGTGTGGTGTGAATCGGAGGGCCTGAATTAGAATAAGCATTGAGTGTCAATGTAGGATGGAGAAAAGCACCACAGGTTGGTCAGCATTGGGAGGTGAGGAAACATGCAGTGGCAAAGTAGGATTGGTTTCTGAAAAAAAAAGTGTGGTGGTGCGCATTGTAAGGGTTTCTAACAGGCCATTCACTAGTAGGAGTGAGAAAAACATCACGGGGTGGTGTGAATCGGAGGGCCATAATTAGGATAGGCAGTGAGTGGCAATGTAGGATGGAGAAAAGCACCATTGGGTGGTCATCATGGGGAGGTCAGGAAACAAGCAGTGGCAATATAGGATAGTTTTCTGAAAAACATCAAGGGGTGGTGCGCATTGTAAGGGTTTCTAACATGCCATTCACTAGTTGGAGTGAGAAAAACATCACGGGGTGGTGTGAATCAGATGTTCTGAATTAGGATAGGCAGTGAGTGCAATGAAGGATGGAGAAAAGCACCACGGGGTGGTCAGCATGGGGAGGTCAGGAAACATGCATTGGCAATGTAGGATAGGTTTCTGAAAAATATTGCCAGGTGGTGCGCATTGTAAGGCTTTCTAACAGGGCATTCTGTAGTAGGAGTGAGAAAAACATAACGGGGTGGTGTGAATCGGAGGGCCTGAATTTGGATAGGCTGGGAGTGGCAATATAGAATGGAGAAAAGCACCCCGGGTTTGTCAGCATGGGGAGGCAAGGAAACATGCAGTGGCAATGTAGAATAGGATTCTGATAAACATCGCTGGGTGGTGCACATTGTAAGGGTTTCTAACAGGCCATTCACTAGTAGGAGTGAGAACAACATCACGGGGTGGTGTGAATCGGAGGGCGTGAATTAGGATAGGCATTGAGTGGCAATGTAGGATGGAGAAAAGCACCACAGGGTGGTCAGCATGGGGAGGTGAGGAAACATGCAGTGGCAATGTAGAATAGGTTTCAGGAAAAAAAGTGGGGTAGTGCGCATTGTAAGGCTTTATAACAGTCAATTCACTAGAAGAAGTGAGAAAAACATCACGGGTGGTGTGAATCGGAGGGCCTGAATTAGGATAGGCAGTGAGTGGCAATGTAGGATAGAGAAAAGTACCATGGGGTGGTTATCATGGGGAGCACAGGAAACATGCAGTGGCAATGTAGGATAGTTTTTTCAAAAACATCACGGAGTGGTGCGCATTGTAAGGGTTCCTAACTGGCCATTCACTAGTAGGAGTGAGAAAAACATCACGGGTGGTATGAATCAGTTGTTCTGAATTAGGATAGGCAGTGAGTGGCAATGTAGGATCGAGAAAAGCACCACGGGATGGTCATCATGCGGGGTCTTGAAATATGCTTTGGCAATGTAGGATAGGTTTCTGAAAAACATCGCCGGGTGGTGCGCATTGTAAAGCTATCCAACAAGCCATTCACTAGTAGGATAGAGAAAAATATAACGGGGTGGTGTGAATGGAGGGCCTGAATTAGGATAGGCAGTGAGGGGCAATGAAAAATGGAGAAAAGCACCATGGTGTGGTCAGCATGGGGAGGTCAGGAAACATGCAGTGGCAATGTAGGATAGGTTTCTGAAAAACTTCGCGGGGTTGTGCGCATTGTAAGGGTTTTTAAAAGGCCATTCACTAGTAGGAGTGAGAACAACAGCACGGCGTGGAGTGAATCGCAGGGCCTGAATCAGGATAGACAGTGAGTGGCAATGTAGCATGGAGAAAAGCACCACGGGTTGGTGTGCATAGGGAGGTCAGGAAACATGCAATGGCAATGTAGGATAGGTTTCTGAAAAACATCGCCGGGTGGTGCGCATTGTAAGGGTTTGTAGCAGGCCATTCTCTAGTAGGAGTGAGAAAAACATCAAGGGGTGGTGTGAATCGGAGGGCTTGAATTAGGATTGGAAGTGAGTGGTAATGAAGAATGGAGAAAAGCACCACGGTGTGGTCGACATGGGGAGGTCAGGAAACATGCAGTGGCAATGTAGGATAGGTTTCTGAAAAATATCGCGGGGTGGTGCGCATTGTAAGGATTTCTAACAGGCCATTATCTAATACGAGTGAGAACAACATCAGGGGGTGGTGTGAATCGGAGGGCCTGAAATAGGATAGGCATTGAGTGGCAATGTAGGATGGAGAAAAGCACCAGAGGGTGGTCAGCATGGGGAGGGGAGGAAACATGCAGTGGCAATGTAGGATAGGTTTCTGAAAAAAAAAAGGGGGGTGGTGCGCACTGTAAGGGTTTCCAACAGGCCATTCACTAGTAGGAGAGAGAAAAACATCACGGGGTGGTGTGAATCGGAAGGCTTGAATCAGGATAGGCAGTGAGTGGCAATGTAGGATGGAGAAAAGCACCACGGTGTGGTCAGCATGGGGAGGTCAGTAAACATGCACTGTCAATGTAGGATAGGTTTCTGAAAAACATCGCGGGTGGTGAGAATTTTAAGGGTTTCTATCAGGGCATTCACTAGAAGGAGTGAGAAAAAGATCACGGAATGGTGTGAATCGAAGGGCCTGAATTATGATAAGGAGTGAGTGGCAATGAAAGATGAAGAAAAGCACCATGGGGTGGTCAGCATGGGGAGGTCAGGAAACATGCAGTGGCAATGTAGGACAGGTTTCTGAAAAACATCGCGGGGTGGTGCGCATTGTTAGTGTTTCTAACAGGCCATTCACTAGGAGAAGTTATAAAAATATCACAGGGTGGGGTGAATTGGAGGGCCTGAATCAGGATAGGCAGTGAGTGGCTATGCCGGATGGAGAAAAGCACCACGGGTTGGTCAGCATGGGGAGGTCAGGAAACATGCAGTAGCAATGTAGGATAGGTTTCTGAAAATCATCACAGGGTGATGCTCATTGCAAGTGTTTCTAAAAGGCCTTTAACTAGTAGGAGTGAGAAATAAATCATGGTGTGGTGTGAATCGGAGGGCCTGAATTAGAATAAGCATTGAGTGTCAATGTAGGATGGAGAAAAGCACCGCAGGGTGGTCAGCATGGGGAGGTGAGGAAACATGCAGTGGCAACGTAGGATTGGTTTCTGAAAAAAAAATTGTGGTGGTGTGCATTGTAAGGGTTTCTAACAGGCCATTCACTAGTAGGAGTGAGAAAAACATCACGGGGTGGTGTGAATCGGAGGGCCATAATTAGTATAGGCAGTGAGTGGCAATGTAGGATGGAGAAAAGCACCATTAGGTGGACATCATGGGGAGGTCAGGAAACAAGCAGTGGCAATATAGGAGAGTTTTCTGAAAAACATCAAGGGGTGGTGCGCATTGTAAGGGTTTCTAACAGGCCATTCACTAGTTGGAGTGAGAAAAACATCACGGGGTGGTGTGAATCAGATATTCTGAATTAGGATAGGCAGTGAGTGCAATGTAGGATGGAATAAAGAACCACGGGGTGGTCAGCATGGGGAGGTTAGGAAAGATGCATTGGCAATGTAGGATAGGTTTCTGAAAAACATTGCCAGGTGGTGCACATTGTAAGGCTTTCTAACAGGGCATTCTGTAGTATGAGTGAGAAAAACATAACGGGGTGGTGTGAATCGGAGGGCCTGAATTTGGATAGACTGTGAGTGGTAACGTAAAATGGAGAAAAGCAACTCGGTTTGGTCAGGATGTGGAGATGAGGAAACATGCAGTGGCAATGTAGGATAGGTTTCTGGAAAACATTGCGGGGTGGTGGGCATTATAAGGGCTTCTAACAGGCCATTCACTAGTAGGAGTGAGAAAAATATAACGGAGTGGTTTGAATTAGAGGCCCTGATTCAGGATAGGCAGTGAGTGGCAATGTAGGATGGAGAAAAGCACCATGGGGTTGTCAGTATTGGGAGGTCAGGAAACGTGCAGTGGCAATGTAGGCTAGGTTCCTGAAAAACGTTGCAGGGTGTTGCTCATTGTAAGGGTTTCTAAAAGGCCTTTCATTAGTATGAGTGAGAAAATTATCACGGGGTGGTGTGAATCGGAGGGTCTGAATCAAGTTGGACAGTGATTGGCAATGTAGGATGGAGAAAAGCACCACGGGGTGGTCAGCATGGGGAGGTCAGGAAACATGCAGTGGCAATGTTGGACAGGTTTCTGAGAAACATCGCGGGGTGGTGCGCATTGTAAGTGTTTCTAACAGGCCATTCACTAGTAGACGTGAGAAAAACATCACTGTGTGGTGTGAATCGGAGGGCCTGAATCAGGATAGGCAGGAGTGGCAACGTAGGATGGAGAAAAGCACCACGGGGTGGTCAGGATGGTGAAGTCAGGAAACATGCAGTGGCAATGTAGGATAGGTTTCTGAAAAACATCGGGGTGGAGGCCCATTGTAAGTGTTTCTAACTGGCCTTTCATTAGTATCAGTGAGAAATACATCATGTTGTGGTGTGAATCGGAGGGCCTGAATCAAGATAGAAAGTGAGTGGCAATATCGGATGGAGAAAAGCACCACGGGGTGGTCAGAATGGGGAGGTCAGGAAACATGCAGTAGGAATGTAGGATAGGTTTCTGAAAAACATCGCGTGATGGTGCTCATTGCAAGGGTTTCTAAAAGGCCTTTAAATACTAGGAGCAAGAAATACATCATGGTGTGGTGTGAATCGGATGGCCTGATTTAGAATAAGCATTGAGTGTCAATGTAGGATGGAGAAAAGCACCACAGGGTGGTCAGCATGGGGAGGTGAGGAAACATGCAGTGGCAAAGTAGTATAGGTTTCTGAAAAAAATAGTGGGGTGGTGCGCATTGTAAGGGTTTCTAACAGGCCATTCACTAATAGGAGTGAGAAAAACATCACGGGGTGGTGTGAATCGGAGGGCCTGAATTAGGATAGGCATTGAGTGGCAATGTAGGATGGAGAAAAGCACCACGGGGTGGTTATCATGGGGATGTCAGGAAACATGCAGTGGCAATGTAGGATAGTTTTCTGAAAAACATCACGGCGTGGTGCGGAGTGTAAGGGTTTCTAACTGGCCATGACTAGTAGGAATGAGAAAAACCTCAAGGGGTCGTGTAAATCACATGATTTGAATTAGGATAGGAAGTGAGTTCAATGAAGGTTGGAGAAAAGCACCACGGGGTGGTCAGCATGTGGAGGTCTGGAAACATGCATTGGCAATGTAGGATAGGTTTCTGAAAAACATCGCCGGGTGTTGCGCATTGTAAGGCTTTCTAACAGGCCATTAACTAGTAGGAGTGAGAAAAACATCACGGGGTGGTGTGAATCGGAGGGCCTGAATAGAATAGGCAGTGAGTGACAACGTAAAATGGAGAAAAGCACCACGGTGTGGTCAGCATGCGGAGGTCAGGAAACATGCAATGGCAATGTAGGATAGGTTTCTGAAAAACATCACGGGGTGGTGCTCAATTTAAGGTTTTCTAACAGGGCATTCCCTAGTAGGATTGAGAAAAATATAATGTGCTGGTGTGAATTGGAGGGCCTGAATAAGGATAGGCAGTGAGTGGCAATGTAGAATGGAGAAAAGCACCACGGGATTGTCAACATGGGGAAGTCAGGAAACATGCAATGGCAATGTAGGATAGGTTACTGGAAAACATCGCGGGGTGGTGCGCATTATAAGGCTTTCTAACAAGCCATTCACAAGTAGCAGTGAAAAACACATCACAGGGTGGTGTGAAACAGACGGTCTGAATCAAGATAGACTGTGAGTGGCAATGCAGGATGGAGAAAAGCACCACGGGTTGCTGAGCATGGGGAGGTCAGGAAACATACAATGGCAATGTAGGATAGGTTTCTGAAAAACATCGCGGTGGATGCGCATTTTAAGGGTTTGTTGTAGGCCATTCACTAGTAGGAGTGATAAAAACATCACGGGGTGGTGTGAATCGGAGGGCGTGAATTAGGATAGGCATTGAGTGGCAATGTAGGATGGAGAAAAGCACCACAGGGTGGTCAGCATGGGGAGGTGAGGAAACATGCAGTGGCAATGTAGAATAGGTTTCAGGAAAAAAAGTGGGGTAGTGCGCATTGTAAGGCTTTATAACAGTCAATTCACTAGAAGAAGTGAGAAAAACATCACGGGTGGTGTGAATCGGAGGGCCTGAATTAGGATAGGCAGTGAGTGGCAATGTAGGATAGAGAAAAGTACCATGGGGTGGTTATCATGGGGAGCACAGGAAACATGCAGTGGCAATGTAGGATAGTTTTTTCAAAAACATCACGGAGTGGTGCGCATTGTAAGGGTTCCTAACTGGCCATTCACTAGTAGGAGTGAGAAAAACATCACGGGTGGTATGAATCAGTTGTTCTGAATTAGGATAGGCAGTGAGTGGCAATGTAGGATGGAGAAAAGCACCACGGGATGGTCATCATGCGGGGTCTTGAAATATGCTTTGGCAATGTAGGATAGGTTTCTGAAAAACATCGCCGGGTGGTGCGCATTGTAAAGCTATCCAACAGGCCATTCACTAGTAGGATAGAGAAAAATATAACGGGGTGGTGTGAATGGAGGGACTGAATTAGGATAGGCAGTGAGGGGCAATGAAAAATGAAGAAAAATACCATGGTGTGGTCAGCATGGGGAGGTCAGGAAACATGCAGTGGCATTGTAGGATAGGTTTCTGAAAAACATCGCGGGGTGGTGCACATTGTAAGGATTTCTAACATGCCATTCACAAGTAGGAGTGAGAAAAATATCACGGGGTGGTGTAAATCTGAGGGTTGTATTAGGGTAGGCTGTGAGTGGCAATGTAGGATGGAGAAAAGCACCACGGGTTTGTCAGCATGGGGAGGCAAGGAAACATGCAGTTGCAATGTAGAATAGGTTTCTGATAAACATCGCTGG
The DNA here is from genome assembly GCF_034190915.1 of Cavia porcellus. Taxonomy (NCBI): domain Eukaryota; kingdom Metazoa; phylum Chordata; class Mammalia; order Rodentia; family Caviidae; genus Cavia; species Cavia porcellus. The sequence goes on from NW_026947534.1 coordinate 3,097,345, forward strand.
GTGGTGCGCATTGTAAGGTTTTCTAACAGGCCATTCACTAGTAGGAGTGAGAACAACATCACGGGGTGGTGTGAATCGGAGGGCCTGAATTAGGATAGGCATTGAGTGGCAATGTAGGATGGAGAAAAGCACCACACGGTGGTCAGCATGGGGAGGTGAGGAAACATGCAGTGGCAATGTAGGATAGGTTTCGGAAAAAAAAGCGGGTTAGTGCGCATTGTAAGTGTTTCTAACAGGCAATTCACAAGTAGTATAGAGAAAAATGTCACGGGGTGGTGTTAATCCGTGGGCCTGAACTAGGAGAGGCAGTGAGTGGCAATGTAAAATGGAGTAAAGCTCCACGGTGTGGTCAGCATGGGGAGGTCAGGAAACATGCAGTGGCAATGTAGGATAGGTTTCTGAAAAACATCGCGGGGTGGTTCGCACTGTAAGGGTTTCTAAAAGGCCTTTCACTAGTAATAGTGAGAAAAACATCACGGAGTGGTGTGAATCGAAGGACTTGAATTAGGATAGGCAGTGAGTGGCAATGTAGAATGGAGAAAAGCACCACGGGTTTGTCAGCATGGGGAGGCAAGGAAACATGCAGTGGCAATGTAGAATAGGATTCTGATGAACATCGCTTGGTGGTGCGCATTGTAAGGGTTTCTAACAGGCCATTCACTAGTAGGAGTGAGAACAACATCACGGGGTGTTGTGAATCAGAGGGCCTGAATTAGGATAGGCATTGAGTGGCAATGTAGGATGGAGAAAAGCACCACAGGGTTGTCAGCATGGGGAGGTGAGGAAACATGCAGTGGCAATGTAGAATAGGTTTCAGGAAAAAAAGTGTGGTAGTGCGCATTGTAAGGCTTTCTAACAGTCAATTCACAAGAAGAAGTGAGAAAAACATCACTGGTGGTGTGAATCGGAGGGCCTGAATTAGGATAGGCAGTGAGTGGCAATGTAGGATAGAGAAAAGTACCATGGGGTGGTCATCATGGGGAGCACAGGAAACATGCAGTGGCAATGTAGGATAGTTTTTTCAAAAACATCACGGAGTAGTGCGCATTGTAAGGGTTCCTAACTGGCCATTCACTAGTAGGAGTGAGAAAAACATCACGGGTGGTGTGAATCAGTTGTTCTGAATTAGGATAGGCAGTGAGTGGCAATGTAGGATGGAGAAAAGCACCACGGGATGGTCAGCATGCGGGGTCTGGAAACATGCTTTGGCAATGTAGGATAGGTTTCTGAAAAACATCGCCCCGTGGTGCGCATTGTAAAGCTATCTAACAAGCCATTCACTAGTAGTATAGAGAAAAATATAACGGGGTGGTGTGAATGGAGGGCCTGAATTAGGATAGGCAGTGAGGGGCAATGAAAAATGGAGAAAAGCACCATGGTGTGGTCAGCATGGGGAGGTCAGGAAACATGCAGTGGCAATGTAGGATAGGTTTCTGAAAAACTTCGCGGGGTTATGCGCATTGTAAGGGTTTCTAAAAGGCCATTCACTAGTAGGAGTGAGAACAACATCACGGGGTGGAGTGAATCGCAGGGCCTGAATCAGTATAGACAGTGAGTGGCAATGTAGGATGGAGAAAAGCACCACGGGTTGGTGTGCATAGGCAGGTCAGGAAACATGCAATGGCAATGTAGGATAGGTTTCTGAATAACATCGCCGGGTGGTGCGCATTGTAAGCGTTTGTAGCAGGCCATTCACTAGTAGGAGTGAGAAAAATATCAAGGGGTGGTGTGAATCGGAGGGCTTGAATTAGGATAGGAAGTGAGTGGTAATGCAGAATGGAGAAAAGCACCACAGGGTGGTCGACATGGGGAGGTCAGGAAACATGTAGCAGCAATGTAGGATAGGTTTCTGAAAAATATCGCGGGGTGGTGCACATTGTAAGGATTTTTAACACGCCATTATCTAATAGGAGTGAGAACAACATCAGGGGGTGGTGTGAATCGGAGGGCCTGAATTAGGATAGGCATTGAGTGGCAATGTAGGATGGAGAAAAGCACCAGAGAGTGGACAGCATGGGGATGGGAGGAAACATGCAGTGGCAATGTAGGATAGGTTTCTGAAAAACATCGGGGGGTGGGGGCCCATTGTAAGGGTTTCTAACAGGCCATTCACTAGTAGGAGAGAGAAAAACATCACGGGGTGGTGTGAATCGGAAGGCTTGAATCAGGATAGGCAGTGAGTGGCAATGTAGGATGGAGAAAAGCACCACGGTGTGGTAAGCATGGGGAGGTCAGGAAACATGCAGTGGCAATGTAGGATAGGTTTCTGAAAAAAAAAAGGGGGGTGGTGCGCATTGTAAGGGTTTCCAACAGGCCATTCACTAGTAGGAGAGAGAAAAACATCACGGGGTGGTGTGAATCGGAAGGCTTGAATCAGGATAGGCAGTGAGTGGCAATGTAGGATGGAGAAAAGCACCACGGTGTGGTCAGCATGGGGAGGTCAGGAAACATGCACTGTCAATGTAGGATAGGTTTCTGAAAAACATCGCGGGTGGTGAGAATTTTAAGGGTTTCTAACAGGGCATTCACTGGAAGGAGTGAGAAAAAGATCACGGAATGGTGTGAATCGAAGGGCCTGAATTATGATAGGGAGTGAGTGGCAATGAAGGATGAAGAAAAGCACCATGGGGTGGTCAGCATGGGGAGGTCAGGAAACATGCAGTGGCAATGTAGGACAGGTTTCTGAAAAACATCGCGGGGTGGTGCGCATTGTTAGTGTTTCTAACAGGCCATTCACTAGGAGAAGTTATAAAAATATCACAGGGTGGGGTGAATCGGAGGGCCTGAATCAGGATAGGCAGTGAGTGGCTGTGCCGGGTGGAGAAAAGCACCACGGGGTGGTCAGCATGCTGAGGTCAGGAAACATGCAGTAGCAATGTAGGATAGGTTTCTGAAAAACATCGCGTGGTGGTGCTCATTGCGTGGGTTTCTAAAAGGCCTTTAACTAGTAGGAGTGAGAAATAAATCTTGGTGTGGTGTGAATCGGAGGGCCTGAATTAGAATAAGCATTGAGTGTCAATGTAGGATGGAGAAAAGCACCACAGGGTGGTCAGCATGGGGAGGTGAGGAAACATGCAGTGGCAAATTAGGATTGGTTTCTGAAAAAAAAAAGTTTGGTGGTGCGCATTGTAAGGGTTTCTAACAGGTCATTCACTAGTAGGAGTGAGAAAAACATCACGGGGTGGTGTGAATCGGAGGGCCATAATTAGAATAGGCCGTGAGTAGCAATGTAGGATGGAGAAAAGCACCAATGGGTGGTCATCATGGGGAGGTCCGGAAACAAGCAGTGGCAATATAGGATAGTTTTCTGAAAAACATCAAGGGGTGGTGCGCATTGTAAGGGTTTCTAACAGGCCATTTACTAGTTGGAGTGAGAAAAACATCACGGGGTGGTGTGAATCAGATGTTCTGAATTAGGATAGGCAGTGAGTGCAATGTAGGATGGAGAAAAGCACCATGGGGTGGTCAGCATGGGGAGGTCAGGAAACATGCATTGGCAATGTAGGATAGGTTTCTGAAAAACATTGCCAGGTGGTGCGCATTGTAAGGCTTTCTAACAGGGCATTCTTAGTAGGAGTGAGAAAAACATAACGGGGTGGTGTGAATCAGAGGGCCTGAATTGGGATAGGCTGTGAGTGGTAACGTAAAATGGAGAAAACCAACTCGGTTTGGTCAGCATGTGTAGGTGAGGAAACATGCTGTGGCAATGTAGGATAGGTTTCTGGAAAACATCGCGGGGTGGTGCGCATTATAAGGGCTTCTAACAGGCCATTCACTAGTAGGAGTGAGAAAAATATAACGGAGTGGTTTGAATTCGAGGCCCTGATTCAGGATAGGCAGTGAGTGGCAATGTAGGATGGAGAAAAGCACCACGGGGTTGTCAGGATTGGGAGGTCAGGAAACGTGCAGTGGCAATGTAGGATAGTTTCCTGAAAAACGTTGCAGGGTGGTGCTCATTGTAAGGGTTTCTAAAAGGCCTTTCACTAGTAGGAGTGAGAAAAACATCACGGGGTGGTGTGAATCGGAGGGTCTGAATCAAGTTGGATAGTGATTGGCAATGTAGGATGGAGAAAAGCACCACTGGGTGGTCAGCATGGGGAGGTAAGGAAACATGCCATGGCAATGTAGGATAGGTTTCTCAAAAACATCGGCGTGGGGGCCCATTGTAAGTGTTTCTAACTGGCCATTCACTAGTAGCAGTGAGAAATACATCATGTTGGGTGTGAATCGGAGGGCCTGAATCAAGATAGAAAGTGAGTGGCAATGTCGGATGGAGAAAAGCACCTTGGGTTTGTAATCATGAGGAGGCAAGGAAACATGCAGTGGCAATGTAGAATATGTTTCGGATAAACATCTCTGGATGGTGCGCATTGTAAGGGTTTCTAAGAGGCCATTCAATAGTACGAGTGAGAAGAATATCACAGCGAGGTGTGAATCGAAGGGCCTGATTTAGGATAGGCAGTGAGTGGCAAAGTAGGATAGAGAAAAGCACCACGGGGTGGTCAGCATGGGGAGGTCAGGAAACATGCAGTGGCAATGTAGGATAGGTTTCTTTAAAAAAAAGAGCGGTGTGGTTCACATTGTAAGGCTTTCTAACTGGACGTTCACTAGTAGGAGTGAAAAAAAAATCACGGGGTGGTGTTAATCGAAGGGCCTGATTTAGGATAGGAAGTGAGTGGCAATGTAGGATGGAGGAAAACACCACGGGGTGGTCAGGATGGGGAGGTCAGGACACATGCAGTGGCAATGTTGGATAGTTTTCTGAAAAACATCACGGGTTGGTGCGCATTTTAAGGGTTTCTAACAGGCCATTCACTAGTAGGAGTGAGAAAAACATCATGGCGTGATTTGAATAAGAGGGGCTGAATAAGGATAGGCAGTGAGTGGCAATGTAGGATGGAGAGAAGCACCACGGTGTGGTCAGCATGGGGATGTCAGGACACATGCAGTGGCTATGTAGGATAGGTTTCTGAAAAAGATCGCGGGGTTGTGTGCATCGTAATGGTTTCTAACAGGCCATTCACTAGTAGAAGTAGTAAAACATCGCAGGGTGGTGTGAATCGGAGGGCCAGAATCAGGATAGGCAGTGAGTGGCAATGTAGGATGGAGGAAAGCACCATGGGGTGGTCTTGGATGGGGAGGTCAGGAAACATGCAGTGGCAATGTAGGATAGGTTTCTAAAACACATCGCGGGTTTGTGCGCATTGTAAGGGTTACTAACAGGTCATTCACTAATAGGAGTGAGAAATACATCATGGAGTGGTGTGAATCGGAGAGCCTGAATCAAGATAGACAGTGAGTGGCAAGTCGGATGGATAAAACCACCACGGGGCGGTCAGCATGGGGAGGTCAGGAAACATGCAGTGGCAATGAAGGATAGGTTTGTGAAAAACATCGCGTGGTAGTGGGCATTGTAAGGGTTTCTAACAGGCCATTCACTAGTAGGAGTGAGAAAAACATCACGGGGTGGTGTGAATCGGAGGGCCTGAATCAGGATAGGCCGTGAGTGGCAATGTAGGATGGAGAAAAGCTCCACGGGCTGGTCAGGATGGAGAGGTCAGGAAACATGCAGTGGCAATGTAGGATAGGTTTCTGAAAAAAATAGTGGGGTTGTGCGCATTGTAAGGGTTTCTAACAGGCCATTCACTAGTAGGAGTTAGAAAAACATCACGGGTGGCGTGAATCGGAGGGCCTGAATTAGGATAGGCAGTGAGAGGCAATGTAGAATGGAGAAAAGCGCCACGGTGTTGTCAGCATGCGGAAGTCAGGAAACATGCAGTGGCAACGTAGGATAGATTTCTGAAAAAAAATCGGAATGGTGCGCAATGTAAGTGTTTCAAACAGGCCATTCACTAGTAGGAGTGAGAAAAACATCATGGGGTGGTGTGAATCGGAGGGCCTGAATCAAGTTAGATAGTGAATGGCAATGTAGGATGCAGAAAAGCACCACGGTGTTGTCAGCATGGGGAGGTCAGGAAACATGCAGTGTCAATGTAGGATAGGTTTCTGAAAAACATCGCGGGGTGGTGCGAATCGTAACGGTTTCTAACAGGCCATTCACTAGAAGGAGTGAGTAAAACTTCACAGCGTGGTTTGATTCAGAGGGCCTGAATCAGGATAGGCAGTGAGTGGCAATGTAGGATGGAGAAAAGCACCATGCGTGGTCATCATGGGGAGGTCAGGAAACACCCAGTGGCAATATAGGATAGTTTTCTGAAAATCATCATGCGGTGGTGCGCATTGTAAGGGTTTCTAACAGGGCATTCACTAGTAGGAGTGAGCAAAACATAACGGGATGGTGTGAATCGGAGGGCCTGAATTTGGATAGGCAGTGAGTGGGAACGTAAAATGGAGAAAAGCACCTCGGTGTGGTCAGTATGGGGAGGTGAGGAAACATGCAGTGGCAATGTAGGATAGGTTTCTAGAAAACATCGCGTGGTGGTGCGCATTATAAGGGTTTCTAACAAGCCCTTCACTAGTAGGAGTGAGAAAAATATAACAGAGTGGTGTGAAACGGAGGGCCTGATTCAGGATAGGCAGTGAGTGGCAATGTAGGATGGAGAAAAGCACCCCGGGGTTGTCAGGATGGGGAGGTCAGGAAACATGCAGTGGCAATGCACGATCGGTTTCTTAAAAACATCGCGGGGTTGGGCGCATTGTAAGGGTATCAAACAGGCCTTTCACTAGTAGGAGTGAGAAATACATCATGGTGTGGTGTGAATCGGAGGCCCTGAATCAAGTTAGACAGTGATTGCCAATGTAGGATGGAGAAAAGCACCACGGTGTGGTCAGCATGGGGAGGTCAGGAAACATGCAGTGTCAATGTAGGATAGGTTTCTGAAAAACATCGCCGGGTGGTGCGAATTGTAACGGTTTCTAACAGGCCATTCACTAGTAGGAGTGAGTAAAACATCACAGCCTGGTTTGAATCAGAGGGCCTGAATCAGGATAGGCAGTGAGTGGCAATGTAGGATGGAGAAAAGCACCACGGTGTGGTCAGCATGGGGAGGTCAGGAAACATGCAGTGTCAATGTAGGATAGGGTTCTGAAAAACATCGCTGGTGGTGAGAATTGTAAGGGTTTCAAACAGGGCATTCACTGGAAGGAGTGAGAAAAAGATCACGGGGTGGTGTGAATCGAAGGGCCTGAATTATGATAGGCAGTGTGTGGCAATGTAGGAAGGAGAAAAGCACCATGGGGTGGTCAGCATGTGGAGGTCAGGAAACATGCAGTGGCAATGTAGGACAGGTTTCTGAAAAACATCGGGGGGTGGTGCGCATTGTTAGTGTTTCTAACAGGCCATTCACTAGGAGAAGTGATAAAAACATCACAGGGTGGTGTGAATCGGAGGGCCTGAATCCGGATAGGCAGTGAGTGGCAATGTAGGAGGGAGAAAAGCACCATGCGTGGTCATCATGGGGAGGTCAGGAAACACCCAGTGGCAATATAGGATAGTTTTCTGAAAATCATCATGCGGTGGTGCGCATTGTAAGGGTTTCTAACAGGGCATTCACTAGTAGGAGTGAGCAAAACATAACGGGGTGGTGTGAATCGGAGGGCCTGAATTTGGATAGGCATTGAGTGGGAACGTAAAATGGAGAAAAGCACCTCGGTGTGGTCAGTATGTGGAGGTGAGGAAACATGCAGTGGCAATGTAGGATAGGTTTCTGGAAAACATCGCGTGGTGGTGCGCATTATAAGGGTTTCTAACAAGCCCTTCACTAGTAGGAGTGAGAAAAATATAACAGAGTGGTGTGAAACGGAGGGCCTGATTCAGGATAGGCAGTGAGTGGCAATGTAGGATGGAGAAAAGCACCCCGGGGTTGTCAGGATGGGGAGGTCAGGAAACATGCAGTGGCAATGCAGGATCGGTTTCTTAAAAACATCGCGGGGTTGGGCGCATTGTAAGGGTACCAAACAGGCCTTTCACTAGTAGGAGTGAGAAATACATCATGGTGTGGTGTGAATCGGAGGGCCTGAATCAAGTTAGACAGTGATTGGCAATGTAGGATGGAGAGAAGCACCACGGGTGGGTGAGCATGTGGAGGTCAGGTAACATGCAGTGGCAATGTAGGATAGTTTTCTGAAAAACATCACGGGGTGGTGCGCATTGTAAGGGTTTCTAACAAGACATTCACTAGTAGAAGTGAGAAATACATCACGGGGTGGTGTGAATTGGAACTCTTGAATCAGGATAGGCACTGAGTGGCAATGTAGGATGGAGAAAAGCACCACGGCACGGTCAGCATGGGGAGGTCTGGAATCATGCATTGACAATGTAGGATAGGTTTCTGAAAAACATCGCCAGGTGGTGCGCATTGTAACCCTTTCTCACAGGCCATTCACTAGTAGGAGTGAGAAAAACATCACGGGGTGGTGTGAATCGGAGTGCCTCAATTAGGATAGGCAGTGAGTCGCAATGCAGGATAGAGAAAAGCACCACGGTGTGGTCAGCATGGGGAGGTCAGGAAACATTCAGTGTCAATGTAGGATAGGTTTCTGAATAACATCGCGGGGTGGTGCGCATTGTAACGGTTTCTAACAGGCCATTCACTACTAGGAGTGAGTAAAACATCACAGTGTGGTTTGAATCAGTGGGCCTGAATCAGGATAGGCAGTGAGTGGCAATGTAGGATGGAGAAAAGCACCGTGGCGTGGTCAAGATGGTGAGGTCAGGAAACATGCAGTGGCAATGTAGGATAGGTTTCTGAAAAACATCGGGGTGTGGGGCCCATTGTAAGGGTTTCTAACAGGCCATTCACTAGTAGCAGTGAGAAATACATCATGTTGTGGTGGGAATCGGAGGGCCTGAATCAAGATAGACAGTGAGTAGCAATGTCGCATGGAGAAAAGCACCACGGGGTGGTCAGCATGGGGAAGTCAGGAAACATGCAGTAGCAATGTAGGATAGGTTTCTGAAAAACATCGCGGGGTGGTGCTCATTGCAAGGGTTTCTAAAAGGCGTTTAACTAGTAGGAGTGAGAAATACATCATGGTGTGGTGTGAATCGGAGGGCCGGAATTAGAATAAGCATTGAGTGTCAATGTAGGATGGAGAAAAGCACCACAGGGTGGTCAGCATGGGGAGCTGAGGAAACATGCAATGGCAATGTAGGATATGTTTCTGAAAAAAAAATGTGGGGTGGTGCGCATTGTAAGTGTTTCTAATAGGCCATTCACTTGTAGGAGTGAGAAAAACATCACGGGGTGGTGTTAATCGGAGGGCCTGTATTAGGATAGGCAGTGAGAGGCAATGTAGGATGGAGAAAAGCACCAAGGGGTGGTTATCATGGGATATCAGGAAACATGCAGTGGCAATGTAGGATAATTTTCTGAAAAACATCACGGGGTGGTGCGGATTGTAAGGGTTTCTAACTGGCCATTCACTAGTAGGAGTGAGAAAAACATCACGAGTTGTGTGAATCAGATGTTCTGAATTAGGATAGGCAGTGAGTGCAATGTAGGATGGAGAAAAGCACCACGGGGTGGTCAGCATGGGGAGGTCAGGAAACATGCATTGGCAATGTAGAATAGGTTTCTGAAATACATCGCCGGGTGGTGCGCATTGTAAGGCTTTATAACAGGCCATTCACTAGAAGCAGTGAGAAAAACATCATGGGGTGGTATAAATTGTAGGGCCTGAATTAGGATAGGCAGGGAGTGGCAATGAAGAATGCAGAGAAGCACCACGGGATGGTCAACATGGGGAGGTCAGGAAACATGCAATGGCAATGTTGGATAGGTTTCTGAAAAACATTGCGGGGTGGTTCGCATTGTAAGGCTTTCTAACAAGCCATTCACAAGTAGGAATGAAAAAACATCACGGGGTGGTGTGAATCGGAGGGCCTGAATTAGGATAGGCACTGAGTGGCAATGAAGAATGAAGAAAAGCACCACGGGTTGGTGAGCATGGTGAGGTCAGGAAACATGAAATGGCAGTGTAGGATAGGTTTCTGAAAATCATCGCAGGGTTGTGCACATTGTAAGGGTTTGTAGCAGGCCATTCACTATTAGGAGTGAGAAAATCAACTCGGGGTGGTGGGAATCGGAGGGCCTGAATTAGGATAGGCACTGAGTGGCAATGAAGAATGGAGAAAAGCACCACGGGGTGGTCAACATGGGCAGGTCAGGAAACACGCAATGGCAATGTAGGTTAGGTTTCTGAAAAACATCGAGGTGTGCTGCACATTGTAAGGGTTGCAAACAGGCCATTCACTAGTAGGAGTGAAAAAAACATCACGGGGTGGTGTGAATCAGAGGGCCTGAATAAGGATAGGCAGTGAGTGGTAATGTAGAATGGAGAAAAGCACCACGGGTTGTTGAGCATGGTGAGGTCAGGAAACATGCGATGTCAATGTAGGATAGGTTTCTGAAAAACATCGCAGGTGTTGAGCATTGTAAGGGTTTCTAACAGGCCATTCACTAGTAGGAGTGAGAAAAACATCACGGGGTGGTTTGAATCAGATGCTCTGAATTAGGATAGGCAGTGAGTGACTATGTAAAATGGATAAAACACCACGGAGTGGTCAGCATGGGGAGGTCAGGAAACATGCGGTGGTAATGTAGGATAGGTTTCTGAAAAACATCGCGGGGTGGTGCCTAATGTAAGGGTTTCTAACAGGCCATTCACTAGTAGGAGTGAGAAAAACATCACGGGGTGGTGTGAATGAGATGCTCTGAATTAGGTTAGGCAGTGAGTGGCAATGTAGGATGGAGAAAAGCACCACAGGGTGGTCAGCATGGGGAGGTCAGGAAACATGCATTGGCAATGTAGGATAGGTTTCTGAAAATCATCGCCGGGTGGTGCGCATTGTAAGGCTTTATAACAGGCCATTCACTAGAAGCAGTGAGAAAAACATCACCAGGTGGTGTGAATCGGAGGGCCTGAATTAGGATAGGCATTGAGTGGCAATATAGCATAGAGAATAGCGCCATGGGTTGGTCAGCATGGGGAGGTCAGGAAACATGCAGTGGGAATGTAGCATAGGTTTCTGAAACATATCGCGGGGTGCTGCACATCGTAAGTGTTTCTAACAGGCCATTCACTAGATGAAGTGAGAAAAACATCACAGGGTGGTTTGAATCGGAGGGCCTGAATCAAGATAGACAGTGAGTGGCAATGTCAGCTGGAGAAAAGCACCACGGGGTGGTTAGCATGTGGATGTCAGGAAACATGCAGTGGCAATATAGGATAGAGTTCTGAAAAACATCGCGGTGTGGTGCCCATTGTAAGGGTTTCCAAAGGATCTTTCACTAGTAGGAGTGGGAAAAACATCACGGGGTGGTGTGATTCGGAGGGCCTGAATCAGAATAGGCCGTGAGTGGCAATGAAGAATGGAGAAAAGCACAACGGGGTGGTCAGGATGGGGAGGTCAGGAGACATGCAGTGGCAATGTAGGATAGGTTTCGCGAAAAAAAGTGGGGTAGTGCGTATTGTAAGGCTTTCTAACAGTCAATTCACTAGAAGAAGTGAGAAAAACATCACGTGTGGTGTGAATCGGAGGGCCTAAATTAGGATAGGCAGTGAGTGGCAATGTAGGATAGAGAAAAGCACCATGGGGTGGTCATCATGGGGAGGTCAGGAAACATGCAGCGGCAATGTAGGATAATTTTTTGAAAAACATCACGGAGTGATGCGCATTGTAAGGTTTTCTAACTGGCCATTCCCTAGTAGGAGTGAGAAAAACATCACGAGTGGTGTGAATCAGATGTTCTGAATTACGATAGGCAGTGAGTGGCAATGTAGGATGGAGAAAAGCACCACGGGGTGGTCAGCATGGGGAGGTCTTGAAACATACATTGGCAATGTAGGATAGGTTTCTGAAAAACATCGCCAGGTGGTGCGCATTGTAAGGCTTTCTAACAGGGCATTCACTAGTAGGAGTGAGCAAAACATAACGGGGTGGTGTGAATCGGAGGGCCTGAATTTTGATAGGCAGTGAGTGGTAACGTAAAATGGAGAAAAGCACCTCATTGTGGTCAGTAAGGGGAGGTGAGGAAACATGCAGGGGCAATGTAGGATAGGTTTCTGGAAAACATCGCGGGGTGGTGCGCATTATAAGGGTTTCTAACAGGCCATTCACTAGTAGGAGTGAGAAAAATATAACGAAGTGGTGTGAATCGGAGGGCCTGATTCAGGATAGGCAGTGGCTGGCAATGTAGGATGGAGAAAAGCACCACGGGGTGGTCAGCATGTGGAGGTCAGGAAACATGCATTAGCAATGTAGGATAGGTTTCTGAAAAACATCATGGGGTGGTGCGGATTGTAAGGGTTTCTAATAGGCCTTTAACTAGTAGGAGTGAGAAATACATCATGGTGTGGTGTGAATCAGACGGCCTGAATTAGGATAGGCATTCAGAGGCAATATAGGATGGAGAAAAGCACCACAGGGTGTTGTGCATGGGGAGGTGAGGAAACATGCAATGGCAATGTAGGATAGGTTTCGGGGAAAAAAATGGGGTAGTGCGCATTGTAAGGGTTTCTAACAGGCCATTTACTAGTTGGAGTAAGAAAAACATCACGGGGTGGTGTGAATCGGAGGGCCTGAATTAGGATAGGCAGTGAGTGGCAATGTAGCATGGAGAAAAGCACCACGGGGTGGTTATCATGGGGATGTCAGGAAACATGCAGGGGCAATGTAGGATAATTTTCTGAAAAACATCACAGGGTGGTGCGGATTGTAAGGGTTTCTAACTGGGCATTCACTAGTAGGAGTGAGAAAAACATCACGGGGTCGTGTGAATCAGATGTTCTGAATTAGGATAGGCATTGAGTGCAATGTAGGATGGAGAAAAGCACCACGGGGTGGTCAGCATGGGGAGGTCAGGAAACATGCATTGGCAATGTATTATAGGTTTCTGAAAAACATCGCCGGGTGTTGCGCATTGTAAGGATTTCTAAAAGGTCATTCACTAGCAGGAGTGAGAAAAACATCACGGGGTGGTGTAAATTGGAGGGCCTGAATTAGAATAGGCAGTGAGTGGCAATGAAGAATGCAGAAAAGCACCAAGGGGTGGTCAACATGGGGAGGTCAGGAAACATGCAATGGCAATGTTGGATAGGTTTCTGAAAAACATTGCGGGGTGCTGCGCATTGTAAGGCTTTCTAACAAGCCATTCACAAGTAGGAGTGAAAAAAACATCACGGGGTGGTGTGAATCGGAGGGCCTGAATTAGGATAGGCAGTGAGTGGCAATGAAGAATGGAGAAAAGCACCACGGGGTGCTCGACATGGGGAGGTTAGGAAACATGCAGTGGCAATGTAGGATAGGTTTCTGAAAAATATCTCTGGGTCGTGCGGATTGTAAGGCTTCCTAACTGGCCATTCACTAGTAGGAGTGAGAAAAACATCACGGGGTCGTGTGAATCAGATGTTCTGAATTAGGATAGGCAGTGAGTGCAATGTAGGATGGAGAAAAGCACCACGGTGTGGTCAGCATGAGGAGGTCAGGAAACATGCAGTGTCAATGTAGAATAGGTTTCTGGAAAACATCGCGGGGTGGTGCGCATTACAAGGGTTTCTAACAGGCCATTCACTAGTAGGAGTGAGAAAAATATAATGGAGTGATGTGAAACGGAGGGCCTGATTCAGGATAGGCAGTGAGTGGCATTGTAGGATGGAGAAAAGCACCACGGGGTGGTCAGGATGGGGAGGTCAGTAGACATGCAGTGGCAATGCAGGATCGGTTTCTGAAAAACATCGCGGGGTTGGGCGCCTTGTAAGGGTATCTAACAGGCCATTCACTAGTAGTAGTGAGAAATACATCATGGTGTGGTGTGAATCGGAGGGCCTGAATCAAGTTAGACAGTGATTGGCAATGTAGGATGGAGAAAAGCACCACGGGTTGGTGAGCATGGGGGGGTCAGGAAACATGCAGTGGCAATGTAGGATAGTTTTATGAAAAACATCACGGGGTGGTGTGCATTGTAAGGGTTTCTAACAGGCCATTCACTAGTAGGAGTGAGAAATACATCACGGGGGGGTGTGAATCGGAAGGCTTGAATCAGGATAGGCAGTGAGTGGCAATGTAGGATGGAGAAAAGCACCACGGCACGGTCAGCATGCGGAGGTCTGGAAACATGCATTGACAATGTAGGGTAGGTTTCTGAAAAGCATCGCCAGGTGGGGCGCATTGTAACGCTTTCTAACAGGGCATTCACTAGTAGGAGTGAGAAAAACATCACGGGGTGGTGTAAATTGGAGGGCCTGAATTAGAATAGGCAGTGAGTGGCAATGCAGAATGCAGAAAACACCAAGGGGTGGTCAACATGGGGAGGTCAGGAAACATGCAATGGTAATGTTGGATAGGTTTCTGAAAAACATTGCGGGGTGGTGCGCATTGTAAGGCTTTCTAACAAGCCATTCACAAGTAGGAGTGAAAAAAACATCACGGGGTTGTGTGAATCAGAGGGCCTTAATTAGGATAGGCAGTGAGTGGCAATGAAGAATGGAGAAAAGCACCACGGGGAGCTCAACATGGGGAGGTTAGGAAACATGCAGGGGCAATGTAGGATAGGTTTCTGAAAAACATCGCGGGGTGGTGCGCATTGTAAGGATTTCTAACAGGCCATTATCTAGTACGAGTGAGAACGATATCGGGGTGGTGTGAATCGGAGGGACTGAAGTTGGATAGGCAGTGAGTGGTAACGTAAAATAGAAAAAAGCACCTCTGTGTGGTCAGTATGGGGAGATGAGGAAACATGCAGTGGCAATGTAGGATAGGTTTCTGGAAAACATGGCGGGGTGATGCGCATTATAAGGGTTTCTAACAGGCCATTCACTAGTAGGAGAGAGAAAAATATAACGGAGTGGTGTGAATCGGAAGGCCTGATTCAGAATAGGCAGTGAGTGGCAATGTAGGATGGAGAAAAGCACCACGGGGTGGTCAGGATGGGGAGGTCAGGAAACTTGCAGTGGCAATGTGGGATAGGTTTCTGAAAAGCATTGCAGGGTGGTGCTCATTGTAAGGGTTTCTAACAGGCCATTCATTAGTAGGAGTGAGAAATACATCACGGGGTGGTGTGAATCGGAGGGCCTGAATCAATTTAGACAGTGATTTGCAATGTAGGATGGAGAAAAGCACCACGGGTTGTTTAGCATGGGGAGGTCAGGAAATATGCAGTGTCAATGTAGGATAGGTTTCTGAAAAACATTGCGGGGCGGTGCGCATTGTAACGGTTTCTAAAAGGCCATTCAGTAGTAGGAATGAGTAAAACATCACAGCGTGGTTTGAATCAGAGGGCCTGAATCAGGATAGGCACTGAGTGGCAATGAAGAATGGAGAAAAGCACCTCGGGTTGGTGAACATGGTTAGGTCAGGAAACATGAAATGGCAGTGTAGGATAGGTATGTGAAAAACATCGCAGGGTTGTGCACATTGTAAGGGTTTGTAGCAGGCCATTCAGTATTAGAAGTGAGAAAATCATCTTGGGGTGGTGTGAATCGGAGGGCCTGAATTAGAATACGCACTGAGTGGCAATAAAGAATGGAGAAAAGCACCACGGGGTGGTCAACATGGGGAGGTCAGGAAACATGCAATGGCCATGTAGGTTAGGTTTCTGATAAACATCGAGGGGTGGTGCACATTGTAAGGGTTGCAATCAGGCCATTCACTAGTAGGAGTAAGAAAAACATCACGGGGTGGTTTGAATCGGAGTGCCTGTATTAGGATAGGCAGTGAGTGGTAATGTAGAATGGAGAAAAGCACCATGGGTTGGTGAGCATGGTGAGGCCAGGAAACATGCAATGGCAATGTAGGATAGGTTTCTGAAAAACATCGCGGGGTGTTGCGCATTGTTAGGATTTCTAACAGACCATTCACTAGTAGGAGTGAGAAAAACATCACGGGGTGGTGTAAATTGGAGGGCCTGAATTATGATAGGCAGTGAGTGGCAATGTAAAATGGAAAAAACACCAGGGAGTGGTCAGCATGGGGAGGTCAGGAAACATGCGGTGGCAATGTAGGATAGGATTCTGAAAAACATTGCGGGGTGGTGCGCAATGTAAGGGTTTCTAACAGGCCATTCACTAGTAGGAGTGAGAAAAACATCACGGGGTGGTGTAAATTGGAGGGCCTGAATTATGATAAGCAGTGAGGGGCAATGAAGAATGCAGAAAAGCACCACGGGGTGGTCAACAAGGGGAGGTCAGGAAACATGCAATGGCAATGTTGGATAGGTTTCTGAAAAACATTGCGGGGTTGTGCGCATTGTAAGGCTTTCTAACAAGCCATTCACAAGTAGGAGTGAAAAAACATCACGGGGTGGTGTGAATCGGAGGGCCTGAATTAGGATAGGCACTGAGTGGCAATGAAGAATGGAGAAAAGCACCACGGGTTGGTGAGCATGGTGAGGTCAGGAAACATGAAATGGCAGTATAGGATAGGTTTCTGAAAAAACATCTCAGGGTTGTGCACATTGAAAGGGTTTGTAGCATGCCATTCACTATTAGGAGTGACAAAATCATCTTGGGGTGGTGTGAATCGGATGGCATTAATCAAGATATACCGTGAGTGGCAATGTAAGATGGAGAAAAGCACCACGGGTTCGTGAGCATGGGGAGGTCAGGAAACATGCAATGGCAATGTAGGATAGGTTTCTGAAAAACATCGCAGGGTGGTGCGCCTACTAAGGATTTCTAACATGCCATTCACAAGTAGGAGTGAGAAAAAAATCACGGGGTGGTGTGAATCGGAGGGCCTGAATTAGGATAGGCATTGAGTGGCAATGTAGGATGGAGAAAAGCACCACAGGGTGGTCAGTATGGGGAGGTGAGGAAACATGCAGTGGCAATGTAGGATAGGTTTCGGGAAAAAAAAGTGGGGTAGAGCGAATTGTAAGGCTTTCTAACAGTCAATTCACTAGAAGAAGTGAGAAAAACATCACTGGTGTTGTGAATCGGAGGACCTAAATTAGGATAGGCAGTGAGTGGAAATGTAGGATAGAGAAAAGCACCATGGGGTGGTAATCATGGCGAGGTCAGGAAACATGCAGTGGCAATGGAGGATAATTTTTTGAAAAACATCACAGAGTGGTGCGCATTGTAAGGGTTTCTAACTGGCCATTCACTAGTAGGAGTGAGAAAAAAATCATGGGTGGTGTGAATCAGATGTTCTGTATTAGGATAGACAGTGAGTGGCAATGTAGGATGGAGAAAAGCACCACGGGGTGGTCAGCATGGGGAGGTCTGGAAACATGCATTGGCAATGTAGGATAGGTTTCTGAAAAACATCGCGGGGTGTTGCGCATTGTTAGGATTTCTAACAGACCATTCACTAGTAGGAGTGAGAAAAACATCACGGGGTGGTGTAAATTGGAGGGCCTGAATTATGATAGGCAGTGAGTGGCAATGTCAAATGGAAAAAACACCAGGGAGTGGTCAGCATGGGGAGGTCAGGAAACATGCGGTGGCAATGTAGGATAGGATTCTGAAAAACATCGCGGGGTGGTGCGCAATGTAAGGGTTTCTAACAGGCCATTCACTAGTAGGAGTGAGAAAAACATCACGGGGTGGTGTAAATTGGAGGGCCTGAATTATGATAAGCAGTGAGGGGCAATGAAGAATGCAGAAAAGCACCACGGGGTGGTCAACAAGGGGAGGTCAGGAAACATGCAATGGCAATGTTGGATAGGTTTCTGAAAAACATTGCGGGGTGGTGCGCATTGTAAGGCTTTCTAACAAGCCATTCACAAGTAGGAGTGAAAAAACATCACGGGGTGGTGTGAATCGGAGGGCCTGAATTAGGATAGGCACTGAGTGGCAATGAAGAATGGAGAAAAGCACCACGGGTTGGTGAGCATGGTGAGGTCAGGAAACATGAAATGGCAGTATAGGATAGGTTTCTGAAAAACATCTCAGGGTTGTGCACATTGAAAGGGTTTGTAGCATGCCATTCACTATTAGGAGTGACAAAATCATCTTGGGGTGGTGTGAATCGGATGGCATTAATCAAGATATACCGTGAGTGGCAATGTAAGATGGAGAAAAGCACCACGGGTTCGTGAGCATGGGGAGGTCAGGAAACATGCAATGGCAATGTAGGATAGGTTTCTGAAAAACATCGCAGGGTGGTGCGCCTACTAAGGATTTCTAACATGCCATTCACAAGTAGGAGTGAGAAAAAAATCACGGGGTGGTGTGAATCGGAGGGCCTGAATTAGGATAGGCATTGAGTGGCAATATAGGATGGAGAAAAGCACCACAGGGTGGTCAGTATGGGGAGGTGAGGAAACATGCAGTGGCAATGTAGGATAGGTTTCGGGAAAAAAAGTGGGGTAGAGCGAATTGTAAGGCTTTCTAACACTCAGTTCACTAGAAGAAGTGAGAAAAACATCACTGGTGTTGTGAATCGGAGGGCCTAAATTAGGATAGGCAGTGAGTGGAAATGTAGGATAGAGAAAAGCACCATGGGGTGGTAATCATGGGGAGGTCAGGAAACATGCAGTGGCAATGGAGGATAATTTTTTGAAAAACATCACAGAGTGGTGCGCATTGTAAGGGTTTCTAACAGGCCATTCACTAGTAGGAGTGAGAAAAAAATCATGGGTGGTGTGAATCAGATGTTCTGTATTAGGATAGGCAGTGAGTGGCAATGTAGGATGGAGAAAAGCACCACGGGGTGGTCAGCATGGGGAGGTCTGGAAACATGCATTGGCAATGTAGGATAGTTTTCTGAAAAACATCGCAGGGTGTTGCGCATTGTTAGGATTTCTAACAGACCATTCACTAGTAGGAGTGAGAAAAACATCACGGGGTGGTGTAAATTGGAGGGCCTGAATTATGATAGGCAGTGAGTGGCAATGTAAAATGGAAAAATCACCAGGGAGTGGTCAGCATGGGGAGGTCAGGAAACATGCGGTGGCAATGTAGGATAGGATTCTGAAAAACATCGTGGGGTGGTGCGCAATGTAAGGGTTTCTAACAGGCCATTCACTAGTAGGAGTGAGAAAAACATCACGGGGTGGTGTAAATTGGAGGGCCTGAATTATGATAAGCAGTGAGGGGCAATGAAGAATGCAGAAAAGCACCACGGGGTGGTCAACAAGGGGAGGTCAGGAAACATGCAATGGCAATGTTGGATAGGTTTCTGAAAAACATTGCGGGGTGGTGCGCATTGTAAGGCTTTCTAACAAGCCATTCACAAGTAGGAGTGAAAAAACATCACGGGGTGGTGTGAATCGGAGGGCCTGAATTAGGATAGGCACTGAGTGGCAATGAAGAATGGAGAAAAGCACCACGGGTTGGTGAGCATGGTGAGGTCAGGAAACATGAAATGGCAGTATAGGATAGGTTTCTGAAAAACATCTCAGGGTTGTGCACATTGAAAGGGTTTGTAGCATGCCATTCACTATTAGGAGTGACAAAATCATCTTGGGGTGGTGTGAATCGGATGGCATTAATCAAGATATACCGTGAGTGGCAATGTAAGATGGAGAAAAGCACCACGGGTTCGTGAGCATGGGGAGGTCAGGAAACATGCAATGGCAATGTAGGATAGGTTTCTGAAAAACATCGCAGGGTTGAGCACATTGTAAGGGTTTGTAGCAGGCCATTCACTAGTAGGAGTGAGAAAATCATCTCGGGGTGGTGTGAATCGGAGGGCCTGAGTTAGGATAGGCACTGAGTGGCAATGAAGAATGGAGAAAAGCACCACGGAGTGGTCAACATGGGGAGGTCAGGAAACATGCAATGGCAATGTAGGATAGGTTTCTGAAAAACATCGCAGGTGTTGAGCATTGTAAGGGTTTCTAACAGGTCATTCACAAGTAGGAGTGAGAAAAACATCACGGGGTGTTGTGAATCAGATGTTCTGAATTAGTATAGGCAGTGAGTGGCAATGTAGGATGGAGAAAAGCACCACAGGGTGGTCAGCATGGGGAGGTCAGGAAACATGCATTGGAAATGTAGGATAGGTTTCTGAAAAACATCGCCGGGTGGTGCGCATTGTAAGGCTTTATAACAGGCCATTCACTAGAAGCAGTGAGAAAAACATCACCGGTTGCTGTGAATCGGAGGGCCTGAATTAGGATAGGAAGTGAGTAACAATGTAGCATAGAGAAAAGCGCCACGGGGTGGTCAGCATGGGGAGTTCAGGAAACATGCAGTGGGAATGTAGGATAGGTTTCTGAAACATATCGCGGGGTGCTGCCCATTGTAATGGTTTCTAACAGGCCATTCACTAGATGAAGTGAGAAAAACATCACAGGGTGGTTTGAATCGGAGGGTCTGAATCAAGATAGACAGTGAGTGTTAATGTCAGCTGGAGAAAAGCACCACAGGGTGGTTAGCATGTGGATGTCAGGAAACATGCAGTCGCAATATAGGATAGGGTTCTGAAAAACATCGCGGTGTGGTGCTCATTGTAAGGGTTTCTAAAGGATCTTTCACTAGTAGGAGTGGGAAAAACATCACGGGGTGGTGTGAATCGGAGGGACTGAATCAGGATAGGCCGTGAGTGGCAATGAAGAATGGAGAAAAGCACAACGGGTTGGTCAGGATGGGGAGGTCCGGAAACATGCAGTGGCAATGTAGAATAGCTTTCTGAAAAACTTCGCTCGGTAGTGCGGATTGTAAGGCTTTCTAACAGGCCATTGACTAGTAGGAGTGAGAAATACATCATATTGTGGTGTGAATCGGAGGGCCTGAATCAAGATAGAAAGTGAGTGGCAATGTAGGATGGAGAAAAGCACCAGGGGTTGGTGAGCATGGGGAGGTCAGGAAACATGCAATGGCAATGTAGGATAGGTTTCTGAAAAACATCGCAGGGTGGTGCGCATACTAAGGATTTCTTACATGCCATTCACAAGTAGGAGGGAAAAAAACATCACGGGATGGTGTGAATCAGAGGGCCTGAATTAGGATAGGCTGTGAGTGGCAATGTAAGATGGAGAAAAGCACCATGGGTTTGTCAGCATGGGGAGGCAAGGAAACATGCAGTGGCAATGTAGGATAGGTTTCTGAAAAACATCGCAGGGTGGTGCGCATTGTAAGGGTTTCTAACAGGCCATTCACTAGTAGGAGTGAGAAAAACATCACGGGGTGGTGTGAATCGGAGGGCCTGAATTAGGATAGGCATTGAGTGGCAATGAAGGATGGAGAAAAGCACCACAGGGTGGTCAGCATGGGGAGGTGAGGAAACATGCAGTAGCAATGTAGGATAGGTTTCGGGAAAAAAAGTGGGGTAGTGCGCATTGTAAGGCTTTCTAACAGTCAATTCACTAGAAGAAGTGAGAAAAACATCACGGGTGGTGTGAATCGGAGGGCCTAAATTAGGATAGGCACTGAGTGGCAATGTAGGATAGAGAAAAGCACATGGGGTGGTCATCATGGGGAGGTCAGGAAACATGCAGTGGCAATGTAGGATAATTTTTTGAAAAACATAACGGAGTGGTTCGCATTGTAAGGGTTTCTAACTGGCCATTCACTAGTAGGAGTGAGAAAAACATCACGGGTGGTGTGAATCAGATGTTCTGAATTAGGATAGGCAGTGAGTGGCAATGTAGGATGGAGAAAGGCACCACGGGGTGGTCAGCATGGGGAGGTCTGGAAACATGCATTGGCAATGTAGGATAGTTTTCTGAAAAACATCGCCGGGTGGGGCACATTGTAAGGCTTTCTAACAGGGCATTCACTAGTAGGAGTGAGAAAAATATAACGGGGTGGTGTGAATCGGAGGGCCTGAATTTGGATAGGCAGTGAGTGGTAACGTAAAATGGAGAAAAGCACCTCGGTGTGGTCAGTATGGGAGGTGAGGAAACATGCAGTGGCAATGTAGGATAGGTTTCTGGAAAATATCGCGGGGTAGTGCACATTATAAGGGTTTGTAACAGGCCATTCACTAATAGGAGTGAGAAAAATATAACGGAGTGGTGTGAATCAGAGGGCCTGATTCAGGATAGGCAGTGAATTGCAATGTAAGATGGAGAAAAGCACCACGGTTTGGTCAGGATGGGGAGGGCAGGAAACATGCAGTGGCAATGCAGGATCGGTTTCTGAAAAACATCGCGGGGTTGGGCACATTGTAAGGGTATCTAACAGGCCATTCACTAGTAGGAGTGACAAAAACATCATGGTGTGGTGTAAATCGGAGGGCCTGAATCAAGTTAGACAGTGATTGGCAAGGTAGGATGGAGAAAAGCACCACGGGTTGGTGAGCATGGGGAGGTCAGGAAACATGCAGTGGCAATATAAGATAGTTTTCTGAAAAACATCACAGGGTAGTGCGCATTTTAAGGGTTTCTAACAAGCCATTCACTAGTAGGAGTGAGAAATACATCACGGGGTGGTGTGAATCGGAAGGCTTGAATCAGGATAGGCAGTGAGTGGCAATGTAGGATGGAGAAAAGCACCACGGGGTGGTCAGCATGGGGAGCTCTGGAAACATGCATTGACAATGTAGGATAGGTTTCTGAAAAACATCGCCAGGTGGTGCACATTGTAACGCATTGTAACAGGCCATTCACTAGTAGGAGTGAGAAAAACATCACAGGGTGGTGTGAATCGGAGGGCCTGAATTAGGATAGGCAGTGAGTGGCAATGCAGGATAGAGAAAAGCACCATGGTGTGGTCAGCATGGGGAGGTCAGGAAACATGCAGTGTCAATGTAGGATAGGTTTCTGAAAAACATCGCGGGGTGGTTCGCATTGTAACGGTCTCTAACAGGACATTCACTGGTAGCAGCGAGAAATACATCATGTTGTGGTGTGAATCGGAGGGCCTGAATCAAGATAGACAGGGAGTGGCAACGTCTGATGGAGAAAAGCACCACGCTGTGGTCAGCATGGGGAGGTCAGGAAACATGCATTGGCAATGTAGGATAGGTTTCTGAAAAACATCGCCGGGTGGTGCGCATTGTAAGGCTTTCTAATAGGGCATTCACTAGTAGGAGTGAGAAAAACATCACGGGGTGGTGTGAATCGGAGGGCTTGAATTTGGATAGGCAGTGAGTGGTAACGTAAAATGGAGAATAGCACATCGGTGTGGTCAGTATGGGGAGGTGAGGAAACATACAGTGGCAATGTAGGATAGTTTTCTGGAAAACATCGCGGGGTGGTGCGTTTTGTAAGGGTTTCTAACAGGCCATTCACTAGGAGGAGTGAGAAAAATATAATGGAGTGGTATGAATCGGAGGGCCTGAATTAGAATAAGCATTGAGTGTCAATGTAGGATGGAGAAAAGCACCACAGGGTGGTCAGCATGGGAAGCTGAGGAAACATGCCGTGGCAATGTAGGCTACGTTTCTGAAAAAAAAATGTGGGGTGGTGCGCATTGTAAGGATTCTAACAGGCCATTCACTAGTAGGAGTGAAAAAAACATCACAGGGTGGTGTGAATCAGATGTTCTGAATTAGGATAGGCAGTGAGTGCAATGTAGGATGGAGAAAAGCACCACAGGGTGGTCAGCATGGGGAGGTCAGGAAACATGCATTGGCAATATAGGATAGGTTTCTGAAAAACATTGCCGCGTGTTGCGCATTGTAAGGCTTTCTAACAGGCCATTCACTAGTAGGAGTGAGAAAAACATCACGGGGTGGTGTAAATTGGAGGGCCTGAATTAGGAGAGGCAGTGAGTGGCAATGAAGAATGCAAAAAAGCACGATGGGGTGGTCAACATGATGAGGTCAGGAAACATGCAATGGCAATGTTGGATAGGTTTCTGAAAAACATTGCGGGGTGGTGCGCATTGTAAGGCTTTCTAACAAGCCATTCACAAGTAGGAGTGAAGAAACATCACGGGGTGGTGTGAATCGGAGGGCCTGAATTAGGATAGGCAGTGAGTGGCAATGAAGAATGGAGAAAAGCACCACGGGTTGGTGAGCATGTTGAGGTCAGAAAACATGAAATGGCAGTGTAGGATAGGTTTCTGAAAAACATTGCAGGGTTCTGCACATTGTAAGGGTTTGTAGCAGGCCATTCACTAGTAGGAGTGAGAAAATCATCTCGGGGTGGTGTGAATCGGAGGGCCTGAGTTAGGATAGGCACTGAGTGGCAATGAAGAATGGAGAAAAGCACCAAGGGGTGGTCAACATGGGGAGGTCAGGAAACATGCAATGGCAATGTAGGATAGGTTTCTGAAAAAAAAAGAGGGGTGGTGCACATTGTAAGGGTTGCAAACAGGCCATTCACTAGTAGGAGTGAGAAAAATATCACGGGGTGGTGTGAATCGGAGTGCCTGAATTAGGATAGGCAGTGAGTGGCAATATAGAATGGAGAAAAGCACCACGGGTTGGTGAGCATGGTGAGGTCAAGAAACATGCGATGGCAGTATAGGATAGGTTTCTGAAAAACATCGCAGGTGTTGAGCATTGTAAGGGTTTCTAACAGGCCATTCACTAGTAGGAGTGAGAAAAACATCACAGGGTGGTGTGAATCAGATGTTCTGAATTAGGATAGGCAGTGAGTGGCAATGTAGGATGGAGAAAAGCACCAAAGAGTGGTCAGCATGGGGAGCTCAGGAAACATGCATTGGAAATGTAGGATAGGTTTCTGAAAAACAACGCCGGGTGGTGCGCATTGTAAGGCTTTATAACAGGCCATTCATTAGAAGCAGTGAGAAAAACATCACTGGGTGGTGTGAATCGGAGGGCCTGAATCAGGATAGGCAGTGAGTAACAATGTAGCATAGAGAAAAGCGCCACGGGGTGGTCAGTATCGGGAGTTCAGGAAACATGCAGTGGGAATGTAGGATAGGTTTCTGAAATATATCGCGGGGTGCTGCGCATTGTAATGGTTTCTAACCGGCCATTCATAGATGAAGTGAGAAAAACATCACAGGGTGGTTTGAATCGGAGGGTCTGAATCAAGATAGACAGTGAGTGGCAATGTCAGCTGGAGAAAAGCACCACGGGGTGGTTAGCATGTGGATGTCAGGAAACATGCAGTCGCAATATAGGATAGGGTTCTGAAAAACATCGCGGTGTGGTGCTCATTGTAAGGGTTTCCAAATGATCTTTCATTAGTAGGAGTGGGAAAAACATCACGGGGTGGTGTGAATCGGAGGGCCTGAATCAGGATAGGCCATGAGTGGCAATGAAGAATGGAGAAAAGCACAACGGGGTGGTCAGGATGGGGAGGTCAGGAAACATGCAGTGGCAATGTAGGATAGTTTTCTGAAAAACATCGCTCGGTAGTGCGGATTGTAAGGCTTTCTAACAGGCCATTCACTAGTAGGAGTGAGAAATACATCATGGTGTGGTGTGAATCGGAGGGCCTGAATCAAGATAGACAGTGAGTGGCAATGTAGGATGGAGAAAAGCACCAGGGGTTGGTGAGCATGGGGAGGTCAGGAAACATGCAATGGCAATGTAGGATAGGTTTCTGAAAAACATTGCAGGGTGGTGCGCATACTAAGGATTTCTTACATGCCATTCACAAGTAGGAGTGAAAAAAACATCACGGGATGGTGTGAATCAGAGGGCCTGAATTAGGATAGGCTGTGAGTGGCAATGTAAGATGGAGAAAAGCACCAGGGGTTTGTCAGCATGGGGAGGCAAGGAAACATGCAGTGGCAATGTAGGATAGGTTTCTGAAAAACATCGCAGGGTGGTGCGCATTGTAAGGGTTTCTAACAGGCCATTCACTAGTAGGAGTGAGAACAACATCACGGGGTGGTGTGAATCGGAGGGCCTGAATTAGGATAGGCATTGAGTGGCAATGAAGGATGGAGAAAAGCACCACAGGGTGATCAGCATGGGGAGGTGAGGAAACATGCAGTGGCAATGTAGGATAGGTTTTGGGAAAAAAAGTGGGGTAGTGCGCATTGTAAGGCTTTCTAACAGTCAATTCACTAGAAGAAGTGAGAAAAACATCAAGGGTGATGTGAATCGGAGGGCCTAAATTAGGATAGGCAGTGAGTGGTAACGTAAAATGGAGAAAAGCACCATGGGGTGGTCATCATGGGGAGGTCAGGAAACATGCAGTGGCAATATAGGATAATTTTTTGAAAAACATCATGGAGTGTTGTGCATTGTAAGGGTTTCTAACTTGCCATTCACTAATAGGAGTGAGAAAAACATCACGGGTGGTGTGAATCAGATGTTCTGAATTAGGATAGGCAGTGAGTGGCAATGTAAAATGGAGAAAGGCACCACGGGGTGGTCAGCATGGGGAGGTCTGGAAACATGCATTGGCAATGTAGGATAGGTTTCTAAAAAACATCGACGGGTGGTGCGCATTTTAAGGCTTTCTAACAGGGCATCCACTAGTAGGAGTGAGAAAAACATCACGGGGTGGTGTGAATCAGAGGGCCTGAATTTGGATAGGCAGTGAGTGGTAACGTAAAATGGAGAAAAGCACCTCGGTGTGGTCAGTATGGGGAGGTGAGGAAACATGCAGTGGCAATGTAGGATAGGTTTCTGGAAAACATCGCGGGGTAGTGCGCATTATAAGGGTTTCTAACAGGCCATTCACTAGTAGGAGTGAGAAAAATATAACGGAGTGGTGTGAATCAGAGGGCCTGATTCAGGATAGGCAGTGAGTTGCAATGTAGGATAGAGAAAAGCACCACGGGGTGGTCAGGATGGGGAGGGCAGGAAACATGCAGTGGCAATGCAGGATCGGTTTCTGAAAAACATCGCGGGGTTGGGCGCATTGTAAGGGTATCTAACAGGCCATTCACTAGTAGGAGTGAGAAATACATCATGGTGTGGTGTGAATCGGAGGGCCTGAATCAAGTTAGACAGTGATTGGCAATGTAGGATGGAGAAAAGCACGACAGGTTGGTGAGCATGGAGAGGTCAGGAAACATGCAGTGGCAATGTTGGATAGGTTTCTGAAAATCATCGCGGGGTGGTGCTCATTGCAAGGGTGTCTAATAGGCCTTTAACTAGTAGGAGTGAGAAATACATCATCGTGTGGTGTGAATCGGAGGGCCTGAATTAGAATAAGCATTGAGTGTCAATGTAGGATGGAGAAAAGCACGACAGGGTGGTCTGCATGGGGAGGTGAGGAAACATGCAGTGGCAATGTAGGATAGGTTTCTGAAAAAACAATGTGGGGTGGTGCGCATTGTACGGGTTTCTAACAGGCCATTCACTAGTAGGAGTGAGAAAAACATCACGGGGTCGTGTGAATCAGATGTTCTGAATTAGGATAGGCAGTGAGTGCAATGTAGGATGGAGAAAAACACCACGGGGTTGTCAGCATGGAGAGGTCAGGAAATATGCATTGGCAATGTATTATAAGTTTTTGAAAAAAAAATCACGGTGTGTTGCGCATTGTAAGGTTTTCTAACAGGCCATTCACTAGTATGAGTGAGAAAATCATCACGGGGTGGTGTAAATTGGAGGCCCTGAATTAGAATAGGCAGTGAGTGGCAATGAAGAATGCAGAAAAGCACCAAGGGGTGGTCAACATGGGTAGGTCAGGAAACATGCAATGGCAATGTTGGATAGGTTTCTGAAAAACATTCCGGGGTGGTGCCCATTGTAAGGCTTTCTAACAAGCCATTCACAAGTAGGAGTGAAAAAAGCATCACGGGGTGGTGTTAATCGGAGGGCCTGAATTAGGATAGGCAGTGAGTGGCAATGAAGAATGGAGAAAAGCACCATGGGGTGGTCATCATGGGGTGGTCAGGAAACATACAGTGGGAATGTAGGATAATTTTTTGAAAAACATCACGGAGTGGTGCGCATTGTAAGGGTTTCTAACTGGGCATTCACTAGTAGGAGTGAGAAAAACATCACGGGTGGTGTGAATCAGATGTTCTGAATTAGGACAGGCAGTGAGTGGCAATGTAGGAAGGAGAAAAGCACCACGGGGTGGTCAGCATGGGGAGGTCTGGAAACATGCATTGGCAATGTAGGATAGGTTTCTGAAAATCATCGCCGGGTGGTGCGCATTGTAAGGCTTTCTAACAGGGCATTCACTAGTAGGACTGATAAAAACATAACGGGGTGGTGTGAAACGGAGGGCCTGAATTTGGATAGGCAGTGAGTGGTAACGTAAAATCGAGAAAAGCACCTCGGTGTGGTCAGTATGGGGAGGTGAGGAAACATGCAGTGGCAATGTAGGATAGGTTTCTGGAAAACATCGCGGGGTGGTGCGCATTATAAGGGTTTCTAACAGGACATTCACTAGTAGGAGAGAGAAAAATATAACGGAGTGGTGTGAATCGGAGGGCCTGATTCAGGATAGGAAGTGTGTGGCAATGTAGGATGGAGAAAAGCACCACGGGGTGCTTAGGTTGGGGAGGTCAGGAAACTTGCAGTGGCAATGTGGGATAGGTTTCTGAAAAGCATTGCAGGGTGGTGCTCATTGTAAGGGTTTCTAACAGGCCATTCCTCAGTAGGAGTGAGAAATACATCACGGGGTGGTGTGAATCGGAGGGCCTGAATCAATTTGACAGTGATTGGCAATGTAGGATGGAGAAAAGCACCTCGGTTTGGTGAGCATGGGGAGGTCAGGAAACATGCAGTGTCAATGTAGGATAGGTTTCTGAAAAACATTGCGGGGTTGTGCGCATTTTAACGGTTTCTAACAGGCCATTCAGGAGTAGTAGTGAGTAAAACATCATAGCGTGGTTTGAATCAGAGGGCCTGAATCAGGATAGGCTGTGAGTTGCAATGTAGGATGGAGAAAAGCACCACGGTGTGGTCAGCATGAGGAGGTCAGGAAACATGCAGTGTCAATGTAGGATAGGTTTCTGAAAAACATTGCGTGTGGTGAGAATTGTAAGGGTTTCTAACAGGGCATTCACTGGAAGGAGAGAGAAAAAGATCACGGGGTGGTGTGAATCGAAGGGCCTGAATTATGATAGGCAGTGTGTGGCAATGTAGGAAGGAGAAAAGCACCATGGGGTGGTCAGCAAGGGGAGGTCAGGAAGCATGCAGTAGCAATGTAGGATAGGTTTCTGAAAAACATCGTGGGGTGGTTCTTATTGCAAGGGTTTCTAAAAGGCCTTTAACTAGTAGGAGTGAGAAATACATCATGGTGGGGTGTGAATCAGAAGTTCTGAATTAGGATAGGCAGTGAGTGGCAATGTAGGATGGAGAAAAGCACCACGGGGTGGTCAGCATGGGGAGGTCTGGAAACATGCATTGGCAATGTAGGATAGGTTTCTGAAAAACATCTCCGGGTGGTGCGCATTGTAAGGGTTTCTAACAGGCCATTCACTAGTAGGAGTGAGAAAAACATCACGGGGTGGTGTGAATCGGAGGGCTTGAATTTAATAGGCAGTGAGTAGTAACGTAAAATGGAGAAAAGCACCTCGGTGTGCTCAGTATGGGGAGGTGAGGAAACATGCACTGGCAATGTAGGATAGGTTTCTGGAAAACATCGCGGGGTGGTGCGCATTATAAGGGTTTCTAACAGGCCATTCACTAGTAGGAGTGAGAAAAATATAACGGAGTGGTGTGAAACGGAGGGCCTGATTCAGGATAGGCAGTGAGTGGCAATGTAGGATGGAGAAAAGCACCATGGGTTGGTCAGGATGGGGAGGTCAGGAATCATGCAGTGGCAATTCAGGATCGGTTTCTGAAAAACATCACGGTGTTGGGCGCATTGTAAGGGTATCTAACAGGCCATTCACTAGTAGGAGTGAGAAATACATCATGGTGTGGTGTGAATCGGAGGGCCTGAATCAAGTTAGACAGTGATTGGCAATGTAGGATGGAGCAAAGCACCACGGGTTGGTGAGCATGGAGAGGTCAGGAAACATGCAGTGGCAATGTAGGATAGTTTTCTGAAAAACATCACGTGGTGGTACGCATTGTAAGGGTTTCTAACAGGCCATTCACTAGTAGGAGTGCGAAATAAATCACGGGGTGGTGTGAATCGGAAGGTTTGAATCAGGATAGGCAGTGAGTGGCAATGTAGGATGGAGAAAAGCACCACGGCACGGTCAGCATGGGGAGGTCTGGAAACATGCATTGACAATGTAGGATAGGTTTCTGAAAATCATCGGCAGGGGGGGCGCATTGTAACGTTTTCTAACAGGGCATTCACTAGTAGGAGTGAGAAAAACATCACGGGGTGGTGTAAATTGGAGGGCCTGAATTAGAATAGGCAGTGAGTGGCAATGCAGAATGCAGAAAAGCACCAAGGGGTGGTCAACATGGGGAGGTCAGGAAACATGCAATGGCAATGTTGGATAGGTTTCTGAAAAACATTGCGGGCTGGTGTGCATTGTAAGGCTTTCTAACAAGCCATTCACAAGTAGGAGTGAAAAAAACATCACGGGGGGGTGTGAATCGGAGGGCCTGAATTAAGATAGGCAGTGAGTGGCAATGAAGAATGGAGAAATGCACCACGGGGTGCTCGACATGGGGAGGTTAGGAAACATGCAGTGGCAATGTAGGATAGGTTTCTGAAAAACATTGCCGGGTGGTGCGCATTGTAAGGATTTCTAACAGGCCATTATCTACTACGAGTGAGAACAACATCAGGGGGTGGTGTGAATCGGAGGGCCTGAAGTTGGATAGGCAGTGAGTGGTAACGTAAAATGGAAAAAAGCACCAATGTGTGGTCAGTATGGGGAGGTGAGTAAACATGCAGTGGCAATGTAGGATAGGTTTCTGGAAAACATGGTGGGGTGGTGCGCATTATAAGGGTTTCTAACAGGCCATTCACTAGTAGGAAGGAGAAAAATATAACGGAGTGGTGTGAATCGGAGGGCATGATTCAGGATAGGCAGGGAGTGGCATTGTAGGTTGGAGAAAAGCACCACGGGGTGGTCAGGATGGGGAGGTCAGGAAACTTGCAGTGGCAATGTGGGATAGGTTTCTGAAAAGCATTGCAGGGTGGTGCTCTTTGTAAGGGTTTCTAACAGGCCATTCATTAGTAGGTGTGAGAAATACATCACGGGGTGGTGTGAATCGGAGGGCCTGAATCAATTTAGACAGTGATTGGCAATGTAGGATGGAGAAGAGCACCACGGGTTGGTGAGCATGGGGAGGTCAGGAAACATGCAGTGTCAATGTAGGATAGGTTTCAGAAAAACATTGCGGGGTGGTGCGCATTGTAACGGTTTCTAACAGGCCATTCAGTAGTAGTAGTGAGTAAAACATCACAGCGTGGTATGAATCAGAGGGCCTGAATCAGGATAGGCAGTGAGTGGCAATGTAGGATGGAGAAAAGCACCATGGTGTGGTCAGCATGAGGAGGTCAGGAAACATGCAGTGTCAATGTAGGATAGGTTTCTGAAAAACATTGCGGGTGGTGAGAATTGTAAGGGTTTCTAACAGGCCATTCACTAGTAGGAGTGAGAAAAATATCACGGGGTGGTTGGAATAGGAAGGGCTGAATTATGATAGGCAGTGAGTGGCAATGTAGGCTGGAGAAAAGCACCACGGGGTGGTCAGTATGGGGAGGTCAGTAAACATGCAGTGGCAATGTAGGACAGGTTTCTGAAAAACATCGCGGGATGGTGCGCATTTTAACGGTCTCTTACAGGCCATTCACTGGTAGGAGTGAGTAAAACATCACAGCGTGGTTTGAATCAGAGGGCCTGAATCAGGATAGGCAGTGAGTGCAATGTAGGATGGAGAAAAGCACCACGGTGTTGTCAGAATGGGGACGTCAGGAAACATGCAGTGTCAATGTAGGATAGGTTTCTGAAAAACATCGCGGGTGGTGAGAATTGTAAGGGTTTCTAACAGGGCATTCACTGGAAGGAGTGAGAAAAAGATCACGGGGTGGTGTGAATCGAAGGCCTGAATAATGATAGGCAGTGTGGGGCAATGTAGGAAGGAGTAAAGCACCATGGGGTGGTCAGCATGGGGAGGTCAGGAAACATGCAGTGGCAATGTAGGACAGGTTTCAGAACAACATCGGGGGGTGGTGCGCATTATAAGGGTTTCTAACAGGCCATTCACTGGAAGGAGTGAGAAAAAGATCACGGGGTGGTGTGAATCGAAAGGCCTGAAACAGGATAGGCAGTGAGTGGCAATGTAGGATGGAGAAAATCACCATGGCGTGGTCAAGATGGTGAGGTCAGGAAACATGCAGTGGCAATGTATGATAGGTTTCTGAAAAACATCGGGGGGTGGGGCTAATTGTAAGGGTTTCTAACAGGCAATTCACTAGTAGCAGTGACAAATACATCATGTTGTGGTGTGAATCAGAGGGCCTGAATCAAGATAGACAGTGAGTGGCAATGTCCGATGGAGAAAAGCACCACGGGGTGGTCAGCATGGGGGGTCAGGAAACATGCATTAGCAATGTAGGATAAGTTTCTGAAAAACATCGCGGGGTGGTGCTCATTGCAAGGGTGTCTAATAGGCCTTTAACTAGTAGGAGTGAGAAATACATCATGGTGTGGTGTGAATCGGAGGGCCTGAATTAGAATAAGCATTGAGTGTCAATGTAGGATGGAGAAAAGCACGACAGGGTGGTCTGCATGGGGAGGTGAGGAAACATGCAGTGGCAATGTAGGATAGGTTTCTGAAAAAACAATGTGGGGTGGTGCGCATTGTAAGGGTTTCTAACAGGCCATTCACTAGTAGGAGTGAGAAAAACATCACGGGGTCGTGTGAATCAGATGTTCTGAATTAGGATAGGCAGTGAGTGCAATGTAGGATGGAGAAAAGCACCACGGGGTTGTCAGCATGGGGAGGTCAGGAAACATGCATTGGCAATGTATTATAGGTTTTTGCAAAAAATCGCGGGGTGTTGCACATTGTAAGGCTTTCTAACAGGCCATTCACTAGTATGAGTGAGAAAATCATCACGGGCTGGTGTAAATTGGAGGCCCTGAATTAGAATAGGCAGTGAGTGGCAATGAAGAATGCAGAAAAACCAACAAGGGGTGGTCAACATGAGTAGGTCAGGAAACATGCAATGGCAATGTTGGATAGGTTTCTGAAAAACATTCCGGGGTGGTGCCCATTGTAAGGCTTTCTAACAAGCCACTCACAAGTAGGAGTGAAAAAAGCATCACGGGGTGGTGTGAATCGGAGGGCCTGAATTAGGATAGGCAGTGAGTGGCAATGAAGATTGGAGAAAAGCACCACGGGGTGCTCGACATGGGGAGGTTAGGAAACATGCAGTGGCAATGTAGGATAGGTTTCTGAAAAACATCGTGGGGTGGTGTGCATTGTAAGGATTTCTAACAGGCCATTATCTAGTACGAGTGAGAACAACATCAGGGGGTGGTGTGAATCGGAGGGCCTGAAGTTGGATAGGCAGTGAGTGGTAACGTAAAATGGAAAAAAGCACCTCTGTGTGGTCAGTATGGGGAGGTGAGGAAACATGCAGTGGCAATGTAGAATAGGTTTCTGATAAACATCAGTGGGTGGTGCGCATTGTAAGGGTTTCTAATAGGCCATTCACTAGTAGGAGTGAGAAAAACATCATGGGGTGGTGTGAATCGGAGGGCCTGAATTAGGATAGGCATTGAGTGGCAATGAAGGATGGAGAAAAGCACCACAGGGTGGTCAGCATGGGGAGGTGAGGAAACATGCAGTGGCAATGTAGGATAGGTTTCGGGAAAAAAAGTGGGGTAGTGCGCATTGTAAAGCTTTCTAACAGTCAATTCACTGGAAGAAGTGAGAAAAACATCACGCGTGGTGTGAATCGGAGGGCCTAAATTAGGATAGGCAGTGAGTGGCAATGTAGGATAGAGAAAAGCACCATGGGGTGGTCATCATGGGGTGGTCAGGAAACATACAGTGGGAATGTAGGACAATTTTTTGAAAAATATCACGGAGTTTTGCGCATTGTAAGGGTTTCTAACTGGCCATTCACTAGTAGGAGTGAGAAAAACATCACGGGTGGTGTGAATCAGATGTTCTGAATTAGGACAGGCAGTGAGTGGCAATGTAGAATGGAGAAAAGCACCACGGGGTGGTCAGCATGGGGAGGTCTGGAAACATGCATTGGCAATGTAGGATAGGTTTCTGAAAATCATCGCCGGATGGTGCGCATTGTAAGGCTTTCTAACAGGGCATTCACTAGTAGGACTGATAAAAACATAACGGGGTGGTGTGAAACGGAGGGCCTGAATTTGGATAGGCAATGAGTGGTAACGTAAAATCGAGAAAAGCACCTCGGTGTGGTCAGTATGGGGAGGTGAGGAAACATGCAGTGGCAATGTAGGATAGGTTTCTGGAAAACATCGCGGGGTGGTGCGCATTATAAGGGTTTCTAACAGGACATTCACTAGTAGGAGAGAGAAAAATATAACGGAGTGGTGTGAATCGGAGGGCCTGATTCAGGATAGGCAGTGTGTGGCAATGTAGGATGGAGAAAAGCACCACGGGGTGGTTAGGATGGGGAGGTCAGGAAACTTGCAGTGGCAATGTGGGATCGGTTTCTGAAAAGCATTGCAGTGTGGTGCTCATTGTAAGGGTTTCTAACAGGCCATTCCTTAGTAGGAGTGAGAAATACATCACGGGGTGATGTGAATCGGAGGGCCTGAATCAATTTGACAGTGATTGGCAATGTAGGATGGAGAAAAGCACCACGGTTTGGTGAGCATGGGGAGGTCAGGAAACATGCAGTGTCAATGTAAGAAAGGTTTCTGAAAAACATCGCCGGGTGGTGCTCATTGCAAGGGTGTCTAATAGGCCTTTAACTAGTAGGAGTGAGAAATACATCATGGTGTGGTGTGAATCGGAGGGCCTGAATTAGAATAAGCATTGAGTGTCAATGTAGGATGGAGAAAAGCACGACAGGGTGGTCTGCAGGGGGAGGTGAGGAAACATGCAGTGGCAATGTAGGATAGGTTTCTGAAAAAACAATGTGGGGTGGTGCGCATCGTAAGGGTTTCTAAAAGGCCATTCACTAGTAGGAGTGAGAAAAACATCACGGGGTCGTGTGAATCAGATGTTCTGAATTAGGATAGGCAGTGAGTGCAATGTAGGATGGAGAATAGCA
This sequence comes from Cavia porcellus, assembly GCF_034190915.1. Classification (NCBI taxonomy): domain Eukaryota; kingdom Metazoa; phylum Chordata; class Mammalia; order Rodentia; family Caviidae; genus Cavia; species Cavia porcellus. The sequence goes on from NW_026947534.1 coordinate 3,132,153, forward strand.
CCACGGGGTGGTCAGCATGGGGAGGTCAGGAAACATGCATTGGCAATGTATTATAGGGTTCTGAAAAAAAATCGCCGGGTGTTGCACATTGTAAGGCTTTCTAACAGGCCATTCACTAGTATTAGTGAGAAAAACATCACGGGGTGGTATAAATTGGAGGCCCTGAATTAGAATAGGCAGTGAGTGGCAATGAAGAATGCAGAAAAGCACCAAGGGTTGGTCAACATGGGTAGGTCAGGAAACATGCAATGGCAATGTTGGATAGGTTTCTGAAAAACATTCCGGGTTGGTGCGCATTGTAAGGCTTTCTAACAAGCCATTCACAAGTAGGTGTGAAAAAAGCATCAAGGGGTGGTGTGAATCGGAGGGCCTGAATTAGGATAGGCAGTGAGTGGCAATGAAGAATGGAGAAAAGCACCACGGGGTGCTCGACATGGGGAGGTTAGGAAACATGCAGTGGCAATGTAGGAAAGGTTTCTGAAAAACATCGTGGGGTGGTGTGCATTGTAAGGATTTCTAACAGGCCATTATCTAGTACGAGTGAGAACAACATCAGGGGGTGGTGTGAATCGGAGGGCCTGAAGTTGCATAGGCAGTGAGTGGTAACGTTAATTGGAACAAAGCACCTCTGTGTGGTCAGTATGGGGAGGTGAGGAAACATGCAGTGGCAATGTAGGATAGGTTTCTGGAAAACATCGCGGGGTGGTGCGCATTATAAGGGTTTCTAACAGGACATTCTCTAGTAGGAGAGAGAAAAATATAACGGAGTGGTGTGAATCGGAGGGCCTGATTCAGGATAGGCAGTGTGGGGCAATGTAGGATGGAGAAAAGCACCACGGGGTGGTTAGGATGGGGAGGTCAGGAAACTTGCAGTGGCAATGTGTGTTAGGTTTCTGAAAAGCATTGCAGGGTGGTGCTCATTGTAAGGGTTTCTAACAGGCCATTCATTAGTAGGAGTGAGAAATACATCACAGGGTGGTAGGAATCGGAGGGCCTGAATCAATTTGACAGGGATTGGCAATGTAGGATGGAGAAAAGCACAACGGTTTGGTGAGCATGGGGAGGTCAGGAAACATGCAGTGTCAATGTAGGATAGGTTTCTGAAAAACATTGCGGGGTGGTGCGCATTGTAACGGTTTCTAACAGGCCATTCAATAGTAGGAGTGAGTAAAACATCACAGCGTGGTTTGAATCAGAGGGCCTGAATCAGGATAGGCAGTGAGTGGCAATGTAGGATGGAGAAAAGCACCACGGGGTGGTCAGCATGCGGAGTTCAGGAAACATGCAGTGTCAATGTAGGATAGGTTTCTGAAAAACATTGCTGGTGGTGAGAATTGTAAGTGTTTCTAACAGGGCATTCACTGGAAGGACTGAGAAAAAGATCACGGGGTGGTGTGAATCGAAGGGCCTGAATTATGCTAGGCAGAGTGTGGCAATGTAGGAAGGAGAAAAGCACCATGGGGTGGTCATCATGGGGAGGTCAGGAAACATGCAGTGGCAAAGTAGGACAGGTTTCTGAAAAACATCGCGGGGTGGTTCGCATTTTTAGTGTTTCTAAGAGGCCATTCACTAGGAGAAGTGATAAAAACATCACAGGGTGGTGTGAATCGGAGGGCCTGAATCAGGATAGGCAGTGATTGGCAATGTAGGATGGAGAAAAGCACCATGGCGTGGTTCAAGATGGTGAGGTCAGGAAACATGCAGTGGCAATGTAGGATAGGTTTCTGAAAAACATTGGGATGTGGGGCCCATTGTAAGGGTTTCTAACAGGCCATTCACTAGTAGCAGTGAGAAATACATCATGTTGTGGTGTGAATCGGATGGCATGAATCAAGATATACAGTGAGAGGCAATGTCGGATGGAGAAAAGCACCACGTGGTGGTCAGCATGGGGAGGTCAGGAAACATACTGTGGCAATGTAGAAGAGTTTTCAGAAAAACATCATGGGGTGGTGCACATTGTAAGGGTTTCTAACAGGCCATTCACTAGTAGGAGAGACAAAAACATCACGAGGTGGTTTGAATCAGATGCTCTGAATTAGGATAGCCAGTGAGTGGCAATGTAAAATGTAAAAAACACCACGGAGTGGTCAGCCTGGGGAGGTCAGGAAACATGCGGTGGCAATGTAGGATAGGTTTCTGAAAAACATCGCGCGGTGGTGCGCAATGTAAGGGTTTCTAACTGGCCATTCACTAGTTGCAGTGAGAAAAACATCACGGGTGGTGTGAATCAGATGTTCTGAATTAGATTAGGCAGTGAGTGGCAATGTAGGATGGAGAAAAGCACCACGGGGTGGTCAGTATGGGGAGGTGAGGAAACATGCAGTGGCAATGTAGGATAGGTTTCTGAAAAACATCGCCAGGTGGTGCGCATTGTAAGGGTTTCTAACAGGCCATTCACTAGTAGGAGTGAGAAAAACATCACGGGGTGGTTGACGGAGGGCTTGAATTTAATAGGCAGTGAGTAGTAACGTAAAATGGAGAAAAGCACCTCGGTGTGGTCAGTATTGGGAGGTGAGGAAACCTGCAGTGGCAATGTAGGATAGGTTTCTGGAATACATCGCGGGGTGGTGCGCATTATAAGGGTTTGTAAGAGGCCATTCACTAGTAGGAGTGAGAAAAATATAACGGGGTGGTGTGAATCGGAGGGCCTGATTCAGGATAGTCAGTGAGTTGCAATGTAGGATGGAGAAAAGCGCCACGGTGTGGTCAGAATGGGGAGGGGAGGAAACATGCAGTGGCAAAGCAGGATCTGTTTCTGACAAACATCGCGGGGTTGGGCGCATTGTAAGGGTATCTAACAGGCCATTCACTAGTAGGAGTGAGAAATACATCATGGTGTGGTGTGAATCGGAGGGCCTGAATCAAGTTAGACAATGATTGGCAATTTAGGATTGAGAAAAGGACCACGGGTTGGTGAGCATGGGGAGGTCAGGAAACATGCAGTGGCAATGTAGGATAGTTTTCTGAAAAACATCATGGGGTGGTGCGCATTGTAAGGGTTTCTAACAGGCCATTCACTAGTAGGAGTGAGAAATACATCACGGGGTGGTGTGAATTGGAAGGCTTGAATCAGGATAGGCAGTGAGTGGCAATGTAGGATGGAGAAAAGCACCACGGCACGGTCAGCATGGGGAGGTCTGGAAACATGCATTGACAATGTAGGATAAGTTTCTGAAAAACATCGCCAGGTGGTGCACATTGTAACGCTTTCTATCAGGCCATTCAATAGTAGGAGTGAGAAAAACATCACGGGGTGGTGTGAATCGGAGGGCCTGAATTATGATAGGCAGTGAGTGGCAATGCAGGATAGAGAAAAGCACCATGGTGTGGTCAGCATGGAAATGTCTGGAAACATGCAGTGTCAATGTAGGAGAGGTTTCTGAAAAACATCGCGGGGTGGTGCGCATTGTAACGGTCTCTTACAGGCCATTCACTGGTAGGAGTGAGTAAAACATCACAGCGTGGTTTGAATCAGCGGGCCTGAATCAGGATAGGCAGTGAGTGGCAATGTAGGATGGAGAAAAGCACCACGGTGTGGTCAGAATGGGGACGTCAGGAAACATGCAGTGTCAATGTAGGATAGGTTTCTGAAAAACATCGCGGGTGGTGAGAATTGTAAGGGTTTCTAACAGGGCATTCACTGGAGAGAGTGAGAAAAAGATCACGGGGTGTTGTGAATCGAAGGCCTGAATAATGATAGGCAGTGTGGGGCAATGTAGGAAGGAGAAAAGCACCATGGGGTGGTCAGCATGGGGAGGTCAGGAAACATGCAGTGGCAATGTAGGACAGGTTTCAGAAAAACATCGGGGGGTGGTGCTCATTATAAGGGTTTCTAACAGGCCATTCACTGGAAGGAGTGAGAAAAAGATCACGGGGTGGTGTGAATCGAAAGGCCTGAATCAGGATAGGCAGTGAGTGGCAATGTAGGATGGAGAAAATCACCATGGCGTGGTCAAGATGGTGAGGTCTGGAAACATGCAGTGGCAATGTATGATAGGTTTCTGAAAAACATCGGGGGGTGGGGCTAATTGTAAGTGTTTCTAACAGGCAATTCACTAGTAGCAGTGAGAAATACATCATGTTGTGGTGTGAATCAGAGGGCCTGAATCAAGATAGACAGTGAGTGGCAATGTCGGATGGAGAAAAGCACCACGGGGTGGTCAGCATGGGGAGGTCAGGAAACATGCATTAGCAATGTAGGATAGGTTTCTGAAAATCATCGCGGGGTGGTGCTCATTGCAAGGGTGTCTAATAGGCCTTTAACTAGTAGGAGTGAGAAATACATCATCGTGTGGTGTGAATCGGAGGGCCTGAATTAGAATAAGCATTGAGTGTCAATGTAGGATGGAGAAAAGCACGACAGGGTGGTCTGCATGGGGAGGTGAGGAAACATGCAGTGGCAATGTAGGATAGGTTTCTGAAAAAACAATGTGGGGTGGTGCGCATTGTACGGGTTTCTAACAGGCCATTCACTAGTAGGAGTGAGAAAAACATCACGGGGTCGTGTGAATCAGATGTTCTGAATTAGGATAGGCAGTGAGTGCAATGTAGGATGGAGAAAAACACCACGGGGTTGTCAGCATGGGGAGGTCAGGAAATATGCATTGGCAATGTATTATAAGTTTTTGAAAAAAAAATCACGGTGTGTTGCGCATTGTAAGGTTTTCTAACAGGCCATTCTCTAGTATGAGTGAGAAAATCATCACGGGGTGGTGTAAATTGGAGGCCCTGAATTAGAATAGGCAGTGAGTGGCAATGAAGAATGCAGAAAAGCACCAAGGGGTGGTCAACATGGGTAGGTCAGGAAACATGCAATGGCAATGTTGGATAGGTTTCTGAAAAACATTCCGGGGTGGTACCCATTGTAAGGCTTTCTAACAAGCCATTCACAAGTAGGAGTGAAAAAAGCATCACGGGGTGGTGTTAATCGGAGGGCCTGAATTAGGATAGGCAGTGAGTGGCAATGAAGAATGGAGAAAAGCACCATGGGGTGGTCATCATGGGGTGGTCAGGAAACATACAGTGGGAATGTAGGATAATTTTTTGAAAAACATCACGGAGTGGTGCGCATTGTAAGGGTTTCTAACTGGGCATTCACTAGTAGGAGTGAGAAAAACATCACGGGTGGTGTGAATCAGATGTTCTGAATTAGGACAGGCAGTGAGTGGCAATGTAGGAAGGAGAAAAGCACCACGGGGTGGTCAGCATGGGGAGGTCTGGAAACATGCATTGGCAATGTAGGATAGGTTTCTGAAAATCATCGCCGGGTGGTGCGCATTGTAAGGCTTTCTAACAGGGCATTCACTAGTAGGACTGATAAAAACATAACGGGGTGGTGTGAAACGGAGGGCCTGAATTTGGATAGGCAGTGAGTGGTAACGTAAAATCGAGAAAAGCACCTCGGTGTGGTCAGTATGGGGAGGTGAGGAAACATGCAGTGGCAATGTAGGATAGGTTTCTGGAAAACATCGCGGGGTGGTGCGCATTATAAGGGTTTCTAACAGGACATTCACTAGTAGGAGAGAGAAAAATATAACGGAGTGGTGTGAATCGGAGGGCCTGATTCAGGATAGGAAGTGTGTGGCAATGTAGGATGGAGAAAAGCACCACGGGGTGCTTAGGTTGGGGAGGTCAGGAAACTTGCAGTGGCAATGTGGGATAGGTTTCTGAAAAGCATTGCAGGGTGGTGCTCATTGTAAGGGTTTCTAACAGGCCATTCCTTAGTAGGAGTGAGAAATACATCACGGGGTGGTGTGAATCGGAGGGCCTGAATCAATTTGACAGTGATTGGCAATGTAGGATGGAGAAAAGCACCTCGGTTTGGTGAGCATGGGGAGGTCAGGAAACATGCAGTGTCAATGTAGGATAGGTTTCTGAAAAACATTGCGGGGTTGTGCGCATTTTAACGGTTTCTAACAGGCCATTCAGGAGTAGTAGTGAGTAAAACATCATAGCGTGGTTTGAATCAGAGGGCCTGAATCAGGATAGGCAGTGAGTTGCAATGTAGGATGGAGAAAAGCACCACGGTGTGGTCAGCATGAGGAGGTCAGGAAACATGCAGTGTCAATGTAGGATAGGTTTCTGAAAAACATTGCGTGTGGTGAGAATTGTAAGGGTTTCTAACAGGGCATTCACTGGAAGGAGAGAGAAAAAGATCACGGGGTGGTGTGAATCGAAGGGCCTGAATTATGATAGGCAGTGTGTGGCAATGTAGGAAGGAGAAAAGCACCATGGGGTGGTCAGCAAGGGGAGGTCAGGAAGCATGCAGTAGCAATGTAGGATAGGTTTCTGAAAAACATCGTGGGGTGGTTCTTATTGCAAGGGTTTCTAAAAGGCCTTTAACTAGTAGGAGTGAGAAATACATCATGGTGGGGTGTGAATCAGAAGTTCTGAATTAGGATAGGCAGTGAGTGGCAATGTAGGATGGAGAAAAGCACCACGGGGTGGTCAGCATGGGGAGGTCTGGAAACATGCATTGGCAATGTAGGATAGGTTTCTGAAAAACATCTCCGGGTGGTGCGCATTGTAAGGGTTTCTAACAGGCCATTCACTAGTAGGAGTGAGAAAAACATCACGGGGTGGTGTGAATCGGAGGGCTTGAATTTAATAGGCAGTGAGTAGTAACGTAAAATGGAGAAAAGCACCTCGGTGTGCTCAGTATGGGGAGGTGAGGAAACATGCACTGGCAATGTAGGATAGGTTTCTGGAAAACATCGCGGGGTGGTGCGCATTATAAGGGTTTCTAACAGGCCATTCACTAGTAGGAGTGAGAAAAATATAACGGAGTGGTGTGAAACGGAGGGCCTGATTCAGGATAGGCAGTGAGTGGCAATGTAGGATGGAGAAAAGCACCATGGGTTGGTCAGGATGGGGAGGTCAGGAATCATGCAGTGGCAATTCAGGATCGGTTTCTGAAAAACATCACGGTGTTGGGCGCATTGTAAGGGTATCTAACAGGCCATTCACTAGTAGGAGTGAGAAATACATCATGGTGTGGTGTGAATCGGAGGGCCTGAATCAAGTTAGACAGTGATTGGCAATGTAGGATGGAGCAAAGCACCACGGGTTGGTGAGCATGGAGAGGTCAGGAAACATGCAGTGGCAATGTAGGATAGTTTTCTGAAAAACATCACGTGGTGGTACGCATTGTAAGGGTTTCTAACAGGCCATTCACTAGTAGGAGTGCGAAATAAATCACGGGGTGGTGTGAATCGGAAGGTTTGAATCAGGATAGGCAGTGAGTGGCAATGTAGGATGGAGAAAAGCACCACGGCACGGTCAGCATGGGGAGGTCTGGAAACATGCATTGACAATGTAGGATAGGTTTCTGAAAATCATCGGCAGGGGGGGCGCATTGTAACGTTTTCTAACAGGGCATTCACTAGTAGGAGTGAGAAAAACATCACGGGGTGGTGTAAATTGGAGGGCCTGAATTAGAATAGGCAGTGAGTGGCAATGCAGAATGCAGAAAAGCACCAAGGGGTGGTCAACATGGGGAGGTCAGGAAACATGCAATGGCAATGTTGGATAGGTTTCTGAAAAACATTGCGGGCTGGTGTGCATTGTAAGGCTTTCTAACAAGCCATTCACAAGTAGGAGTGAAAAAAACATCACGGGGGGGTGTGAATCGGAGGGCCTGAATTAAGATAGGCAGTGAGTGGCAATGAAGAATGGAGAAATGCACCACGGGGTGCTCGACATGGGGAGGTTAGGAAACATGCAGTGGCAATGTAGGATAGGTTTCTGAAAAACATTGCCGGGTGGTGCGCATTGTAAGGATTTCTAACAGGCCATTATCTACTACGAGTGAGAACAACATCAGGGGGTGGTGTGAATCGGAGGGCCTGAAGTTGGATAGGCAGTGAGTGGTAACGTAAAATGGAAAAAAGCACCAATGTGTGGTCAGTATGGGGAGGTGAGTAAACATGCAGTGGCAATGTAGGATAGGTTTCTGGAAAACATGGTGGGGTGGTGCGCATTATAAGGGTTTCTAACAGGCCATTCACTAGTAGGAAGGAGAAAAATATAACGGAGTGGTGTGAATCGGAGGGCATGATTCAGGATAGGCAGGGAGTGGCATTGTAGGTTGGAGAAAAGCACCACGGGGTGGTCAGGATGGGGAGGTCAGGAAACTTGCAGTGGCAATGTGGGATAGGTTTCTGAAAAGCATTGCAGGGTGGTGCTCTTTGTAAGGGTTTCTAACAGGCCATTCATTAGTAGGTGTGAGAAATACATCACGGGGTGGTGTGAATCGGAGGGCCTGAATCAATTTAGACAGTGATTGGCAATGTAGGATGGAGAAGAGCACCACGGGTTGGTGAGCATGGGGAGGTCAGGAAACATGCAGTGTCAATGTAGGATAGGTTTCAGAAAAACATTGCGGGGTGGTGCGCATTGTAACGGTTTCTAACAGGCCATTCAGTAGTAGTAGTGAGTAAAACATCACAGCGTGGTATGAATCAGAGGGCCTGAATCAGGATAGGCAGTGAGTGGCAATGTAGGATGGAGAAAAGCACCATGGTGTGGTCAGCATGAGGAGGTCAGGAAACATGCAGTGTCAATGTAGGATAGGTTTCTGAAAAACATTGCGGGTGGTGAGAATTGTAAGGGTTTCTAACAGGCCATTCACTAGTAGGAGTGAGAAAAATATCACGGGGTGGTTGGAATAGGAAGGGCTGAATTATGATAGGCAGTGAGTGGCAATGTAGGCTGGAGAAAAGCACCACGGGGTGGTCAGTATGGGGAGGTCAGTAAACATGCAGTGGCAATGTAGGACAGGTTTCTGAAAAACATCGCGGGATGGTGCGCATTTTAACGGTCTCTTACAGGCCATTCACTGGTAGGAGTGAGTAAAACATCACAGCGTGGTTTGAATCAGAGGGCCTGAATCAGGATAGGCAGTGAGTGCAATGTAGGATGGAGAAAAGCACCACGGTGTTGTCAGAATGGGGACGTCAGGAAACATGCAGTGTCAATGTAGGATAGGTTTCTGAAAAACATCGCGGGTGGTGAGAATTGTAAGGGTTTCTAACAGGGCATTCACTGGAAGGAGTGAGAAAAAGATCACGGGGTGGTGTGAATCGAAGGCCTGAATAATGATAGGCAGTGTGGGGCAATGTAGGAAGGAGTAAAGCACCATGGGGTGGTCAGCATGGGGAGGTCAGGAAACATGCAGTGGCAATGTAGGACAGGTTTCAGAACAACATCGGGGGGTGGTGCGCATTATAAGGGTTTCTAACAGGCCATTCACTGGAAGGAGTGAGAAAAAGATCACGGGGTGGTGTGAATCGAAAGGCCTGAAACAGGATAGGCAGTGAGTGGCAATGTAGGATGGAGAAAATCACCATGGCGTGGTCAAGATGGTGAGGTCAGGAAACATGCAGTGGCAATGTATGATAGGTTTCTGAAAAACATCGGGGGGTGGGGCTAATTGTAAGGGTTTCTAACAGGCAATTCACTAGTAGCAGTGACAAATACATCATGTTGTGGTGTGAATCAGAGGGCCTGAATCAAGATAGACAGTGAGTGGCAATGTCCGATGGAGAAAAGCACCACGGGGTGGTCAGCATGGGGGGTCAGGAAACATGCATTAGCAATGTAGGATAAGTTTCTGAAAAACATCGCGGGGTGGTGCTCATTGCAAGGGTGTCTAATAGGCCTTTAACTAGTAGGAGTGAGAAATACATCATGGTGTGGTGTGAATCGGAGGGCCTGAATTAGAATAAGCATTGAGTGTCAATGTAGGATGGAGAAAAGCACGACAGGGTGGTCTGCATGGGGAGGTGAGGAAACATGCAGTGGCAATGTAGGATAGGTTTCTGAAAAAACAATGTGGGGTGGTGCGCATTGTAAGGGTTTCTAACAGGCCATTCACTAGTAGGAGTGAGAAAAACATCACGGGGTCGTGTGAATCAGATGTTCTGAATTAGGATAGGCAGTGAGTGCAATGTAGGATGGAGAAAAGCACCACGGGGTTGTCAGCATGGGGAGGTCAGGAAACATGCATTGGCAATGTATTATAGGTTTTTGCAAAAAATCGCGGGGTGTTGCACATTGTAAGGCTTTCTAACAGGCCATTCACTAGTATGAGTGAGAAAATCATCACGGGCTGGTGTAAATTGGAGGCCCTGAATTAGAATAGGCAGTGAGTGGCAATGAAGAATGCAGAAAAACCAACAAGGGGTGGTCAACATGAGTAGGTCAGGAAACATGCAATGGCAATGTTGGATAGGTTTCTGAAAAACATTCCGGGGTGGTGCCCATTGTAAGGCTTTCTAACAAGCCACTCACAAGTAGGAGTGAAAAAAGCATCACGGGGTGGTGTGAATCGGAGGGCCTGAATTAGGATAGGCAGTGAGTGGCAATGAAGATTGGAGAAAAGCACCACGGGGTGCTCGACATGGGGAGGTTAGGAAACATGCAGTGGCAATGTAGGATAGGTTTCTGAAAAACATCGTGGGGTGGTGTGCATTGTAAGGATTTCTAACAGGCCATTATCTAGTACGAGTGAGAACAACATCAGGGGGTGGTGTGAATCGGAGGGCCTGAAGTTGGATAGGCAGTGAGTGGTAACGTAAAATGGAAAAAAGCACCTCTGTGTGGTCAGTATGGGGAGGTGAGGAAACATGCAGTGGCAATGTAGAATAGGTTTCTGATAAACATCAGTGGGTGGTGCGCATTGTAAGGGTTTCTAATAGGCCATTCACTAGTAGGAGTGAGAAAAACATCATGGGGTGGTGTGAATCGGAGGGCCTGAATTAGGATAGGCATTGAGTGGCAATGAAGGATGGAGAAAAGCACCACAGGGTGGTCAGCATGGGGAGGTGAGGAAACATGCAGTGGCAATGTAGGATAGGTTTCGGGAAAAAAAGTGGGGTAGTGCGCATTGTAAAGCTTTCTAACAGTCAATTCACTGGAAGAAGTGAGAAAAACATCACGCGTGGTGTGAATCGGAGGGCCTAAATTAGGATAGGCAGTGAGTGGCAATGTAGGATAGAGAAAAGCACCATGGGGTGGTCATCATGGGGTGGTCAGGAAACATACAGTGGGAATGTAGGACAATTTTTTGAAAAATATCACGGAGTTTTGCGCATTGTAAGGGTTTCTAACTGGCCATTCACTAGTAGGAGTGAGAAAAACATCACGGGTGGTGTGAATCAGATGTTCTGAATTAGGACAGGCAGTGAGTGGCAATGTAGAATGGAGAAAAGCACCACGGGGTGGTCAGCATGGGGAGGTCTGGAAACATGCATTGGCAATGTAGGATAGGTTTCTGAAAATCATCGCCGGGTGGTGCGCATTGTAAGGCTTTCTAACAGGGCATTCACTAGTAGGACTGATAAAAACATAACGGGGTGGTGTGAAACGGAGGGCCTGAATTTGGATAGGCAATGAGTGGTAACGTAAAATCGAGAAAAGCACCTCGGTGTGGTCAGTATGGGGAGGTGAGGAAACATGCAGTGGCAATGTAGGATAGGTTTCTGGAAAACATCGCGGGGTGGTGCGCATTATAAGGGTTTCTAACAGGACATTCACTAGTAGGAGAGAGAAAAATATAACGGAGTGGTGTGAATCGGAGGGCCTGATTCAGGATAGGCAGTGTGTGGCAATGTAGGATGGAGAAAAGCACCACGGGGTGGTTAGGATGGGGAGGTCAGGAAACTTGCAGTGGCAATGTGGGATCGGTTTCTGAAAAGCATTGCAGTGTGGTGCTCATTGTAAGGGTTTCTAACAGGCCATTCCTTAGTAGGAGTGAGAAATACATCACGGGGTGATGTGAATCGGAGGGCCTGAATCAATTTGACAGTGATTGGCAATGTAGGATGGAGAAAAGCACCACGGTTTGGTGAGCATGGGGAGGTCAGGAAACATGCAGTGTCAATGTACGAAAGGTTTCTGAAAAACATCGCCGGGTGGTGCTCATTGCAAGGGTGTCTAATAGGCCTTTAACTAGTAGGAGTGAGAAATACATCATGGTGTGGTGTGAATCGGAGGGCCTGAATTAGAATAAGCATTGAGTGTCAATGTAGGATGGAGAAAAGCACGACAGGGTGGTCTGCAGGGGGAGGTGAGGAAACATGCAGTGGCAATGTAGGATAGGTTTCTGAAAAAACAATGTGGGGTGGTGCGCATCGTAAGGGTTTCTAAAAGGCCATTCACTAGTAGGAGTGAGAAAAACATCACGGGGTCGTGTGAATCAGATGTTCTGAATTAGGATAGGCAGTGAGTGCAATGTAGGATGGAGAATAGCACCACGGGGTGGTCAGCATGGGGAGGTCAGGAAACATGCATTGGCAATGTATTATAGGGTTCTGAAAAAAAATCGCCGGGTGTTGCACATTGTAAGGCTTTCTAACAGGCCATTCACTAGTATTAGTGAGAAAAACATCACGGGGTGGTATAAATTGGAGGCCCTGAATTAGAATAGGCAGTGAGTGGCAATGAAGAATGCAGAAAAGCACCAAGGGTTGGTCAACATGGGTAGGTCAGGAAACATGCAATGGCAATGTTGGATAGGTTTCTGAAAAACATTCCGGGTTGGTGCGCATTGTAAGGCTTTCTAACAAGCCATTCACAAGTAGGTGTGAAAAAAGCATCAAGGGGTGGTGTGAATCGGAGGGCCTGAATTAGGATAGGCAGTGAGTGGCAATGAAGAATGGAGAAAAGCACCACGGGGTGCTCGACATGGGGAGGTTAGGAAACATGCAGTGGCAATGTAGGAAAGGTTTCTGAAAAACATCGTGGGGTGGTGTGCATTGTAAGGATTTCTAACAGGCCATTATCTAGTACGAGTGAGAACAACATCAGGGGGTGGTGTGAATCGGAGGGCCTGAAGTTGCATAGGCAGTGAGTGGTAACGTTAATTGGAACAAAGCACCTCTGTGTGGTCAGTATGGGGAGGTGAGGAAACATGCAGTGGCAATGTAGGATAGGTTTCTGGAAAACATCGCGGGGTGGTGCGCATTATAAGGGTTTCTAACAGGACATTCTCTAGTAGGAGAGAGAAAAATATAACGGAGTGGTGTGAATCGGAGGGCCTGATTCAGGATAGGCAGTGTGGGGCAATGTAGGATGGAGAAAAGCACCACGGGGTGGTTAGGATGGGGAGGTCAGGAAACTTGCAGTGGCAATGTGTGTTAGGTTTCTGAAAAGCATTGCAGGGTGGTGCTCATTGTAAGGGTTTCTAACAGGCCATTCATTAGTAGGAGTGAGAAATACATCACAGGGTGGTAGGAATCGGAGGGCCTGAATCAATTTGACAGGGATTGGCAATGTAGGATGGAGAAAAGCACAACGGTTTGGTGAGCATGGGGAGGTCAGGAAACATGCAGTGTCAATGTAGGATAGGTTTCTGAAAAACATTGCGGGGTGGTGCGCATTGTAACGGTTTCTAACAGGCCATTCAATAGTAGGAGTGAGTAAAACATCACAGCGTGGTTTGAATCAGAGGGCCTGAATCAGGATAGGCAGTGAGTGGCAATGTAGGATGGAGAAAAGCACCACGGGGTGGTCAGCATGCGGAGTTCAGGAAACATGCAGTGTCAATGTAGGATAGGTTTCTGAAAAACATTGCTGGTGGTGAGAATTGTAAGTGTTTCTAACAGGGCATTCACTGGAAGGACTGAGAAAAAGATCACGGGGTGGTGTGAATCGAAGGGCCTGAATTATGCTAGGCAGAGTGTGGCAATGTAGGAAGGAGAAAAGCACCATGGGGTGGTCATCATGGGGAGGTCAGGAAACATGCAGTGGCAAAGTAGGACAGGTTTCTGAAAAACATCGCGGGGTGGTTCGCATTTTTAGTGTTTCTAAGAGGCCATTCACTAGGAGAAGTGATAAAAACATCACAGGGTGGTGTGAATCGGAGGGCCTGAATCAGGATAGGCAGTGATTGGCAATGTAGGATGGAGAAAAGCACCATGGCGTGGTTCAAGATGGTGAGGTCAGGAAAAATGCAGTGGCAATGTAGGATAGGTTTCTGAAAAACATTGGGATGTGGGGCCCATTGTAAGGGTTTCTAACAGGCCATTCACTAGTAGCAGTGAGAAATACATCATGTTGTGGTGTGAATCGGATGGCATGAATCAAGATATACAGTGAGAGGCAATGTCGGATGGAGAAAAGCACCACGTGGTGGTCAGCATGGGGAGGTCAGGAAACATGCAGTAGCAATGTACGATAGTTTTCTGAAAAACATCACGGTGTGGTGCTCATTGCAAGGGTTTCTAAAAGTCCTTTAACTAGTAGGAGTGAGAAATACATCATGGTGTGGTGTGAATCGGAGGGCCTGAATCAATTTAGACAGTGATTGGCAATGTAGGATGGAGAAAAGCACCACGGTTTGGTGAGCATGGGGAGGTCAGGAAACATGCAGTGTCAATGTAGGACAGGTTTCTGAAAAACATTGCGGGTGGTGCACATTGTAACGGTTTCTAACAGGCCATTCAGTAGTAGGAGTGAGTAAAACATCACAGCGTGGTTTGAATCAGAGGGCCTGAATCAGGATAGGCAGTGAGTGCCAATGTAGGATGGAGAAAAGCACCACGGTGTGGTCAGCATGAGGAGGTCAGGAAACATGCAGTGTCAATGTAGGATAGGTTTCTGAAAATCATTGCGGGTGGTGAGAATTGTAAGGGTTTCTAACAGGGCATTCACTGGAAGGAGTGAGAAAAAGATCACGGGGTGGTGTGAATAGAAGTGCCTGAATTATGATAGGCAGTGTGTGGCAATGTAGGAAGGAGAAAAGCACCATGGGGTGGCCAGCATGGGGACGTCAGGAAACATGCAGTGGCAATGTAGTATAGGATTCTGTAAAACATCGCGTGGTGGTACAAATTGTAAGGGTTTCTAACATGCCATTCACTAGTAAGAGTGAGAAAATCGTCAGGGCTGGTGTGAATCCTAGGGCCTGAATGAAGAAAGACAGTGAGTGGCAATGTAGCATGGAGGAAACTACCAGGGGTGGTCAGCATGGGGACGTCAGGAAACATGCAGTGGCAATGAAGGATAGGTTTCTAAAAAACATCGTGGATGGTGAGAATTGTAGGGGTTTCTAACAGGCCATTCACTAGTAGGAATGAGAAATACATCATGGTGTGGTGTGAATCGGAAGGCCTGAATCAAGATAGAAAGTGAATGGCAATGTCAGATGGAGAAAAGCACCACGGAGTGGTCATCATGGGGAGGTGAGGAAACATGCAGTGGCAATGTAGGATAGGTTTCTGAAAAAAAACAGTGGGGTGGTGCGCATTGTAAGGGTTTCTCACAGGCCATTCACTAGTAGGAGTGAGAAAAACATCACGGGGTGGTGTGAATCGGAGGGCCTGAATTAGGATAGGCAGTGAGTGGCAATGTAGGATGGAGAAAAGCACCACGGGGTGGTTATCATGGGGATGTCAGGAAACATGTAGTGGCAATGTAGGATAATTTTCTGAAAAACATCACGGGGTGGTGCGGATTGTAAGGGTTTGTACCTGGCCATTCACTAGTAGGAGTGAGAAAAACATCACGGGTGGTGTGAATCAGATGTTCTAAATTAGGATAGGCAGTGAGTGCAATGTAGGATGGAGAAAAGCACCACGGGGTGGTCAGCATGGGGAGGTCAGGAAACATGCATTGGCAATGTAGGATAGGATTCTGAAAAACATCACCTGGTGTTGCGCATTGTAAGGCTTTCTAACAGGCCATTCACTAGTAGGAGTGAGGAAAACATCACGCGGTGGTGTGAATCGGAGGGCCTGAATTAGGATAGGCACTGAGTGGCAATGGAGAATGGAGAAAAGCACGATGGGTTGGTGAGCCTGGTGAGGTCAGGAAACATGAAATGGCAATGTAGGATAGGTTTCTGAAAAACATCGCAGGGTTGTGTTCATTGTAAGGGTTTGTAGCAGGCCATTCACTAGTAGGAGTGAGAAAATCATCTCGGGGTGGTGTGAATCGGAAGGCCTTAATTAGGATAGGCACTGAGTGGCAATGAAGAATGGAGAAAAGCACCACGGGGTGGTCAACATGGGGAGGTCAGGAAACATGCAATGGCAATATAGGATAGGTTTCTGAAAAACATCGAGGGGTGGTGCGCATTGTAAGGGATGCATACAGGCCTTTCACTGGTAGGAGTGAGAAAAACATCAAGGGGTGGTGTGAATCAGAGTGCCTGAATTAGGATAGGCAGTGAGTGGCAATGTACAATGGAGAAAAGCACCACGGGTTGGTGAGCATGGTGAGGTCAGGAAACATGCGATGGCAATGTAGGATAGGTTTCTGTAAAACATCGCAGGTGTTGAGCATTGTAAGGGTTTCTAACAGGCCATTCACTAGTAGGAGTAAGAAAAACATCACGGGGTCGTGTGAATCAGATGTTCTGAATTAGCATAGGCAATGAGTGGCAATGTAGGATGGAGAGAAACACCACAGGGTGGTCAGCATGAGGAGGTCAGGAAACACGCAGTGGCAATGTAAGATAGGTTTCTGAAAAACAACGTAGGTGGTGCATATTGTAACGGTTTCTAACAGGCCATTCACTAGTAGGAGTGAGAAAAACATCACGGGGTGGTGTGAATCGGCGGGCCTGAATTAGGTTAGAGAAAATCACCACGGTGGGGTCAGCATGGGGATGTCAGGAAACATCCAGTGTCAGTGTAGGATTCGTTTCGGAAAAACATCGCGGTGTGGTGCGCATTGTAAGGGTTTCTAACAGGCCATTTACTAGTAGGAGTGAGAAAAACATCACAGCGAGGTTTGAATCAGAGGGTCTGAATCAGCATAGGCTGTGAGTGGCAATGTAAGATGGAGAAAAGCACCGCGGTGTGGTCAGGATGGGGAGGTCAGGAAACATGCAGTGGCAATTTAGGATAGGATTCCGTAAAACATCGCGGGGTGGTGCTCATTTTAAGGGTTTCTAAAAGTCCTTTCACTAGTAGGAGTGAGAAAAAAATCACAGGGTGGTGTGAATCGGAGGGCCTGAATCAGGATAGGCCGTGACTGGCAATGTAGGATGGAGAAAAGCACCACGGGGTGGTCAGGATGGGGTAGTCAGGAGACATGCAGTGGCAATTTAGGATAGGTTTCTGAAAAACATCGCGGGGTAGTGCGCATTGTAAGGGTTTCTAACAGGCCATTCACTAGTAGGGTTGAGAAAAACATCACAGCGTGGTTTGAATCAGAGGGACTGAATCAGCTTAGGCAGTGAGTGGCAATGTAGGATGGAGAAAAGCACCACGGGCTGGTCAGGATGGAGAGGTCAGGAAACATGCAGTGGCAATGTAGGATAGGTTTCTGAAAAAAATAGTGGGGCAGTGCGCATAGTAAGTGTTTCTAACAGGCCATTCACTAGTAGGAGTGAGAAATACATCATGGTGTGGTGTGAATCAGAGGGCATGAATCAAGATAGATAGTGTGTGGCAATGTAGGATGGATAAAAGCACCATGGGTTGGTGTGCATGGGGAGGTCAGGAAACATGCAAAGGCAATATAGCATAGGTTTCTGAAAAAACATCGCTGGGTGGTGCGCATTGTAAGGGTTATTAGCAGGCCTTTAACTAGCAGGAGTGAGAAAAACATCACGGGGTGGTGTGAATTGGAGGACCTGAATTAGGATAGGCAGTGAGTGGCAATGAATCATGGAGAAAAGCACCACGGGGTTGTCAACATGGGGAGGTCAGGAAACATGCAGTGGCAATGTAGGATAGGTTTCTGAAAAACATCGCGGGGTGGTGTGCATTGTAAGGATTTCAAACAAGCCATTCACAAGTAGGAGTGAAAAAAAAATCACGGGGTGCTGTGAATCGGAGGGACTGAATTAGGATAGTCTGTGAGTGGCAATGTAGGATGGAGAAAACACCACGGGTTTGTCAACATGGGGAGGCAAGGAAACATGCAGTGGCAATGTCGAATAGGTTTCTGATAAACCACGCTGGGTGGTATGCATTGTAAGGGATTCTAACAGGCCATTCACTAGTAGGAGTGAGAACTACATCACGGGGTGGTGTGCATCGGAGGGCCTCAATTAGGATAGGCATTGAGTGGCAATGTAGGATGGAGAAAAGCACTACAGGGTGGTCAGCATGGGGAGGTGAGGAAACATGCAGTGGCAATGTAGGATAGGTGTCTGAAAAAAAGAGCGGAATGGTGCGCATTGTAAGGGTTTCCAACAGGCCATTCATTAGTAGGAGTGAGAAAAACATCATGGGGTGGTTTGAATCGGAGGGCCAGAATTATGATAGGCAGTGAGTGGCAATGTAGGATTGAGAAAAGCACCATGGGATGGTCATCATGGGGAGGTCAGGACACATGCAGTGGCAATGTAGGATAGGTTTCTGAAAAACATCGTGGGTTTTGCGCATTGTAACGCTTTCTAACAGGCCATTCACTAGTAGGAGTGAGAAAAACATCATGGGGTGGTGTGAATCGGAGGGCCTGAATTAGGTTAGAGAAAAGCACCACGGTGTGGTCAGCATGGGGATGTCAGGAAACATCCAGTGTCAGTGTAGGATAGGTTTCTGAAAAACATCGTGGGTGGTGAGAATTGTAAGGTTTTCTAACAGGGCATTCACTGGTAGGAGTTAGAAAAACATCACGGGGTGGTGTGAATCGGACGGCCTGAATTATGATAGGCAGTGAGTGGCAATGTAGGATGGAGAAAAGCACCACAGGGTGGTCAGCATGGGGAGGTCAAGAATCATGCAGTGGCAAAGTAGGATAGGTTTCTGAAAAACATCGCAGGGTGGTGCGCCTTTTAAGGGTTTCTAACAGGTCATTGACCAGTAGAAGTGAGAAAAATATCACCGGGTGGTGTGAATCGGAGGGCCTGAATCAGGATAGGCAGTGAGTGGCAATGTAGGATGGAGAAAAGCACCACGGCGTGGTCAGGATGGGGAGGTCAGGAAACATGCAGTGCAATGTAGGAAAGGTTTCTGTAAAAAAAAACTGGGGTTGTGCGCATTGTAAGGGTTTCTATCAGGCCATTCACTAGTAGGAGTGATAAAAACATCACGGGGTGGTTTGAATCGGAGGGCCTGAATTAGGATATGCAGTGAGTGGCAATGTAGGATAGAGAAAAGCACCACGGGGTGATCATCATGGGGAGTTCAGGAAACATGCCGTGGCAATGTAGGATAGTTTTCTGAAAAACATCACGAGGCGGGGCAGATTGTAAGGGTTTCTAACAGTCCATTCACTAGTAGGAGTGAGAAAAACATCACGGGGTTGTGTCAATCAGATATTCTGAATTAGGATAGGCAGTGAGGGCAATGTAGGATGGAGAAAAGCACCACGGGGAGGTCAGCATGGGGAGGTTAGGAAACATGCATTTTCAATATAGGATAGGTTTCTGAAAAACATCGCCGGGTGTTGTGCATTGTAAGGCTTTCTAACAGGCCATTCACTAGTAGGAGTGAGAAAAACATCACGGGGTGGTGTGAATCGGAGGGCCTGAATGAGGATAGGCAGTGAGTGGCAACGTAAAATGGAGAAAAGCACCTCGGTGTGGTCAGCATGGGGAGGTCAGGAAACATGTAGTGGCAATGTAAGTTAGGTTTCTGAAAAACATCGCGGGTGGGGCGCATTGTAAGGGTTTTCTAAAATGCCTTTCACTAGTAGGAGTGAGAAAAACATCACGGGATGGTGTGAATCTCAGTGCCTGAATCATATAGGCCGTGAGTGGCAATGTAGGATGGAGAAAACACCACGGGCTGGTCAGGATGGGGAGGTCAGTAAACATGCATTGGCATTGTAGGATTGGTTTCTGAAAAACATCACTGGTTGGAGCTCATTGTAAGGGATTCTAACAGGCCATTCACTAGTAGGAGTGAGAAATACATCATGGTGTGGTGTGAATCGGAGGGCCTGAATCAAGTTAGACAGTGAGTGGCAATGTAGTATGGAGAAAAGCACCATGGGGTGGTCAACATGGCGAGGTCAAGAAACATACAGTGGCAATGTAGGATAGCTTTCTGAAAAACATCGCGGGGTGGTGCCCATTGTAAGGATTTCTAACTAGCCATTCACAAGTAGGAGTGAAAAAAACATCACGGGGTGGTGTGAATCGAAGGGCTTGAATTAGGATAGGCACTGAGTGGCAATATATGTTGGAGCAAAGCACCACGGGGTGGTCAGCATGGGGAGGTGTGGAAACATGCAGTGGCAATGTAGGATAGGTTTCTGAAAAAAAAAAAGTGGTGTGGTGCGCATTGTAAGCGTTTCTAAAGGGCCATTCACTATTAGGAGTGAGAAAAACATCACGTTGTGGTGTGAACTGGAGGGGCTGAATTAGGATATGCAGTGAGTGGCAATCAAGAATGGAATAAAGCACCATGGGGTGGTCAACATGGGGAGGTCAGGAAACATGTAATGGCAATGTAGGATAGGTTTCTGAAAAACATCGCGGGGTGGTGCGCATTGTAAGGCTTTCAACAAGCCATTCACAAGTAGGAGTGAAAAAACATCACAGCGTGGTGTGAATTGGAGTGCCTGAATTAGGATAGGCTGTGAGTGGCAATGTAGGATGGAGAAAAGCATCAAAGTTTTGTCAGCATGGGGAGGCAGGGAAACATGCAGTGGCAATGAAGAATAGGTTTCTGATAAAAATCGCTGGGTAGTGCGCATTGTAAGCGATTCTAACAGGCCATTCACTAGTAGGATTGAGAACAACATGACGGGGTGGTGTGAATCGGAGGGCCTGAATTAGGATAGGTATTGAGTGGCAATGTAGGATAGAGAAATGCACCACAGGGTGGTCAGCATGGGGAGATCAGGACACAGGCAGTGGCAATGTAGGATAGGTTTTTGAAAAGCATCGCGGGTGTTGAGAATTGTAAGGGTTTCTAACAGACAATTCACTAGTAGGAGTGAGAAAAACATCATGGGGTGGTGCGAATCGAAGGGCCTGAATTATGATAGGCAGTGAGTGGCAATGTAGGATGGAGAAAACCACCACGGGGTGGTCAGCATGGTGAGCTCAGGAAACATGCAGTGGCAATGTAGGATAGGTTTCTGAAAAAAAAAAAGGGAGTGGTGCGCATTGTAAGGCTTTCTAAAAGTTCATTCACTAGTAGGAGTCAGAAAAACATCACGGGGTGGTGTGAATCGGGGGGCCTGAATTAGGATAGGCAGTGAGTGGCAACGTAAAATCTAGAAACGCACCACGGTGTGGTCAGCATGGGGAGGTCAGGAAACATGCAGTGGCAATGTAGGATAGGTTTCTGAAAAACATCGTGGGGTTTGGCACATTGTAATGGTTTCTAACAGGGCATTCCCTAGTAGGAGTGAGAAAAATATAATGGGCTGGTGTGAAACGGAGGGCCTGAATCAGGATAGGCAGTGATTGGCAATGTAGGATGGAGAAGGGCACCACGGGGTGCTCAGGATGGGGAGGTCAGAAAACATGCAGTGGCAATATAGGATAGGTTTCTGAAAAACATTGCAGGGTGGTGCTCATTGTAAGGGTTTCTAAAAGGCCTTTCACTAGTAGGAGTGAGAAAAACATCGCAGGGTGGTGTCAATCGCAGGGCCTGAATCAGTATAGGCCGTGAGTGGCAATGTAGGATGGAGAAAAGGACCACGGGGTGGTCAGGATGGGGAGGTCAGAAATCATGCAGTGGCAATGTAGGATAGGTTTCTGATAAACATCGCGGGGTGGTGCGCATTTTAAGGGTTTCTAACAGGCCATTCACTAGTAGAAGTGAGAAAAACATCACATGGTGGTGTGAATCGGAGGGCCTGAATCAGGATAGGCAGTGAGTGGCAATGTAGGATGGAGAAAAGGACCAATTGGTGGTCAGATGGGGAGGTCAGAAAACATGCAGTGGCAATGTATGATAGGTTTCGGAAAAACATCAATGTGTGGGGCGCATTGTAAGGGTTTCTAACAGGCCATTCACTAGTAGGAGTGAGAAATACATCATGGTGTGGTGTAAATCGGAGGGTCTGAATCAAGATAGACAGTGAGTGGCAATATCGGAAGGAGAAACGCACCACGGGGTGGTCAGCATGGGGAGGTCAGGAATCATGCAGTGGCAATGTAGGATAGATTTCTGAAAAACATCGTGGGGTGGTGCCCATTGTAAGGGTTTCTAACAGGCCATGAGCTAGTAGGAGTGAGAAAAGCATCACGGGGTGGTGTGAATCGGAGGGCCTGAATCAGGATAGGCATTGAGTGGCAATGTAAAATTGAGAAAAGCACCACGGGGTGGTCAGCATGTGGAGGTCAGGAAACATGCCGTGACAATGTAAGATAGGTTTCTGATAAACATTGCAGGGTGGTGCGCAGTGTAAGGTTTTCTTACAGGCCATGAACTAGTAGGAGAGGGAAAAACATCATGGGGTGGTGTGAATCGGAGGGCCTGAATTATGATAGTCAGTGAGTGGCAATGTAGGTTGGAGAAAAGCACCACGGGGTGATCAGCATGGGGAGGTCTGGAACCATGAAGTGGCAATGTAGCATAGGTTTCTGAAAAACAACACGGGTGGTGCGTATTGTCAGGGTTTCACACATGCCTTTCACAAGAAGAAGTGAGAAATACATCGTGGTGTGGTGTGAATCAGAGGGCCTGAATCAGGATAGACAGTGAGTGGTAATGTAGCATGGAGAAAAGCACCAGAGGTGGTCAGCATGGGGAGGTCAGGAAACATGCAGTGGCAAAGTAGGATAGGTTTATGATAAACATCGCAGGGTGGTGCGCATTGTAAGGTTTATAACAGGAAATTTACTAGTAGGACTGAGAAAAACATCACGGGGTGGTGTGAATCGGAGGGCCTGAATCAGGATAGGCAGTAAGTGGCAATGTAGGTTGGAGAAAAGCACCACGGGGTGGTAAGGATGCAGAGTTCAGGAAACATGCAGTGGCAATGTAGGATAGGTTTCTGAAAAACATCGTGGGGTGGTGCGCATTGTAAGGGTTTCTAATAGGCCATTAGCTAGTAGGAGTGAGAAATACATCATGGTGTGGTGTGAATCAGATTGCCTGAATCAGGATAGGCAGTGAGTGGTAATGTAAAATGGAGAAAGCACCACAGGTTGGTGAGCATGGGGTGGTCATGAAAAATGCATTGTCAATGTAGGATAGGTTTCTGAAAAACATCGCGGGGTGGTGCGAATTGTAAGAGTTTCTAACAGGCCATTGTCTAGTACGAGAGGGAAAAACTTCACGATTTGGTGTGAAACAGAGGGGCTGAATCAGGATAGGCAGTAAGTGGCAATGTAGGATGGAGAAAATCACCAGGTTTGGTAAGCATGGGCAGGGCAGGAAACATGCAGTGGCAATGTAGGATATTTTTCTGAGAAACATCACGGGGTGGTGCGCATTTTAAGCGTTTCTTACAGGCCATTCACAAGGAGGAGTGAGAAATACATCACGGGGTGGTGTGAATCAGATGTTCTGAATTAGGATATGCAGTGATTGGCAATGTAGCATGGAGAAAAGCTCCACAAGTTGGGCAGGATGGGGAGGTCACGATACATGCAGTTGCAATGTAGGATAGGTTTCTGAAAAACATCGCCTGGGTGGTGCGCATTGTAAGTGTTTCTAACAGGCCATTCACTATTAGGAGTCAGAAAAACATCCCGGGCTGGTGTGAATCAGAGGTCCTGCATTAGGATAGGCAGTGAGTGGCAATGTAGGATGAAGAAAAGCACCACGGGGTGTTCAGCATGGGGAGGTCAGGAAACATGCAGTGGCAATGAAGGATACGTTTTGAAAATCATCGCGGGGTGGTGCGCATTGTACGTGTTTCTAACAGGCCATTCAATAGTAGGAGTGAGAAAAACATCACGGGGTGGTTTGAATCGGAGGGCCTGAATGATGATAGGCAGTGTGTGGCAATGTAGGATGGAGAAAAGCACCATGGGGTGGTCAGGATGGGGATGTCAGGAAACATGCAGTGGCTATGTAGGATAGGTATCTGAAAAACTTCGTGGGGTGGTGCGCATTGTAAGGGTTTCTAACAGGCCATTCACTAGTAGGAGTGAGAAAAACATCACGGCGCGGTGTGAATCCGAGGGCCTGAATTAGGATAGGCAGTGAGTGGCAATGAAGGATGGAGTAAAGCACCACGGTTTGGTCATCATGGGGAGGTCAGGAAACATGTATTGGCAATGTAGGACAGGTTTCTGAAAAACGTCGCAGGGTGTTGCGAATTGTAAAGTTTTCTAACAGGCCATTGACTAGTAGGAGCGAGAAAAACATCACGGTGTGGTGTGAATCTGAGGGGCTGAATCAGGATAGGCAGTAAGTGGCAATGTAGGATGGATAAAAGCACCAGGGGTGGTCAGCATGGGGAGGGCAGGAAACATGCAGTGGCAATGTAGGATATTTTTCTGAAAAACATCACGGGGTGGTGAGCATTGTAAGGGTTTCTAAAAGGCCATTCATTGGTAGGAGTAAGAAAAACATCACGGAGTGGTGTGAATCAGAAGTTCTGAATTAGGATAGGCAGTGATTGGCAATGTAGCATGGATAAAAGCACCAGAAGGTGGTCTGGATGAGGAGGTCACGAACATGCAGTGGCACTGTACGATAGGTTTCTGAAAAACATCGCGGGGTGGTGCGCATTGTAAGTGTTTCTAACAGGCCATTCACCAGCAGCAGTGAGAAAAACATCACGGGTTGTTGTGCATCGGAGGTCCTGAATTAGGATATGCAGTGAGTGGATATGTAAAATTTAGAAAAGCACCACGGGGTGATCAGCATGGGGAGGTCAGGAAACATGCAGTGGCAATGTAGGATAGGTTTCTGAAAAACATCGCAGGGTGGTGCGCATTGTAAGGTTTATAACAGGAAATTTACTAGTAGGACTGAGAAAAACATCACGGGGTGGTGTGAATCGGAGGGCCTGAATCAGGATAGGCAGTGAATGGCATTGTAGGATGGAGAAAAGCACCACGGGGTGGTCAGGATGGGGAAGTCAGGAAACATGCAGTGGCAATGTAGGATAGGTTTCTGAAAAACATCGCAGGGTGGTGCGCATTATATGGTTTTCTAACAGGCCATTAGCTAGTAGGAGTGAGAAAAACATCACCGGGTGGTTTGAATCAGAGGGCCTGAATTATGATAGGCAGTGAGGGGCAATTTAGGATGGAGAAATGCACCACGGGGTGGTCAGCATGCGGAGGTCAGGAAACATGCACTGGCTATGTAGGATAGGTTTCTGAAAAACATGGCGGGGTGCTGCCCATTGTAAGGGTTTCTAACAGGCCATTCACTATTAGAAGTGACAACTACATCATGGTGTGGTGTGAATCGGAGGGCCTGAATCAGGATAGGCAGTGAGTGATAATGTAAAATGGAGAAAAGCACCACGTGTAGGTCATCATGGTGAAGTCAGGAAACATGAAGTGACAATGTAGGATAGGTTTCTGAAAATCATCACGGGGTGGTGAGAATTGTAATGGTTTCTAACAGGCCATTCACTAGTAGGAGTGAGAAAAACATCACGGGGCGGTGTGAATCCGAGGGCCTGAATTAGGATAGGCGGTGAGTGGCAATGAAGGATGGAGAAAAGCACCACGGTTTGGTCATCATGGGGAGGTCAGGAAACATGCATAGGCAATGTAGGACAGGTTTCTGAAAAACATCGCCGGGTGTTGCGAATTGTAAGGTTTTCTAACACGCCATTGACTAGTAGGAGCGAGAAAAACATCACGGTGTGGTGTGAATTAGAGGGGCTGAATCAGGATAGGCAGTAAGTGGCAAAGTAGGATGGAGAAAAGCACCAGGGGTGGTCAGCATGGGAGGGCAGGAAACATGCAGTGGCAATGTAGGATATTTTTCTGAAAAACATCACGGAATGGTGCGCATTGTAAGGGTTTCTAACAGGCCATTCATTGGTAGGAGTGAGAAAAACATCACGTGGTGGTGTGAATCAGATGTTCTGAATTAGGATAGGCAGTGATTGGCAATGTAGCATGGAGAATACCACCAGAAGGTGGTCAGGATGGGGAGGTCAGGAAACATGCAGTGGCACTGTAGGATAGGTTTCTGAAAAACATCGCAGGGTGGTGCGCATTGTAAGGTTTCTAACAGGAAATTTACTAGTAGGACTGAGAAAAACATCACGGGGTGGTGTGAATCGGAGGGCCTGAATTAGGATATGCAGGGTGAAGAAAAGCACCATGGGGTGGTCGGCATGGTGAGGTCAGGAAACATGCAGTGGCAATGTAGGATAGGTTTCTGAAACAGAACGTGGGTGGTGGGCATTGTAAGGGTTTCTAACGGGCCATTCACTAGTAGGAGTGAGAAAAACATCATGGGGTGTTGTGAATCAGAGGGCCTGAATCTGTATAGGCAGTGAGTGGCAATGTAGGATGGAGAAAAGCACCACGGGGTGTTCAGCATGGGGAGGTCAGGAAACATGCAGTGGCAATATAGCATAGGTTTTGAATATCATCGCGGGGTGGTGCGCATTGTACGTGTATCTAACAGGCCGTTCGATAGTAGGAGTGAGAAAAACATCACGGGGTGGTTTGAATCGGAGGGACTGAATGATGATAGGCAGTGTGTGGCAATGTAGGATGGAGTAAAGCAACACGGGGTGGTCAGCATGGGGAGGTCAGGAAACATGCAGTGGCAATGTAGGATAGGTTTCTGAAAAACATTGCGGGCTGTTGCCCATTGTAAGGGTTTCTAACAGGCCATTCACTAGTAGGAGTGAGAAATACATCATTGTGTGGTGTGAATCAAAGGGCCTAAATCAGGATAGACAGTGAATGATAATGTAGCATGGAGAAAAGCACCACGGGTGGTCAGCATGGGGAGGGCAGGAAACATGCAGTGGCAATGTAAGATACGTTTCTGAAAAAAATCGTCGGGTGGTGCGCATTGTAAGGGTATCTAACAGGCCATTAGCTAGTAGGAGTGAGAAATACATCATGGTGTGGTGTGAATCAGAGGGCCTGAATCAGGAAAGGCAGTGAGTGGTAATGTAAAATGGAGAAAGCACCACAGGTTGGTCAGCATGGGGTGGTCAGGAAACATGCAGTGGCAATGTAGGATAGGTTTCTGATAAACACCACAGGGTGGTGCGCATTGTTATGTTTATAACAGGAAATTTACTAGTAGGACTGAGAAAAACATCACCGGGTGGTGTGAATCGGAGGGCCTGAATCAGGATAGGCAGTGAGTTGCAATGTAGGATCGAAAAAATCACCACGGGGTGGTCAGGATGGGGAGGTCAGCAAACATGCAGTGGCAATGTAGGATAGGTTTCTGCAAAACATCGTGGGGTGGTGCGCATTGTAAGGGTTTCTACCAGGCCATTAGCCAGTAGGAGTGAGAAATACATCATGGTGTTTTGTGAATCAGAGGGCCTGAATAAGGATAGGCAGTGAGTGGTAATGTAAAATGGAGAAAGCACCACAGGTTGGTCATCATGGGGAGATCATAAAACATGCAGTGGTAATGTAGGATAGGTTTCTGAAAAACATCGCGGGATCGTCAGAATTGTAAAGGTTTCTAACAGGCCATTCACTAGTAGGAATGAGAAAAACATAACGGGGTGGTGTTAATCGGAGGGCCTAAATTAGGAAAGGCAGTGAGTGGCAATGTAAAATGGAGACAATCCCAACGGGGTCGTCAGCATGGGGAGGGCAGGAACATGCAGTGGCAATGTAGGATAGGTTTCTGAAAAAAAAATATGGGGTGGTGCGCATTGTAAGGGTTTCTAACAGGCCATTCACTAGTAGGAATGAGAAAAACATAACGGGGTGGTGTGAATCGGAGGGCCTGAATTAGAATAGGCAGTGAGTTGCAATGTAGGATGGAGAAAGGCACCACGGGTCGGTCATCATGGGGAGGTCAGGAAACATGCATTGTCAATGTAGGATAGATTTCTGAAAAACATCGCGGGGTGGTGCGAATTGTAAGGGTTTCTAACAGACCATTGACTAATAAGAGCGAGAAAAA
This sequence comes from Cavia porcellus, assembly GCF_034190915.1. NCBI lineage: Eukaryota > Metazoa > Chordata > Mammalia > Rodentia > Caviidae > Cavia > Cavia porcellus. The sequence continues at coordinate 3,160,046 of NW_026947534.1, forward strand.
CATCGCGGTGTGGTGTGAATCGAAGGGGCTGAATCAGGATAGACAGCAAGTGGCAATGTAGGATGGAGAAAATCACCAGTGGTGGTCAGCATGGGGAGGGCAGTAAACATGCAGTGGCAATGTAGGATATTTTTCTGAAAAACATTATAGGGTAGTGCGCATTGTAAGGGTTTCTAACAGGCCATTCACTAGTAAGAGTGAGAAAAACTTCACGGGGTGGTGTGAATCAGATGTTCTGAATTAGCATAGGCAGTGATTGGCAATGTAGCATGGAGAAAAGCTTCACAACTTGGTCAGGATGGGGAGGTCAGGAAACATGCAGTGGCAATGTAGGATAGGTTTCTGAAAAACATCGCCTGGGTGGTTCGCAATGTAAGTGTTTCTAACAGGCCATTCAATTGTAGAAGTGAGAACTACATCATGGTGTGGTGTGAATCGGAGTGTCTGAATCAGAATAGGCAGTGAGTTGTAAGGTAAAATGGAGAAAAGCACCACGGGGTGGTCAGGATTGCGAGGTAAGGAAACATGCGGTGGAACTGTAGGATAGGTTTCCGAAAAACATCAGGGGGTTGTGCGCATTGTAAGTGTTTCTAACAGGCCATTCACTAGTAGGAGTGAGAAAAACATCACGGGGTGGTGTGAATCGGAGGTCCTGAATTAGGATATGCAGTGAGTGGCAATGTAGGATGAAGAAAAGAACCACAGGGTGGTCAGTATGGTGAGGTCAGGAAACATGCAGTGGAAAAGTAGGATATGCTTCTGAAAAAGAACTCGGGTTGTGAGCATTGTAAGGGTTTCTAACAGGCCATTCAATTGTAGAAGTGAGAACTACATCATGGTGTGGTGTGAATCGGAGGGTCTGAATCAGGATAGGCAGTGAGTGGCAATGTCAGATGGAGAAAAGCACCACGGTGTGGTCAGCATGGGGAGGTGAGGAAACATGCAGTGGCAATGTAGGATAGGTTTCTGAAAAACATCGCGGGGTGGTGCTCATTGTAAGGGTTTCTAAAAGGCCTTTCACTAGTAGGAGTAAGAAAAATATCATGGGGTGGTGTGAATCGGAGGGCCTGAATCAGGATAGGCCATGAGTGGCAATGTAGGATGGAGAAAAGCACGATGGTTGGTCAGGATGGGGAGGTCAGGAAACATGCAGTGGCAATGTAGGATAGGTTTCTGAAAAACATCGCGGGGTAGTTCGCATTGTAAGGGTTTCTAACAGCCCAATCACTAGTAGGAGTGAGAAAAACATCACAGGGTCGTGTGAATAGGAGGGCCTGAATCAGGATAGGCAGTAAGTGGCAATGTAAGATGTAGAAAGCACCACGGGGTGTTCAGCATGGGGAGGTCAGGAAACATGCAGTGGTAATGTGGGATAGCTTTCTGAAAAACATCGCGGGTTGGTGCGCATTGCAAGGGATTCTAACAAGCCATTCACTAGTAGGAATGAGAAAAACCTCACGTCGTGGTGTGAATCGGAAGGGCTGAATCAGGATAGGCAGTGAGTGGCCATGTAGGATGAAGAAAAGCACCATGGGGTGGTCAGCATGGGGAGGTCAGGACACATGCAGTGGCAATGTAGGATAGGTTTCTGAAAAACATCGCGGGTGGTGAGCATTGTTAGGGTTTCTAACAGACCATTCACTAGTAGGAGTGAGAAAAACATCACGGGGTGGTGTGAATCGGAGGGCCTGAATTATGATAGGCAGTGAGTGGCAATGTAGGATTGAGAAAAGCACCACGGGGTTGTCAGCATGTGGAGTTCTGGAAACATGCAGTGGCAATGTAGGATAGGTTTCTGAAAAACATCACGGGGTGGTGCGCATTGTAAGGGTTTCTAACAGGCCATTCACTAGTAGAAGTGAAAAAAACATCATGGGATGGTGTGAATCGGAGGGCCTGAATCAGGATAGGCAGTGAGTGGCCATGTAGGATGAAGGAAAGCAACACGGGGTGGTGAGCATGGGGAGGTTAGGACACGTGCAATGGCAATGTAGGATAGGTTTCTGAATAACATCGCGAGGTTGTACGCATTGTAAGGCTTTCTAACAAGCCATTCACAAGTAGGAGTGAAAAAAACATTACGTGGTGGTGTGAATCGGAGGGCCTGAATTAGGATAGGCTGTGAGTGGCAATGTATGATGGAGTAAAGCACCACGGGTTTGCCAGCATGGGGAGGCAAGGAAACATGCAGTGGCAATGTAGAATAGGTTTCTAATAAACATCGCTGGGTGGTGCGCATTGTAAGGGTTTCTAACAGGAAATTTACTAGTAGGACTGAGAAATACATCACGGGTTGGTTTGAATCGAAGGGCCTGAATCAGGATAGGCAGTGAGTGGCAATGTAGGATGGAGAAAAGCACCACGGGGTGGTCAGGACGGGGATGTCAGGAAACAGGCAGTGGCAATGTAGGATAGGTTTCTGAAAAACATCGTGGGGTGGTGCGCATTGTAAGGGTTTCTAACAAGCCATTAGCTAGTAGGAGTGAGAAATACATCATGGTGTTTTGTGAATCAGAGGGCCTGAATCAGGATAGGCAGTGAGTGGTAATGTAAAATGGAGAAAGCACCACAGGTTGGTCAGCATGGGGAGATCATGAAACATTCAGTGGCAATGTAGGATATGTATCTGAAAAACATCGTGGGGTGGTGCGCATTGTAAGTGTTTCTAACAGGCCATTCACTAGTAGGAGTGAGAAAAACATCACAGTGTGGTGTGAATCAGAGGGCCTGAATCTGTATAGGCAGTGTGTGGCAATGTAGGATGGAGAAAAGCACCACGCAGTGGTCAGGATGGGGATATCAGGAAACAGGCAGTGGCAATGTAGGATAGGTTTCTGAAAAACATCGCGGGGTGGTGCGCATTGTAAGGGTTTCTAACAGGCCATTAACTAGTAGGAGTGAGAAAAACATCAGGGGGTGGTGTGAATCTGAGGGCCTGAATTAGGAAAGGCATTGAGTGACAATGTAAAATGGAGAAAAGCACCACGGGTTGGTCAGCATGGGGAGGTTCGAAACATGCAGTGGCAATATAGAAGAGGTTTCTGAAAAACATCGCGGGGTGGTGAATATTGTAAGGGTTTCTAACTGGCCATTCACTAGTAGGAGTGAGAAAAACATCACGAGTTGGTGTGAATCGGAGGGCCTGCATTAGGATAGGCAGTGAGTGGCAATGTAGGATGGAGAAAAGCACCACGGGTTTGTCAGCATGGGGAGATAAGGAAACATGCATTGGCAATGTAGGATAGTTTTCTGAAATAATGGCGGGTTGTTGTGCATTGCAAGGTTTTCTAACAGGCCATTCACTAGTAGGAGCGAGTAAAACACCACGGTGTGGTGTCAATCGGAGGGGCTGTATCAGGATAGGTAGTAAGTGACAAGGTAGGTTGGAGAAAAGCACCAGGGGCGGTCAGGATGGGGAGGTCAGGAAACATGCAGTGGCAATGTAGGATAGGTTTCTGAAAAACCTCGCGGGGTGTTGCGCATTGTAAGGGTTTCTAAGAGGCCATTGACCAGTAGGAGTGAAAAAATTATCAGGGGTTGTGTGAATCGGAGGGCCTGAATTAGGATACACAGTGAGTGACAATGTAGGATGGAGAAAAGCACCACAGGTTGGTCATCATGGGGAGGTCAGGAAACATGCAGTAGCAATGTAGGATAGGTTTCTGAAAAACCTCGCGGGGTAGTGCGCATTGTAAGGGTTTCTAACAGTCCATTCACTAGTAGGAGTTTGAAAAACATCACGGGGTGTTGTGAATCGAAGGGCCTGATTTAGGATAGGCAGTGAGTGGCTATGTAGGATGGAGAAAAGCACCAGGGGTGGCCAGCATGGGGACGTCAGGAATCATGCAGTGGCAATGTAGGATAGGATTCTGTAAAACATCGCGTGGTGGTACAAATTGTAAGGGTTTCTAACATGCCATTCACTAGTAGGAGTGAGAAAATCATCAGGGCTGGTTTGAATCCTAGGGCCTGAATGAAGAAAGACAGTGAGTGGCAATGTAGCATGGAGGAAACCACCAGGGGTGGTCAGCATGGGGACGTCAGGAAACATGCAGTGGCAATGAAGGATAGGTTTCTAAAAAACATCGTGGATGGTGAGAATTGTAGGGGTTTCTAACAGGCCATTCACTAGTAGGAATGAGAAATACATTATGGTGTGGTGTGAATCGGATGGCCTGAATCAAGATAGAAAGTGAGTGGCAATGTCAGATGGAGAAAAGCACCACGGTGTGGTCAGCATGGGGAGGTGAGGAAACATGCAGTGGCAATGTAGGATATGTTTCTGAATAACATCGCGGGGTGGTGCTCATTGTAAGGGTTTCTAAAAGGCCTCTCACTAGTAGGAGTAAGAAAAACATCACGGGGTGGTGTGAATCGGAGGGCCTGAATTAGGATAGGCCATGAGTGGCATGTAGGATGGAGAAAAGCACGAAGGTTGGTCAGGATGGGGAGGTCAGGAAACATGCAGTGGCAATGTAGGATAGGTTTCTGAAAAACATCGCGGGGTAGTGCGCATTGTAAGGGTTTCTAACAGCCCAATCACTAGTAGGAGTGAGAAATACATCACGGGATGGTGTGAATAGGAGGGCCTGAGTCAGGATAGGCAGTGAGTGGCAATGTAAGATGTACAAAGCACCACGGGGTGGTCAGCATGGGGAGGTCAGGAAACATGCAGTGGCAATGTGGGATAGCTTTCTGAAAAACATGGCAGGTTGGTGCGCATTGCAAGGGTTTCTAACCAGCCATTCACTAGTAGGAATGAGAAAAACCTCACGTCGTGGTGTGAATCGGAAGCGCTGAATCAGGATACGCAGTGAGTGGCCATGTAGGATGGAGAAAAGCACAACGGGGTGTTCAGCATGGGGAGGTCAGGACATATGCAGGGGCAATGTAGGATAGGTTTCTTAAAAACATCGCGGGTGGGTGTGTATCGGAGGGCCTGAATTATGATAGGCAGTGAGTGGCAATGTACGATTGAGAAAAGCACCACGGGGTTGTCAGCATGTGGAGTTCTCGAAACATGCAGTGGCATTGTAGGATAGGTTTCTGAAAAACATCACCGGGTGGTGCGCATTGTAAGGGTTTCTAACAGGCCATTCACTAGTAGAAGTGAAAAATACATCACGGGATGGTGTGAATCGGAGGGCCTGAATCAGAATAGGCAGTGAGTGGCCATGTAGGATGAAGGAAAGCAACACGGGGTGGTGAGCATGGGGAGGTTAGGACACATGCAATGGCAATGCAGGATAGGTTTCTGAATAACATCGCGTGGTTGTACGCATTGTAAGGCTTTCTAACAAGCCATTCACAAGTAGGAGTGAAAAAAAACATCACGTGTTGGTGTGAATTGGAAGGCCTGAATTAGGATAGGCTGTGAGTGGCAATGTATGATGGATAAAAGCACCACGGGTTTGCCAGCATGGGGCGGCATGAAACATGCAGTGGCAATGTAGAATAGGTTTCTGATAAACATCGCTGGGTGGTGAGCATTGTAAGGGTTTCTACCAGGCCATTCATTGGTAGCAGTGAGAACAAAATCACAGGGTGGTGTTAATTGGAGGGCCTGAATTAGGATAGGCAGTGAGTGGCAATGTAAGATGGAGAAAAGCACCACGGGGTGGTCAGAATTGGGAGGTCAGGAAACATGCAGTGACAATGTAGGATAGTTTTCTGAAAAACATCACAGGGTGGTGAGCATTGTAAGAGTTTCTAAAAGGTCATTCACTAGTAGGAGTGAGAAAAACATCACGGGGTGGTGTGATTCAGATATTCTGAATTAGCACAGGCTGTGAGTGGCAATGTAGGATGCAGAAAAGCACCATGGGGTGGTCAGCATGGGGAGGTCAGGAAACATGCATTGGCAATGTAGGATAGGTTTCTAAAAAACATCGCGGGGTGGTGCGCATTGTAAGGGTTCCTAACAAGCCATTCACTATTAGGAGTGAGAAAAACATCAAGGGTGGTGTGAATCGGAGGGCCTGAATTAGGATAGGCAGTGAGTGGCAATGAATGATGGAGAAAGCACAACCACTTGGTCAACATGTGGACGTCAGGAAACATGCAGTGGCAATGTAGGATAGGTTTCTAAAAATCATCGCGGATGGTGAGAATTGTAAGGGTTTCTAACAGGCCATTCACTAGTAGGAATGAGAAATACATCATGGTGTGGTGTGAATCGGAGGGCCTGAATCAAGATAGAAAGTGAATGGCAATGACAGATGGAGAAAAGCACCACGGTGTGGTCAGTATGGGGAGGTCAGGAAACATGCAGTGGCAATGCAGGATAGGTTTCTGAAAAACATCGCGGTGTGGTGCTCATTGTAAGGGTTTCTAAAAGGCCTTTCACTAGTAGGAGTAAGAAAAACATCACGGGGTGGTGTGAATCGGAGGGCCTGAATCAGGATAGGCCATGAGTGGCAATGTAGGATGGAGAAAAGCACGACGGTTGGTCAGGATGGGGAGGTCAGGAAACATGCAGGGGCAATGTAGGATAGGTTTCTGAAAAACATCGCGGGGTAGTGCGCATTGTAAGGGTTTCTAACAGGCCAATCACTAGTAGGAGTGATAAATACATCACGGGGTGGTGTGACTAGGAGGGCCTGAATTATGATAGGCCGTGAGTGGCAATGTAGGATTGAGAAAAGCACTACGGGGTTGTCAGCATGTGGAGTTCTGGAAACATGCAGTGGCAATGTAGGATAGGTTTCTGAAAAACATCACGGGGTGGTGCACATTGTAAGGGTTTCTAACAGGCCATTCACTTGTAGCAGTGAAAAAACATCATGGGATGGTGTGAATCGGAGGGCCTGAATCAGGATAGGCAGTGAGTGGCCATGTAGGATGAAGGAAAGCAACACGGGGTGGTGAGCATGGGGAGGTTAGGACACATGCAATGGCAATGTAGGATAGGTTTCTGAATAACATCGCGAGGTTGTACGCATTGTAAGGCTTTCTAACAAGCCATTCACAAGTAGGAGTGAAAAAAACATTACGTGGTGGTGTGAATCGGAGGGCCTGAATTAGGATAGGCTGTGAGTGGCAATGTATGATGGAGTAAAGCACCACGGGTTTGCCAGCATGGGGAGGCAAGGAAACATGCAGTGGCAATGTAGAATAGGTTTCTGATAAACATCGCTGGGTGGTGCGCATTGTAAGGGTTTCTAACAGGAAATTTAGTAGTAGGACTGAGAAATACATCACGGGTTGGTTTGAATCGAAGGGCATGAATCAGGATAGGCAGTGAGTGGCAATGTAGGATGGAGAAAAGCACCACGGGGTGGTCAGGACGGGGATGTCAGGAAACAGGCAGTGGCAATGTAGGATAGGATTCTGAAAAACATCGTGGGGTGGTGCGCATTGTAAGGGTTTCTAACAAGCCATTAGCTAGTAGGAGTGAGAAATACATCATGGTGTTTTGTGAATCAGAGGGCCTGAATCAGGATAGGCAGTGTGTGGTAATGTAAAATGGAGAAAGCACCACAGGTTGGTCAGCATGGGGAGATCATGAAACATGCAGTGGCAATGTAGGATAGGTATCTGAAAAACATCGTGGGGTGGTGCGCATTGTAAGTGTTTCTAACAGGCCATTCACTAGTAGGAGTGAGAAAAACATCACGGTGTGGTGTGAATCAGAGGGCCTGAATCTGTATAGGCAGTGTGTGGCAATGTAGGATGGAGAAAAGCACCACACAGTGGTCAGGATGGGGATATCAGGAAACAGGCAGTGGCAATGTAGGATAGGTTTCTGAAAAACATCGCGGGGTGGTGCGCATTGTAAGGGTTTCTAACAGGCCATTAACTAGTAGGAGTGAGAAAAACATCAGGGGGTGGTGTGAATCTGAGGGCCTGAATTAGGAAAGGCATTGAGTGACAATGTAAAATGGAGAAAAGCACCACGGGTTGGTCAGCATGGGGAGGTTCGAAACATGCAGTGGCAATATAGAAGAGGTTTCTGAAAAACATCGCGGGGTGGTGAATATTGTAAGGGTTTCTAACTGGCCATTCACTAGTAGGAGTGAGAAAAACATCACGAGTTGGTGTGAATCGGAGGGCCTGCATTAGGATAGGCAGTGAGTGGCAATGTAGGATGGAGAAAAGCACCACGGGTTTGTCAGCATGGGGAGATAAGGAAACATGCATTGGCAATGTAGGATAGTTTTCTGAAATAATGGCGGGTTGTTGTGCATTGCAAGGGTTTCTAACAGGCCATTCACTAGTAGGAGCGAGTAAAACATCACGGTGTGGTGTCAATCGGAGGGGCTGTATCAGGATAGGTAGTAAGTGACAAGGTAGGTTGGAGAAAAGCACCAGGGGCGGTCAGGATGGGGAGGTCAGGAAACATGCAGTGGCAATGTAGGATAGGTTTCTGAAAAACCTCGCGGGGTGTTGCGCATTGTAAGGGTTTCTAAGAGGCCATTGACCAGTAGGAGTGAAAAAATTATCAGGGGTGGTGTAAATCGGAGGGCCTGAATTAGGATACGCAGTGAGTGACATTGTAGGATGGAGAAAAGCACCACGGGTTGGTCATCATGGGGAGGTCAGGAAACATGCAGTAGCAATGTAGGATAGGTTTCTGAAAAACCTCGCGGGGTAGTGCGCATTGTAAGGGTTTCTAACAGTCCATTCACTAGTAGGAGTTTGAAAAACATCACGGGCTGTTGTGAATCGAAGGGCCTGATTTAGGATAGGCAGTGAGTGGCTATGTAGGATGGACAAAAGCACCAGGGGTGGCCAGCATGGGGACGTCAGGAAACACTCAGTGGCAATGTAGGATAGGATTCTGTAAAACATCGCGTGGTGGTACAAATTGTAAGGGTTTCTAACATGCCATTCACTAGTAGGAGTGAGAAAATCATCAGGGCTGGTGTGAATCCTAGGGCCTGAATGAAGAAAGACAGTGAGTGGCAATGTAGCATGGAGGAAACCACCAGGGGTGGTCAGCATGGGGACGTCAGGAAACATGCAGTGGCAATGAAGGATAGGTTTCTAAAAAACATCGTGGATGGTGAGAATTGTAGGGGTTTCTAACAGGCCATTCACTAGTAGGAATGAGAAATACATCATGGTGTGGTGTGAATCGGATGGCCTGAATCAAGATAGAAAGTGAGTGGCAATGTCAGATGGAGAAAAGCACCACGGTGTGGTCAGCATGGGGAGGTGAGGAAACATGCAGTGGCAATGTAGGATAGGTTTCTGAAAAACATCGCGGGGTGGTGCTCATTGTAAGGGTTTCTAAAAGGCCTCTCACTAGTAGGAGTAAGAAAAACATCACGGGGTGGTGTGAATCGGAGGGCCTGAATCAGGATAGGCCATGAGTGGCATGTAGGATGGAGAAAAGCACGAAGGTTGGTCAGGATGGGGAGGTCAGGAAACATGCAGTGGCAATGTAGGATAGGTTTCTGAAAAACATCGCGGGGTAGTGCGCATTGTAAGGGTTTCTAACAGCCCAATCACTAATAGGAGTGAGAAATACATCACGGGATGGTGTGAATAGGAGGGCCTGAGTCAGGATAGACAGTGAGTGGCAATGTAAGATGTACAAAGCACCACGGGGTGGTCAGCATGGGGAGGTCAGGAAACATGCAGTGGCAATGTGGGATAGCTTTCTGAAAATCATGGCAGGTTGGTGCGCATTGCAAGGGTTTCTAACCAGCCATTCACTAGTAGGAATGAGAAAAACCTCACGTCGTTGTGTGAATCGGAAGCGCTGAATCAGGATACGCAGTGAGTGGCCATGTAGGATGGAGAAAAGCACAACGGGGTGTTCAGCATGGGGAGGTCAGGACATATGCAGGGGCAATGTAGGATAGGTTTCTTAAAAACATCGCGGGTGGTGAGCCTTGTTAGGGTTTCTAACAGACCATTCACTAGTAGGAGTGAGAAAAACATCGCGGGGTGGTGTGTATCGGAGGGCCTGAATTATGATAGGCAGTGAGTGGCAATGTAGGATTGAGAAAAGCACCACGGGGTTGTCAGCATGTGGAGTTCTGGAAACATGCAGTGGCATTGTAGGATAGGTTTCTGAAAAACATCACGGGGTGGTGCGCATTGTAAGGGTTTCTAACAGGCCATTCACTAGTAGAAGTGAAAAATACATCACGGGATGGTGTGAATCGGAAGGCCTGAATCAGAATAGGCAGTGAGTGGCCATGTAGGATGAAGGAAAGCAACACGGGTTGGTGAGCATGGGGAGGTTAGGACACATGCAATGGCAATGCAGGATAGGTTTCTGAATAACATCGCGTGGTTGTACGCATTGTAAGGCTTTCTAACAAGCCATTCACAAGTAGGAGTGAAAAAAAACATCACGTGTTGGTGTGAATCGGAAGGCCTGAATTAGGATAGGCTGTGAGTGGCAATGTATGATGGATAAAAGCACCACGGGTTTGCCAGCATGGGGCGGCATGAAACATGCAGTGGCAATGTAGAATAGGTTTCTGATAAACATCGCTGGGTGGTGAGCATTGTAAGGGTTTCTACCAGGCCATTCATTGGTAGGAGTGAGAACAAAATCACGGGGTGGTGTTAATCGGAGGGCCTGAATTAGGATAGGCAGTGAGTGGCAATGTAAGATGGAGAAAAGCACCACGGGGTGGTCAGAATGGGGAGGTCAGGAAACATGCAGTGGCAATGTAGGATAGTTTTCTGAAAAACATCACAGGGTGGTGAGCATTGTAAGAGTTTCTAAAAGGTCATTCACTAGTAGGAGTGAGAAAAACATCACGGGGTGGTGTGATTCAGATATTCTGAATTAGCACAGGCTGTGAGTGGCAATGTAGGATGCAGAAATGCACCATGGGGTGGTCAGCATGGGGAGGTCAGGAAACATGCATTGGCAATGTAGGATAGGTTTCAAAAAACATCGCGGGGTGGTGCGCATTGTAAGGGTTCCTAACAAGCCATTCACTATTAGGAGTGAGAAAAACATCAAGGGTGGTGTGAATCGGAGGGCCTGAATTAGGATAGGCAGTGAGTAGCAATGAATGATGGAGAAAGCACAACCACTTGGTCAACATGTGGACGTCAGGAAACATGCAGTGGCAATGTAGGATAGGTTTCTAAAAATCATCGCGGATGGTGAGAATTGTAAGGGTTTCTAACAGGCCATTCACTAGTACGAATGAGAAATACATCATGGTGTGGTGTGAATCCTAGGGCCTGAATCAAGATAGAAAGTGAATGGCAATGACAGATGGAGAAAAGCACCACGGTGTGGTCAGTATGGGGAGGTCAGGAAACATGCAGTGGCAATGTAGGATAGGTTTCTGAAAAACATCGCGGTGTGGTGCTCATTGTAAGGGTTTCTAAAAGGCCTTTCACTAGTAGGAGTAAGAAAAACATCACGGGGTGGTGTGAATCGGAGGGCATGAATCAGGATAGGCCATGAGTGGCAATGTAGGATGGAGAAAAGCACGACGGTTGGTCAGGATGGGGAGGTCAGGAAACATGCAGGGGCAATGTAGGATAGGTTTCTGAAAAACATCGTGGGGTAGTGCGCATTGTAAGGGTTTCTAACAGGTCAATCACTAGTAGGAGTGAGAAATACATCACGGGGTGGTGTGACTAGGAGGGCCTGAATTATGATAGGCCGTGAGTGGCAATGTAGGATTGAGAAAAGCACTACGGGGTTGTCAGCATGTGGAGTTCTGGAAACATGCAGTGGCAATGTAGGATAGGTTTCTGAAAAACATCACGGGGTGGTGCACATTGTAAGGGTTTCTAACAGGCCATTCACTTGTAGAAGTGAAAAAAACATCACGTGGTGGTGTGAATCGGAGGGCCTGAATTAGGATAGGCTGTGAGTGGCAATGTATGATGGAGAAAAGCACCACGGTTTTGCCAGCATGGGGAGGCAAGGAAACATGCAGTGGCAATGTAGAATAGGTTTCTGATAAACATCGCTGGGTGGTGTGCATTGTAAGTGTTTCTACCAGGCCATTCATTGGTAGGAGTGAGAACAACATCACGGGGTGGTGTTAATCGGAGTGTCTGAATTAGGATAGCTAGTGAGTGGCAATGTAAGATGGAGAAAAGCACCACAGGGTGGTCAGAATGGGGAGGTCAGGAAACATGCAGTGGCTATGTAGTATAGGTTTCTGAAAAAAAAAAAGCGGGTTGGTGCACATTGTAATGGTTTCTAACAGGCCATTCACTAGTAGGAGTGAGAACAACATCACGTGTTGGTGTGAATCGGAAGGCCTGAATCAGGATAGGCAGTGAGTGGCAATGTAGGATGGAGAAAAACACCACGGCATGGTAAGCATGGGGAGGTCAGGAAACATTCAGTGGAAATGTTGTATAGGTTTCTGAAAAACATCGCGTGTTGGTGCGCATTGTAAGGGCTTCTAACAGGCCTTTCACTAGTAGGAGTGAGAACAACATCACGCTGTGGTGTGAATCGGAGGGCCTGAATTAGGTAGGCATTGAGTGGCAATGTAGGATGGAGAAAAGCACCACAGGGTAGTCATCATGGAGAGGTCAGGAAACATGCAGTGGCAATGTAGTATAGGTTTCTGAAAAAAAAAAAGCGGGGTGGTGCGCATTGTAAGGCTTCTAAGAGGCCATTCACTAGTAGGAGTGAGAAAAACATCACGGGGTGGTGTGAATCGGAGTGCCTGATTAGGATAGGCAGTGAGTGGCAATCTAGGATGGAGAAAAGCACCATGGAGTGGTCAGCATGGCGAGGTCAGGAAACAAGCAGTGGCAATGTAGGATAGTTTTCTGAATAACATCACTGGGTGGTGCACATTGTAAGGGTTTCTAACAGGCCATTGACTAGTAGGAGTGAGAAAAACATCACAGGGTGGTGTGAATCTGAGGGCCTGAATCAGGATAGGCAGCGATTGGCAATGTAGGATGTAGAAAAGCACCACGGGGTTGTCAGCATGGGGAGGTCAGGAAACATGCATTGGCACTGTAGCATAGGTTTCTGAAAAACATCGCCGGGTGGTGCGCATTGTAAGGCTTTCTAACAGTCCATTCACTAGTAGGAGTGAGAAAATCATCATGGGGTGCTGTGAATCGGAGGGCCTGAATTAGGATAGGCAGTGAGTGGCAATACAAATGGAGAAAAGCACCACAGCGTGGTCAGCATGGGGAGGTCAGGAAACAGGCTGTGGCAATGTACAATAGGTTTCTGCAAAACATTGCATGGTGGTGCGCATTGTAAAGGTTTCTAACAGGCCATTCACTAGTAGGAGTGAAAAAAACATCGCAGCGTGGTTTGAATCAGAGGGCCTGAATCAGGATAGGCAGTGAGTTGCAATGTAGGATGGACAAAAGCACCACGGGGTGGTCAGCATGGGGAGGTCAGAAAATATGCAGTGGCAATGCAGAATAGGTTTCTGAAAACATCGCGTGGTGGTGCTCATTGTAAGGGTTTCTAAAAGGCCTTTCACTAGTTGGAGTAAGAAAAACATCACGGAGTGGTGTGAATCGGAGGGCCTGAATCAGGATAGGCCATGAGTGGCAATGTAGGATGGATAAAAGCACCACGGGGTGGTCAGGATGGGGAGGTTATGAAACATGCAGTGGCAATGGTGGATAGGTTTCTGAAAAACATCGCGGGGTAGTGCGCATTGTAAGGGTTTCTAACAGGTCATTCACTAGTAGGAGTGCGAAATGCATCATGGTATGGTTTGAAACGGAGGGCCTGAATCAAGATAGACAGTTAGTGGCAATGTAGGATGGAGAAAAGCACCATGGGATGCTCAGCATGAGGAGGCCAGGAAACATGCAGTGGAAATGTGGGGTAGGTTTCTGAAAATCTTCGTGTGGTGGTGCGCATTGTAAGGGTTTATAACAGGCCATTCACTAGTAAGAGTGAGAACAACATCACGGGGTGATGTGAATCAGAGGGCCTGAATTAGGATAGGCATTGTGTGGCAACGTGGGATGGAGAAAAGCACCAAAGGGTGGTCAGCATGGGGAGGTCAGGAATATGCAGTGGCCATGTACCATAGGTTTCTGAAAAAAAAAAGCGGGGTGGTGCGCATTTTAAGGGTTTCGCACAGGTCATTCACTAGTAGGAGTGAGAAAAACATCACTGTGTGGTTTGAATCAGACGGCGTGAATCAGGATAGGCAGTGAGTGCCAATGTAGGATGGAGAAAAGCGCCACAGTGTGGTCAGCATGGGGAGGTCAGGACACATGCAGTGGCAATGTAGGGTACGTTTGTGAAAAACATCGCTAGTGGTGAAAATTGTTAGGGTTTCTAAAAGGCCATTGTCTAGTAGGAGTGAGAAAAACAACACAGGGTGGTGTGAATCAGAGGGCCTGAATTATGATAGGAAGTGAGTGGAAATCTAGGATTGAGAAAAGCAGCACGGAGTTGTCAGCATGTGGAGGTCACGAAACACGCAGTGGCAATGTAGGATAGGTTTCTGAAAAACATTGCGGGTTGGTGCGCATTGTAAGGGTTTCTAACAGGCCATTTACTAGTAGAAGTGAGAAAAACATCACGGGGTGGTGTGAATCGGAGGGCCTGAATCAGGATAGGTAGTGAGTGGCAATGTAGGATGGAGAAAAGCACCACAGGGTTCTCAGAATGGGGAGGTCAGAAAGATGCAGTGGCAATGTGGGAAAAATTTCTGAAAAACTTCGCGGGGTGGGGCGCATTGTAATGGTTTCTAAAGGGCCATTCACTAGTAGGAGTGAGAAATACATCATGGTGTGGTGTGAATAGGAGGGCCTGAATAAAGATAGACAGTTATTTGCAATGTCGGATGGAGAAAAGCACCACGGGGTGGACAGCATGGGGAGGTCAGGAAACATGCAGTGGCAATGTTGGATAGCTTTCTGAAAAACATCGAGGGTTGGTTCGCATTGTAACTGTTTCTAACAGGCCATTCACTAGTAGGAATCAGAAAAACCTCACGGCGTGGTGTGAATCGGAGGGCCTGAATTAGGATAGGCAGTGAGTGGCAATGTAGGAAGGAGAAAAGCAACACGAAGTGGTCAGCATGGGGAGTTCAGGACACATGCAGTGGCAATGTAGGAAAAGTTTCTGAAAAACATCGCTGGGTAGGGCGCATTGTAAGGGTTTGTAACAGGCCATTCACTAGTAGGATTGAGAAATACATCACGGTGTGGTGTGAATCGGAGAGCTTGAGTCAAGTTAGGCAGTGAGTGGCAATGTAGGATGGAGAAAACCACCACAGGTTGGTGAGCATGGGGAGGTCAGGAAACATGCAATGGCAATGTAAGATAAGTTTCTGAACAACATCGCGGGGTTGTGCGCATTGTAAGACTTTCTAACAAGCTATTCACAAGTAGGAGTGAAAAAAACATCACGGGGTGGTGTGAATTGGAGGGCCTGAATTAGAATAGACTGTGAGTGGCAATGTAGGATGGACAAAAGCACCACGGGTTTGTCAGCTTGGGGAGGCAAGGAACAAGCAGTGGAAATGTAGAATAGGTTTCTAATAAACATCGCTGGGTGTTGCGCATTGTAAGGGTTTCTAACAGGGCATTCACTGAAAGGAGCGAGAAAAACATCATGGGGTGGTGTGAATCGAAGGGCCTGAATCAGGATAGGCAGTGAGTGACAATGTAGGATGGAGAAAAGCACCACGGGGTGGTCAGCATGGGGACGTCAGGAAACATGCATTGGCTATGTAGGATAGGTTTCTGAAAATCATCGCCGGGTGTTGCGCATTGTAAGGCTTTCTAACAGGCCATTGAATAGTAGGAGTGAGAAAAACATCACGGGGTGGTGTGATTCGGAGGGCCTGAATAGAATAGTCAGTGAGTGACAACGTAAAATGGAGAAAAGCACCACGGTGTGGTCAGCATGGGGAGGTCAGGAAACATGCAGTGGCAATGTAGGATAGGTTTCTGAAAAACATCACGGTGTGCTGCGCATTTTAAGGGTTTCTAACAGGGCATTCCCTAGTAGGATTGAGAAAAATATAATGTGCTGGTGTGAATTGCAGGGCCTGAATCAGGATAGGCAGTGAGTGGCAATGTAGAATGGAGAAAAGCACCACGGGGTGGTCAGGATGGGGAGGTCAGGAAACATGCAGTGGCAATGTAGGATAGGTTTCTGAAAAACATCGCAGCGTAGTGCACATTTTAAGGGTTTATAACAGGCCATTCACTAGTAGGAGTGAGAAATACAACATGGTGTGGTGTGAATCAGAGGGCCTGAATCAAGTCAGACAGTGAGTGGCCATGTAGGATGGAGAAAAGCACCATGGGTTGGTGAGCATGGGGCGGTCAGGAAACATGCATTTGCAATGTAGGATAGGTTTCTGAAAAACGTCGCGGGGTTCTGTGCATTGTAAGGGTTTGTAGCAGGCCATTCACTAGTAGGATTGAGAAAAACATCACGGGGTGGTGTAAATCGGAGGGCCTGAATTAGTATAGGCAGTGAGTGGCAATGAAGAATGGAGAAAAGCACCATGGGATGGTCAACATGGGGAGGTCAGGAAACATGCAATGGCAATGTAGGATACGTTAATGGAAAACATCTCGGGGTGGTGTGCATTTTAAGGCTTTCTAACAAGCCATTCACAAGTAGGAGTGAAAAAAACATCATGGAGTGGTGTGAATCGGAGGGCCTGAATCAGGATAGGCTGTGAGTGGCAATGTAGGATGGACAAAAGCACCACGGGGTGGTCAGGTTAGGGAGGTTATGAAACATGCAGTGGCAATGGTGGATAAGTTTGTGAAAAACATCGCGGGGTAGTGCGCATTGTAAGGGTTTCTAACAGGTCATTCACTAGTAGGAGTGCGAAATACATCATGGTATGGTTTGAAACGGAGGGCCTAAATCAAGATAGACAGTTAGTGGCAATGTAGGATGGAGAAAAGCACCATGGGGTTCTCAGCATGAGGAGGCCAGGAAACATGCAGTGGAAATGTGGGGTAGGTTTCTGAAAATCTTCGTGTGGTGGTGCGCATTGTAAGGGTTTATAACAGGCCATTCACTAGTAAGAGTGAGAACAACATCACGGGGTGATGTGAATCAGAGGGCCTGAATTAGGATAGGCATTGTGTGGCAACGTGGGATGGAGAAAAGCACCAAAGGGTGGTCAGCATGGGGAGGTCAGGAATATGCAGTGGCAATGTACCATAGGTTTCTGAAAAAAAAAGCGGGGTGGTGCGCATTTTAAGGGTTTCGCACAGGCCATTCACTAGTAGGAGTGAGAAAAACATCACTTCATGGTTTGAATCAGAGGGCGTGAATCAGGATAGGCAGTGAGTGCCAATGTAGGATGGAGAAAAGCGCCACAGTGTGGTCAGCATGGGGAGGTCAGGACACATGCAGTGGCAATGTAGGGTACGTTTCTGAAAAACATCACTAGTGGTGAGAATTGTAAGGGTTTCTAAAAGGCCATTGACTAGTAGGAGTGAGAAAAACATCACAGGGTGGTGTGAATCAGAGCGCCTGAATAATGATAGGAAGTGAGTGGAAATCTAGGATTGAGAAAAGCAGCACTGAGTTGTCAGCATGTGGAGGTCACGAAACACGCAGTGGCAATGTAGGATAGGTTTCTGAAAAACATCGCGGGTTGGTGCGCATTGTAAGGGTTTCTAACAGGGCATTTACTAGTAGAAGTGAGAAAAACATCACGGGGTGGTGTGAATCGGAGGGCCTGAATCAGGATAGGCAGTGAGTGGCAATGTAGGATGGAGAAAAGCACCACAGGGTTCTCAGGATGGGGAGGTCAGAAAGATTCAGTGGCAATATAGGAAAACTTGCTGAAAAACTTCACGGGGTGGGGCGCATTGTAAGGGTTTCTAAAGGGCCATTCATTAGTAGGAGTGAGAAATACATCATGGTGTGGTGTGAATCGGAGGGCCTGAATAAAGATAGACAGTTATTTGCAATGTCAGATGGAGAAAAGCACCACGGGGTGGACAGCATGGGGAGGTCAGGAAACATGCAGTGGCAATGTTGGATAGCTTTCTGAAAAACATCGAGGGTTGGTTCGCATTGTAACTGTTTCTAACAGGCCATTCACTAGTAGGAATGAGAAAAACCTCACGGCGTGGTGTGAATCGGAGGGCCTGAATTAGGATAGGCAGTGAGTGGCAATGTAGGAAGGAGAAAAGCAACACGAAGTGGTCAGCATGGGGAGTTCAGGACACATGCAGTGGCAATGTAGGATAAGTTTCTGAAAAACATCGCTGGGTGGGGCGCATTGTAAGGGTTTGTAACAGGCCATTCACTAGTAGGATTGAGAAATACATCACGGTGTGGTGTGAATCGGAGAGCTTGAGTCAAGTTAGACAGTGAGTGGCAATGTAGGATGGAGAAAACCACCACAGGTTGTTGAGCATGGGGAGGTCAGGAAACATGCAATGGCAATGTAAGATAGGTTTCTGAACAACATCGCGGGGTTGTGCGCATTGCAAGGCTTTCTAACAAGCTATTCACAAGTAGGAGTGAAAAAAACATCACGGGGTGGTGTGAATTGGAGGGCCTGAATTAGAATAGACTGTGAGTGGCAATGTAGGATGGACAAAAGCACCACGGGTTTGTCAGCATGGTGAGGCAAGGAACAAGCAGTGGAAATGTAGAATAGGTTTCTAATAAACATCGCTGGGTGTTGCGCATTGTAAGGGTTTCTAACAAGCCATTCACAAGTAGGAGTGAAAAAAACATCATGGGGTGGTCTGAATCGGAGGATCTGAATCAAGATAGACTGTGAGTGGCAATGTAGGATGGAGAAAAGCACCACGGGTTTGTGAGCAAGGGGAGTTCAGGAAACATGCAATGGCAATGTAGGACAGGTTTCTGAAAAACATCGTGGGGTGATGCGCATTCTAAGGGTCTGTTGCAGGCCATTCACTAGTAGGAGTGATAAAAACATCACGGGGTGGTGTGAATCGGAGGGCCTGAATTAGGATAGGCAGTGAGTGGCAATGAAGAATGGAGAAAAGCACCACAGGGCGGTCAGCATGGGGAGGTCAGGAAACATGCAGTGGCAATGTAGTATAGGTTTCTGAGAAAAAAAGCGGGGTGGTTCGCATTGTAAGGCTTTCTAACAGGCCATTCTCTAGTAGGAGTGAAAAAAACATCACGGGGTGGTGTTAATCGAAGGGCCTGATTTAGGATAGGAAGTGAGTGGCAATGTAGGATGGAGGAAAACACCACGGGGTGGTCAGGATGGGGAGGTCAGGACACATGCAGTGGCTATGTAGGATAGTTTTCTGAAAAACATCACGGGTTGGTGCGCATTTTAAAGGTTTCTAACAAGCCATTCACTAGTAGGAGTGAGAAAAACATCACGGCGTGATTTGAATAAGAGGAACTGAATCAGGATAGGCAGTGAGTGGCAATGTAGGATGGAGAAAAGCACCACGGGGTGGTCAGGATGGGGAGGTTAGGAAACATGCAGTGGCAATGTTGGATTGTTTTCTAAAAAACATTGCGGGTTGGTGCGCATTGTAAGGTTTCCTAACAGGCCATTCACTAATAGGAGTGAGAAATACATCATGGTGTGGTGTGAATCGGAGGGCCTGAATAAAGATAGACAGTGAGTGGCAACGTCGGATGGAGAAAAGCACCACGGGGTGGTCAGCATGGGGAGGTCAGGAAACATGCAGTGGCAATGAAGGATAGGTTTCTGAAAAACATGACGGGGTAGTGCGCATTGTAAGGTTTTCTAACAGGCGATTCACTAGTAGGATTGAGAAAAATATAATGTGCTGGTATGAATTGGAGGGCCTGAATCAGGATAGGCAGTGAGTGGCAATGAAGAACGGAGAAAAGCACCACGGGGTATCCAACATGGGGAGGTCAGGAAACATGCAGTGGCAATGTAGGATAGGTTTCTGAAAAACATTGCGGGGTTGTTCGCATTGTAAGGGTTTCTAAAAGGCCTTTCACTAGTAGGAGTCAGAAAAACATCACGGGGTGGTGTGAATCGAAGAACTTGAATTAGGATAGAAAGTGAGTGGCAATGTAGGATGGAGAAATGCACCACGGGTTTGTCATCATGGGGAGGCTAGGAAACATGCAGTGGCAAATTAGAATAGGTTTCAGATAAACATCTCTGGGTGGTGAGCATTGTAAGGCTTTCTAACAGGCCATTCAATAGTACAGTGATAACAACATCACGGGGTGGTGTGAATCGAAGGGCCTGATTTAGGATAGGCAGTGAGTGGCAAAGTTGAATGGAGAAAAGCACCACGGGCTGGTCAGCATGGGGAGGTCAGGAAACATGCAGTGGCAATGTAGTATAGGTTTCTGAAAAAAAAAAGTGGGGTGGTTCGCATTGTAAGGCTTTCTAACAGGCCATTCTCTAGTAGGAGTGAAAAAAACATCACGGGGTGGTGTTAATCGAAGGGCCTGATTTAGGATAGGAAGTGAGTGGCAATGTAGGATGGAGGAAAACATCACAGGGTGGTCAGCATGGGGAGGTCAGGAAACATGCAGTGGCAATGTAGTATAGGTTTCTGAAAAAAAATTGGGGTGGTTCGCATTGTAAGGATTTCTAACAGGCCATTCACTAGTAGGAGTGAAAAAACATCACAGGGTTTTGTTAATCGAAGGGCCTGATTTAGGATAGGAAGTGAGTGGCAATGTAGGATAGAGGAAAACACCACAGGGTGGTCAGGATGGGGAGGTCAGGACACATGCAGTGGCTATGTAGGATAGTTTTCTGAAAAACATCACGGGTTGGTGCGCATTTTAAAGGTTTCTAACAGGCCATTCACTAGTAGGAGTGAGAAAAACATCACAGCGTGATTTGAATAAGAGGGACTGAATCAGGATAGGCAGTGAGTGGCAATGTAGGATGGAGAAAAGCACCACGGGGTGGTCAGGATGGGGAGGTCAGGAAACATGCAGTGGCAATGTTGGATTGGTTTCTAAAAAACTTTGTGGGGTGGTGCGCATTGTAAGGTTTCCTAACAGGCCATTCACTAATAGGAGTGAGAAATACATCATGGTGTGGTGTGAATCGGAGGGCCTGAATAAAGATAGACAGTGAGTGGCAACATCGGATGGAGAAAAGCACCACGGGGTGGTCAGCATGGGGAGGTCAGGAAACATGCAGTGGCAATGAAGGATAGGTTTCTAAAAAACATGGCGGGGTAGTGCGCATTGTAAGGGTTTCTAACAGGCCATTCACTAGTAGGAGTGAGAAAAACATCACGGGGTGGTGTGAATCGGAGGGCCTGAATCAGGATAGGCCGTGAGAGGCAATGTTAGATGGAGAAAAGCTCCACGGGGTGGTCAGGATGGAGAGGTCAGGAAACATGCAGTGGCAATGTAGGATAGGTTTCTGAAAAAAATAGTGGGGTAGTGCGCATTGTAAGGGTTTCTAACAGGCCATTGACTAGTAGGAGTGAGAAAAACATCATGGGGTGGTGTGAATCGGAGGGCCAGAATTATGATAGGCAGTGAGTGGCAATGTAGGATGGAGAAAAGCACCATGGGATGGACATCATGGGGAGGTCAGGACACATGCAATGGTAATGTAGTATAGGTTTCTGAAAAACATCGCGGGTGGTGCACATTGTAACCCTTTCTAACAGGCCATTCACTAGTAGGAGTGAGAAAAACATCACGGGGTGGTGTGAATCGGAGGGCCTGAATCAGGATAGGCCGTGAGTGGCAATGTAGGATGGAGAAAAGCTCCACGGGGTGGTCAGTATGGAGAGGTCAGGAAACATGCAGTGGCAATGTACGATAGGTTTCTGAAAAAAATAGTGGGGTAGTGCGCATTGCAATCGTTTCTAACAGGCCATTCACTAGCAGGAGTGAGAAAAACATTACGGGTGGTGTTAATCGGAGGGCATTAATTAGGATAGGCACTGAGTGGCAATGTAGGATGGAGAAAAGCACCACGGTGTTGTCAGCATGCGGAGGTCAGGAAACATGCAGTGGCAAGGTAGGATAGGTTTCTGAAAAACATCGCGGAGTTGTGCGCATTGTAAGGATTTCTAACAAGCCATTCACAAGTAGGAGTGAGAAAAACAACACGGGGTGGTGTGAATCGGATGGACTGAATTAGGATAGTCTGTGAGTGGCAATGTAGGATGGAGAAAACACCACGGGTTTGTCAGAATGGGGAGGCGAGGCAAGGAAACATGCAGTGGCAATGTCAAATAGGTTTCTGATAAACATCGCTGGGTGGTACACATTGTAAGGATTTCTAACAGGCCATTCACTAGTAGGAGTGAGAACAACATCACGGGGTGTTGTGAATCGGATTGCCTCAATTAGGATAGGCATTGAGTTGCAAGGTAGGATGGAGAAAAGCACCACAGGGTGGTCACCATGGGGAGATGAGGAAACATGAGGTGGCAATGTAGGATAGGTTTCTGAAAAAAAAAAGCGGAATGGTGCGCAATGTAAGGTTTTCAAACTGGCCATTCACTAGTAGGAGTGAGAAAAACATCATGGGTTGGTGTGAATCAGAGGGCCAGAATTATGATAGGCAGTGAGTGGCAATGTAGAATGGAGAAAAGCACCATGGGATGGTCATCATGGGGAGGTCAGGCCACATGCAGTGGCAATGTAGGATAGGTTTCTGAAAAAGATCGCGGGTGGTGCGCATTGTAACCTTTTATAACAGGCCATTCACTAGTAGGAGTGAGAAAAACATCACGGGGTGGTGTGAATCGGAGGGCCTGAATTAGGTTAGAGAAAAGCACCATGGTGTGGTCAGCATGGGGATATCAGGAAACATGCAGTGTCAATGTAGGATAGGTTTCTGAAAAACTTCGCGGGTTGGTGCGCATTGTAAGTGTTTCTAACTGGCCATTCACTAGTAGGAGTGAGAAAAACATCACAGCGTGGTTTGAATCAGAGGGCCTGAATCACTATAGGCAGTGAGTGGCAATGTAGGATGGAAAAAAGCACCACGGTGTGGTCAGCATGGGGAGGTCAGGACACATACAGTGGCAATGTAGGATAGTTTTCTGAAAAACATCGCAAGTGGTGAGAATTGTAAGGCTTTCTAACAGGCCATTCACTGGTAGGAGTGAGAAAAACATCATGGGTTGGTGTGAATCGGACGGCCTGAATTATGATAGGCAGTGAGTGGCAATGTACGATGGAGAAAAGCACCACAGGGTGGTCAGCATGGGGAGGGCTGGAAACATGCAGTGGCAATGTAGGATAGTTTTCTGAAAAACATCGCGGGGTGGTGTGCATTGTAAGTGTTTCTAACAGGCCATTCACTAGTAGAAGTGAGAAAAACATCACAGGGTGGTGTGAATCGGAGGGCCTGAATCAGTATAGGCAGTGAGTGGCAATGTAGGATGGAGAAGAGCACCACGGCGTGGTCAGGATGGGGAGGTCAGGAAACATGCAGTGGCAATGTAGGATAGGTTTCTGAGAAACATCGTGGGGTAGTGCGCATTGTAAGGGTTTCTAACGGGCCATTCACTAGTAGGAGTGAGAAATACATCATTCTGTGGTGTGAATCGGAGAGCCTGAATGAAGATAGATAGTGAGTGGCAATGTAGGATGGAGAAAAGCACCATGGATTGGTGTGCATAGGGAGGTCAGGAAATATGCAATGGCATTGTAGGATAGGTTTCTGAAAATCATCGCCGGGTGGTGGGCATTGTAATGGTTTGTAGCAGGCCATTCACTAGTAGGAGTGAGAAAAACATCAAGCGGTGGTGTGAATCGTAGGGCCTGAATTAGGTTAGGCAGTGAGTGGCAATGAAGAATGGAGAAAAGCAAAAAGGGGTGGTCAACATGGGGAGGTCAGGTAACATGCAATGGCAATGTAGGATAGGTTTCTGTAAAACATCACGGGGTGGTGAGAATTGTAAGGCTTTCTAACAAGCCATTCACAAGTAGGAGTGAAAAAAACATCACAGGGTGGTGTGAATCAGAGGGCTTCAATTAGGATAGGCTGTGAATGCAATGTAGGATGGAGAAAAGCACCACGGGTTTGTCAGCATGGGGAGGCAAGGAAACATGCAGTTGCAATATACAATAGGTTTCTAATAAACATCGCTGGGTGCTGCGCGTTGTATGTGTTTCTAACAGGCCATTCACTAGTAGGAGTGAGAACAACAACATGGGGTGGTGTGAATCGGAGGGCCTGAATTAGGATCGGCATTGAGTGGCAATGTAGGATGGATAAAAGCCCCACAGGGTGGTAAGCATGGGGATGTCAGAAAACATGCAGTGGCAATGTAGGATAGGTTTATGAAAAAAAAAAAGCAGGGTCGTGCGCATTGTAAGGGTTTCTAACAGGCCATTCACTAGTAGGAGTGAGAAAAACATCATGGGGTGGTGTGAATCGGAGGGCCTGAATTATGATACGCAGTGAGTGGCAATGAAGAATGGAGAAAAGCACCACAGGGTGGTCAGCATGGGGAGGTCAGGAAACATGCAGTGGTAATGTAGGATAGTTTTCTGAAAAACATCACGATGTGGTGCGCATTGTACCGGTTTTTAACAGGCCATTCACTAGTAGGAGTGAGAAAAACATCACGGGGTGGTGTGAATCAGATGTTCTGAATTAGGATAGGCAGTGAGTGGCAATGTAGGATGGAGAAAAGCACCACAGGGTGGTCAGCATGGGGAGGTCAGGAAACATGCATTGGCAATGTAGGATAGGTTTCTGAAAAACATCACAGGGTCGTGCGCATTGTAAGGCTTTATAACAGGCCATTCAGTAGTAGCAGTGAGAAAAACATCACCGGGTGGTGTGAATCGGAGGGCCTGATTTAGGATAGGCAGTGAGTGGCAATGTAGCACAGAGAAAAGCACCACAGGTTTGTCAGCATGGGGAGACAAGGAAACATGCAGTGGCAAGGTAGAATAGTTTTCTGATAAACATCGCTGGGTCGTGCGCATTGTAACGGTTTCTAACAGGCCATTCACTACTAGGGGTGAGAACAACATCACAGGGTGGTGTGAATCGGAGGGCCTGAATTAGGATAGGCATTGAGTGGCAAAGTAGGATGGAGAAAAGCACCACAGGGTGGTCAGCATGGGGAGGTGAGGAAACATGCAGTGGCAATGTAGGATTGGTTTCGGGAAAAAAAGTGGGGTAGTGCGCATTGTAAGGCTTTCTAACAGTCAATTCACTAGAAGAAGTGAGAAAAACATCACGGGTGGTGTGAATCGGAGGGCCTGAATTAGGATAGGCAGTGTGTGGCAATGTAGGATAGAGAAAAGCACCATGGGGTGGTCATCAAGAAGAGGTCAGGAAACATGCAGTGGCAATATGGGATAGTTTTTTGAAAAACATCATGGAGCGGTGCGCATTGTAAGGGTTTCTAACAGGAAATTCACTAATATGAGGGAGAAAAACATCACGGGTGGTGTGAATCAGTTGTTCTGAATTAGGATTAGGCAGTGAGTGGCAATGTAGGATGGAGAAAAGCACCACGGGGTGGTCAGCATGGGGAGGTCTGGAAACATGCATTGGCAATGTAGGATAGGTTTCTGAAAAACATCGCCGGGTGATGCGCATTGTAAAGCTATCTAAAAGGCCATTCACTAGCAGGATAGAGAAAAATATCACGGGGTGGTGTGAATGGTGGGCCTGAATAAGGATAGGCAGTGAGGGGCAATGAAAAATGGAGAAAAGCACCATGGGGTGGTCAGCATGGGGAGGTCAGGAAACATGCAGTTGCAATGTAGGATAGGTTTCTGAAAAACATCACGGGGTGGTTCGCATTATAAGGGTTTCTAAAAGGCTTTAACTAGTAGGAGTGAGAAAAGCATCACGGGCTGGTGTGAATCACAGGGCCTGAATCAGGATAGGCAGTGAGTGTCAATGTAGGATGGTCAAAAGCACCACGGGGTGGTCAGGATGGGGAGATCAGGAAACATGCACTGGCAATGTAGGATAGGTTTCTGAAAAACATCGCCGGGTGGTGCGCATTGTAAGGGTTTGTAGTAGGCCATTCACTAGTAGGAGTGAGAAAAACATCAAGGGGTGGTGTGAATCGGAGGGCTTGAATTATGATAGCCAGTGAGTGGCAATGAAGAACGGAGAAAAGCACCACGGGGTGGTCAACATGGGGAGGTCAGGAAACATGCAGTGGCAATGTAGGATAGGTTTCTGAAAAACATCGCAGGGTGGTGCACATTGTAAGGATTTCTAACAGGCCATTATCTAGTACGAGTGAGAACAACATCAGGAGGTGGTGTGAATCCAAGGGCCTGAATTAGGATAGGCATTGAGTGGCAAGTTAGGATGGACCAAAGCACCATAGGGTGGTGATCATGGGGATGTCAGGAAACACGGAGTGGCAATATAGGATAGTTTTCTGAAAAACATCATGCGGTGGTGCGCTTTGTAAGTGTTTCTAACAAGCCATTCACTAGTAGGAGTGAGAAAAACATCACGGGGTGGTGTGAATCAGATGTTCTGAATTAGGATAGGCAGTGAGTTCAATGTAGGATGGAGAAAAGCACCACGGGATGGTCAGCACGGGGAGGTCAGGAAACATGCATTGGCAATGTAGGATAGGTTTCTGAAAAACATCGCAGGGTGGTGCGCATTGTAAGTCTTTCTAACAGGGCATTCACTAGTAGGAGTGAGAAAAACATAAGGGGTGGTGTGAATCGGAGGGCCTGATTCAGGATAGGCAGTGAGTGGCAATGTAAGATGGAGAAAAGCACCACGGGGTGGTCAGGATGGGGAGGTCAGGAAACTTGCAGTGGCAATGTTGGATAGGTTTCTGAAAAACATTGTAGGGTGGTGCTCATTGTAAGAGTTTCTAAAAGGCCATTCACTAGTAGGAGTGAAAAATACATCACGGGGTGGTGTGAATCGGAGGGCCGGAATCAAGTTAGACAGTGATTGGCAATGTAGGATGGAGAAAAGCACCACGGCTTGGTGAGCATGGGGAGGTCAGGAAACATGCAGTGGCAATGTAGGATAGTTTTCTGAAAAACATCACAGGGTGGTGCGCATTGTAAGGGTTTCTAACAGGCCATTCACTAGTAGGAGTGTGAAATACATCACGGGGTGGTGTGATTCGGAAGGCTTGAATCAGGATAGGCAGTGAGTGGCAATGTAGGATAGAGAAAAGCACCACGGTGTGGTCAGCATGGGGAGGTCAGGAAACATGCAGTGTCAATGTAGGATAGGTTTCTGAAAAACATCGCGGGTGGTGAGAAATGTTAGGGTTTCTAACAGCGCATTCACTGGAATGAGTGAGAAAAAGATCACGGGGTGGTGTGAATCGAAGGGCCTGAATTATGATAGGCATTGAGTGGCAATGCAGGATGGAGAAAAGCACCATGGGGTGGTCAGCATGGGGAGGTCAGGAAACATGCAGTGGCAATGTAGGACAGGGTTCTGAAAAACATCGCGTGGTGTTGTGCATTGTTAGTGTTTCTAACAGGCCATTCCCTAGGAGAAGTGAGAAAAAACATCACAGGGTGGTGTGAATTGGAGGGCCTGAATCAGGATAGGCAGTGAGTGGCAATGTCGAATGGATAAAAGCACCACGGGGTGGTCAGCATGGGGGGGTCAGGAAACATGCAGTAGCAATGTAGGATAGGTTTCTGAAAAACATCGCGGGGTGGTGCTCATTGCAAGGGTTTCTAAAAGGCCTTTAACTAGTAGGAGTGAGAAATACATCATGGTGTGGTGTGAATCGGTGGGCCTGAGATAGAATAAGCATTGAGTGTCAATGTAGGATGGAGACAAGCACCACAGGTTGGTCAGCATGGGGAGGTGAGGAAACATGCAGTGGCAAAGTAGGATAGGTTTCTGAAAAAAAAAAGTGGGGTGGTGGGCATTGTAAGGGTTTCTACCAGTCCATTCACTAGTAGGAGTGAGAAAAACATCCCGGGTGGTGTGAATCGGTGAGCCATAATAAGTATAGGCAATGAGTGGCAATGTAGGATGGAGAAAAGCACCATGGGGTGGTCATCATAGGGAGGTCAGGAAACACGCAGTGGCAATATAGGATAGTTTTCTGAAAAACATCAAGGGGTGGTGCACATTGTAAGGTTTTCTAACAGGCCATTCACTAGATTGAGTGAGAAAAACATCACGGGGTGGTGTGAATCAGATATTCTGAATTAGGATAGGCAGTGAGTGCAATGCAGAATGGAGAAAAGCACCACGGGATGGTCAGTATAAGGAGGTCAGGAAACATGCAGTGGCAATGTAAGATAGGTTTCTGAAAAACATCGCAGCGTAGTGCGAATTTTAATGGTTTCTAACAGGCCATTCACTACTAGGAGTGAGAAATACAACAGGGTGTGGTGTGAATCGGAGGGCCTGAATCAAGTTAGACAGTGAGTGGCAATGTAGGATGGAGAAAAGCACCATGAGTTGGTGAGCATGGGGAGGTCAGGAAACATGCATTGGCAATGTAGGATAGGTTTCTGAAAAACGTCGCGGGGTGGGGCGCATTGTAAGCGTTTGTAGCAGGCCATTCACTAGTAGGAGTGAGAAAAACATGACGGGGTGGTGTAAATCGGAGGGCCTGAATTAGGATAGGCAGTGACTGGCAATGAAGAATGGAGAAAAGCACCATGGGATGGTCAACATGGGGAGGTCAGGAAACATGCAAAGGCAATGTAGGATAGGTTACTGGAAAACATCACGGGGTGGTGCGCATTTTAAGGCTTTCTAACAAGCCATTCACAAGTAGGAGTGAAAAAAACATCACGGGATGGTGTGAAATGGAGGGTCTGAATCAAGATAGACTGTGAGTGGCAATGTAGGATGGAGTAAAGCACCACGGGTTGGTGAGCATGGGGAGGTCAGGAAACATGCAATGGCAATGTAGGATAGGTTTCTGAAAAACATCGCTGGGTGGTGCGCATTGTAATGGTTTCTTACAGGCCATTCACTAGGAGGAGTGAGAACAACATCACGGGGTGGTGTTAATCGAAGGGCCTGATTTAGGATAGGAAGTGAGTGGCAATGTAGGATGGAGAAAAGCACCACAGGGTGGTCAGCATGGGGAGGTGAGTAAACATGCAGTGGCAATGTAGGATAGGTTTCGGAAAAAAAGCGGGGTAGTGCGCACTGTAAGGTTTTCTAACAGGCAATTCACTAGTAGGAGTGAGAAAATCATCACGGGTGGTGTGAATCAGAGGGCCTGAATTAGGATAGGGAGTGAGTGGGAATGTAGGATAGAGAAAAGCACCACGGGGTGGTCATCATGGGGAGGTCAGGAAACATGCAGTGGCAATGTAGAATAGTTTTTTGAAAAACATCACGGAGTGGTGCGCATTGTAAGGGTATCTAACTGGTCATTCACTAGTAGGAGGGAGAAAAACATCACAGCTAGTGTGAATCAGATGTTCTGAATTAGGATAGGCAGTGAGGGCAATGTAGGATGGAGAAAAGCACCACGGGGTGGTCAGCATGGGGAGGTTTGGAAACATGCATTGGCAATGTAGGATAGGTTTCTGAAAAACATCGCCGAGTGATGTGCATTGTAAGGATATCTAACAGGCCATTCACTAGTAGAATAGAGAAAAATGTCACGGGGTGGTTTGAATCGGAGGGCCTGAATTAGGAGAGGCAGTGAGTGGCAATGTAAAATGGAGAAAAGCACGACCATTTGGTCAGCATGGGGAGGTGAGGAAACATGCAGTACCAATGTTGGATAGGTTTCTGAAAAACATCGCGGGGTGGTTCGCATTGTAAGGGTTTCTAAAAGGCCTTTCACTATTAGGATTGAGAAAAACATCACGGGGTGGTGTGAATCGAAGGACTTGAATTAGGATAGGCAGTGAGTGGCAATGTAGGATGGAGAAAAGCACCATGGGTTTGTCAGCATGGGGAGGCAAGGAAACATGCAGTGGCAATGTAGAATAGGTTTCTGATAAACATCTCTGGGTGGTGCGCATTGTAAGGGTTTCTAACAGGCCATTCAATAGTATGAGTGAGAACAACATCACGGGGTGGGGTTTATCGAAGGGCCTGATTTAGGATAGGCAGTGAGTGGCAAAGTAGGATGGAGAAAAGCACCACGGGGTGGTCAGCATGGGGAGGTCAGGAAACATGCAGTGGCAATTTAGGATAGGTTTCTGAAAAAATAAGCGGTGTGGTTTGCATTGTAAGGCTTTGTAACAGGCCATTCACTAGTAGGAGTGAAAAAAACATCACGGGCTGGTGTTAATTGAAGGGCCTGATTTAGGATAGGAAGTGAGTGGCAATGTAGGATAGAGAAAAGCACCACGGGGTGGTCATCATGGGGAGGTCGGGAAACATGCAGTGGCAATGTAGAATAGTTTTTTGAAAAACATCACGGAGTGGTGCGCATTTTAAGGGTTTCTAACAGGCCATTCACTAGAAGGAGTGAGAAAAACATCACGGCATGCTTTGAATAAGAGGGGCTGAATCAGGATAGGCAGTGAGTGGCAATGTAGGATGGAGAGAAGCACCACGGTGTGGTCAGCATGGGGATGTCAGGACACATGCAGTGGCTATGTAGGACAGGTTTCTGAAAAACATCTTGGGGTTGTGTGCATTGTAATGGTTTCTAGCAGGCAATTCATTGGTAGAAGCAGAAAAACATCGCAGGGTGGTGTGAATCGGAGGGCCAGAATCAGGATAGGTAGTGAGTGACAATGTAGGATGGAGGAAAGCACCAAGGGGTGGTCAGGATGGGGAGGTCAGGAAACATGCAGTGGCAATGTAGGATAGGTTGTTGAAAAAAATAGTGGGGTAGTGCGCATTGTAAGGGTTTCTAACAGGCCATTGACTAGCAGGAGTGAGAAAAACATCATGGGGTGGTGTGAATCAGAGGGCCAGAATTATGATAGGCAGTGAGTGGCAATGTAGGATGGAGAAAAGCACCATGGGATGGTCATCATTTGGAGGTCAGGACACATGCAGTGGTAATGTAGGATAGGTTTCTGAAAAACATCGCGGGTGGTGCGCATTGTAACCCTTTCTAACAGGCCATTCACTAGTAGGAGTGAGAAAAACATCACGGGGTGGTGTGAATCGGAGGGCCTGAATCAGGATACACCGTGAGTGGCAATGTAGGATGGAGAAAAGCTCCACGGGGTGGTCAGTATGGAGAGGTCAGGAAACATGCAGTGGCACTGTAGGATAGGTTTCTGAAAAAAATAGTGGGGTAGTGCGCATTGTAAGGGTTTCTAACAGGCCATTCACTAGTAGGAGTGAGAAATACATCATGGTGTGGTGTAAATCGGAGTGCATGAATCAAGATAGACAGTGAGGGGCAATGTAGTATGGAGAAAAGCACCACGGGTTGGTGAGCATGGTGAGGTCAGGAAACATGCATTGGCAATGTAGCATAGGTTTCTGGAAAAAAAAAGCGGGGTTGTGCACATTGTAAGGGTTTCTAACAGGCCATTCACAAGTAGGAGTGAGAAAAACATCACGGGTGGCGTGAATCGGAGGGCCTGAATTAGGATAGGCAGTGAGAGGAAATGTAGGATGGAGAAAAGCACCACGGTGTGGTCAGCATGCGGAGGTCAGGAAACATGCAGTGCCAATGAAGGATAGGTTTCTGAAAAACATCGCGGGGCGGTGCGCATTGTAAGGATTTCTAACAAGCCATTCACAAGTAGGAGTGAGAAAAACATCACGGGGTGGTTTGAATCGGAGGGACTGAATTAGGATAGTCTGTGAGTGGCAATGTAGGATGGAGAAAACACCAAGGGCTTGTCAGCATGGGGAGGCAAGGAAACATGCCGTGGCAATGTCGAATAGGTTTCTGATAAACATCGCTGGGTGGTACGCATTGTAAGGGTTTCTAACAGGCCGTTCACTAGTAGGAGTGAGAACAACATCACGGAGTGGTGTGAAACGGAGGGCCTCAATTAGGATTGGCATTGAGTGGCAATGTAGAATGGAGAAAAGCACCACAGGGTGGTCAGCACGGAGAAGTGAGGAAACATGCAGTAGCAATGTAGGATAGGTTTCTGAAAAAAAAGCGGAATGGTACGCAATGTAAGGGATTCAAACAGGCCATTCACTAGTAGGAGTGAGAAAAACATCATGGGGTCGTGAGAATCGGAGGGCCAGAATTATGATAGGCAGTGAGTGGCAATGTAGGATGGAGAAAAGCACCATGGGATGGTCATCATGGGGAGGTCAGGAAACATGCATTGGCAAAGTAGGATAGGTTTCTGAAAAACATCGCGTGTGGTGCGCATTGTAACGCTTTCTAACAGACCATTCACTAGTAGGAGTGAGAAAAACATCACGGGGTGGTGTGAATCGGACGGACTGAATTATGATAGGCAGTGAGTGGCAATGTAGGATAGAGAAAAGCACCACAGGGTGTTCAACATTGGGAGGGCAGGAAACATGCAGTGGCAATGTAGGATAGGTTTCTGAAAAACATCGTGGGGTAGTGCGCATTGTAAGGGTTTCTAACGGGCCATTCACTAGTAGGAGTGAGAAATACATCATGGTGTGGTGTGAATCGGAGAGCCTGAATCAAGATAGACATTGAGTGGCAATGTAGGATGGAGAAAAGCCCCACTGGTTGGTGTGCATAGGGAGGTCAGGAAACATGCAATGGCAATGTAGGATAGGTTTCTGAAAAACATCACAGGGTGGTGCGCATTGTAAGGAATTGTAGCAGGTCATTCGCTAGTAGGAGTGAGAAAAACATCACGTGGTGGTATGAATCGGAGGGCCTGAATTAGGATAGGCAGTGAGTGGCAATGAAGAATGGAGAAAAGCACCACGGGTTTGTCAGCATGGGGAGGCAAGGAAACATGCAGTGGCAATATAGAATAGGTTTCTAATAAACCTCGCTGGGTTGTGCACGTTGTATGGGTTTCTAACAGGCCATTCACTAGTAGGAGTGAGAACAACAACATGGGGTGGTGTGAATTGGAGGGCCTGAATTAGAATCGGCATTGGGTGGCAATGTAGGATGGATAAAAGCACCACAGGGTTGTAAGCATGGGGAGGTCAGGAAAAATGCAGTGGCAATGTAGGATAGGTTTCTGAAAAAAAAAAGTGGGGTCGTGCACATTGTAAGGGTTTCTAACAGGCCATTCAATAGTAGGAGTGAGAAAAACATCACGGGGTGGTGTGAATCGGAGGGCCTGAATTCGGATACACAGTGAGTGGCAATGAAGAATGGAGAAAAGCACCACAGGATGGTCAGCATTAGGAGGTCAGGAAACATGCAGTGGCAATGTAGGATAGTTTTCTGAAAAATATCAGAGTGTACTGGGCATTGTAAGGGTTTTTAACAGGACATTCACTTGTAGGAGTGAGAAAAACATCACGGGGTGGTGTGAATCAGATGTTCTGAATTAGGATAGGCAGTGAGTGGCAATGTAGGATGGAGAAAAGCACCACAGGGTGGTCAGCATGGGGAGGTCAGGAAAAATGCATTGGCAATGTAGGATAGGTTTCTGAAAACATCGCCGGGTGGTGAACATTGTAAGGCTTTATAACAGGCCATTCACTAGAAGCAGTGAGAAAAACATCACCGGGTGGTGTGAATCGGAGGGACTGAATTAGGATAGGCACTGAGTGGCAATGTAGCATAGAGAAAAGCGCCATGGGGTGGTCAGCATGGGGAGGTCAGGAAACATGCAGTGGGAATGAAGGATAGGATTCTGAAACATATCGCGGGGTGCTGCGCATTGTAAGGGTTTCTAACAGGCCATTCACTAGATGAAGTGAGAAAAACATCACAGGGTGGTTTGAATCGGAGGGCCTGAATCAAGATAGATACTGAGTGACAATGTCAGCTGGAGAAAAGCACCACGGGGTGGTTAGCATGTGGATGTCAGGAAACATGCAGTGGCAATATAGAATAGGTTTCTGAAAAACATCGCGGTTTGGTGCTCATTGTAAGGGTTTCCAAAGGATCTTTCACTAGAAGGAGTGGGAAAAACATCACGGGGTGGTGTGAATCGAAGGGCCTGAATCAGGATAGGCCGTGAGTGGCAATGAAGAATGGAGAAAACCACCACGGGGAGGTCAGGATGGGGAGGTCAGGAGACATGCAGTGGCAAGGTAGGATAGCTTTATGAAAAACATCGCTCGGTAGTGCGGATTGTAAGGCTTTCTAAAAGTCCATTCACCAGTAGGAGTGAGAAATACATCCTGGTGTGGTGTGAATCGGAGGGCCTGAATCAAGATAGACAGTGAGTGGCAATGTAGGATGGAGAAAAGCACCACGGTGTGGTGAGCATGGGGTGGTGAGGAAACATGCAATGGCAAGGTAGGATAGGTTTCTGAAAAACATCGCAGGGTTGTGCACATTGTAAGGGTTTGTAGCAGGCCATTCACTAGTAGGAGTGACAAAATCATCACGGGATGGTGTGAATCAGAGGGCCTGAATTAGGATAGGCTGTGAGGGGCAATGTAAGATGGAGAAAAGCACCACGGGTTTGTCAGCATGGGGAGGCAAGGAAACATGCAGTGGCAATGTAGAACAGGTTTCTGATAAACATCGCTGGGTGGTGCGCATTGTAAGGGTTTCTAACAGGCCATTCACTAGTAGGAGTGAGAACAACATCACGGGGTGGTGTGAATCGGAGGGCCTGAATTAGGATAGGCATTGAGTGGCAATGAAGAATGGAGAAAAGCAACACAGGGTGGTCAGCATGGGGAGGTGAGGAAACATGCAGTGGCAATGTAGGATAGGTTTCCAGAAAAAAAGTGGGGTAGTGAGCATTGTAAGGCTTTCTAACAGTCAATTCACTAGAAGAAGTGAGAAACACATCACGGGTGGTGTGAACGGAGGGGCTATATTTGGATAGGCAGTGAGTGGCAATGTAGGATAGAGAAAAACACCATGGGGTGGTTATCATGTGGAGGTCAGGAAACATGCAGTGGCAATGTAGGATAATTTTTTGAAAAACATCAAGGAGTGATGCGCATTGTAAGGGTTTCTAACTGGCCATTCACTAGTAGGAGTGAGAAAAACATCACGGGTGGTGTGAATCAGAAGTTCTGAATTAGGATAGGCAGTAAGTGGCAATGTAGGATGGAGAAAAGCACCACGGGGTGGTCAGCATGGGGAGTTCTGGAAACATGCATTGGCAATGTAGGATAGGTTTCTGAACAACATCGCCGGGTGGTGCGCATTGTAAGGCTATCTAACAGGCCATTCAATAGTAGGATAGAGAAAAATATCACGGGGTGGTGTGAATGGAGGGCCTGAATTAGGATAGGCAGTGAGGGGCAATGAAAAATGGAGAAAAGCACCATGGTGTGGTCAGCATGGGAGGTCAGGAAACATGCAGTGGCAATGTAGGATAGGTTTCTGAAAAACATCGCGGGGTGGTTCTCATTGTAAGGGTTTCTAAAAGGCCTTTCACTAGTAGGAGTGAGAAAAACATCACGGCCTGTTGTGAATCGCAGGGCCTGAATCAGGATAGGCAGTGAGTGTCAATGTAGGATGGAGAAAAACACCACGGGTTGGTCAGGATGGGGAGATCAGGAAACATGCAGTGGCAATGTAGGATAGGTTTCTGAAAAACATCGCAGGGTGGTGCGCATTGTAAGGGTTTCTAACTGGCCATTCACTAGTAGGAGTGATAAAAACATCACGGGTGGTGAGAATCAGATGTTCTGAATTAGGATAGGCAGTGAGTGGCAATGTAGGATGGAGAAAAGCACAACGGGGTGGTCAGCATGGGGAGTTCTGGAAACATGCATTGGCAATGTAGTATAGGTTTCTGCAAAACATCGCCGGCTGGTGAGCATTGTAAGGCTATCTAACATGCCATTCACTAGTAGGATAGAGAAAAATATCACGGGGTGGTGTGAATGGAGGGACTGAATTAGGATAGGCAGTGAGGGGCAATGAAAAATGGAGAAAAGCACCATGGTGTGGTCAGCATGGGGAGGTCAGGAAACATGCAGTGGCAATGTAGGATAGGTTTCTGAAAAACATCGCGGGGTGGTTCGCATTGTAAGGATTTCTAAAAGGCCTTTCACTAGTAGGAGTGAGAAAAACATCACGGGCTGTTGTGAATCGAAGGGCCTGAATCAGGATAGGCAGTGAGTGTCAATGTAGGATGGAGAAAATAACCACGGGGTGGTCAGGATGGGGAGATCAGGAAACATGCAGTGGCAACGTAGGATAGGTTTCTGAAAAACATCGCATGGTGCTGCGCATTGTAAGGCTTTCTAACAGAGCATTCACTAGTAGGAATGAGCAAAACATAATGGGGTGGTGTGAATCGGAGGGCCTGAATTTAGATAGGCAGTGAGTGGTAACGTAAAATGGAGAAAAGAACCTCGGTATGGTCAGTATGGGGAGGTGAGGATACATGATGTGGCATTGTAGGATAGGTTTCTAGCAAACATCGCGGGGTGGTGCCATTGTAAGGGTTTCTAACAGGCCAGTCACTAGTAGGAGTGAGAAAAATATCACGGAGTGGTGTGAATCGGAGGGCCTGATTCAGGATAGGCAGTGAGTGGCAATGTCGCATGGATAAAAGCACCACGGGGTTCTCAGCATGGGGAGGTCAGGAAACATGCAGTAGCAATGTAGGATAGGTTTCTGAAAAACATCGCGGGGTGGTGCTCATTGCAAGGGTTTCTAAAAGGCCTT
Organism: Cavia porcellus; assembly: GCF_034190915.1. Lineage (NCBI taxonomy): Eukaryota > Metazoa > Chordata > Mammalia > Rodentia > Caviidae > Cavia > Cavia porcellus. The sequence continues at coordinate 3,196,469 of NW_026947534.1, forward strand.
TAACTAGTAGGAGTGAGAAATACATCATGGTGTGGTGTGAGTCGGTGGGCCTGAGTTAGAATAAGCATTGAGTGTCAATGTAGGATGGAGACAAGCACCACAGGTTGGTCAGCATGGGGAGGTGAGGAAACATGCAGTGGCAAAGTAGGATAGGTTTCTGAAAAAAAAGTTGGGTGGTGGGCATTGTAAGGGTTTCTAATAGGCCATTCACTAGTAGGAGTGAGAAAAACATCCCGGGTGGTGTGAATCGGAGAGCCATAATAAGTATAGGCAATGAGTGCAATGTAGGATGGAGAAAAGCAACATGGGGTGATCATCATGGGGAGGTCAGGAAACACGCAGTGGCAATATAGGATAGTTTTCTGTAAAACATCAAGGGGTGGTGCGCATTGTAAGGTTTTCAAACAGGCCATTCACTAGTTTTAGTGAGAAAAACATCACGGGGTGGTGTGAATCAGATGTTCTGAATTAGGAAAGGCAGTGAGTGCAATGTAGAATGGAGAAAAGCACCACGGGGTGGTCAGTATGGGGAGGTCAGGAAACATGCAGTGGCAATGTAAGATAGGTTTCTGAAAAACATCGCAGCGTAGTGCGAATTTTAAGGGTTTCTAACAGGCCATTCACTATTAGGAGTGAGAAATACAACAGGGTGTGGTGTGAATCAGAGGGCCTGAATCAAGTTAGACAGTGAGTGGCAATGTAGGATGGAGAAAAGCACCATGAGTTGGTGAGCATGGGGAGGTCAGGAAACATGCATTGGCAATGTAGGATAGGTTTCTGAAAAACGTCGCGGGGTGGGGCGCATTGTAAGGGTTTGTAGCAGGCCATACACTAGTAGGAGTGAGAAAAACATCACGGGGTGGTGTAAATCGGAGGGCCTGAATTAGGATAGGCAGTGACTGGCAATGAAGAATGGAGAAAAGCACCATGGGATGGTCAGCATGGGGAGGTCAGGAAACATGCAATGGCAATGTAGGATAGGTTACTGGAAAACATCACGGGGTGGTGCGCATTTTAAGGCTTTCTAACAAGCCATTCACAAGTAGGAGTGAAAAAAAACATCACGGGATGGTGTGAAATGGAGGGTCTGAATCAAGATAGACTGTGAGTGGCAATGTAGGATGGAGTAAAGCACCACGGGTTGGTGAGCATGGGGAGGTCAGGAAACATGCAATGGCAATGTAGCATAGGTTTCTGAAAAACATCACAGGGTGATGCACATTCTAAGGGTTTGTTGCAGGCCATTCACAAGTAGGAGTGATAAAAACATCACGGGGTGGTGTGAATCAGAGGGCCTGAATTAGGATAGGCAGTGAGTGGCAATGAAGAATGGAGAAAAGCACCACGGGATGGTCAACATGGGGAGGTCAGGAAACATGCAATGGCAACGTAGGATAGGTTACTGGAAAACATCGCGGGGTGGTGCGCATTTTAAGGCTTTCTAACAAGCCATTCACAAGTAGGAGTGAAAAAAACATCACGGGGTGGTGTGAAATGGAGGGTCTGAATCAAGATAGACTGTGAGTGGCAATGTAGGATGGAGTAAAGCACCACGGGTTGGTGAGCATGGGGAGGTCAGGAAACATGCAATGGCAATGTAGGATAGGTTTCTGAAAAAGATCGCTGGGTGGTGCGCATTGTAATGGTTTCTTACAGGCCATTCACTAGTAGGAGTGAGAACAACATCACGGGGTGGTGTGAATCGGAGGCCTGAATTAGGATAGGCATTGAGTGGCAATGTAGGATGGAGAAAAGCACCACATGGTGTTCAGCATGGGGAGGTGAGTAAACATGCAGTGGCAATGTAGGATAGGTTTCGGAAAAAAAGCGGGGTAGTGCGCACTGTAAGGTTTTCTAACAGGCAATTCACTAGTAGGAGTGAGAAAATCATCACGGGTGGTGTGAATCAGAGGGCCTGAATTAGGATAGGCAGTGAGTGGGAATGTAGGATAGAGAAAAGCACCACGGGGTGGTCATCATGGGGAGGTCAGGAAACATGCAGTGGCAATGTAGAATAGTTTTTTGAAAAACATCACGGAGTGGTGCGCATTGTAAGGGTTTCTAACTGGCCATTCACTAGTAGGAGGGAGAAAAACATCACAGCTAGTGTGAATCAGATGTTCTGAATTAGGATAGGCAGTGAGTGGCAATGTAGGATGGAGAAAAGCACCACGGGGTGGTCAGCATGGGGAGTTCTGGAAACATGCATTGGCAATGTAGGATAGGTTTCTGAAAAACATCGCCGGGTGGTGCGCATTGTAAGGCTATCTAACAGGCCATTCACTAGTAGGATAGAGAAAAATATCACGGGGTGGTGTGAATGGAGGGCCTGAATTAGGATAGGCAGTGAGGGGCAATGAAAAATGGAGAAAAGCACCATGGTGTGGTCAGCATGGGGAGGTCAGGAAACATGCAGTGGCAATGTAGGATAGGTTTCTGAGAAACATCGCGGGGTGGTTCGCATTGTAAGGGTTTCTAACTGGCCATTCACTAGTAGGAGGGAGAAAAACATCACAGCTAGTGTGAATCAGATGTTCTGAATTAGGATAGGCAGTGAGTGGGAATGTAGGATAGAGAAAAGCACCATGGGGTGGTCATCATGGGGAGGTCAGGAAACATGCAGTGGCAATGTAGAATAGTTTTTTGAAAAACATCACGGAGTGGTGCGCATTGTAAGGGTTTCTAACTGGCCATTCACTAGTAGGAGGGAGAAAAACATCACAGCTAGTGTGAATCAGATGTTCTGAATTAGGATAGGCAGTGAGGGCAATGTAGGATGGAGAAAAGCACCATGGGGTGGTCAGCATGGTGAGGTCAGGAAACATGCATTGGCAATGTAGCATAGGTTTCTGAAAAAAAAATCGGGGTTGTGCGCATTGTAAGGGTTTCTAACAGGCCATTCACAAGTAGGAGTGAGAAAAACATCACGGGTGGCGTGAATCGGAGGGCCTGAATTAGGATAGGCAGTGAGAGGCAATGTAGCATGGAGAAAAGCACCACGGTGTGGTCAGCATGCGGAGGTCAGGAAACGTGCAGTGGCAATGAAGGATAGGTTTCTGAAAAACATCGCGGGGCGGTGCGCATTGTAAGGATTTCTAACAAGCCATTCACAAGTAGGAGTGAGAAAAACATCACGGGGTGGTTTGAATCGGAGGGACTGAATTAGGATAGTCTGTGAGTGGCAATGTAGGATGGAGAAAACACCAAGGGTTTGTCAGCATGGGGAGGCAAGGAAACATGCCGTGGCAATGTCGAATAGGTTTCTGATAAACATCGCTGGGTGGTACGCATTGTAAGGGTTTCTAACAGGCTGTTCACTAGTAGGAGTGAGAACAACATCACGGAGTGGTGTGAAACGGAGGGCCACAATTAGGATTGGCATTGAGTGGCAATGTAGAATGGAGAAAAGCACCACAGGGTGGTCAGCACGGAGAAGTGAGGAAACATGCAGTAGCAATGTAGGATAGGTTTCTGAAAAAAAAAAAGCGTAATGGTATGCAATGTAAGGGATTCAAACAGGCCATTCACTAGTAGGAGTGAGAAAAACATCATGGGGTGGTGTGAATCGGAGGGCCAGAATTATGATAGGCAGTGAGTGGCAATGTAGGATGGAGAAAAGCACCATGGGATGGTCATCATGGGGAGGTCAGGAAACATGCATTGGCAATGTAGGATAGGTTTCTGAAAAACATCGCGTGTGGTGCACATTGTAACGCTTTCTAACAGACCATTCACTAGTAGGAGTGAGAAAAACATCACGGGGTGGTGTGAATCGGACGGACTGAATTATGATAGGCAGTGAGTGGCAATGTAGGATGGAGAAAAGCACCACAGGGTGTTCACCATTGGGAGGGCAGGAAACATGCAGTGGCAATGTAGGATAGGTTTCTGAAAAACATCGTGGGGTAGTGCGCATTGTAAGGGTTTCTAACGGGCCATTCACTAGTAGGAGTGAGAAATACATCATGGTGTGGTGTGAATCGGAGAGCCTGAATCAAGATAGACATTGAGTGGCAATGTAGGATGGAGAAAAGCCCCACAGGTTGGTGTGCATAGGGAGGTCAGGAAACATGCAATGGCAATGTAGGATAGGTTTCTGAAAAACATCACAGGGTGGTGCGCATTGTAAGGAATTGTAGCAGGTCATTCGCTAGTAGGAGTGAGAAAAACATCACGTGGTGGTATGAATCGGAGGGCCTGAATTAGGATAGGCAGTGAGTGGCAATGAAGAATGGAGAAAAGCACCACGGGTTTGTCAGCATGGGGAGGCAAGGAAACATGCAGTGGCAATATAGAATAGGTTTCTAATAAACATCGCTGGGCTGTGCACTTTGTATGGGTTTCTGACAGGCCATTCACTAGTAGGAGTGAGAACAACAACATGGGGTGGTGTGAATCGGAGGGCCTGAATTAGAATCGGCATTGGGTGGCAATGTAGGATGGATAAAAGCACCACCGGGTTGTAAGCATGGGGAGGTCAAGAAACATGCAGTGGCCATGTAGGATAGGTTTCTGAAAAAAAAAGTGGGGTCGTGCTCAGTGTAAGGGTTTCTAACAGGCCATTCACTAGTAGGAGTGAGAAAAACATCACGGGGTGGTGTGAATCGGAGGGCCTGAATTAGGATACACAGTGAGTGGCAATGAAGAATGTAGAAAAGCACCACAGGGTGGTCAGCATTAGGAGGTCAGGAAACATGCAGTGGTAATGTAGGATAGTTTTCTGAAAAATATCAGAGTGTACTGCGCATTGTAAGGGTTTTTAACAGGACATTCACTAGTAGGAGTGAGAAAAACATCACGGGGTGGTGTGAATCAGATGTTCTGAATTAGGATAGGCAGTGAGTGGCAATGTAGCATAGAGAAAAGTGCCATGGGGTGGTCAGCATGGGGAGGTCAGGAAAAATTCATTGGCAATGTAGGATAGGTTTCTGTAAACATCGCCGGGTGGTGCACATTGTAAGGCTTTATAACAGGCCATTCACTAGAAGCAGTGAGAAAAACATCACCGGGTGGTGTGAATCGGAGGCCCTGAATTAGGATAGGCACTGAGTGGCAATGTAGCATAGAGAAAAGCGCCATGGGGTGGTCAGCATGGGGAGGTCAGGAAACATGCAGTGGGAATGAAGGATAGGATTCTGAAACATATCGCGGGGTGCTGCGCATTGTAAGGGTTTCTAACAGGCCATTCACTAGATGAAGTGAGAAAAACATCACAGGGTGGTTTGAATCGGAGGGCCTGAATCAAGATAGATACTGAGTGACAATGTCAGCTGGAGAAAAGCACCACGGGGTGGTTAGCATGTGGATGTCAGGAAACATGCAGTGGCAATATAGAATAGGTTTCTGAAAAACATCGCGGTTTGGTGCTCATTGTAAGGGTTTCCAAAGGATCTTTCACTAGAAGGAGTGGGAAAAACATCACGGGGTGGTGTGAATCGAAGGGCCTGAATCAGGATAGGCCGTGAGTGGCAATGAAGAATGGAGAAAACCACCACGGGGAAGTCAGGATGGGGAGGTCAGGAGACATGCAGTGGCAAGATAGGATAGCTTTATGAAAAACATCGCTCGGTAGTGCGGATTGTAAGGCTTTCTAAAAGGCCATTCACTAGTAGGAGTGAGAAATACATCCTGGTGTGGTGTGAATCGGAGGGCCTGAATCAAGATAGACAGTGAGTGGCAATGTAGGATGGAGAAAAGCACCACGGTGTGGTGAGCATGGGGTGGTGAGGAAACATGCAATGGCAATGTAGGATAGGTTTCTGAAAAACATCACAGGGTGGTGCGCATTCTAAGGATTTCTAACATGCCATTCATAAGTAGGAGAGAAAAAAACATCACGGGATGGTGTGAATCAGAGGGCCTGAATTAGGATAGGATGTGAGGGGCAACGTAAGATGGAGAAAAGCACCACGGGTTTGTCAGCATGGGGAGGCAAGGAAACATGCAGTGGCAATGTAGAACAGGTTTCTGATAAACATCGCTGGGTGGTGCGCATTGTAAGGGTTTCTAACAGGCCATTCACTAGTAGGAGTGAGAACAACATCACGGGGTGGTGTGAATCGGAGGGCCTGAATTAGGATAGGCATTGAGTGGCAATGAAGAATGGAGAAAAGCAACACAGGGTGGTCAGCATGGGGAGGTGAGGAAACATGCAGTGGCAATGTAGGATAGGTTTCGAGATAAAAAGTGGGGTAGTGAGCATTGTAAGGCTTTCTAACAGTCAATTCACTAGAAGAAGTGAGAAACACATCACGTGTGGTGTCAATCGGAGGGCCTATATTTGGATAGGCAGTGAGTGGCAATGTAGGATAGAGAAAAACACCATGGGGTGGTCATCATGTGGAGGTCAGGAAACATGCAGTGGCAATGTAGGATAATTTTTTGAAAAACATCACGGAATGGTGCGCATTGTAAGGGTTTCTAACTGGCCATTCACTAGTAGGAGTGAGAAAAACATCACGGGTGGGGTGAATCAGATGTTCTGAATTAGGATAGGCAGTGAGTGGCAATGTAGGATGGAGAAAAGCACCACGGGGTGGTCAGCATGGGGAGTTCTGGAAACATGCATTGGCAATGTAGGATAGGTTTCTGAACAACATCGCCGGGTGGTGCGCATTGTAAGGCTATCTAACAGGCCATTCAATAGTAGGATAGAGAAAATTATCACGGGGTGGTGTGAATGGAGGGCCTGAATTAGGATAGGCAGTGAGGGGCAATGAAAAATGGAGAAAAGCACCATTTTGTGGTCAGCATGGGAGGTCAGGAAACATGCAGTGGCAATGTAGGATAGGTTTCTGAAAAACATCGCGGGGTGGTTCTCATTGTAAGGGTTTCTAAAAGGCCTTTCACTAGTAGGAGTGAGAAAAACATCACGGCCTGTTGTGAATCACAGGGCCTGAATCAGGATAGGCAGTGAGTGTCAATGTAGGATGGAGAAAAACACCACGGGGTGGTCAGGATGGGGAGATCAGGAAACATGCAGTGGCAATGTAGGATAGGTTTCTGAAAAACATCGCAGGGTGGTGCGCATTGTAAGGGTTTCTAACTGGCCATTCACTAGTAGGAGTGATAAAAACATCACGGGTGGTGTGAATCAGATGTTCTGAATTAGGATAGGCAGTGAGTGGCAATGTAGGATGGAGAAAAGCAACACGGGGTGGTCAGCATGGGGAGTTCTGGAAACATGCATTGGCAATGTAGTATAGGTTTCTGCAAAACATCGCCGGGTGATGCGCATTGTAAGGCTATCTAACATGCCATTCACTGGTAGGATAGAGAAAAATATCACTGGGTGGTGTGAATGGAGGGCCTGAATTAGGATAGGCAGTGAGGGGCAATGAAAAATGGAGAAAAGCACCATGGTGTGGTCAGCATGGGGAGGTCAGGAAACATGCAGTGGCAATGTAGGATAGGTTTCTGAAAAACATCGCGGGGTGGTTCGCATTGTAAGGGTTTCTAAAAGGCCTTTCACTAGTAGGAGTGAGAAAAACATCACGGGCTGTTGTGAATCGCAGGGCCTGAATCAGGATAGGCAGTGAGTGTCAATGTAGGATGGAGAAAATAACCACGGGGCGGTCAGAATGGGGAGATCAGGAAACATGCAGTGGCAATGTAGGATAGGTTTCTGAAAAACATCGCAGGGTGCTGCGCATTGTAAGGCTTTCTAACAGAGCATTCACTAGTAGGAATGAGCAAAACATAATGGGGTGGTGTGAATCGGAGGGCCTGAATTTGGATAGGCAGTGACTGGCAATGAAGAATGGAGAAAAGCACCATGGGATGGTCAACATGGGGAGGTCAGGAAACATGCAATGGCAATGTAGGATAGGTTACTGGAAAACATCACGGGGTGGTGCGCATTTTAAGGCTTTCTAACAAGCCATTCACAAGTAGGAGTGAAAAAAACATCACGGGATGGTGTGAAATGGAGGGTCTGAATCAAGATAGACTGTGAGTGGCAATGTAGGATGGAGTAAAGCACCACGGGTTGGTGAGCGTGGGGCGGTCAGGAAACATGCAATGGCAATGTAGGATAGGTTTCTGAAAAACATCGCAGGGTGATGCACATTCTAAGGGTTTGTTGCAGGCCATTCACAAGTAGGAGTGATAAAAACTTCACGGGGTGGTGTGAATCAGAGGGCCTGAATTAGGATAGGCAGTGAGTGGCAATGAAGAATGGAGAAAAGCACCACGGGATGGTCAACATGGGGAGGTCACGAAACATGCAATGGCAACGTAGGATAGGTTACTGGAAAACATCGCGGGGTGGTGCGCATTTTAAGGCTTTCTAACAAGCCATTCACAAGTAGGAGTGAAAAAAACATCACCGGGTGGTGTGAAATGGAGGGTCTGAATGAAGAAAGACTGTGAGTGGCAATGTAGGATGGAGTAAAGCACCACGGGTTGGTGAGCATGGGGAGGTCAGGAAACATGCAATGGCAATGTAGGATAGGTTTCTGAAAAACATCGCTGGGTGGTGCGCATTGTAATGGTTTCTTACAGGCCATTCACTAGTAGGAGTGAGAACAACATCACGGGGTGGTGTGAATCGGAGGGCCTGAATTAGGATAGGCATTGAGTGGCAATGTAGTATGGAGAAAAGCACCACATGGTGGTCAGCATGCGGAGGTGAGTAAACATGCAGTGGCAATGTAGGATAGGTTTCGGAAAAAAAGCGGGGTAGTGCGCACTGTAAGGTTTTCTAACAGGCAATTCACTAGTAGGAGTGAGAAAATCATCACGGGTGGTGTGAATCAGAGGGCCTGAATTAGGATAGGCAGTGAGTGGGAATGTAGGATAGAGAAAAGCACCACGGGGTGGTCATCATGGGGAGGTCAGGAAACATGCAGTGGCAATGTAGAATAGTTTTTTGAAAAACATCACGGAGTGGTGCGCATTGTAAGGGTTTCTAACTGGCCATTCACTAGTAGGAGGGAGAAAAACATCACAGCTAGTGTGAATCAGATGTTCTGAATTAGGATAGGCAGTGAGTGGCAATGTAGGATGGAGAAAAGCACCACGGGGTGGTCAGCATGGGGAGTTCTGGAAACATGCATTGGCAATGTAGGATAGGTTTCTGAAAAACATCGCCGGGTGGTGCGCATTGTAAGGCTATCTAACAGGCCATTCACTAGTAGGATAGAGAAAAATATCACGGGGTGGTGTGAATGGAGGGCCTGAATTAGGATAGGCAGTGAGGGGCAATGAAAAATGGAGAAAAGCACCATGGTGTGGTCAGCATGGGGAGGTCAGGAAACATGCAGTGGCAATGTAGGATAGGTTTCTGAGAAACATCGCGGGGTGGTTCGCATTGTAAGGGTTTCTGAAAGGCCTTTCACTAGTAGGAGTGAGAAAAACATCACGGGCTGTTGTGAATCGCAGGGCATGAATCAGGATAGGCAGTGAGTGTCAATGTAGGATGGAGAAAAGCACCACGGGGTGGTCAGAATGGGGAGATCAGGAAACATGCAGTGGCAATGTAGGATAGGTTTCTGAAAAACATCGCAGGGTGGTGCACATTGTAAGGGTTTCTAACTGGCCATTAACTAGTAGGAGTGAGCAAAACATAATGGGGTGGTGTGAATCGGAGGGCCTGAATTTGGATAGGCAGTGAGTGGTAACGTAAAATGGAGAAAAGAACGTCGGTATGGTCAGTATGGGGAGGTGAGGATACATGAAGTGGCAATGTAGGATAGGTTTCTGGAAAACATCGTGGGGTGGTGCGCATTATAAGGGTTTCTAAAAGGCCAGTCACTAGTAGGAGTGAGAAAAATATAACGGAGTGGTGTGAATCGGAGGGCCTGATTCAGAATAGGCAGTGAGTGGCAATGTAGGATGGAGAAAAGCACCACGGGGTGGTAAGGAAGCGGAGGTCAGGAAGCATGCAGTGGCAATGCAGGATCGGTTTCTGAAAAACATCGCAGGGTTGGGCGCATTGTAAGGGTATCTAACAGGCCATTCACTAGTAGGAGTGAGAAATACATCATGGTGTGGTGTGAATCAGAGGGCCTGAATCAAGTTAGACAGTGATTGGCAATGTAGGATGGAGAAAAGCACCACGGGTGGGTGTGCATGGGGAGGTCAGCAAACATGCAGTGGCAATGTAGGATAGGTTTCTGAAAAACATCGTGGGGTAGTGCACATTGTAAGGGTTTCTAACGGGCCATTCACTAGTAGGAGTGAGAAATACATCATGGTGTGGTGTGAATCGGAGAGCCTGAATAAAGATAGACAGTGAGTGGCAATGTAGGATGGAGAAAAGCCCCACGGGTTGGTGTGCATAGGGAGGTCAGGAAACATGCAATGGCAATGTAGGATAGGTTTCTGAAAATCATCACAGGGTGGTGCGCATTGTAAGGATTTGTAGCAGGTCATTCGCTAGTAGGAGTGAGGAAAACATCACGTGGTGGTATGAATCGGAGGGCCTGAATTAGGATAGGCAGTGAGTGGCAATGAAGAATGGAGAAAAGCACCACGGGTTTGTCAGCATGGGGAGGCAAGGAAACATGCAGTGGCAATATAGAATAGGTTTCTAATAAACATCGGTGGGCTGTGCGCTTTGTATTGGTTTCTAACAGGCCATTCACTAGTAGGAGTGAGAACAACAACATGGGGTGGTGTGAATCGGAGGGCCTGAATTAGGATCGCCATTGAGTGGCAATGTAGGATGGAGAAAAGCACCACAGGGTTGTAAGCATGGGGAGGTCAGGAAACATGCAGTGGCAATGTAGGATAGGTTTCTGAAAAACATCGCGGGGTGGTTCGCATTGTAAGGGTTTCTAAAAGGCCTTTCACTAGTAGGAGTGAGATAAACATCACGGGCTGTTGTGAATCGCAGGGCCTGAATCAGGATAGGCAGTGAGTGTCAATGTAGGATGGAGAAAAGCACCACGGGTTGGTCAGGATGGGGAGATCAGGAAACATGCAGTGGCAATGTAGGATAGGTTTCTGAAAAACATCGCAGGGTGCTGCGCATTGTAAGGCTTTCTAACAGAGCATTCACTAGTAGGAATGAGCAAAACATAATGGGGTGGTGTGAATCGGAGGGCCTGAATTTGGATAGGCAGTGAGTGGTAACGTAAAATGGAGAAAAGAACCTCGGTATGGTCAGTATGGGGAGGTGAGGATACATGAAGTGGCAATGTAGGATAGGTTTCTAGAAAACATCGCGGGGTGGTGCGCATTATAAGGGTTTCTAACAGGCCAGTCACTAGTAGGAGTGAGAAAAATATCACGGAGTGGTGTGAATCGGAGGGCCTGATTCAGGATAGGCAGTGAGTGGCAATGTAGGATGGAGAAAAGCACCACGGGGTGGTCAGGATGGGGAGGTCAGGAAGCATGCAGTGGCAATGCAGGATCGGTTTCTGAAAAACATCGCGGGGTTGGGCGCATTGTAAGGCTATCTAACAGGCCATTCACTAGTAGGAGTGAGAAATACATTATGGTGTGTGTGAATCGGAGGGCCTGAATCAAGTTAGACAGTGATTGGCAATGTAGGATGGAGAAAAGCACCACAGGTGGGTATGCATGGGGTGGTCAGGAAACATGCAGTGGCAATGTAGGATAGTTTTCTGAAAAACATCACGGGGTGGTGCACATTGTAAGGGTTTCTAACAGGCCATTCACTAGTAGGAGTGAGAAATACATCACGGGGTGGTGTGAATCGGAAGGCTTGAATCAGGATAGGCAGTGAGTGGCAATGTAGGATGGAGAAAAGCACCACGGCACGGTCAGCATGGTGAGGTCTGCAAACATGCATTTACAATGTAGGATAGGTTTCTGAAAAACATCGCCAGGTGGTGCGCATTGTAACGCTTTCTGACAGGGCATTCACTAGTAGGAGTCAGAAAATCATCACGGGGTGGTTTGAATCGGAGGGCCTGAATTAGGATAGGCAGTGAGTGGCAATGTAGGATGGAAAAAACACCACGGGGTGGTCAGGATGGGGAGGTCAGGAAACATGTAGTGGCAATGTAGGATAGGTTTCTTTAAAACATCGTGGGGTAGTGCGCATTGTAAGGGTTTCTTACGGACCATTCACTAGTAGGAGTGAGAAATACATCATGGTGTGGTGTGAATCGGAGAGCCTGAATCAAGATAGACATTGAGTGGCAATGTAGGATGTAGAAAAGCCCCACGGGTTGGTGTGCATAGGGAGGTCAGGAAACATGCAATGGCAATGTAGGATAGGTTTCTGAAAAACATCACAGGGTGGTGCGCATTGTAAGGATTTGTAGCAGGTCATTCGCTAGTAGGAGTGAGAAAAACATCACGTGGTGGTATGAATCGGAGGGCCTGAATTAGGATAGGCAGTGAGTGGCAATGAAGAATGGAGAAAAGCACCACGGGTTTGTCAGCATGCGGAGGAAAGGAAACATGTAGTGGCAATATAGAATAGGTTTCTAATAAAAATCGCTGGGCTGTGTGCTTTGTATGTGTTTCTAACAGGCCATTCACTAGTAGGAGTGAGAACAACAACATGGGGTGGTGTGAATCGGAGGGCCTGAATTAGAATCGGCATTGAGTGGCAATGTAGGATGGAGAAAAGCACAAAAGGGTGGTCAGCATCGGGAGGTCAGGAAACATGCAGTGGCAATGTAGGATAGTTTTCTGAAAAACGTCACGGTGTACTGCGCATTGTAAGGGTTTCTAACAGGACATTCACTAGTAGGAGTGAGAAAAACATCACGGGGTGGTGTGAATCAGATGTTGTGAATTAGGATAGGCAGTGAGTGGCAATGTAGGATGGAGAAAAGCACCACAGGGTGGTCAGCATGGGGAGGTCAGGAAAAATGCATTGGCAATGTAGGATAGGTTTCTGAAAAACATTGCCGGGCGGTATGAATTGTAAGGCTTTATAACAGGCCATTCACTAGAAGCAGTGAGAAAAACATCACCGGGTGGTGTGAATCGGAGGGCCTGAATTAGGATAGGCAGTGAGTGGCAATGTAGCATAGAGAAAAGCGCCACGGGGTGGTCAGCATGGGGAGGTCAGGAAACATGCAGTGGGAATGAAGGATAGGTTTCTGAAACATATCGCGGGGTGCTGCGCATGGTAAGGGTTTCTAACAGGCCATTCACTAGATGAAGTGAGAAAAACATCACAGGGTGGTTTGAATCGGAGGGCCTGAATCAAGATAGACAGTGAGTGACAATGTCAGCTGGAGAAAAGCACCACGGGGTGGTTAGCATGTGGATGTCAGGAAACATGCAGTGGCAATATAGAATAGGTTTCTGAAAAACATCGCGTTTTGGTGCTCATTGTAAGGATTTCCAAAGGATCTTTCACTAGAAGGAGTGGGAAAAACATCACGGGGTGGTGTGAATCGAAGGGCCTGAATCAGGATAGGCCGTGAGTGGCAATGAAGAATGGAGAAAAGCACCACAGGGAGGTCAGGATGGGGAGGTCAGGAGACATGCTTTGGCAATGTAAGATAGCTTTCTGAAAAACATCGCTCGGTAGTGTGGATTGTAAGTCTTTCTAAAAGGCCATTCACTAGTAGGAGTGAGAAATACATCCTGGTGTGGTGTGAATTGGAGGGCCTGAATCAAGATAGACAGTGAGTGGCAATGTAGGATGGAGAAAAGCACCACGGGTTGGTGAGCATGGGTAGCTGAGGAAACATGCAATGGCAATGTAGGATAGGTTTCTGAAAAACATCACAGGGTGGTGCGCATTCTAAGGATTTCTAACATGCCATTCACAAGTAGGCGTGAAAAAAACATCACGGGATGGTGTCAATCAGAGGGCCTGAATTAGGATAGGCTGTGAGGGGCAATGTAAGATGGAGAAAAGCACCACGGGTTTGTCAGCATGGGGAGGCAAGGAAACATGCAGTGGCAATGTAGAATAGGTTTCTGATAAACATCGCTGGGTGGTGCGCATTGTAAGGGTTTCTAACAGGCCATTCACTAGTAGGAGTGAGAACAACATCACGGGGTGGTGTGAATCGGAGGGCCAGAATTAGGATAGGCATTGAGTGGCAATGTAGGATGGAGAAAAGAACCACAGGGTGGTCAACATGGGGAGGTGAGGAAACATGCAGTGGCAATGTAGGATAGGTTTCGAGATAAAAAGTGGGGTAGTGAGCATTGTAAGGATTTCTAACAGTCAATTCACTAGAAGAAGTGAGAAACACATTACGGGTGGTGTGAATCGGAGGGCCTATATTTGGATAGGCAGTGAGTGGCAATGTAGGATAGAGAAAAACACCATGGGGTGGTCATCATGGGGAGGTCAGGAAACATGCAGTGGCAATGTAGGAAAATTTTTTGAAAAACATCACGGAGTGGTGCGCATTGTAAGTGTTTCTAACTGGCCATTCACTAGTAGGAGTGAGAAAAACATCACGAGTTGTGTGAATCAGATGTTCTGAATTAGGATAGGCAGTGAGTGGCAATGTAGGATGGAGAAAAGCACCACGGGGTGGTCAGCATGGGGAGTTCTGGAAACATGCATTGGCAATGTAGGATAGGTTTCTGAAAAACATCGCCGGGTGGTGCGCATTGTAAGGCTATCTAACAGGCCATTCACTAGTAGGATAGAGAAAAATATCACGGGGTGGTGTGAATGGAGGGCCTGAATTAGGATAGGCAGTGAGGGGCAATGAAAAATGGAGAAAAGCACCATGGTGTGGTCAGCATGGGGAGGTCAGGAAACATGCAGTGGCAATGTAGGATAGGTTTCTGAGAAACATCGCGGGGTGGTTCGCATTGTAAGGGTTTCTGAAAGGCCTTTCACTAGTAGGAGTGAGAAAAACATCACGGGCTGTTGTGAATCGCAGGGCATGAATCAGGATAGGCAGTGAGTGTCAATGTAGGATGGAGAAAAGCACCACGGGGTGGTCAGAATGGGGAGATCAGGAAACATGCAGTGGCAATGTAGGATAGGTTTCTGAAAAACATCGCAGGGTGGTGCACATTGTAAGGGTTTCTAACTGGCCATTAACTAGTAGGAGTGAGCAAAACATAATGGGGTGGTGTGAATCGGAGGGCCTGAATTTGGATAGGCAGTGAGTGGTAACGTAAAATGGAGAAAAGAACGTCGGTATGGTCAGTATGGGGAGGTGAGGATACATGAAGTGGCAATGTAGGATAGGTTTCTGGAAAACATCGTGGGGTGGTGCGCATTATAAGGGTTTCTAAAAGGCCAGTCACTAGTAGGAGTGAGAAAAATATAACGGAGTGGTGTGAATCGGAGGGCCTGATTCAGAATAGGCAGTAAGTGGCAATGTAGGATGGAGAAAAGCACCACGGGGTGGTCAGGAAGCGGAGGTCAGGAAACATGCAGTGGCAATGCAGGATCGGTTTCTGAAAAACATCGCGGGGTTGGGCGCATTGTAAGGGTATCTAACAGGCCATTCACTAGTAGGAGTGAGAAATACATCATGGTGTGGTGTGAATCAGAAGGGCCTGAATCAAGTTAGACAGTGATTGGCAATGTAGGATGGAGAAAAGCACCACGGGTGGGTGTGCATGGGGAGGTCAGCAAACATGCAGTGGCAATGTAGGATAGGTTTCTGAAAAACATCGTGGGGTAGTGCACATTGTAAGGGTTTCTAACGGGCCATTCACTAGTAGGAGTGAGAAATACATCATGGTGTGGTGTGAATCGGAGAGCCTGAATAAAGATAGACAGTGAGTGGCAATGTAGGATGGAGAAAAGCCCCACGGGTTGGTGTGCATAGGGAGGTCAGGAAACATGCAATGGCAATGTAGGATAGGTTTCTGAAAATCATCACAGGGTGGTGCGCATTGTAAGGATTTGTAGCAGGTCATTCGCTAGTAGGAGTGAGGAAAACATCACGTGGTGGTATGAATCGGAGGGCCTGAATTAGGATAGGCAGTGAGTGGCAATGAAGAATGGAGAAAAGCACCACGGGTTTGTCAGCATGGGGAGGCAAGGAAACATGCAGTGGCAATATAGAATAGGTTTCTAATAAACATCGGTGGGCTGTGCGCTTTGTATTGGTTTCTAACAGGCCATTCACTAGTAGGAGTGAGAACAACAACATGGGGTGGTGTGAATCGGAGGGCCTGAATTAGGATCGCCATTGAGTGGCAATGTAGGATGGAGAAAAGCACCACAGGGTTGTAAGCATGGGGAGGTCAGGAAACATGCAGTGGCAATGTAGGATAGGTTTCTGAAAAACATCGCGGGGTGGTTCGCATTGTAAGGGTTTCTAAAAGGCCTTTCACTAGTAGGAGTGAGATAAACATCACGGGCTGTTGTGAATCGCAGGGCCTGAATCAGGATAGGCAGTGAGTGTCAATGTAGGATGGAGAAAAGCACCACGGGGTGGTCAGGATGGGGAGATCAGGAAACATGCAGTGGCAATGTAGGATAGGTTTCTGAAAAACATCGCAGGGTGCTGCGCATTGTAAGGCTTTCTAACAGAGCATTCACTAGTAGGAATGAGCAAAACATAATGGGGTGGTGTGAATCGGAGGGCCTGAATTTGGATAGGCAGTGAGTGGTAACGTAAAATGGAGAAAAGAACCTCGGTATGGTCAGTATGGGGAGGTGAGGATACATGAAGTGGCAATGTAGGATAGGTTTCTAGAAAACATCGCGGGGTGGTGCGCATTATAAGGGTTTCTAACAGGCCAGTCACTAGTAGGAGTGAGAAAAATATCACGGAGTGGTGTGAATCGGAGGGCCTGATTCAGGATAGGCAGTGAGTGGCAATGTAGGATGGAGAAAAGCACCACGGGGTGGTCAGGATGGGGAGGTCAGGAAGCATGCAGTGGCAATGCAGGATCGGTTTCTGAAAAACATCGCGGGGTTGGGCGCATTGTAAGGCTATCTAACAGGCCATTCACTAGTAGGAGTGAGAAATACATTATGGTGTGTGTGAATCGGAGGGCCTGAATCAAGTTAGACAGTGATTGGCAATGTAGGATGGAGAAAAGCACCACAGGTGGGTATGCATGGGGTGGTCAGGAAACATGCAGTGGCAATGTAGGATAGTTTTCTGAAAAACATCACGGGGTGGTGCACATTGTAAGGGTTTCTAACAGGCCATTCACTAGTAGGAGTGAGAAATACATCACGGGGTGGTGTGAATCGGAAGGCTTGAATCAGGATAGGCAGTGAGTGGCAATGTAGGATGGAGAAAAGCACCACGGCACGGTCAGCATGGTGAGGTCTGCAAACATGCATTTACAATGTAGGATAGGTTTCTGAAAAACATCGCCAGGTGGTGCGCATTGTAACGCTTTCTGACAGGGCATTCACTAGTAGGAGTCAGAAAATCATCACGGGGTGGTTTGAATCGGAGGGCCTGAATTAGGATAGGCAGTGAGTGGCAATGTAGGATGGAAAAAACACCACGGGGTGGTCAGGATGGGGAGGTCAGGAAACATGTAGTGGCAATGTAGGATAGGTTTCTTTAAAACATCGTGGGGTAGTGCGCATTGTAAGGGTTTCTTACGGACCATTCACTAGTAGGAGTGAGAAATACATCATGGTGTGGTGTGAATCGGAGAGCCTGAATCAAGATAGACATTGAGTGGCAATGTAGGATGTAGAAAAGCCCCACGGGTTGGTGTGCATAGGGAGGTCAGGAAACATGCAATGGCAATGTAGGATAGGTTTCTGAAAAACATCACAGGGTGGTGCGCATTGTAAGGATTTGTAGCAGGTCATTCGCTAGTAGGAGTGAGAAAAACATCACGTGGTGGTATGAATCGGAGGGCCTGAATTAGGATAGGCAGTGAGTGGCAATGAAGAATGGAGAAAAGCACCACGGGTTTGTCAGCATGCGGAGGAAAGGAAACATGTAGTGGCAATATAGAATAGGTTTCTAATAAAAATCGCTGGGCTGTGTGCTTTGTATGTGTTTCTAACAGGCCATTCACTAGTAGGAGTGAGAACAACAACATGGGGTGGTGTGAATCGGAGGGCCTGAATTAGAATCGGCATTGAGTGGCAATGTAGGATGGAGAAAAGCACAAAAGGGTGGTCAGCATCGGGAGGTCAGGAAACATGCAGTGGCAATGTAGGATAGTTTTCTGAAAAACGTCACGGTGTACTGCGCATTGTAAGGGTTTCTAACAGGACATTCACTAGTAGGAGTGAGAAAAACATCACGGGGTGGTGTGAATCAGATGTTGTGAATTAGGATAGGCAGTGAGTGGCAATGTAGGATGGAGAAAAGCACCACAGGGTGGTCAGCATGGGGAGGTCAGGAAAAATGCATTGGCAATGTAGGATAGGTTTCTGAAAAACATTGCCGGGCGGTATGAATTGTAAGGCTTTATAACAGGCCATTCACTAGAAGCAGTGAGAAAAACATCACCGGGTGGTGTGAATCGGAGGGCCTGAATTAGGATAGGCAGTGAGTGGCAATGTAGCATAGAGAAAAGCGCCACGGGGTGGTCAGCATGGGGAGGTCAGGAAACATGCAGTGGGAATGAAGGATAGGTTTCTGAAACATATCGCGGGGTGCTGCGCATGGTAAGGGTTTCTAACAGGCCATTCACTAGATGAAGTGAGAAAAACATCACAGGGTGGTTTGAATCGGAGGGCCTGAATCAAGATAGACAGTGAGTGACAATGTCAGCTGGAGAAAAGCACCACGGGGTGGTTAGCATGTGGATGTCAGGAAACATGCAGTGGCAATATAGAATAGGTTTCTGAAAAACATCGCGTTTTGGTGCTCATTGTAAGGATTTCCAAAGGATCTTTCACTAGAAGGAGTGGGAAAAACATCACGGGGTGGTGTGAATCGAAGGGCCTGAATCAGGATAGGCCGTGAGTGGCAATGAAGAATGGAGAAAAGCACCACAGGGAGGTCAGGATGGGGAGGTCAGGAGACATGCTTTGGCAATGTAAGATAGCTTTCTGAAAAACATCGCTCGGTAGTGTGGATTGTAAGTCTTTCTAAAAGGCCATTCACTAGTAGGAGTGAGAAATACATCCTGGTGTGGTGTGAATTGGAGGGCCTGAATCAAGATAGACAGTGAGTGGCAATGTAGGATGGAGAAAAGCACCACGGGTTGGTGAGCATGGGTAGCTGAGGAAACATGCAATGGCAATGTAGGATAGGTTTCTGAAAAACATCACAGGGTGGTGCGCATTCTAAGGATTTCTAACATGCCATTCACAAGTAGGCGTGAAAAAAACATCACGGGATGGTGTCAATCAGAGGGCCTGAATTAGGATAGGCTGTGAGGGGCAATGTAAGATGGAGAAAAGCACCACGGGTTTGTCAGCATGGGGAGGCAAGGAAACATGCAGTGGCAATGTAGAATAGGTTTCTGATAAACATCGCTGGGTGGTGCGCATTGTAAGGGTTTCTAACAGGCCATTCACTAGTAGGAGTGAGAACAACATCACGGGGTGGTGTGAATCGGAGGGCCAGAATTAGGATAGGCATTGAGTGGCAATGTAGGATGGAGAAAAGAACCACAGGGTGGTCAACATGGGGAGGTGAGGAAACATGCAGTGGCAATGTAGGATAGGTTTCGAGATAAAAAGTGGGGTAGTGAGCATTGTAAGGATTTCTAACAGTCAATTCACTAGAAGAAGTGAGAAACACATTACGGGTGGTGTGAATCGGAGGGCCTATATTTGGATAGGCAGTGAGTGGCAATGTAGGATAGAGAAAAACACCATGGGGTGGTCATCATGGGGAGGTCAGGAAACATGCAGTGGCAATGTAGGATAATTTTTTGAAAAACATCACGGAGTGGTGCGCATTGTAAGTGTTTCTAACTGGCCATTCACTAGTAGGAGTGAGAAAAACATCACGAGTTGTGTGAATCAGATGTTCTGAATTAGGATAGGCAGTGAGTGGCAATGTAGGATGGAGAAAAGCACCACGGGGTGGTCAGCATGGGGAGTTCTGGAAACATGCATTGGCAATGTAGGATAGGTTTCTGAAAAACATCGCCGGGTGGTGCGCATTGTAAGGCTATCTAACAGGCCATTCACTAGTAGGATAGAGAAAAATATCACGGGGTGGTGTGAATGGAGGGCCTGAATTAGGATAGGCAGTGAGGGGCAATGAAAAATGGAGAAAAGCACCATGGTGTGGTCAGCATGGGGAGGTCAGGAAACATGCAGTGGCAATGTAGGATAGGTTTCTGAGAAACATCGCGGGGTGGTTCGCATTGTAAGGGTTTCTGAAAGGCCTTTCACTAGTAGGAGTGAGAAAAACATCACGGGCTGTTGTGAATCGCAGGGCATGAATCAGGATAGGCAGTGAGTGTCAATGTAGGATGGAGAAAAGCACCACGGGGTGGTCAGAATGGGGAGATCAGGAAACATGCAGTGGCAATGTAGGATAGGTTTCTGAAAAACATCGCAGGGTGGTGCACATTGTAAGGGTTTCTAACTGGCCATTAACTAGTAGGAGTGAGCAAAACATAATGGGGTGGTGTGAATCGGAGGGCCTGAATTTGGATAGGCAGTGAGTGGTAACGTAAAATGGAGAAAAGAACGTCGGTATGGTCAGTATGGGGAGGTGAGGATACATGAAGTGGCAATGTAGGATAGGTTTCTGGAAAACATCGTGGGGTGGTGCGCATTATAAGGGTTTCTAAAAGGCCAGTCACTAGTAGGAGTGAGAAAAATATAACGGAGTGGTGTGAATCGGAGGGCCTGATTCAGAATAGGCAGTAAGTGGCAATGTAGGATGGAGAAAAGCACCACGGGGTGGTCAGGAAGCGGAGGTCAGGAAACATGCAGTGGCAATGCAGGATCGGTTTCTGAAAAACATCGCGGGGTTGGGCGCATTGTAAGGGTATCTAACAGGCCATTCACTAGTAGGAGTGAGAAATACATCATGGTGTGGTGTGAATCAGAAGGGCCTGAATCAAGTTAGACAGTGATTGGCAATGTAGGATGGAGAAAAGCACCACGGGTGGGTGTGCATGGGGAGGTCAGCAAACATGCAGTGGCAATGTAGGATAGGTTTCTGAAAAACATCGTGGGGTAGTGCACATTGTAAGGGTTTCTAACGGGCCATTCACTAGTAGGAGTGAGAAATACATCATGGTGTGGTGTGAATCGGAGAGCCTGAATAAAGATAGACAGTGAGTGGCAATGTAGGATGGAGAAAAGCCCCACGGGTTGGTGTGCATAGGGAGGTCAGGAAACATGCAATGGCAATGTAGGATAGGTTTCTGAAAATCATCACAGGGTGGTGCGCATTGTAAGGATTTGTAGCAGGTCATTCGCTAGTAGGAGTGAGGAAAACATCACGTGGTGGTATGAATCGGAGGGCCTGAATTAGGATAGGCAGTGAGTGGCAATGAAGAATGGAGAAAAGCACCACGGGTTTGTCAGCATGGGGAGGCAAGGAAACATGCAGTGGCAATATAGAATAGGTTTCTAATAAACATCGGTGGGCTGTGCGCTTTGTATTGGTTTCTAACAGGCCATTCACTAGTAGGAGTGAGAACAACAACATGGGGTGGTGTGAATCGGAGGGCCTGAATTAGGATCGCCATTGAGTGGCAATGTAGGATGGAGAAAAGCACCACAGGGTTGTAAGCATGGGGAGGTCAGGAAACATGCAGTGGCAATGTAGGATAGGTTTCTGAAAAACATCGCGGGGTGGTTCGCATTGTAAGGGTTTCTAAAAGGCCTTTCACTAGTAGGAGTGAGATAAACATCACGGGCTGTTGTGAATCGCAGGGCCTGAATCAGGATAGGCAGTGAGTGTCAATGTAGGATGGAGAAAAGCACCACGGGTTGGTCAGGATGGGGAGATCAGGAAACATGCAGTGGCAATGTAGGATAGGTTTCTGAAAAACATCGCAGGGTGCTGCGCATTGTAAGGCTTTCTAACAGAGCATTCACTAGTAGGAATGAGCAAAACATAATGGGGTGGTGTGAATCGGAGGGCCTGAATTTGGATAGGCAGTGAGTGGTAACGTAAAATGGAGAAAAGAACCTCGGTATGGTCAGTATGGGGAGGTGAGGATACATGAAGTGGCAATGTAGGATAGGTTTCTAGAAAACATCGCGGGGTGGTGCGCATTATAAGGGTTTCTAACAGGCCAGTCACTAGTAGGAGTGAGAAAAATATCACGGAGTGGTGTGAATCGGAGGGCCTGATTCAGGATAGGCAGTGAGTGGCAATGTAGGATGGAGAAAAGCACCACGGGGTGGTCAGGATGGGGAGGTCAGGAAGCATGCAGTGGCAATGCAGGATCGGTTTCTGAAAAACATCGCGGGGTTGGGCGCATTGTAAGGCTATCTAACAGGCCATTCACTAGTAGGAGTGAGAAATACATTATGGTGTGTGTGAATCGGAGGGCCTGAATCAAGTTAGACAGTGATTGGCAATGTAGGATGGAGAAAAGCACCACAGGTGGGTATGCATGGGGTGGTCAGGAAACATGCAGTGGCAATGTAGGATAGTTTTCTGAAAAACATCACGGGGTGGTGCACATTGTAAGGGTTTCTAACAGGCCATTCACTAGTAGGAGTGAGAAATACATCACGGGGTGGTGTGAATCGGAAGGCTTGAATCAGGATAGGCAGTGAGTGGCAATGTAGGATGGAGAAAAGCACCACGGCACGGTCAGCATGGTGAGGTCTGCAAACATGCATTTACAATGTAGGATAGGTTTCTGAAAAACATCGCCAGGTGGTGCGCATTGTAACGCTTTCTGACAGGGCATTCACTAGTAGGAGTCAGAAAATCATCACGGGGTGGTTTGAATCGGAGGGCCTGAATTAGGATAGGCAGTGAGTGGCAATGTAGGATGGAAAAAACACCACGGGGTGGTCAGGATGGGGAGGTCAGGAAACATGTAGTGGCAATGTAGGATAGGTTTCTGTAAAACATCGTGGGGTAGTGCGCATTGTAAGGGTTTCTTATGGGCCATTCACTAGTAGGAGTGAGAAATACATCATGGTGTGGTGTGAATCGGAGAGCCTGAATCAAGATAGACATTGAGTGGCAATGTAGGATGGAGAAAAGCCCCACGGGTTGGTGTGCATAGGGAGGTCAGGAAACATGCAATGGCAATGTAGGATAGGTTTCTGAAAAACATCACAGGGTGGTGCGCATTGTAAGGATTTGTAGCAGGTCATTCGCTAGTAGGAGTGAGAAAAACATCACGTGGTGGTATGAATCGGAGGGCCTGAATTAGGATAGGCAGTGAGTGGCAATGAAGAATGGAGAAAAGCACCACGGGTTTGTCAGCATGCGGAGGAAAGGAAACATGTAGTGGCAATATAGAATAGGTTTCTAATAAAAATCGCAGGGCTGTGTGCTTTGTATGTGTTTCTAACAGGCCATTCACTAGTAGGAGTGAGAACAACAACATGGGGTGGTGTGAATCGGAGGGCCTGAATTAGAATCGGCATTGAGTGACAATGTAGGATGGAGAAAAGCACAACAGGGTGGTCAGCATCGGGAGGTCAGGAAACATGCAGTGGCAATGTAGGATAGTTTTCTGAAAAACGTCACGGTGTACTGCGCATTGTAAGGGTTTCTAACAGGACATTCACTAGTAGGAGTGAGAAAAACATCACGGGGTGGTGTGAATCAGATGTTGTGAATTAGGATAGGCAGTGAGTGGCAATGTAGGATGGAGAAAAGCACCACAGGGTGGTCAGCATGGGGAGGTCAGGAAAAATGCATTGGCAATGTAGGATAGGTTTCTGAAAAACATTGCCGGGCGGTATGAATTGTAAGGCTTTATAACAGGCCATTCACTAGAAGCAGTGAGAAAAACATCACCGGGTGGTGCGAATCGGAGGGCCTGAATTAGGATAGGCAGTGAGTGGCAATGTAGCATAGAGAAAAGCGCCACGGGGTGGTCAGCATGGGGAGGTCAGGAAACATGCAGTGGGAATGAAGGATAGGTTTCTGAAACATATCGCGGGGTGCTGCGCATGGTAAGGGTTTCTAACAGGCCATTCACTAGATGAAGTGAGAAAAACATCACAGGATGGTTTGAATCGGAGGGCCTGAATCAAGATAGACAGTGAGTGACAATGTCAGCTGGAGAAAAGCACCACGGGGTGGTTAGCATGTGGATGTCAGGAAACATGCAGTGGCAATATAGAATAGGTTTCTGAAAAACATCGCGGTTTGGTGCTCATTGTAAGGGTTTCCAAAGGATCTTTCACTAGAAGGAGTGGGAAAAACATCACGGGGTGGTGTGAATCGAAGGGCCTGAATCAGGATAGGCCGTGAGTGGCAATGAAGAATGGAGAAAAGCACCACAGGGAGGTCAGGATGGGGAGGTCAGGAGACATGCTTTGGCAATGTAAGCTAGCTTTCTGAAAAACATCGCTCGGTAGTGCGGATTGTAAGTCTTTCTAAAAGGCCATTCACTAGTAGGAGTGAGAAATACATCCTGGTGTGGTGTGAATTGGAGGGCCTGAATCAAGATAGACAGTGAGTGGCAATGTAGGATGGAGAAAAGCACCACGGGTTGGTGAGCATGGGTAGCTGAGGAAACATGCAATGGCAATGTAGGATAGGTTTCTGAAAAACATCACAGGGTGGTGCGCATTCTAAGGATTTCTAACATGCCATTCACAAGTAGGCGTGAAAAAAACATCACGGGATGGTGTCAATCAGAGGGCCTGAATTAGGATAGGCTGTGAGGGGCAATGTAAGATGGAGAAAAGCACCACGGGTTTGTCAGCATGGGGAGGCAAGGAAACATGCAGTGGCAATGTAGAATAGGTTTCTGATAAACATCGCTGGGTGGTGCGCATTGTAAGGGTTTCTAACAGGCCATTCACTAGTAGGAGTGAGAACAACATCACAGGGTGGTGTGAATCGGAGGGCCAGAATTAGGATAGGCATTGAGTGGCAATGTAGGATGGAGAAAAGCACCACAGGGTGGTCAGCATGGGGAGGTGAGGAAACATGCCGTGGCAATGTAGGATAGGTTTCGAGATAAAAAGTGGGGTAGTTAGCATTGTAAGGATTTCTAACAGTCAATTCACTAAAAGAAGTGAGAAACACATTATGGGTGGTGTGAATCGGAGGGCCTATATTTGGATAGGCAGTGAGTGGCAATGTAGGATAGAGAAAAACACCATGGGGTGGTCATCATGGGGAGGTCAGGAAACATGCAGTGGCAATGTAGGATAATTTTTTGAAAAACATCACGGAGTGGTGCGCATTGTAAGTGTTTCTAACTGGCCATTCACTAGTAGGAGTGAGAAAAACATCACGGGTTGTGTGAATCAGATGTTCTGAATTAGGATAGGCAGTGAGTGGCAATGTAGGATGGAGAAAAGCACCACGGGGTGGTCAGCATGGGGAGTTCTGGAAACATGCATTGGCAATGTAGGATAGGTTTCTGAAAAACATCGCCGGGTGGTGCGCATTGTAAGGCTATCTAACAGGCCATTCACTAGTAGGATAGAGAAAAATATCACGGGGTGGTGTGAATGGAGGGCCTGAATTAGGATAGGCGGTGAGGGGCAATGAAAAATGGAGAAAAGCACCATGGTGTGGTCAGCATGGGGAGGTCAGGAAACATGCAGTGGCAATGTAGGATAGGTTTCTGAGAAACATCGCGGGGTGGTTCGCATTGTAAGGGTTTCTGAAAGGCCTTTCACTAGTAGGAGTGAGAAAAACATCACGGGCTGTTGTGAATCGCAGGGCATGAATCAGGATAGGCAGTGAGTGTCAATGTAGGATGGAGAAAAGCACCACGGGGTGGTCAGAATGGGGAGATCAGGAAACATGCAGTGGCAATGTAGGATAGGTTTCTGAAAAACATCGCAGGGTGGTGCACATTGTAAGGGTTTCTAACTGGCCATTAACTAGTAGGAGTGAGCAAAACATAATGGGGTGGTGTGAATCGGAGGGCCTGAATTTGGATAGGCAGTGAGTGGTAACATAAAATGGAGAAAAGAACGTCGGTATGGTCAGTATGGGGAGGTGAGGATACATGAAGTGGCAATGTAGGATAGGTTTCTGGAAAACATCGTGGGGTGGTGCGCATTATAAGGGTTTCTAAAAGGCCAGTCACTAGTAGGAGTGAGAAAAATATAACGGAGTGGTGTGAATCGGAGGGCCTGATTCAGAATAGGCAGTGAGTGGCAATGTAGGATGGAGAAAAGCACCACGGGGTGGTCAGGAAGCGGAGGTCAGGAAGCATGCAGTGGCAATGTAGGATAGGTTTCTGAAAAACATCGTGGGGTAGTGCACATTGTAAGGGTTTCTAACGGGCCATTCACTAGTAGGAGTGAGAAATACATCATGGTGTGGTGTGAATCGGAGAGCCTGAATAAAGATAGACAGTGAGTGGCAATGTAGGATGGAGAAAAGCCCCACGGGTTGGTGTGCATAGGGAGGTCAGGAAACATGCAATGGCAATGTAGGATAGGTTTCTGAAAATCATCACAGGGTGGTGCGCATTGTAAGGATTTGTAGCAGGTCATTCGCTAGTAGGAGTGAGGAAAACATCACGTGGTGGTATGAATCGGAGGGCCTGAATTAGGATAGGCAGTGAGTGGCAATGAAGAATGGAGAAAAGCACCACGGGTTTGTCAGCATGGGGAGGCAAGGAAACATGCAGTGGCAATATAGAATAGGTTTCTAATAAACATCGGTGGGCTGTGCGCTTTGTATTGGTTTCTAACAGGCCATTCACTAGTAGGAGTGAGAACAACAACATGGGGTGGTGTGAATCGGAGGGCCTGAATTAGGATCGCCATTGAGTGGCAATGTAGGATGGAGAAAAGCACCACAGGGTTGTAAGCATGGGGAGGTCAGGAAACATGCAGTGGCAATGTAGGATAGGTTTCTGAAAAACATCGCGGGGTGGTTCGCATTGTAAGGGTTTCTAAAAGGCCTTTCACTAGTAGGAGTGAGATAAACATCACGGGCTGTTGTGAATCGCAGGGCCTGAATCAGGATAGGCAGTGAGTGTCAATGTAGGATGGAGAAAAGCACCACGGGTTGGTCAGGATGGGGAGATCAGGAAACATGCAGTGGCAATGTAGGATAGGTTTCTGAAAAACATCGCAGGGTGCTGCGCATTGTAAGGCTTTCTAACAGAGCATTCACTAGTAGGAATGAGCAAAACATAATGGGGTGGTGTGAATCGGAGGGCCTGAATTTGGATAGGCAGTGAGTGGTAACGTAAAATGGAGAAAAGAACCTCGGTATGGTCAGTATGGGGAGGTGAGGATACATGAAGTGGCAATGTAGGATAGGTTTCTAATAAACATCGGTGGGCTGTGCGCTTTGTATTGGTTTCTAACAGGCCATTCACTAGTAGGAGTGAGAACAACAACATGGGGTGGTGTGAATCGGAGGGCCTGAATTAGGATCGCCATTGAGTGGCAATGTAGGATGGAGAAAAGCACCACAGGGTTGTAAGCATGGGGAGGTCAGGAAACATGCAGTGGCAATGTAGGATAGGTTTCTGAAAAACATCGTGGGGTAGTGCACATTGTAAGGGTTTCTAACGGGCCATTCACTAGTAGGAGTGAGAAATACATCATGGTGTGGTGTGAATCGGAGAGCCTGAATAAAGATAGACAGTGAGTGGCAATGTAGGATGGAGAAAAGCACCACGGGTGGGTGTGCATGGGGAGGTCAGCAAACATGCAGTGGCAATGTAGGATAGGTTTCTGAAAATCATCACAGGGTGGTGCGCATTGTAAGGATTTGTAGCAGGTCATTCGCTAGTAGGAGTGAGGAAAACATCACGTGGTGGTATGAATCGGAGGGCCTGAATTAGGATAGGCAGTGAGTGGCAATGAAGAATGGAGAAAAGCACCATGGGTTTGTCAGCATGGGGAGGCAAGGAAACATGCAGTGGCAATATAGAATAGGTTTCTAATAAACATCGGTGGGCTGTGCGCTTTGTATGGGTTTCTAACAGGCCATTCACTAGTAGGAGTGAGAACAACAACATGGGGTGTTGTGAATCGCAGGGCCTGAATCAGGATAGGCAGTGAGTGTCAATGTAGGATGGAGAAAAGCACCACGGGTTGGTCAGGATGGGGAGATCAGGAAACATGCAGTGGCAATGTAGGATAGGTTTCTGAAAAACATCGCAGGGTGGTGCACATTGTAAGGCTTTCTAACAGGGCATTTACTAGTAGGAATGAGCAAAACATAATGGGGTGCTGTGAATCGGAGGACCTGAATTTGGATAGGCAGTGAGTGGTAACGTAAAATGGAGAAAAGCACCTCGGTATGGTCAGTATAGTGAGGTGAGGATACATGAAGTTGCAATGTAGGATAGGTTTCTGGAAAACATCGCAGGGTGGTGCGCATTATAAGGGTTTCTAACAGGCCAGTCACTATTAGGAGTGAGAAAAATATAACGGAGTGGTGTGAATCAGAGGGCCTGATTCAGAATAGGCAGTGAGTGGCAATGTAGGATGGAGAAAAGCACCACGGGGTGGTCAGGAAGGGGAGGTCAGGAAGCATGCAGTGGCAATGCAGGATCGGTTTCTGAAAAACATCGCGGGGTTGGGCGCATTGTAAGGGTATCTAACCGGCCATTCACTAGTAGGAGTGAGAAATACATCACGGGGTGGTGTGAATCGGAAGGCTTGAATCAGGATAGGCAGTGAGTGGCAATGTAGGATGGAGAAAAGCACCACGGCACGGTCAGCATGGGGAGGTCTGGAAACATGCATTGACAATGTAGGATAGGTTTCTGAAAAACATCGCCAGGTGGTGCGCATTGTAACGCTTTCTGACAGGCCATTCACTAGTAGGAGTGAGAAAAACATCACGGGGTGGTGTGAATCGGAGGGCCTGAATTATGATAGGCAGTGTGTGGCAATGTAGGAAGGAGAAAAGCACCATAGGGTGGTCAGCATGGGGAGGTCAGGAAACATGCAGTGGCAATGTAGGACAGGTTTCTGAAAAACATCGGGGGGTGGTGCGCATTGTTAGTGTTTCTAACAGGCCATTCACTAGGAGAACTGATAAAAACATCACAGGGTGGTGTGAATCGGAGGGCCTGAATCAGGATAGGCAGTGAGTGGCAATGTAGGATGGAGAAAAGCACCATGGCGTGGTCAAGATGATGAGGTCAGGAAACATGCAGTGGCAATGTAGGATAGGTTTCTGAAAAACATCGGGGGGTGGGGGCCCATTGTAAGGGTTTCTAACAGGCCATTCACTATTAGCAGTGAGAAATACATCATGTTGTTTTGTGAATCGGAGGGCCTGAATCAAGATAGACAGTGAGTGGCAATGTCGGATGGATAAAAGCACCACGGGGTGGTCAGCATGGGGAGGTCAGGAAACATGCAGTAGCAATGTAGAATAGGTTTCTGAAAAACATCGCGGGGTGGTGCTCATTGCAAGGGTTTCTAAAAGGCCTTTAACTAGTAGGAGTGAGAAATACATCATGGTGTGGTGTGAATCGGAGGGCCTGAATTAGGATAGGCAGGGAGTGGCAATGAAGAATGCAGAGAAGCACCACGGGGTGGTCAACATGAGGAGGTCAGGAAACATGCAATGGCAATGTTGGATAAGTTTCTGAAAAACATTGCGGGGTGGTGCGCATTGTAAGGCATTCTGACAAGCCATTCACAAGTAGGAGTGAAAAAACATCACGGGGTGGTGTGAATCGGAGGGCCTGAATTAGGATAGGCACTGAGTGGCAATGTAGCATAGAGAAAAGCCCCACGCGGTGGTCATCATGGAGAGGTTAAGAAACATGCAGTGGGAATGAAGGATAGGATTCTGAAACATATCGCGGGGTGCTGCGCATTGTAAGGGCATCTAACAGGCCATTCACTAGATGAAGTGAGAAAAACATCACAGGGTGGTTTGAATCGGAGATCCTGAATCAAGATAGACAGTGAGTGGCAATGTCAGCTGGGGAAAAGCACCACGGGGTGGTTAGCTTGTGGATGTCAGGAAACATGCAGTGGCAATATAGGATAGGGTTCTGAAAAACATCGTGGCGTGGTGCTCATTGTAAGGGTTTCCAAAGGATCTTTCACTAGTAGGAGTGGGAAAAACATCACGGGGTGGTGTGATTAGGAGGGCCTGAATCAGGATAGGCCGTGAGTGGCAATGAAGAATGGAGAAAAGCACAACGGTGTGGTCAGGATGTGGAGGTAAAGAAACATGCAGTGGCAATGTAGGATAGCTTTCTGAAAAACATCTCTCGGTAGTGCGGATTGTAAGGCTTTCTAACAGGCAATTCACTAGTAGGATTGAGAAATACATCATGGTGTGCTGTGAATCGGAGGCCCTGAATTATAAGCATTGAGTGTCAATGTAGGATGGAGAAAAGCATCACAGGGTGGTCAGCTTGGGGAGCTGAGGAAACATGCAGTGGCAATGAAGGATAGGTTTCTGAAAAAAAATGTGGGGTGGTGCGCATTGTAAGGTTTTCTCACAGGCCATTCACTAGTAGGAGTGAGAAAAACATCACGGGGTGGTGTGAATTGGAGGGCCTGAATTAGGATAGGCAGTGAGTGGCAATGTAGGATTGAGAAAAGCACCACGGGGTGGTTATCATGCGGATGTCAGGAAACATGCAGTGGCAATGTAGGATAATTTTCTGAAAAACATCACGGGGTGGTGCGGATTGTAAGGGTTTCTAACTGGCCATTCACTAGTAGGAGTGAGAAAAACATCACAGGGTCGTGTGAATCATATGTTCTGAATTAGGATAGGCAGGGAGTGCAATGTAGGATGGAGAAAAGCACCACGGGGTGGTCAGCATGGGGAGGTCATGAAACATGCATTGGCAATGTAGGATAGGTTTCTGAAAAACATCGCCGGGTGTTGCGCATTGTAAGGCTTTTTAACAGGCCATTCACTAGTAGGAGTGAGAAAAACATCATGGGGTGGTATAAATTGGAGGGCCTGAATTAGGATAGGCAGGTAGTGGCAATGAAGAACGCAGAGAAGCACCACGGGGTGGTCTCATGGGGAGGCCAGGAAACATGCAATGGCAATGTTGGATAGGTTTCTGAAAAACATTGCGGGGTGGTGCGCATTATAAGGCTTTCTAACAAGCCATTCACAAGTAGGAGTGAAAAAACATCACAGGGTGGTGTGAATCATAGGGCCTGAATTAGGATAGGCACTGAGTGGCAATGAAGAATGGAGAAAAGCACCACGGGGTGGTCAACATGGGGAGGTCAGGAAACATGCAATGGCAATGTAGTTTAGGTTTCCGAAAAACATCGAGGTGTGGTGCACATTATAAGGGTTGCAAACAGGCCATTCACTAGTAGGAGTGAGAAAAACATCACGGGGTGGTGTGAATCGGAGTGCCTGAATTAGGATAGGCAGTGAGTGGTAATGTAGAATGGAGAAAAGTGCCACGGGTTGGTGAGCATTGTGAGGTCAGGAAACATGCGATGGAAATGTAGGATAGATTTCTGAAAAACATCGCAGGTGTTGAGCACTGTAAGTGTTTCTAACAGGCCATTCACTAGTAGGAGTGAGAAAAACATCATGGGGTGGTTTGAATCAGATGCTCTGAATTAGGATAGGCAGTGAGTGGCCATGTAAAATGGAAAGAACACCACGGAGTGGTCAGCATGGGGAGGTCAGGAAACATGCGGTGGCAATGTAGGATAGGATTCTGAAAAACATCGCTGGGTGGTGCGCAATGTAAGAGTTTCTAACAGGCCATTCACTAGTATGAGTGAGAAAACCATCACGGGGTGGTGTGAATCAGATGCTCTGAATTAGGATAGGCTGTGAGTGGCAATGTAGGATGGAGAAAAGCACCACAGGGTGGTCAGAATGGGGAGATCAGGAAACATGCATTGGCAATGTAGGATAGGTTTCTGAAAAACATCGCCGGGTGGTGCGCATTGTAAGGCTTTATAACAGGGCATTCACTAGAAGCAGTGAGAAAAACATCACCGGGTGGTGTGAATCCGAGGGCCTGAATTAGGATAGGCAGTGAGTGGCAATGTAGCATAGAGAAAAGCGTCATGGGGTGATCAGCATGGGGAGGTTAGGAAACATGCAGTGGGAATGTAGGATAGGTTTCTGAAACATATCGTGGGGTGCTGCGCATTGTAAGGGTTTCTAACAGGCCATTCACTAGATGAAGTGAGATAAACATCACAGGGTGGTTTGAATTGGAGGACCTGAATCAAGATAGACAGTGAGTGGCAATGTCAGCTGGAGAAAAGCACCACGGGGTGGTTAGCATGTGGATGTCAGGAAACATGCAGTGGCAATATAGGATAGGGTTCTGAAAAACATCGCGGTGTGGTGCACATTGTAAGGGTTTCCAAAGGACCTTTCACTAGTAGGAGTGGGAAAAACATCACGGGGTGGTGTGATTCGGAGGCCCTGAATCAGGATAGGCCGTGAGTGGCATTGAAGAATGGAGAAAAGCACAACGGGGTGGTCAGGATGGGGAGGTCAGGAAACATGCAGTGGCAATGTAGGATAGCTTTCTGAAAAACATCGCTCGGTAGAGCGGATTGTAAGACTTTCTAACTGGCCATTCACTAGTAGGAATGAGAAATACAATATGGTGTGGTGTGAATCGGAGGGACTGAATCAAGATAGACAGTGAGTGGCAATGTAGGATGGAGAAAGGCCCCACAGGTTGGTGTGCTTAGGGAGGTCAGAAACATGCAATGGCAGTGTAGGATAGGTTTCTGAAAATCATCACAGGGTGGTGCGCATTGTAAGGATTTGTAGCAGGTCATTCGCTAGTAGGATTGAGAAAAACATCACGTGGTGGTATGAATCGGAGGGCCTGAATTAGGATAGGCAGTGAGTGGCAATGAAGAATGGAGAAAAGCACCACGGGTTTGTCAGCATGGGGAGGCAAGGAAACATGCAGTGGCAATATAGAATAGGTTTCTAATAAACATCGGTGGGCTGTGCGCTTTGTATGGGTTTCTAACAGGCCATTCACTAGTAGGAGTGAGAACAACAACATGGGGTGGTGTGAATCGGAGGGCCTGAATTAGGATAGGCATTGAGTAGTAATGTAGGATGGAGAAAAGCACTGCACGGTGGTCAGCATGGGGATGTGAGGAAACATGCAGTGGCAATGTAGGATAGGTTTCGGGAAAAAAAGTGTGGTAGTGTGCATTGTAAGGCTTTCTAACAGTCAATTCACTAGAAGAAGTGAGAAAAACATCACGGGTGGTGTAAATCGGAGCGCCTAAATTATGATAGGAAGTGAGTGGCAATGTAGGATAGAGAAAAGCACCATGGGGTGGTCATCATGGGGAGGTCAGGAAACATGCAGTGGCAATGTAGGATAATTTTTTGAAAAATATCACAGAGTGGTGCGCATTGTAAGGGTTTCTAACTGCCATTCACTAGTAGGAGTGAGAAAAACATAACGGGTGGTGTGAATCAGATGTTCTGAATTAGGATAGGCAGTGAGTGGCAATGTAGAATGGAGAAAAGCACCACGGGGTGGTCAGCATCGGGAGGTCTGGAAACATGCATTGGCAATGTAGGATAGGTTTCTGAAAAACATCGCCGGGTGGTGCGCATTGTAAGGTTTTCTAACAGGGCATTCACTAGTAGGAGTGAGCAAAACATAACGAGGTGGTGTGAATTGGAGGGCCTGAATTTGGATAGGCAGTGAGTGGTAACGTAAAATGGAGCAAAGCAACTCGGTGTGGTCAGTATGCGGAGGTGAGGAAACATGCAGTGGCAATGTAGGATAGGTTTCTGGAAAACATCGCGGGGTGGTGCGCATTATAAGAGTTTCTAACAGGCCATTCACTAGTAGGAGTGAGAAAAATATAACGGAGTGGTATGAATTGGAGGTCCTGATTCAGGATAGGCAGTGAGTTGCAATGTAGAATGGAGCAAAGCACCACGGGGTGTTCAGCATGGGGAGTTCAGGAAACATGCAGTGGCAATGTAGGATAGGTTTCTGAAAAACATCGCGGGGTGGTGCTCATTGCAAGGGTTTCTAAAAGGCCTTTAACTAGTAGGAGTGAGAAATACATCATGGTGTGGTGTGAATCGGAGGGCCTGAATTAGAATAAGCATTGAGTGTCAATGTAGGATGGAGAAAAGCACCACAGGGTGGTCAGCATGGGGAGGTGAGGAAACATGCAGTGGCAATGTAGGATAGGTTTCTGAAAAAAAATGTGGGGTGGTGTGCATTGTAAGGGTTTCTAACAGGCCTTTCACTAGTAGCAGTGAGAAATACATCATTTTGTGGTGTGAATCGGAGGGCCTGAATCAAGATAGACAGTGAGTGGCAATGTCGGATGGAGAAAAGCACAACAGGGTGGTCAGCATGTGGAGGTCAGGAAACATGCAGTGGCAATGTAGGATAGGTTTCTGAAAAACATCGCGGGGTGGTGCTCATTGCAAGGTTTTCTAAAAGGCCTTTAACTAGTAGGAGTTAGAAATACATCATGGTGTGGTGTGAATTGGAGGGCCTGAATTAGAATAAGCATTGAGTGTCAATGTAGGATGGAGAAAAGCACCACAGGTTGGTCAGCATGGGGAGGTGAGGAAACATGCAGTGGCAATGTAGAATAGGTTTCTGAAAAAAAATGTGGGGTGGTGCGCATTGTAAGGGTTTCTAACAGGCCATTCACTAGTAGGAGTGAGAAAAACATCACGGGGTCGTGTGAATCAGATGTTCTGAATTAGGATAGGCATTGAGTGCAATGTAGGATGGAGAAAAGCACGACGGGGTGGTCAGCATGGGGAAGTCAGGAAACATGCATTGGAAATGTAGGATAGGTTTCTGAAAAACATTCCCGGGTGTTGCGCATTGTAAGGCTTTCTAACAGGCCATTCACTAGTAGGAGTGAGAAAAACATCACGGGGTGGTGTAAATTGGAGGGCCTGAATTAGGATAGGCAGTGAGTGGCAATGAAGAATGCAGAAAAGCACCACGGGGTGGTCAACATGGGGAGGTCAGGAAACATGCAATGGCAATGTTGGATAGGTTTCTGAAAAACATTGCGGGGTGGTGCGCATTGTAAGACTTTCTAAAAAGCCATTCACAAGAAGGAGTGAAAAAACATCAAGGGGTGGTGTGAATCGGAGGGCCTGAATTAGGATAGGCACTGAGTGGCAATAAAGAATGGAGAAATGCACCACCGGTTGGTGAGCATGGTGAGGTCAGGAAACATGAAATGGCAGTGTAGGATAGGTTTCTGAAAAACATCGCAGGGTTGTGCACATTGTAAGGGTTTGTAGCAGGCCATTCACTATTAGGAGTGAGAAAATCATGTCGGGGTGGTGTGAATCGGAAGGCCTGAATTAGGATAGGCACTGAGTGGCAATGAACAATGGAGAAAAGCTCCACGGGGTGGTCAACATGGGGAGGTCAGGAAACATGCAATGGCAATGTAGGATAGGTTTCTGAAAAACATCGAGGGGTGGTGCACATTGTAAGGGTTGCAAACAGACCATTCACTAGTAGGAGTGATAAAAACATCACGGGTTGGTGTGAATCGGAGTTCCTGAATTAGGATGGGCAGTGAGTGGCAATGTAGAATGGAGAAAAGCACCACGGGTTGGTGAGCATGGTGAGGTCAGGAAACAAGCGGTGGCAATGTAGGATAGGATTCTGAAAAACATCGCAGGTGTTGAGCATTGTAAGGGTTTCTAACAGGGCATTCACTAGTAGGAGTTAGAAAAACATCACGGGGTGGTTTGAAACAGATGCTCTGAATTTGGATAGGCAGTGAGTGGCAATGTAAAATGGAAAAAACACCACGGAGTTGTCAGCATGGGGAGGTCAGGAAACATGCGGTGGCAATGTAGGATAGGATTCTGAAAAACATCACGGGGTGGTGCGCAATGTAAGGGTTTCTAACAGGCCATTCAGTAGTAGGAGTGAGAAAAACATCACGGGGTGGTGTGAATCAGATGTTCTGAATTTGTATAGGCAGTGAGTGTCAATGTAGGATGGAGAAAAGCACCACAGGGTAGTCAGCATGGGGAGGTCAGGAAACATGCTTTGGCAATGTAGGATAGGTTTCTGAAAAACATCGCCGCGTTGTGCGCATTGTAAGGCTTTATAACAGGCCATTCACTAGAAGCAGTGAGAAAAACATCACCGGGTGGTGTGAATCGGAGGGCCTGAATTAGGATAGGCACTGAGTGGCAATGAAAAATGGAGAAAAGCACCACGGATTTGTGAGCACGGTGAGGTCAGGAAACATGAAATGGCAGTGTAGGATAGGTTTCTGAAAAACATTGCAGGGTTGTGCACATTGTAAGGGTTTGTAGCAGGCCATTCACTATTAGGCGTGAGAAAATCATCTCGGGGTGGTGTGAATCGGAGGGCCTGAATTAGGATAGGCACTGAGTGGCAATGAAGAATGGAGAAAAGCACCACGGTGTGGTCAACATGGCGAAGTCAGGAAACATGCAATAGCAATGTAGGATAGGTTTCTGAAAAACATCGTGGGGTGGTGCACATTGTAAGGGTTGCAAACAGGCCATTCACTAGTAGGAGTGAGAAAAACATCACGGGGTGGTGTGAATCGGAGTGCCTGAATTAGGATAGTCAGTGAGTGGCAATGCAGAATGGAGAAAAGCACCACGGGTTGAGGAGCATGGTGAGGTCAGGAATCATGCGATGGCAATATAGGATAGGTTTCTGAAAAACATCACAGGTCTTGAGCATCGTAAGGGTTTCTAACAGGCCATTCACTAGTAGGCGTGAGAAAAACATCACGGGGTGGTTTGAATCAGATGCTCTGAATTAGGATAGGCAGTGCGTGGCATTGTAGCATAGAGAAAAGCGCCACGGGGTGGTCAGCATGGGGAGGTCAGGAAATATGCAGTGGGAATGTAGGATAGGTTTCTGAAACATATCGGGGGTGCTGCGCATTGTAAGGGTTTCCAACAGGCCATTCACTAGATGAAGTGACAAAAACATCACAGGGTGATTTGAATCGGATGGACTGAATTAAGATAGACAGTGAGTGGCAATGTCAGCTGCAGAAAAGCACCACGGGTTGGTTAGCATGTGGATGTCAGGAAACATGCAGTGGCAATATAGGATAGGGTTCTGAAAAGCATCGTGGTGTGGTGCTCATTGTAAGGGTTTCCATAGGATCTTTCATTAGTAGGAGTGGGAAAAACATAACGGGGTTGTGTGAATCGGAGGGTCAGAATCAGAATAGGCAGTGAGTGGCAATGAAGAATGGAGAAAAGCACAACGGGGTGGTCAGGATGGGGAGGTCAGGAAACATGCAGTGGCAATGTAGGATAGCTTCCTGAAAAACATCGCTCGGTAGTGCGGATTGGAAGGCTTTCTAACAGGCCATTCACTAGTAGGAGTGAGAAATACATCATGGTGTGGTGTGAAACGGAGGGCCTGAATCAAGATAGACAGTGAGTGGCAATGTAGGATGGAGAAAAGCACCACGGGTTGGTGAGCATGGGGCGTAAGGAAACACGCAATGGCAATGTAGGATAGGTTTCTGAAAAACATCGCAGGGTGGTGCGCATACTAAGGATTTCTAACATGCCATTCACAAGTAGGAGTGAAAAAAACATCACGGGATGGTGTGAAACAGAGGGCCTGAATTAGGATAGGCTCTGAGTGGCAATGTAAGATGGAGAAAAGCACCGGGAGTTTGTCAGCATGGGGAGGCAAGGAATCATGCAGTGGCAATGTAGAATAGGTTTCTGATAAACATCGCTGGGTGGTGCGCATTGTAAAGGTTTCTAACAGGCCATTTACTAGTAGGAGTGAGTCAAACATCAGGGGGTGGTGTGAATCGGAGGGCCTGAATTAGGATAGGCATTGAGTGGCTAGGTAGGATGGAGAAAAGCACCACAGGGTGGTCAGCATGGGGAGGTGAGGAAACATGCAGTGGCAATGTAGGATAGGTTTCGGGAAAAAAAAGTGTGGTAGTGCGCATTGTAAGGCTTTCTAACAGTCAATTCACTAGAAGAAGTGAGAAAAACATCACGGGTGGTGTGAATCCGAGGGCCTAAATTAGGATAGGCAGTGAGTGGCAATGTAAGATAGAGAAAAGCACCATGGGGTGGTC
Source organism: Cavia porcellus (assembly GCF_034190915.1). Lineage (NCBI taxonomy): Eukaryota > Metazoa > Chordata > Mammalia > Rodentia > Caviidae > Cavia > Cavia porcellus. The sequence continues at coordinate 3,234,372 of NW_026947534.1, forward strand.
ATCATGGGGAGGTCAGGAAACATGCAGTGGCAATGTAGGATAATTTTTTGAAAAACATCGCGGGGTTGGGCGCATTGTAAGGGTATCTAACAGGCCATTCACTAGTAGGAGTGAGAAATACATCATGGTGTGGTGTGAATCGGAGGGCCTGAATCAAGTTAGACAGTGATTGGCAATGTAGGATGGAGAAAAGCCCCACGGGTTGGTGAGCATGGGGAGGTCAGGAAACATGCAGTGGCAATGTAGGATAGTTTTCTGAAAAACATCACAGGGTGGTGCGCATTGTAAGGGTTTCTAACAGGCCATTCACTAGTAGGAGTGAGAAATACATCACGGGGGGGTGTGAATCTGAAGGCTTGAATCAGGATAGGCAGTGAGTGGCAATGTAGGATGGAGAAAAGCCCCACGGGTTGGTGAGCATGGGGAGGTCAGGAAACATGCAGTGGCAATGTAGGATAGTTTTCTGAAAAACATCACAGGGTGGTGCGCATTGTAAGGGTTTCTAACAGGCCATTCACTAGTAGGAGTGAGAAATACATCACGGGGGGGTGTGAATCTGAAGGCTTGAATCAGGATAGGCAGTGAGTGGCAATGTAGGATGGAGAAAAGCACCACGGCAAGGTCAGCATCGGGAGGTCAGGAAACATGCAGTGGCAATGTAGGATAGTTTTCTGAAAAACATCACAGGGTGGTGCGCATTGTAAGGGTTTCTAACAGGCCATTCACTAGTAGGAGTGAGAAAAACATCACGGGGTGGTGTGAATCGGAGGGCCTGAATTAGTATAGGCAGTGAGTGGCAATGCAGGATAGAGAAAAGCACCATGGTGTGGTCAGCATGGGGAGGTCAGGAAACATGCAGTGTCAATGTAGGATAGGTTTCTGTAAAACATCGCGGGGTGGTGCCCATAATAACGGTTTCTAACAGGCCATTCACTAGTAGGAGTGAGTAAAACATCACAGCATGGTTTGAATCAGGGGGCCTGAATCAGGATAGGCAGTGAGTGGCAATGTAGGATGGAGAAAAGCACCACGGTGTGGTCACCATGGGGAGGTCAGGAAACATGCAGTGTCAATGTAGGATAGGTATCTGAAAAACATCGGGGGTGGAGAGAATTGTAAGGGTTTCTAACAGGGCATTCACTGGAAGGAGTGAGAAAAAGATCATGGGGTGGTGTGAATCGAAGCGCCTGAATTATGTTAGGCAGTGTGTGGCAATGTAGGAAGGAGAAAAGCACAATGGTTTGGTCAGCATGGGGAGGTCAGGAAACATGCAGTGGCCATGTAGGACAGGTTTCTGAAAAACATCGGGGGGTGGTGCGCATTGTTAGTGTTTCTAACAGGCCATTCACTAGGAGAAGTGATAAAAACATCACAGGGTGGTGTGAATCAGACGGCCTGAATCAAGATAGACAGTGATTACCAATGTCGGATGGACAAAAGCACCACGGGGTGGTCAGGATTGGGAGGTCATGAAACATGCAGTAGCAATGTAGGATAGGTTTCTGAAGAACATCACGAGGTGGTGCTCATTGCAAGGGTTTCTAAAAGGCCTTGAACTAGTAGGAGTAAGAAATACATCATGGTGTGGTGTGAATCCGAGGGCCTGAATTAGAATAAGCATTGAGTGTCAATGTAGGATGGAGAAAAGTACCACAGGGTGGTCAGCATGAGGAGGTGATGAAACATGTTGTGGCAATGTAGGATAGGTTTCTGAAAAAAAATGTGGGGAGGTGCGCTTTGTAAGGGTTTCTAACAGGCCATTCACTAGTAGGAGTGAGAAAAACATCAAGGGGTGATGTGAATCGGAGGGCCTGAATTAGGATAGGCAGTGAGTGCAATGTAGGATGGAGAAAAGCACCACTGGGTGGTCAGCATGGGGAGGTCAGGAAACATGCATTGGCAATGTAGGATAGGTTTCGGAAAACATCGCCGGGTGTTGCGCATTGTAAGGCTTTCTAACAGGCCATTCCCTAGTAGCAGTGAGAAAAACATCACGGGGTGGTGTAAATTGGAGGGCCTGAATTAGGATAGGCAGTGAGTGGCAATGAAGAATGCAGAAAAGCAAGACGGGGAGGTCAACATGGGGAGGTCAGGAAACATGCAATGGCAATGTTGGATAGGTTTCTGAAAAACATTGCGTGTTGGTGCGCATTGTAAGGCTTTCTAACAAGCCATTCACAAGTAGGAGTGAAAAAACATCACGGGGAGGTGTGAATCGGAGGGAATTAATTAGGATAGGCACTGAGTGGCAATGAAGAATGGAGAAAAGCACCATGGGATGGTGAGCATGGTGAGGTCAGGAAACATGAAATGGCAGGGTAGGATAGGTTTTTGAAAAACATCCCAGGGTTGTGCACATTGTAAGGGTTTGTAGCAGGCCATTCACTATTAGGAGTGAGAAAATCATGTCGGGGTGGTGTGAATCGGAGGGCCTGAATTAGGATAGGCACTGAGTGGCAATGAACAATGGAGAAAAGCTCCACGGGGTGGTCAACATGGGGAGGTCAGGAAACATGCAATGGCAATGTAGGATAGGTTTCTGAAAAACATCGAGGGGTGGTGCACATTGTAAGGGTTGCAAACAGACCATTCACTAGTAGGAGTGATAAAAACATCACGGGTTGGTGTGAATCGGAGTTCCTGAATTAGGATGGGCAGTGAGTGGCAATGTAGAATGGAGAAAAGCACCACGGGTTGGTGAGCATGGTGAGGTCAGGAAACAAGCGGTGGCAATGTAGGATAGGATTCTGAAAAACATCGCAGGTGTTGAGCATTGTAAGGGTTTCTAACAGGGCATTCACTAGTAGGAGTGAGAAAAACATCACGGGGTGGTTTGAAACAGATGCTCTGAATTTGGATAGGCAGTGAGTGGCAATGTAAAATGGAAAAAACACCACGGAGTTGTCAGCATGGGGAGGTCAGGAAACATGCGGTGGCAATGTAGGATAGGATTCTGAAAAACATCACGGGGTGGTGCGCAATGTAAGGGTTTCTAACAGGCCATTCAGTAGTAGGAGTGAGAAAAACATCACGGGGTGGTGTGAATCAGATGTTCTGAATTTGTATAGGCAGTGAGTGTCAATGTAGGATGGAGAAAAGCACCACAGGGTAGTCAGCATGGGGAGGTCAGGAAACATGCATTGGCAATGTAGGATAGGTTTCTGAAAAACATCGCCGCGTTGTGCGCATTGTAAGGCTTTATAACAGGCCATTCACTAGAAGCAGTGAGAAAAACATCACCGGGTGGTGTGAATCGGAGGGCCTGAATTAGGATAGGCACTGAGTGGCAATGAAAAATGGAGAAAAGCACCACGGATTTGTGAGCACGGTGAGGTCAGGAAACATGAAATGGCAGTGTAGGATAGGTTTCTGAAAAACATTGCAGGGTTGTGCACATTGTAAGGGTTTGTAGCAGGCCATTCACTATTAGGCGTGAGAAAATCATCTCGGGGTGGTGTGAATCGGAGGGCCTGAATTAGGATAGGCACTGAGTGGCAATGAAGAATGGAGAAAAGCACCACGGTGTGGTCAACATGGCGAAGTCAGGAAACATGCAATAGCAATGTAGGATAGGTTTCTGAAAAACATCGTGGGGTGGTGCACATTGTAAGGGTTGCAAACAGGCCATTCACTAGTAGGAGTGAGAAAAACATCACGGGGTGGTGTGAATCGGAGTGCCTGAATTAGGATAGTCAGTGAGTGGCAATGCAGAATGGAGAAAAGCACCACGGGTTGAGGAGCATGGTGAGGTCAGGAATCATGCGATGGCAATATAGGATAGGTTTCTGAAAAACATCACAGGTCTTGAGCATCGTAAGGGTTTCTAACAGGCCATTCACTAGTAGGCGTGAGAAAAACATCACGGGGTGGTTTGAATCAGATGCTCTGAATTAGGATAGGCAGTGCCTGGCATTGTAGCATAGAGAAAAGCGCCACGGGGTGGTCAGCATGGGGAGGTCAGGAAATATGCAGTGGGAATGTAGGATAGGTTTCTGAAACATATCGGGGGTGCTGCGCATTGTAAGGGTTTCCAACAGGCCATTCACTAGATGAAGTGACAAAAACATCACAGGGTGATTTGAATCGGATGGACTGAATTAAGATAGACAGTGAGTGGCAATGTCAGCTGCAGAAAAGCACCACGGGTTGGTTAGCATGTGGATGTCAGGAAACATGCAGTGGCAATATAGGATAGGGTTCTGAAAAGCATCGTGGTGTGGTGCTCATTGTAAGGGTTTCCATAGGATCTTTCATTAGTAGGAGTGGGAAAAACATAACGGGGTTGTGTGAATCGGAGGGTCAGAATCAGAATAGGCAGTGAGTGGCAATGAAGAATGGAGAAAAGCACAACGGGGTGGTCAGGATGGGGAGGTCAGGAAACATGCAGTGGCCATGTAGGATAGCTTCCTGAAAAACATCGCTCGGTAGTGCGGATTGGAAGGCTTTCTAACAGGCCATTCACTAGTAGGAGTGAGAAATACATCATGGTGTGGTGTGAAACGGAGGGCCTGAATCAAGATAGACAGTGAGTGGCAATGTAGGATGGAGAAAAGCACCACGGGTTGGTGAGCATGGGGCGTAAGGAAACACGCAATGGCAATATAGGATAGGTTTCTGAAAAACATCGCAGGGTGGTGCGCATACTAAGGATTTCTAACATGCCATTCACAAGTAGGAGTGAAAAAAACATCACGGGATGGTGTGAAACAGAGGGCCTGAATTAGGATAGGCTCTGAGTGGCAATGTAAGATGGAGAAAAGCACCGGGAGTTTGTCAGCATGGGGAGGCAAGGAATCATGCAGTGGCAATGTAGAATAGGTTTCTGATAAACATCGCTGGGTGGTGCGCATTGTAAAGGTTTCTAACAGGCCATTTACTAGTAGGAGTGAGTCAAACATCAGGGGGTGGTGTGAATCGGAGGGCCTGAATTAGGATAGGCATTGAGTGGCTAGGTAGGATGGAGAAAAGCACCACAGGGTGGTCAGCATGGGGAGGTGAGGAAACATGCAGTGGCAATGTAGGATAGGTTTCGGGAAAAAAAAGTGTGGTAGTGCGCATTGTAAGGCTTTCTAACAGTCAATTCACTAGAAGAAGTGAGAAAAACATCACGGGTGGTGTGAATCCGAGGGCCTAAATTAGGATAGGCAGTGAGTGGCAATGTAAGATAGAGAAAAGCACCATGGGGTGGTCATCATGGGGAGGTCAGGAAACATGCAGTGGCAATGTAGGATAATTTTTTGAAAAACATCGCGGGGTTGGGCGCATTGTAAGGGTATCTAACAGGCCATTCACTAGTAGGAGTGAGAAATACATCATGGTGTGGTGTGAATCGGAGGGCCTGAATCAAGTTAGACAGTGATTGGCAATGTAGGATGGAGAAAAGCCCCACGGGTTGGTGAGCATGGGGAGGTCAGGAAACATGCAGTGGCAATGTAGGATAGTTTTCTGAAAAACATCACAGGGTGGTGCGCATTGTAAGGGTTTCTAACAGGCCATTCACTAGTAGGAGTGAGAAATACATCACGGGGGGGTGTGAATCTGAAGGCTTGAATCAGGATAGGCAGTGAGTGGCAATGTAGGATGGAGAAAAGCACCACGGCAAGGTCAGCATCGGGAGGTCAGGAAACATGCAGTGGCAATGTAGGATAGTTTTCTGAAAAACATCACAGGGTGGTGCGCATTGTAAGGGTTTCTAACAGGCCATTCACTAGTAGGAGTGAGAAAAACATCACGGGGTGGTGTGAATCGGAGGGCCTGAATTAGTATAGGCAGTGAGTGGCAATGCAGGATAGAGAAAAGCACCATGGTGTGGTCAGCATGGGGAGGTCAGGAAACATGCAGTGTCAATGTAGGATAGGTTTCTGTAAAACATCGCGGGGTGGTGCCCATAATAACGGTTTCTAACAGGCCATTCACTAGTAGGAGTGAGTAAAACATCACAGCATGGTTTGAATCAGGGGGCCTGAATCAGGATAGGCAGTGAGTGGCAATGTAGGATGGAGAAAAGCACCACGGTGTGGTCAGCATGGGGAGGTCAGGAAACATGCAGTGTCAATGTAGGATAGGTATCTGAAAAACATCGGGGGTGGAGAGAATTGTAAGGGTTTCTAACAGGGCATTCACTGGAAGGAGTGAGAAAAAGATCATGGGGTGGTGTGAATCGAAGCGCCTGAATTATGTTAGGCAGTGTGTGGCAATGTAGGAAGGAGAAAAGCACAATGGTTTGGTCAGCATGGGGAGGTCAGGAAACATGCAGTGGCCATGTAGGACAGGTTTCTGAAAAACATCGGGGGGTGGTGCGCATTGTTAGTGTTTCTAACAGGCCATTCACTAGGAGAAGTGATAAAAACATCACAGGGTGGTGTGAATCAGACGGCCTGAATCAAGATAGACAGTGATTACCAATGTCGGATGGACAAAAGCACCACGGGGTGGTCAGGATTGGGAGGTCAAGAAACATGCAGTAGCAATGTAGGATAGGTTTCTGAAGAACATCACGAGGTGGTGCTCATTGCAAGGGTTTCTAAAAGGCCTTGAACTAGTAGGAGTAAGAAATACATCATGGTGTGGTGTGAATCCGAGGGCCTGAATTAGAATAAGCATTGAGTGTCAATGTAGGATGGAGAAAAGCACCACAGGGTGGTCAGCATGAGGAGGTGATGAAACATGTTGTGGCAATGTAGGATAGGTTTCTGAAAAAAAATGTGGGGAGGTGCGCTTTGTAAGGGTTTCTAACAGGCCATTCACTAGTAGGAGTGAGAAAAACATCAAGGGGTGATGTGAATCGGAGGGCCTGAATTAGGATAGGCAGTGAGTGCAATGTAGGATGGAGAAAAGCACCACTGGGTGGTCAGCATGGGGAGGTCAGGAAACATGCATTGGCAATGTAGGATAGGTTTCTGAAAAACATCGCCGGGTGTTGCGCATTGTAAGGCTTTCTAACAGGCCATTCCCTAGTAGCAGTGAGAAAAACATCACGGGGTGGTGTAAATTGGAGGGCCTGAATTAGGATAGGCAGTGAGTGGCAATGAAGAATGCAGAAAAGCACGACGGGGAGGTCAACATGGGGAGGTCAGGAAACATGCAATGGCAATGTTGGATAGGTTTCTGAAAAACATTGCGTGTTGGTGCGCATTGTAAGGCTTTCTAACAAGCCATTCACAAGTAGGAGTGAAAAAACATCACGGGGTGGTGTGAATCGGAGGGAATTAATTAGGATAGGCACTGAGTGGCAATGAAGAATGGAGAAAAGCACCATGGGATGGTGAGCATGGTGAGGTCAGGAAACATGAAATGGCAGGGTAGGATAGGTTTTTGAAAAACATCCCAGGGTTGTGCACATTGTAAGGGTTTGTAGCAGGCCATTCACTATTAGGAGTGAGAAAATCATCTCGAGGTGTTGTGAATCAGAGGGCCAGAATCAAGATAGACAGTGAGTGGCAATGTAGGATGGAGAAAAGCACCACTGGTTGGTAAGCATGGGGAGGTCAGGAAACATGCAATGGCAATGTAGGATCGGTTTCTGAAAAACATCGCAGGGTTGTGCGCATACTAAGGATTTCTAACATGCAATTCACAAGTAGGAGTGAAAAAAACATGACGGGATGGTGTGAATCAGAGGGCCTGAATTAGGATAGGCTGTGAGTGGCAATGTAAGATGGAGAAAATCACCAGGGGTTTGTCAGCATGGGGAGGCAAGGAATCATGCAGTGGCAATGTAGAATAGGTTTCTGATAAACATCGCTGGGTGGTGCGCATTGTAAGGGTTTCTAACAGGCCATTTACTAGTAGGAGTGAGAACAACATCACGGGGTGGTGTGAATCGGAGGGCCTGAATTAGGATAGGCATTGAGTGGCAATGTAGGATAGAGAAAAGCACCATGGGGTGGTCATCATGCGGAGGTCAGGAAACATGCCGTGGCAATGTAGGATAATTTTTTGAAAAACATCACGGAGTGGTGCGCATTGTAAGGGTTTCTAACTGGCCATTCACTAGTAGGAGTGAGAAAAACATCACGGGTGGTGTGAATCAGATGTTCTGAATTAGGATAGGCAGTGAGTGGCAATGTAGGATGGAGAAAAGCACCACGGGGTGGTCAGCATGGGGAGTTCTGGAAACATGCATTGGCAATGTAGGATAGGTTTCTGAAAAACATCGCCGGGTGGTCCGCATTGTAAGGCTATCTAACAGGCCATTCACTAGTAGGATAGAGAAAAATATCACGGGGTGGTGTGAATGGAGGGCCTGAATTAGGATAGGCAGTGAGTGGCAATGAAGAATGCAGAATAGCACCACGGGTTGGTCAACATGGGGAGGTCAGGAAACATGCAATGGCAATGTTGGATAGGTTTCTGAAAAACTTTGCGGGGTGGTGCGCATTGTAAGGCTTTGTAACAAGCCATTCACAAGTAGGAGTGAAAAAACATCACGGGGTGGTGTGAATTGGAGTGCCTGAATTAGGACAGGCACTGAGTGGCAATGAATAATGGAGAAAAGCACCACGGGGTTGTCAACATGGGGAGGTCAGGATACATGCAATGGCAATGTAGGATAGGTTTCTGAAAAACAACGAGGTGTGGTGAACATTGTAGGGTTGCAAACAGGCCATTCACTAGTAGGAGTGAGAAAAACATCACGGGGTGGTGTGAATCAGATGTTCTGAATTAGGATAGGCAGTGAGTGGCAATGAAGAATGCAGAATAGCACCACGGGTTGGTCAACATGGTGAGGTCAGGGAAACATGAAATGGCAGTGTAGGTTAGGTTTCTGAAAAACATCGCAGGGTAGTGCACATTGTAAGGGTTTGTAGCAGGCCATTCACTATTAGGAGTGAGAAAATCATCTCGATGTGGTGTGAATCGGAGGGCCTGAATTAGGATAGGCACTGAGTGGCAATGAAGAATGGAGAAAAGCACCACGGGGTGGTCAACATGTGGTGGTCAGGATACATACAATGGCAATGTAGGATAGGTTTCTGAAAAACAACAAGGGGTGGTGAACATTGTAGGGTTGCAAACAGGCCATTCACTAGTAGGAGTGAGAAAAACATCACGGGGTGGTGTGAATCGGAGTGCCTGAATTAGGATAGGCAGTGAGTGGCAATGTGGAATGAAGAAAAGCACTACGAGTTGGTGAGCATGGTGAGGTCAGGAAACGTGCGATGGCAATATAGGATAGGTTTCTGAAAAACATCGCAGGTGTTGAGCATTGTAATGGTTTCTAACAGGCCATTCCCTAGTAGGAGTGTGAAAAACATCATGGGGTGGTTTGAATCAGATGCTCTGAATTAGGATAGGCAGTGAGTGGCAATGTAAAATGGAAAAAAACACCACGGAGTGGTCAGCATGGGGAGGTCAGGAAACATGCGGTGGCAATGTAGGATAGGATTCTGAAAAACATCACGGGGTGGTGCGCAATGTAAGGGTTTCTAACAGGCCATTCACTATTTGGAGTGAGAAAAACATCACGGGGTGGTGTGAATCAGATGTTCTGAATTAGGATAGGCAGTGAGTGGCAATGTAGCATAGAGAAAAGCGCCACGGGGTGGTCAGCATGGGGAGGTTAGGAAACATGCAGTGGGAATGTAGGATAGGTTTCTGAAACATATCGCGGGGTGCTGCGCATTGTAAGGGTTTCTAACAGGCCATTCACTAGATGAAGTGAGAAAAACATCACAGGGTTGTTTAAATCGGAGGGCCTGAATCAAGATAGACAGTGAGTGGCAATGTCAGCTGGAGAAAAGCACCACGGGGTGGTTAGCATGTGGATGTCAGGAAACATGCAGTGGCAATATAGGATTGGGTTCTGAAAAACATCGCGGTGTGGTGCTCATTGTAAGGGTTTCCAAAGGATCTTTCACTAGTAGGAGTGGGAAAAACATCACGTTGTGGTGTGAATCGGAGGGCCTGAATCAGGATAGGCCGTGAGTGGCAATGAAGAATGGAGAAAAGCACCACGGGGTGGTCAACATGGGGAGGTCAGGAAACATGCAATGGCAATGTAGGATAGGTTTCTGAAAAACATCGAGGGGTGGTGCGCATTGTAAGGGTTGCAAACAGGCCATTCACTAGTAGGAGTGAGAAAAACATCACGGCGTGGTGTGAATCGGAGTGCCTGAATTAGGATAGGCAGTGAGTGGCAATGTAGAATGGAGAAAAGCACCACGGGTTGGTGAGCATGGTGAGGTCAGGAAACATGCGATGGCAATGTAGGATAGGTTTCTGAAAAATATCGCAGGTGTTGAGCATTGTAAGGGTTTCTAACAGGCCATTCACTAGTAGGAGTGAGAAAAACATCACGGGGTCGTGTGAATCAGATGTTGTGAATTAGGATAGGCAGTGAGTGGCAATATAGGATGGAGAAAAGCACCACAGGGTGGTCAGCATGAGGAGGTCAGGAAACATACTGTGGCAATGTAAAAGACTTTTCAGAAAAACATCATGGGGTGGTGCGCATTGTAAGGGTTTCTAACAGGCCATTCACTAGTAGGAGTGAGAAAAACATCATGGGGTGGTATGAATCAGATGCTCTGAATTAGGATAGGCAGTGAGTGGCAATGTAAAATGGAAAAAACACCACGGAATGGTCAGCATGGGAAGGTCAGGATACATGCGGTGGCAATGTAGGATAGGTTTCTGAAAAACATCGCGGGGTGGTGTGCAATGTAAGGGTTTCTAACAGGCCATTCACTAGTAGGAGTGAGAAATACATCATGGGGTGGTGTGAATCGGAAGGCCTGAATCAGGATAGGCAGTGAGTGGCAATGTAGGATGGAGAAAAGCACCACGGCATGGTCAGCATGGGGAGGTCAGGAAACATTCAGTGGCAATGTAGTATAGGTTTCTGAAAAACATCGCGGGGTTGTGCGCATTGTAAGGGTTTCTAACAGGCTATTCATTAGTTGGATTGAGAAAAACATAACGGGGTGGTGTGAATCAGAGGGCCTGATTAAGGATAGGCAGTGAGTGGCAATGTAAGATGTAGAAAAGAACCACAGCGTGGTAAGCATGGGAAGGTCAGGAAACATGCAGTAGCAATGTAGGATGGCTTTCTGAAAAACATTACGGGTTGGTGCCCATTGTAAGGGTTTCTAACAGGCCATTGCCTAGTTGGAGTGAGAAAAATATCACCGGGTGGTGTGAATCGGAGGGCCTGATTTAGGATAGGCAGTGAGTGGCAATGTAGGATGGAGAAAAGCACCACAGGGTGGTCAGCATGGGGAGGTGAGGAAACATGCAGTGGCAATATAGGATAGGTTTCTGAAAAAAAAAGTGGGGTGGTGCGCATTGTAAGGCTTTCTAACAAGCCATTCACAAGTAGGAGTGAAAAAAACATCACGGGGTGGTGTGAATCGGAGGGCCTGAATTAGGATAGGCACTGAGTGTCAATGAAGAATGGAGAAAAGCACCTCGGGTTGGTGAGCATGGTGAGGTCAGGAAACATGAAATGGCAATGTAGGATAGCATTCTGAAAAACATCGTAGGGAGGTGCTCATTGTAAGGGTTTGTAGCAGGCCATTCACTAGTAGGAGTGAGAAAATCATCTTGGGGTGGTGTGAATCGGAGGGCCTGAATTAGGATCGGCACTGAGTGGCAATGAAGAATGGAGAAAAGCACCACGGGGTGGTCAACATGGGGAGGTCAGGAAACATGCAAAGGCAATGTAGGATAGGTTTCTGCAAAACATCGAGGGGTGGTGCGCATTGTAAGGGATGCATAAGGGCCATTCACTAGTAGGAGTGAGAAAAACATCACGGGGTGGTGTGAATCGGAGTGCCTGAATTAGGATAGGCAGTGAGTGGCAATGTAGGATGGAGAAAAGCACCACGGGGTGTTCATCATGGGGAGGTCAGGAAACATGCAGTGGCAATGTAGGATAGTTTTCTGAAAAACATCACTGGGTGGTGCGCATTGTAAGGGTTTCTAACAGGCCATTCACAAGTAGGAGTGTGAAAAACATTACGGGGTGGTGTCAATCAGAGGTTCTGAATTAGGATAGGCAGTGAGTGGCAATGTAGGATGGAGAAAAGCACCACGGGGTGGTCAGCACGGGGAGGTCAGGAATCATGCGGTGGCAATGTAGAATAGGTTTCTGAAAAACATCGCGGGGTGGTGCGCATTGTAAGGGTTTCTAACAGGCCATTCACTAGTAGAGGTGAGAACACATCACAGTGTGGTGTGAATCGGAGGGCCTGATTCGAGATAGGCAGTGAGAGGCAATGTAGGATGGAGAAAAGGACCATGGGTGGTCAGGATGCAGAAGTCAGAAAACATGCAGTGGCAATGTAGGATAGGTTTCTGAAAAACATCGCGCGATGGGGTGCATTGTAAGGGTATCTAACAGGCCATTCACTAGTAGGAGTGAGAAATACATCATGGTGTGGTGTGAATTGGAGGGCCTGAATCAAGATAGACATTCAGTGTCAATATCGGATGGAGAAAAGCACCACGGGGTGGTCAGCATGGGAAGGTCAGGAAACATGCAGTCTCAATTTAGGATAGGATTCCGAAAAGCATCGCGGGGTGGTGCTCATTGTAAGGGTTTCTAAAAGGCCTTTCACTAGTAGGAGTGAGAAAAACATCAAGGGGTGGTGTGAATCGCAGGGCCTGAATCAGGATAGGTCCGTGACTGGCATTGTAGGATGGAGAAAAGCACCACGGGGTGGTCAGAATGGGGAAGTCAGGAGACATGCAGTGGCAATTTAGGATAGGTTTCTGAAAAACATCGCGGGGTAGTGCGCATTGTAAGGGTTTCTAACAGGCCATTCACTAGTAGGATTGAGAAAAACATCACAGCGTGGTTTGAATCAGAAGGCCTGAATCAGCTTAGGCAGTGAGTGGCAATGTAGGATGGAGAAAAGCACCATGGGCTGGTCAGGATGGAGAGGTCAGGAAACATGCAGTGGCAATGTAGGATAGGTTTCTGAAAAAAATAGTGGGGTAGTGCGCATTGTAAGGGTTTCTAACGGGTCATTCACTAGTAGGAGTGAGAAATACATCATGGTGTGGTGTGAATCGGAGGGCATGAATCAAGATAGACAGTGTGTGGCAATGTAGGATGGATAAAAGCACAATGGGTTGGTGTGCATGGGGAGGTCAGGAAACATGCAAAAGCAATATAGCATAGGTTTCTGAAAAAACATCGCGGGTGGTGAGAATTGTAAGTGTTTCTTACAGGGCATTCACTGGAAGGAGTGAGGAAAAGATCACGGGGTGGTGTGAATCGAAGGGCCTGAATCAGGATAGGCAGTGATTGGCAATGTAGGATGGAGAAAAGCACCATGGCGTGGTCAAGATGGTGAGGTCAGGAAACATGCAGTGGCAATGTAGGATAGGTTTCTGAAAAACATCGGGGGGTGGGGACCATTGTAAGGGTTTCTAACAGGCCTTTCACTAGTAGCAGTGAGAAATACATCATGTTGTGGTGTGAATCGGAGGGCCTGAATCAAGATAGACAGTGAGTGGCAATGTCAGATGGAGAAAAGCAGCACGGGGTGGTCAGCATGGTGAGGTCAGGAAACATGAAATGGCAAGGTAGGATAGGTTTATGAAAAACATCGTGGGGTTGTGCACATTGTAAGGGTTTCTAAAAGGCCTTTAACTAGTAGGAGTGACAAAATCATCTCGGGGTGGTGTGAATCAGAGGGCCTGAATTAGGATAGGCAGTGAGTGGCAATGTAGAATGGAGAAAAGCACCACTGGTTGGTGAGCATGGGGAGGTCAGGAAACATGCAATGGCAATGTAGGATAGGTTTCTGAAAAATATCGCAGGTGTTGACCCTTGTAAGGGTTTCTAACAGGCCATTCACTAGTAGGAGTGAGAAAAACATCACAGGGTCGTGTGAATCAGATGTTGTGAATTAGAATAGGCAGTGAGTGGCAATATAGGATGGAGAAAAGCACCACAGGGTGGTCAGCATGAGGAAGTCAGGAAACATACTGTGGCAATGTAAAAGACTTTTCAGAAAAACATCATGGGGTCGTGCGCATTGTAAGGGTTTCTAACAGGCCATTCACTAGTAGGAGTGAGAAAAACATCACGGGGTGGTTTGAATCAGATGCTCTGAATTAGGATAGGCAGTGAGTGGCAATGTAAAATGAAAAAAACACCACGGAATGGTCAGCATGGGGAGGTCAGGAAACATGCGGTGGCAATGTAGGATAGGTTTCTGAAAAACATCGCGGGGTGGTGCGCAATGTAAGGGTTTCTAACAGGCCATTCACTAGTAGGAGTGAGAAATACATCATGGGGTGGTGTGAATCGGAAGGCCTGAATCAGGATAGGCAGTGAGTGTCAATGTAGGATGGAGAAAAACACCACGGAATGGTCAGCATGGGGAGGTCAGGAAACATTCAGTGGCAATGTAGTATAGGTTTCTGAAAAACATCGCGGGGTTGTGCGCATTGTAAGGGTTTCTAACAGGCTATTCATTAGGAGGATTGAGAAAAACATAACGGGGTGGTGTGAATCAGAGGGCCTGATTAAGGATAGGCAGTGAGTGGCAATGTAAGATGTAGAAAAGAACCACAGCATGGTCAGCATGGGAAGGTCAGGAAACATGCAGTAGCAATGTAGGATGGCTTTCTGAAAAACATTACGGGTTGGTGCCCATTGTAAGGGTTTCTAACAGGCCATTGACTAGTAGGAGTGAGAAAAATATCACCGGGTGTTGTGAATCGGAGGGCCTGATTTAGGATAGGCAGTGAGTGGCAATGTAGGATGGAGAAAAGCACCACAGGGTGGTCAGCATGGGGAGGTGAGGAAACATGCAGTGGCAATATAGGATAGGTTTCTGAAAAAAATAGTGGGGTGGTGCGCATTGTAAGGCTTTCTAACAAGCCATTCACAAGTAGGAGTGAAAAACACATCACGGGGTGGTGTGAATCGGAGGGCCTGAATTAGGATAGGCACTGAGTGTCAATGAAGAATGGAGAAAAGCACCTCGGGTTGGTGAGCATGGTGAGGTCAGGAAACATGAAATGGCAATGTAGGATAGGATTCTGAAAAACATCGCAGGGAGGTGCTCATTGTAAGGGTTTGTAGCAGGCCATTCTCTAGTAGGAGTGAGAAAATCATCTCGGGGTGGTGTGAATCGGAGGGCCTGAATTAGGATCGGCACTGAGTGGCAATGAAGAATGGAGAAAAGCACCATGGGGTGGTCAACATGGGGAGGTCAGGAAACATGCAAAGGCAATGTAGGATAGGTTTCTGAAAAACATCGAGGGGTGGTGCGCATTGTAAGGGATGCATAAGGGCCATTCACTAGTAGGAGTGAGAAAAACATCACGGGGTGGTGTGAATCGGAATGCCTGAATTAGGATAGGCAGTGAGTGGCAATGTAGGATGGAGAAAAGCACCACAGGGTGTTCAGCATGGGGAGGTCAGGAAACATGCAGTGGCAATGTAGGATAGTTTTCTGAAAAACATCACTGGGTGGTGCGCATTGTAAGGGTTTCTAACAGGCCATTCACAAGTAGGAGTGTGAAAAACATTACGGGGTGGTGTGAATCAGAGGTTCTGAATTAGGATAGGCAGTGAGTGGCAATGTAGGATGGAGAAAAGCACCACGGGGTGGTCAGCACGGGGAGGTCAGGAATCATGCGGTGGCAATGTAGAATAGGTTTCTGAAAAACATCGCGGGGTGGTGCGCATTGTAAGGGTTTCTAACAGGCCATTCACTAGTAGAGGTGAGAACACATCACAGTGTGGTGTGAATCGGAGGGCCTGATTCGAGATAGGCAGTGAGAGGCAATGTAGGATGGAGAAAAGGACCATGGGGTGGTCAGGATGCGGAGGTCAGAAAACATGCAGTGGCAATGTAGGATAGGTTTCTGAAAAACATCGCGCGATGGGGTGCATTGTAAGGGTATCTAACAGGCCATTCACTAGTAGGAGTGAGAAATACATCATGGTGTGGTGTGAATTGGAAGGCCTGAATCAAGATAGACATTCAGTGTCAATATCGGATGGAGAAAAGCACCATGGGGTGGTCAGCATGGGAAGGTCAGGAAACATGCAGTCTCAATTTAGGATAGGATTCCGAAAAGCATCGCGGGGTGGTGCTCATTGTAAGGGTTTCTAAAAGGCCTTTCACTAGTAGGAGTGAGAAAAACATCAAGGGGTGGTGTGAATCGCAGGGCCTGAATCAGGATAGGTCCGTGACTGGCATTGTAGGATGGAGAAAAGCACCACGGGGTGGTCAGAATGGGGAAGTCAGGAGACATGCAGTGGCAATTTAGGATAGGTTTCTGAAAAACATCACGGGGTAGTGCGCATTGTAAGGTTTCTAACAGGCCATTCACTAGTAGGATTGAGAAAAACATCACAGCGTGGTTTGAATCAGAAGGCCTGAATCAGCTTAGGCAGTGAGTGGCAATGTAGGATGGAGAAAAGCACCATGGGCTGGTCAGGATGGAGAGGTCAGGAAACATGCAGTGGCAATGTAGGATAGGTTTCTGAAAAAAATAGTGGGGTAGTGCGCATTGTAAGGGTTTCTAACGGGTCATTCACTAGTAGGAGTGAGAAATACATCATGGTGTGGTGTGAATCGGAGGGCATGAATCAAGATAGACAGTGTGTGGCAATGTAGGATGGATAAAAGCACCATGGGTTGGTGTGCATGGGGAGGTCAGGAAACATGCAAAAGCAATATAGCATAGGTTTCTGAAAAACATCGCGGGTGGTGAGAATTGTAAGTGTTTCTTACAGGGCATTCACTGGAAGGAGTGAGAAAAAGATAACGGGGTGGTGTGAATCGAAGGGCCTGAATCAGGATAGGCAGTGATTGGCAATGTAGGATGGAGAAAAGCACCATGGCGTGGTCAAGATGGTGAGGTCAGGAAACATACAGTGGCAATGTAGGATAGGTTTCTGAAAAACATCGGGGGGTGGGGACCATTGTAAGGGTTTCTAACAGGCCTTTCACTAGTAGCAGTGAGAAATACATCATGTTGTGGTGTGAATCGGAGGGCCTGAATCAAGATAGACAGTGAGTGGCAATGTCAGATGGAGAAAAGCAGCACGGGGTGGTCAGCATGGGGAAGTCAGGAAACATGCAGTAGCAATGTAGGATAGGTTTCTGAAAAACATCGCGGGGTGGTGCTCATTGCAAGGGTTTCTAAAAGGCCTTTAACTAGTAGGAGTGAGAAATACATCATGGTGTGGTGTGAATCAGAGGGCCTGAATTAGAATAAGCATTGAGTGTCAATGTAGGATGGAGAAAAGCAACACGGGGTGGTCAACATGCGGTGGTCAGGAAACATGCAATGGCAATGTTGGATAGGTTTGTGAAAAACATTGCGGGATGGTGCGCATTGTAAGGCTTTCTAAAAAGCCATTCACAAGTAGGAGAGAAAAAAAACATCACGGGGTGGTGTGAATCGGAGGTCCTGAATTAGGATAGGCACTGAGTGGCAATGAAGAATGGAGAAAAGCACCACGGGTTGGTGAGCATGGTGAGGTCAGGAAACATGAAATGGCAAGGTAGGATAGGTTTATGAAAAACATCGCAGGGTTGTGCACATTGTAAGGGTTTGTAGCAGGCCATTCACTAGTAGGAGTGACAAAATCATCTCGGGGTGGTGTGAATCAGAGGGCCTGAATTAGGATAGGCAGTGAGTGGCAATGTAGAATGGAGAAAAGCACCACGGGTTGGTGAGCATGGGGAGGTCAGGAAACATGCAATGGCAATGTAGGATAGGTTTCTGAAAAATATCGCAGGTGTTGAGCATTGTAAGGGTTTCTAACAGGCCATTCACTAGTAGGAGTGAGAAAAACATCACGGGGTCGTGTGAATCAGATGTTGTGAATTAGAATAGGCAGTGAGTGGCAATATAGGATGGAGAAAAGCACCACAGGGTGGTCAGCATGAGGAGGTCAGGAAACATACTGTGGCAATGTAAAAGACTTTTCAGAAAAACATCATGGGGTCGTGCGCATTGTAAGGGTTTCTAACAGGCCATTCACTAGTAGGAGTGAGAAAAACATCACGGGGTGGTTTGAATCAGATGCTCTGAATTAGGATAGGCAGAGAGTGGCAATGTAAAATGGAAAAAACACCACGGAATGGTCAGCATGGGGAGGTCAGGAAACATGCGGTGGCAATGTAGGATAGGTTTCTGAAGAACATCGCGGGGTGGTGCGCAATGTAAGGGTTTCTAACAGGCCATTCACTAGTAGGAGTGAGAAATACATCATGGGGTGGTGTGAATTGGAAGGCCTGAATCAGGATAGGCAGGGAGTGGCAATGTAGGATGGAGAAAAGCACCACGGCATGGTCAGCATGGGGAGGTCAGGAAACATTCAGTGGCAATGTAGTATAGGTTTCTGAAAAACATCGCGGGGTTGTGCGCATTGTAAGGGTTTCTAACAGGCTATTCATTAGGAGGATTGAGAAAAACATAACGGGGTGGTGTGAATCAGAGGGCCTGATTAAGGATAGGCAGTGAGTGGCAATGTAAGATGTAGAAAAGAACCACAGCGTGGTCAGCATGGGAAGGTCAGGAAACATGCAGTAGCAATGTAGGATGGCTTTCTGAAAAACATTACGGGTTGGTGCCCATTGTAAGGGTTTCTAACAGGCCATTGACTAGTAGGAGTGAGAAAAATATCACCGAGTGGTGTGAATCGGAGGGCCTGATTTAGGATAGGCAGTGAGTGGCAATGTAGGATGGAGAAAAGCACCACAGGGTGGTCAGCATGGGGAGGTGAGGAAACATGCAGTGACAATATAGGATAGGTTTCTGAAAAAAAAAGTGGGGTGGTGCGCATTGTAAGGCTTTCTAACAAGCCATTCACAAGTAGGAGTGAAAAACACATCACGGGGTGGTGTGAATCGGAGGGCCTGAATTAGAATAGGCACTGAGTGTCAATGAAGAATAGAGAAAAGCACCTCGGGTTGGTGAGCATGGTGAGGTCAGGAAACATGAAATGGCAATGTAGGATAGGATTCTGAAAAACATCGCAGGGAGGTGCTCATTGTAAGGGTTTGTAGCAGGCCATTCACTAGTAGGAGTGAGAAAATCATCTCGGGGTGGTGTGATTCGGAGGGTCTGAATTAGGATCAGCACTGAGTGGCAAAGAAGAATGGAGAAAAGCACCACGGGGTGGTCAACATGGGGAGGTCAGGAAACATGCAAAGGCAATGTAGGATAGGTTTCTGAAAAACATCGAGGGGTGGTGCGCATTGTAAGGGATGCATAAGGGCCATTCACTAGTAGGAGTGAGAAAAACATCACGGGGTGGTGTGAATCGGAGTGCCTGAATTAAGATAGGCAGTGAGTGGCAATGTAGGATGGAGAAAAGCACCACGGGCTGGTCAGGATGGGGAGGTCAGGAAACATGCAGTGGCAATGTAGGATAGTTTTCTGAAAAACATCACTGGGTGGTGCGCATTGTAAGGCTTTCTAACAAGCCATTCACAAGTAGGAGTGAAAAACACATCACGGGGTGGTGTGAATCGGAGGGCCTGAATTAGGATAGGCACTGAGTGTCAATGAAGAATAGAGAAAAGCACCTCGGGTTGGTGAGCATGGTGAGGTCAGGAAACATGAAATGGCAATGTAGGATAGGATTCTGAAAAACATCGCAGGGAGGTGCTCATTGTAAGGGTTTGTAGCAGGCCATTCACTAGTAGGAGTGAGAAAATCATCTCGGGGTGGTGTGATTCGGAGGGCCTGAATTAGGATCAGCACTGAGTGGCAATGAAGAATGGAGAAAAGCACCACGGGGTGGTCAACATGGGGAGGTCAGGAAACATGCAAAGGCAATGTAGGATAGGTTTCTGAAAAACATCGAGGGGTGGTGCGCATTGTAAGGGATGCATAAGGGCCATTCACTAGTAGGAGTGAGAAAAACATCACGGGGTGGTGTGAATCGGAGTGCCTGAATTAGGATAGGCAGTGAGTGGCAATGTAGGATGGAGAAAAGCACCACGGGCTGGTCAGGATGGGGAGGTCAGGAAACATGCAGTGGCAATGTAGGATAGTTTTCTGAAAAACATCACTGGGTGGTGCGCATTGTAAGGGTTTCTAACAGGCCATTCACAAGTAGGAGTGTGAAAAACATTACGGGGTGGTGTGAATCAGAGGTTCTGAATTAGGATAGGCAGTGAGGGGCAATGTAGGATGGAGAAAAGCACCACGGGGTGGTCAGCACGGGGAGGTCAGGAATCATGCGGTGGCAATGTAGAATAGGTTTCTGAAAAACATCGCGGGGTGGTGCGCATTGTAAGGGTTTCTAACAGGCCATTCACTAGTAGAGGTGAGAACACATCACAGTGTGGTGTGAATCGGAGGGCCTGATTCGAGATAGGCAGTGAGAGGCAATGTAGGATGGAGAAAAGGACCATGGGGTGGTCAGGATGCGGAGGTCAGAAAACATGCAGTGGCAATGTAGGATAGGTTTCTGAAAAACATCGCGCGATGGGGTGCATTGTAAGGGTATTTAACAGGCCATTCACTAGTAGGAGTGAGAAATACATCATGGTGTGGTGTGAATTGGAGGGCCTGAATCAAGATAGACATTCAGGGTCAATATCGGATGGAGAAAAGCACCACGGGGTGGTCAGCATGGGAAGGTCAGGAAACATGCAGTCTCAATTTAGGATAGGATTCCGAAAAGCATCGCGGGGTGGTGCTCATTGTAAGGGTTTCTAAAAGGCCTTTCACTAGTAGTAGTGAGAAAAACATCAAGGGGTGGTGTGAATCGCAGGGCCTGAATCAGGATAGGCCGTGACTGGCATTGTAGGATGGAGAAAAGCACCACGGGGTGGTCAGAATGGGGAAGTCAGGAGACATGCAGTGGCAATTTAGGATAGGTTTCTGAAAAACATCGCGGGGTAGTGCGCATTGTAAGGGTTTCTAACAGGCCATTCACTAGTAGGATTGAGAAAAACATCACAGCGTGGTTTGAATCAGAAGGCCTGAATCAGCTTAGGCAGTGAGTGGCAATGTAGGATGGAGAAAAGCACCATGGGCTGGTCAGGATGGAGAGGTCAGGAAATATGCAGTGGCAATGTAGGACAGGTTTCTGAAAAAAATAGTGGGGTAGTGCGCATTGTAAGGGTTTCTAACGGGTCATTCACTAGTAGGAGTGAGAAATACATCATGGTGTGGTGTGAATCGGAGGGCCTGAATCAAGATAGACAGTGTGTTGCAATGTAGGATGGATAAAGCACCATGGGTTGGTGTGCATGGGGAGGTCAGGAAACATGCAAAAGCAATATAGCATAGGTTTCTGAAAAACATCGCGGGTGGTGAGAATTGTAAGTGTTTCTTACAGGGCATTCACTGGAAGGAGTGAGAAAAAGATCACGGGGTGGTGTGAATCGAAGGGCCTGAATCAGGATAGGCAGTGATTGGCAATGTAGGATGGAGAAAAGCACCATGGCGTGGTCAAGATGGTGAGGTCAGGAAACATGCAGTGGCAATGTAGGATAGGTTTCTGAAAAACATCGGGGGGTGGGGCCCATTGTAAGGGTTTCTAACAGGCCTTTCACTAGTAGCAGTGAGAAATACATCATGTTGTGGTGTGAATCGGAGGGCCTGAATCAAGATAGAGAGTGAGTGGCAATGTCGGATGGAGAAAAGCAGCACGGGGTGGTCAGCATGGGGAAGTCAGGAAACATGCAGTAGCAATTTAGGATAGGTTTCTGAACATCATCGCGGGGTGGTGCTCATTGCAAGGGTTTCTAAAAGGCCTTTAACTAGTAGGAGCGAGAAATACATCATGGTGTGGTGTGAATCAGAGGGCCTGAATTAGAATAAGCATTGAGTGTCAATGTAGGATGGAGAAAAGCAACACGGGGTGGTCAACATGGGGAGGTCAGGAAACATGCAATGGCAATGTTGGATAGGTTTGTGAAAAACATTGCGGGATGGTGCGCATTGTAAGGCTTTCTAAAAAGCCATTCACAAGTAGGAGAGAAAAAAACATCACGGGGTGGTGTGAATCGGAGGTCCTGAATTAGGATAGGCACTGAGTGGCAATGAAGAATGGAGAAAAGCACCACGGGTTGGTGAGCATGGTGAGGTCAGGAAACATGAAATGGCAAGGTAGGATAGGTTTATGAAAAACATCGCAGGGTTGTGCACATTGTAAGGGTTTGTAGCAGGCCATTCACTAGTAGGAGTGACAAAATCATCTCGGGGTGGTGTGAATCAGAGGGCCTGAATTAGGATAGGCAGTGAGTGGCAATGTAGAATGGAGAAAAGCACCACGGGTTGTTGAGCATGGGGAGGTCAGGAAACATGCAATGGCAATGTAGGATAGGTTTCTGAAAAATATCGCAGGTGTTGAGCATTGTAAGGGTTTCTAACAGGCCATTCACTAGTAGGAGTGAGAAAAACATCACGGGGTCGTGTGAATCAGATGTTGTGAATTAGAATAGGCAGTGAGTGGCAATATAGGATGGAGAAAAGCACCACAGGGTGGTCAGCATGAGGAGGTCAGGAAACATACTGTGGCAATGTAAAAGACTTTTCAGAAAAACATCATGGGGTCGTGCGCATTGTAAGGGTTTCTAACAGGCCATTCACTAGTAGGAGTGAGAAAAACATCATGGGGTGGTTTGAATCAGATGCTCTGAATTAGGATAGGCAGTGAGTGGCAATGTAAAATGGAAAAAACACCGCGGAATGGTCAGCATGGGGAGGTCAGGAAACATGCGGTGGCAATGTAGGATAGGTTTCTGAAAAACATCGCGGGGTGGTGCGCAATGTAAGGGTTTCTAACAGGCCATTCACTAGTAGGAGTGAGAAATACATCATGGGGTGGTGTGAATCGGAAGGCCTGAATGAGGATAGGCAGTGAGTGGCAATGTAGGATGGAGAAAAGCACCACGGGGTGGTCAGCACGTGGAGGTCAGGAATCATGCGGTGGCAATGTAGGATAGTTTTCTGAAAAACATCACTGGGTGGTGCGCATTGTAAGGGTTTCTAACAGGCCATTCACAAGTAGGAGTGTGAAAAACATTACGGGGTGGTGTGAATCAGAGGTTCTGAATTAGGATAGGCATTGAGTGGCAATGTAGGATGGAGATAAGCACCACGGGGTGGTCAGCACGTGGAGGTCAGGAATCATGCGGTGGCAATGTAGAATAGGTTTCTTTAAAACATCGCGGGGTGGTGCGCATTGTAAGGGTTTCTAACAGGCCATTCACTAGTAGAGGTGAGAACACATCACAGTGTGGTGTGAATCGGAGGGCCTGATTCGAGATAGGCAGTGAGAGGCAATGTAGGATGGAGAAAAGGACCATGGGGTGGTCAGGATGCGGAGGTCAGGAAACATGGAGTGGCAATGTAGGATAGTTTTCTGAAAAACATCACTGGGTGGTGCGCATTGTAAGGGTTTCTAACAGGCCATTCACAAGTAGGAGTGTGAAAAACATTACGGGGTGGTGTGAATCAGAGGTTCTGAATTAGGATAGGCAGTGAGGGGCAATGTAGGATGGAGAAAAGCACCACGGGGTGGTCAGCACGGGGAGGTCAGGAATCATGCGGTGGCAATGTAGAATAGGTTTCTGAAAAACGTCGCGGGGTGGTGCGCATTGTAATGGTTTCTAACAGGCCATTCACTAGTAGAGGTGAGAACACATCACAGTGTGGTGTGAATCGGAGGGCCTGATTCGAGATAGGCAGTGAGAGGCAATGTAGGATGGAGAAAAGGACCATGGGGTGGTCAGGATGCGGAGGTCAGAAAACATGCAGTGGCAATGTAGGATAGGTTTCTGAAAATCATCGCGCGATGGGGTGCATTGTAAGGGTATCTAACAGGCCATTCACTAGTAGGAGTGAGAAATACATCATGGTGTGGTGTGAATTGGAGGGCCTGAATCAAGATAGACATTCAGTGTCAATATCGGATGGAGAAAAGCACCACGGGGTGGTCAGCATGGGAAGGTCGCGAAACATGCAGTCTCAATTTAGAATAGGATTCCGAAAAGCATCGCGGGGTGGTGCTCATTGTAAGGGTTTCTAAAAGGCCTTTCACTAGTAGGAGTGAGAAAAACATCAAGGGGTGGTGTGAATCGCAGGGCCTGAATCAGGATAGGCCGTGACTGGCATTGTACGATGGAGAAAAGCACCACGGGGTGGTCAGAATGGGGAAGTCAGGAGACATGCAGTGGCAATTTAGGATAGGTTTCTGAAAAACATCGCGGGGCAGTGCGCATTGTAAGGGTTTCTAACAGGCCATTCACTAGTAGGATTGAGAAAAACATCACAGCGTGGTTTGAATCAGAAGGCCTGAATCAGCTTAGGCAGTGAGTGGCAATGTAGGATGGAGAAAAGCACCACGGGCTGGTCAGGATGGAGAGGTCAGGAAACATGCAGTGGCAATGTAGGATAGGTTTCTGAAAAAAATATTGGGGTAGTGCGCATTGTAAGGGTTTCTAATGGGTCATTCACTAGTAGGAGTGAGAAATACATCATGGTGTGGTGTGAATCGGAGGGCATGAATCAAGATAGACAGTGTGTGGCAATGTAGGATGGATAAAAGCACCATGGGTTGGTGTGCATGGGGAGGTCAGGAAACATGCAAAAGCAATATAGCATAGGTTTCTGAAAAACATCGCGGGTGGTGAGAATTGTAAGTGTTTCTTACAGGGCATTCACTGGAAGGAGTGAGATAAAGATCACGGGGTGGTGTGAATCGAAGGGCCTGAATCAGGATAGGCAGTGATTGGCAATGTAGGATGGAGAAAAGCACCATGGCGTGGTCAAGATGGTGAGGTCAGGAAACATGCAGTGGCAATGTAGGATAGTTTTCTGAAAAACATCACTGGGTGGTGCGCATTGTAAGGGTTTCTAACAGGCCATTCACAAGTAGGAGTGTGAAAAACATTACGGGGTGGTGTGAATCAGAGGTTCTGAATTAGGATAGGCATTGAGTGGCAATGTAGGATGGAGATAAGCACCACGGGGTGGTCAGCACGTGGAGGTCAGGAATCATGCGGTGGCAATGTAGAATAGGTTTCTGAAAAACATCGCGGGGTGGTGCGCATTGTAAGGGTTTCTAACAGGCCATTCACTAGTAGAGGTGAGAACACATCACAGTGTGGTGTGAATCGGAGGGCCTGATTCGAGATAGGCAGTGAGAGGCAATGTAGGATGGAGAAAAGGACCATGGGGTGGTCAGGATGCGGAGGTCAGGAAACATGGAGTGGCAATGTAGGATAGTTTTCTGAAAAAAACATCACTGGGTGGTGCGCATTGTAAGGTTTTCTAACAGGCCATTCACAAGTAGGAGTGTGAAAAACATTACGGGGTGGTGTGAATCAGAGGTTCTGAATTAGGATAGGCAGTGAGGGGCAATGTAGGATGGAGAAAAGCACCACGGGGTGGTCAGCACGGGGAGGTCAGGAATCATGCGGTGGCAATGTAGAATAGGTTTCTGAAAAACGTCGCGGGGTGGTGCGCATTGTAATGGTTTCTAACAGGCCATTCACTAGTAGAGGTGAGAACACATCACAGTGTGGTGTGAATCGGAGGGCCTGATTCGAGATAGGCAGTGAGAGGCAATGTAGGATGGAGAAAAGGACCATGGGGTGGTCAGGATGCGGAGGTCAGAAAACATATAGTGGCAATGTAGGATAGGTTTCTGAAAAACATCGCGCGATGGGGTGCATTGTAAGGGTATCTAACAGGCCATTCACTAGTAGGAGTGAGAAATACATCATGGTGTGGTGTGAATTGGAGGGCCTGAATCAAGATAGACATTCAGTGTCAATATCGGATGGAGAAAAGCACCACGGGGTGGTCAGCATGGGAAGGTCAGGAAACATGCAGTCTCAATTTAGGATAGGATTCCGAAAAGCATCGCGGGGTGGTGCTCATTGTAAGGGTTTCTAAAAGGCCTTTCACTAGTAGTAGTGAGAAAAACATCAAGGGGTGGTGTGAATCGCAGGGCCTGAATCAGGATAGGCCGTGACTGGCATTGTAGGATGGAGAAAAGCACCACAGGGTGGTCAGAATGGGGACGTCAGGAGACATGCAGTGGCAATTTAGGATAGGTTTCTGAAAAACATCGCGGGGTAGTGTGCATTGTAAGGGTTTCTAACAGGCCATTCACTAGGAGGATTGAGAAAAACATCACAGCGTGGTTTGAATCAGAAGGCCTGAATCAGCTTAGGCAGTGAGTGGCAATGTAGGATGGAGAAAAGAACCACGGGCTGGTCAGGATGGAGAGGTCAGGAAACATGCAGTGGCAATGTAGGACAGGTTTCTGAAAAAATAGTGGGGTAGTGCGCATTGTAAGGGTTTCTAACGGGTCATTCACTAGTAGGAGTGAGAAATACATCATGGTGTGGTGTGAATCGGAGGGCATGAATCAAGATAGACAGTGTGTGGCAAGGTAGGATGGATAAAAGCACCATGGGTTGGTGTGCATGGGGAGGTCAGGAAACATGCAAAAGCAATATAGCATAGGTTTCTGAAAAACATCGCGGGTGGTGAGAATTGTAAGTGTTTCTTACAGGGCATTCACAGGAAGGAGTGAGAAAAAGATCACGGGGTGGTGTGAATCGAAGGGCCTGAATCAGGATAGGCAGTGATTGGCAATGTAGGATGGAGAAAAGCACCATGGCGTGGTCAAGATGGTGAGGTCAGGAAACATGCAGTGGCAATGTAGGATAGGTTTCTGAAAAACATCGGGGGGTGGGGCCCATTGTAAGGGTTTCTAACAGGCCTTTCACTAGTAGCAGTGAGAAATACATCATGTTGTGGTGTGAATCGGAGGGCCTGAATCAAGATAGAGAGTGAGTGGCAATGTCGGATGGAGAAAAGCAGCACGGGGTGGTCAGCATGGGGAAGTCAGGAAACATGCAGTAGCAATTTAGGATAGGTTTCTGAACATCATCGCGGGGTGGTGCTCATTGCAAGGGTTTCTAAAAGGCCTTTAACTAGTAGGAGTGAGAAATACATCATGGTGTGGTGTGAATCAGAGGGCCTGAATTAGAATAAGCATTCAGTGTCAATGTAGGATGGAGAAAAGCAACACGGGGTGGTCAACATGGGGAGGTCAGGAAACATGCAATGGCAATGTTGGATAGGTTTGTGAAAAACATTGCGGGATGGTGCGCATTGTAAGGCTTTCTAAAAAGCCATTCACAAGTAGGAGAGAAAAAAACATCACGGGGTGGTGTGAATCGGAGGTCCTGAATTAGGATAGGCACTGAGTGGCAATGAAGAATGGAGAAAAGCACCACGGGTTGGTGAGCATGGTGAGGTCAGGAAACATGAAATGGCAAGGTAGGATAGGTTTATGAAAAACATCGCAGGGTTGTGCACATTGTAAGGGTTTGTAGCAGGCCATTCACTAGTAGGAGTGACAAAATCATCTCGGGGTGGTGTGAATCAGAGGGCCTGAATTAGGATAGGCAGTGAGTGGCAATGTAGAATGGAGAAAAGCACCACGGGTTGGTGAGCATGGGGAGGTCAGGAAACATGCAATGGCAATGTAGGATAGGTTTCTGAAAAATATCGCAGGTGTTGAGCATTGTAAGGGTTTCTAACAGGCCATTCACTAGTAGGAGTGAGAAAAACATCACGGGGTCGTGTGAATCAGATGTTGTGAATTAGAATAGGCAGTGAGTGGCAATATAGGATGGAGAAAAGCACCACAGGGTGGTCAGCATGAGGAGGTCAGGAAACATACTGTGGCAATGTAAAAGACTTTTCAGAAAAACATCATGGGGTCGTGCGCATTGTAAGGGTTTCTAACAGGCCATTCACTAGTAGGAGTGAGAAAAACATCATGGGGTGGTTTGAATCAGATGCTCTGAATTAGGATAGGCAGTGAGTGGCAATGTAAAATGGAAAAAACACCGCGGAATGGTCAGCATGGGGAGGTCAGGAAACATGCGGTGGCAATGTAGGATAGGTTTCTGAAAAACATCGCGGGGTGGTGCGCAATGTAAGGGTTTCTAACAGGCCATTCACTAGTAGGAGTGAGAAATACATCATGGGGTGGTGTGAATCGGAAGGCCTGAATCAGGATAGGCAGTGAGTGGCAATGTAGGATGGAGAAAAGCACCACGGCATGGTCAGCATGGGGAGGTCAGGAAACATTCAGTGGCAATGTAGTATAGGTTTCTGAAAAACATCGCGGGGTTGTGCGCATTGTAAGCGTTTCTAACAGGCTATTCATTAGGAGGATTGAGAAAAACATAACGGGGTGGTGTGAATCAGAGGGCCTGATTAAGGATAGGCAGTGAGTGGCAATGTAAGATGTAGAAAAGAACCACAGCGTGGTCAGCATGGGAAGGTCAGGAAATATGCAGTAGCAATGTAGGATGGCTTTCTGAAAAACATTACGGGTTGGTGCCCATTGTAAGGGTTTCTAACAGGCCATTGACTAGTAGGAGTGAGAAAAATATCACCGGGTGGTGTGAATCGGAGGCCCTGATTTAGGATAGGCAGTGAGTGGCAATGTAGGATGGAGAAAAGCACCACAGGGTGGTCAGCATGGGGAGGTGAGGAAACATGCAGTGGCAATATAGGATAGGTTTCTGAAAAAAAAAGTGGGGTGGTGCGCATTGTAAGGCTTTCTAACAAGCCATTCACAAGTAGGAGTGAAAAAAACATCACGGGGTGGTGTGAATCGGAGGGCCTGAATTAGGATAGGCACTGAGTGTCAATGAAGAATGGAGAAAAGCACCTCGGGTTGGTGAGCATGGTGAGGTCAGGAAACATGAAATGGCAATGTAGCATAGGATTCTGAAAAACATCGCAGGGAGGTGCTCATTGTAAGGGTTTGTAGCAGGCCATTCACTAGTAGGAGTGAGAAAATCATCTCGGGGTGGTGTGAATCGGAGGGCCTGAATTAGGATCGGCACTGAGTGGCAATGAAGAATGGAGAAAAGCACCACGGGGTGGTCAACATGGGGAGGTCAGGAAACATGAAAGGCAATGTAGGATAGGTTTCTGAAAAACATCGAGGGGTGGTGCGCATTGTAAGGGATGCATAAGGGCCATTCACTAGTAGGAGTGAGAGAAACATCACGGGGTGGTGTGAATCGGAGTGCCTGAATTAGGATAGGCAGTGAGTGGCAATGTAGGATGGAGAAAAGCACCACGGGGTGTTCAGCATGGGGAGGTCAGGAAACATGGAGTGGCAATGTAGGATAGTTTTCTGAAAAACATCACTGGGTGGTGCGCATTGTAAGGGTTTCTAACAGGCCATTCACAAGTAGGAGTGTGAAAAACATTACGGGGTGGTGTGAATCAGAGGTTCTGAATTAGGATAGGCAGTGAGGGGCAATGTAGGATGGAGAAAAGCACCAAGGGGTGGTCAGCACGGGGAGGTCAGGAATCATGCGGTGGCAATGTAGAATAGGTTTCTGAAAAACATCGCGGGGTGGTGCGCATTGTAAGGGTTTCTAACAGGCCATTCACTAGTAGAGGTGAGAACACATCACAGTGTGGTGTGAATCGGAGGGCCTGATTCGAGATAGGCAGTGAGAGGCAATGTAGGATGGAGAAAAGGACCATGGGGTGGTCAGGATGCGGAGGTCAGAAAACATGCAGTGGCAATGTAGGATAGGTTTCTGAAAAACATCGCGCGATGGGGTGCATTGTAAGGGTATCTAACAGGCCATTCACTAGTAGGAGTGAGAAATACATCATGGTGTGGTGTGAATTGGAGGGCCTGAATCAAGATAGACATTCAGTGTCAATATCGGATGGAGAAAAGCACCACGGGGTGGTCAGCATGGGAAGGTCAGGAAACATGCATTCTCAATTTAGGATAGGATTCCAAAAAGCATCGCGGGGTGGTGCTCATTGTAAGGGTTTCTAAAAGGCCTTTCACTAGTAGGAGTGAGAAAAACATCAAGGGGTGGTGTGAATCGCAGGGCCTGAATCAGGATAGGCCGTGACTGGCATTGTAGGATGGAGAAAAGCACCACGGGGTGGTCAGAATGGGGAAGTCAGGAGACATGCAGTGGCAATTTAGGATAGGTTTCTGAAAAACATCGCGGGGTAGTGCGCATTGTAAGGGTTTCTAACAGGCCATTTACTAGTAGGATTGAGAAAAACATCACAGCGTGGTTTGAATCAGAAGGCCTGAATCAGCTTAGGCAGTGAGTGGCAATGTAGGGTGGAGAAAAGAACCACGGGCTGGTCAGGATGGAGAGGTCAGGAAACATGCAGTGGCAATGTAGGATAGGTTTCTGAAAAAAATAGTGGGGTAGTGCGCATTGTAAGGGTTTCTAACGGGTCATTCACTAGTAGGAGTGAGAAATACATCATGGTGTGGTGTGAATCGGAGGGCATGAATCAAGATAGACAGTGTGTGGCAAGGTAGGATGGATAAAAGCACCATGGGTTGGTGTGCATGGGGAGGTCAGGAAACATGCAAAAGCAATATAGCATAGGTTTCTGAAAAACATCGCGGGTGGTGAGAATTGTAAGTGTTTCTTACAGGGCATTCACTGGAAGGAGTGAGAAAAAGATCACGGGGTGGTGTGAATCGAAGGGCCTGAATCAGGATAGGCAGTGATTGGCAATGTAGGATGGAGAAAAGCACCATGGCGTGGTCAAGATGGTGAGGTCAGGAAACATGCAGTGGCAATGTAGGATAGGTTTCTGAAAAACATCGGGGGGTGGGGCCCATTGTAAGGGTTTCTAACAGGCCTTTCACTAGTAGCAGTGAGAAATACATCATGTTGTGGTGTGAATCGGAGGGCCTGAATCAAGATAGAGAGTGAGTGGCAATGTCGGATGGAGAAAAGCAGCACGGGGTGGTCAGCATGGGGAAGTCAGGAAACATGCAGTAGCAATTTAGGATAGGTTTCTGAACATCATCGCGGGGTGGTGCTCATTGCAAGGGTTTCTAAAAGGCCTTTAACTAGTAGGAGTGAGAAATACATCATGGTGTGGTGTGAATCAGAGGGCCTGAATTAGAATAAGCATTCAGTGTCAATGTAGGATGGAGAAAAGCAACACGGGGTGGTCAACATGGGGAGGTCAGGAAACATGCAATGGCAATGTTGGATAGGTTTGTGAAAAACATTGCG
This sequence comes from Cavia porcellus, assembly GCF_034190915.1. NCBI lineage: Eukaryota > Metazoa > Chordata > Mammalia > Rodentia > Caviidae > Cavia > Cavia porcellus. The sequence continues at coordinate 3,265,385 of NW_026947534.1, forward strand.
GGATGGTGCGCATTGTAAGGCTTTCTAAAAAGCCATTCACAAGTAGGAGAGAAAAAAACATCACGGGGTGGTGTGAATCGGAGGTCCTGAATTAGGATAGGCACTGAGTGGCAATGAAGAATGGAGAAAAGCACCACGGGTTGGTGAGCATGGTGAGGTCAGGAAACATGAAATGGCAAGGTAGGATAGGTTTATGAAAAACATCGCAGGGTTGTGCACATTGTAAGGGTTTGTAGCAGGCCATTCACTAGTAGGAGTGACAAAATCATCTCGGGGTGGTGTGAATCAGAGGGCCTGAATTAGGATAGGCAGTGAGTGGCAATGTAGAATGGAGAAAAGCACCACGGGTTGGTGAGCATGGGGAGGTCAGGAAACATGCAATGGCAATGTAGGATAGGTTTCTGAAAAATATCGCAGGTGTTGAGCATTGTAAGGGTTTCTAACAGGCCATTCACTAGTAGGAGTGAGAAAAACATCACGGGGTCGTGTGAATCAGATGTTGTGAATTAGAATAGGCAGTGAGTGGCAATATAGGATGGAGAAAAGCACCACAGGGTGGTCAGCATGAGGAGGTCAGGAAACATACTGTGGCAATGTAAAAGACTTTTCAGAAAAACATCATGGGGTGGTGCGCATTGTAAGGGTTTCTAACAGGCCATTCACTAGTAGGAGTGAGAAAAACATCATGGGGTGGTTTGAATCAGATGCTCTGAATTAGGATAGGCAGTGAGTGGCAATGTAAAATGGAAAAAACACCGCGGAATGGTCAGCATGGGGAGGTCAGGAAACATGCGGTGGCAATGTAGGATAGGTTTCTGAAAAACATCGCGGGGTGGTGCGCAATGTAAGGGTTTCTAACAGGCCATTCACTAGTAGGAGTGAGAAATACATCATGGGGTGGTGTGAATCGGAAGGCCTGAATCAGGATAGGCAGTGAGTGGCAATGTAGGATGGAGAAAAGCACCATGGCATGGTCAGCATGGGGAGGTCAGGAAACATTCAGTGGCAATGTAGTATAGGTTTCTGAAAAACATCGCGGGGTTGTGCGCATTGTAAGGGTTTCTAACAGGCTATTCATTAGGAGGATTGAGAAAAACATAACGGGGTGGTGTGAATCAGAGGGCATGATTAAGGATAGGCAGTGAGTGGCAATGTAAGATGTAGAAAAGAACCACAGCGTGGTCAGCATGGGAAGGTCAGGAAACATGCAGTAGCAATGTAGGATGGCTTTCTGAAAAACATTACGGGTTGGTGCCCATTGTAAGGGTTTCTAACAGGCCATTGACTAGTAGGAGTGAGAAAAATATCACCGGGTGGTGTGAATCGGAGGCCCTGATTTAGGATAGGCAGTGAGTGGCAATGTAGGATGGAGAAAAGCACCACAGGGTGGTCAGCATGGGGAGGTGAGGAAACATGCAGTGGCAATATAGGATAGGTTTCTGAAAAAAAAAGTGGGGTGGTGCGCATTGTAAGGCTTTCTAACAAGCCATTCACAAGTAGGAGTGAAAAAAACATCACGGGGTGGTGTGAATCGGAGGGCCTGAATTAGGATAGGCACTGAGTGTCAATGAAGAATGGAGAAAAGCACCTCGGGTTGGTGAGCATGGTGAGGTCAGGAAACATGAAATGGCAATGTAGCATAGGATTCTGAAAAAAATCGCAGGGAGGTGCTCATTGTAAGGGTTTGTAGCAGGCCATTCACTAGTAGGAGTGAGAAAATCATCTCGGGGTGGTGTGAATCGGAGGGCCTGAATTAGGATCGGCACTGAGTGGCAATGAAGAATGGAGAAAAGCACCACGGGGTGGTCAACATGGGGAGGTCAGGAAACATGCAAAGGCAATGTAGGATAGGTTTCTGAAAAACATCGAGGGGTGGTGCGCATTGTAAGGGATGCATAAGGGCCATTCACTAGTAGGAGTGAGAGAAACATCACGGGGTGGTGTGAATCGGAGTGCCTGAATTAGGATAGGCAGTGAGTGGCAATGTAGGATGGAGAAAAGCACCACGGGGTGTTCAGCATGGGGAGGTCAGGAAACATGCAGTGGCAATGTAGGATAGTTTTCTGAAAAACATCACTGGGTGGTGCGCATTGTAAGGGTTTCTTACAGGCCATTCACAAGTAGGAGTGTGAAAAACATTACGGTGTGGTGTGAATCAGAGGTTCTGAATTAGGATAGGCAGTGAGTGGCAATGTAGGATGGAGAAAAGCACCACGGGGTGGTCAGCACGGGGAGGTCAGGAATCATGCGGTGGCAATGTTGAATAGGTTTCTGAAAAACATCGCGGGGTGGTGCGCATTGTAAGGGTTTCTAACAGGCCATTCACTAGTAGAGGTGAGAACACATCACAGTGTGGTGTGAATCGGAGGGCCTGATTCGAGATAGGCAGTGAGAGGCAATGTAGGATGGAGAAAAGGACCATGGGGTGGTCAGGATGCGGAGGTCAGAAAACATGCAGTGGCAATGTAGGATAGGTTTCTGAAAAACACCGCGCGATGGGGAGCATTGTAAGGGTATCTAACAGGCCATTCACTAGTAGGAGTGAGAAATACATCATGGTGTGGTGTGAATTGGAGGGCCTGAATTAAGATAGACATTCAGTGTCAATATCGGATGGAGAAAAGCACCACGGGGTGGTCAGCATGGGAAGGTCAGGAAACATGCAGTCTCAATTTAGGATAGGATTCCGAAAAGCATCGCGGGGTGGTGCTCATTGTAAGGGTTTCTAAAAGGCCTTTCACTAGTAGGAGTGAGAAAAACATCAAGGGGTGGTGTGAATCACAGGGCCTGAATCAGGATAGGCCGTGACTGGCATTGTAGGATGGAGAAAAGCACCACGGGGTGGTCAGAATGGGGAAGTCAGGAGACATGCAGTGGCAATTTAGGATAGGTTTCTGAAAAACATCGCGGGGTAGTGCGCATTGTAAGGGTTTCTAACAGGCCATTCACTAGTAGGATTGAGAAAAACATCACAGCGTGGTTTGAATCAGAAGGCCTGAATCAGCTTAGGCAGTGAGTGGCAATGTATGATGGAGAAAAGCACCACGGGCTGGTCAGGATGGAGAGGTCAGGAAACATGCAGTGGCAATGTAGGATAGGTTTCTGAAAAAAATAGTGGGGTAGTGCGCATTGTAAGGGTTTCTAACGGGTCATTCACTAGTAGGAGTGAGAAATACATCATGGTGTGGTGTGAATCGGAGGGCATGAATCAAGATAGACAGTGTGTGGCAATGTAGGATGGATAAAAGCACCATGGGTTGGTGTGCATGGGGAGGTCAGGAAACATGCAAAAGCAATATAGCATATGTTTCTGAAAAACAACGCGGATGGTGAGAATTGTAAGTGTTTCTTACAGGGCATTCACTGGAAGGAGTGAGAAAAAGATCACGGGGTGGTGTGAATCGAAGGGCCTGAATCAGGATAGGCAGTGATTGGCAATGTAGGATGGAGAAAAGCACCATGGCGTGGTCAAGATGGTGAGGTCAGGAAACATGCAGTGGCAATGTAGGATAGGTTTCTGAAAAACATCGGGGGGTGGGGCCCATTGTAAGGGTTTCTAACAGGCCTTTCACTAGTAGCAGTGAGAAATACATCATGTTGTGGTGTGAATCGGAGGGCCTGAATCAAATAGACAGTGAGTGGCAATGTCTGATGGAGAAAAGCAGCACGGGGTGGTCAGCATGGTGAGGTCAGGAAACATGAAATGGCAAGGTAGGATAGGTTTATGAAAAACATCGTGGGGTTGTGCACATTGTAAGGGTTTCTAAAAGGCCTTTAACTAGTAGGAGTGACAAAATCATCTCGGGGTGGTGTGAATCAGAGGGCCTGAATTAGGATAGGCAGTGAGTGGCAATGTAGAATGGAGAAAAGCACCACTGGTTGGTGAGCATGGGGAGGTCAGGAAACATGCAATGGCAATGTAGGATAGGTTTCTGAAAAATATCGCAGGTGTTGAGCATTGTAAGGGTTTCTAACAGGCCATTCACTAGTAGGAGTGAGAAAAACATCACGGGGTCGTGTGAATCAGATGTTGTGAATTAGAATAGGCAGTGAGTGGCAATATAGGATGGAGAAAAGCACCACAGGGTGGTCAGCATGAGGAGGTCAGGAAACATACTGTGGCAATGAAAAAGACTTTTCAGAAAAACATCATGGGGTGGTGCGCATTGTAAGGGTTTCTAACAGGCCATTCACTAGTAGGAGTGAGAAAAACATCACGGGGTGGTTTGAATCAGATGCTCTGAATTAGGATAGGCAGAGAGTGGCAATGTAAAATGGAAAAAACACCACGGAATGGTCAGCATGGGGAGGTCAGGAAACATGCGGTGGCAATGTAGGATAGGTTTCTGAAAAACATGGCGGGGTGGTGCGCAATGTAAGGGTTTCTAACAGGCCATTCACTAGTAGGAGTGAGAAATACATCATGGGGTGGTGTGAATTGGAAGGCCTGAATCAGGATAGGCAGGGAGTGGCAATGTAGGATGGAGAAAAGCACCACGGCATGGTCAGCATGGGGAGGTCAGGAAACATTCAGTGGCAATGTAGTATAGGTTTCTGAAAAACATCGCGGGGTTGTGCGCATTGTAAGGGTTTCTAACAGGCTATTCATTAGGAGGATTGAGTAAAACATAACGGGGTGGTGTGAATCAGAGGGCCTGATTAAGGATAGGCAGTGAGTGGCAATGTAAGATGTAGAAAAGAACCACAGCGTGGTCAGCATGGGAAGGTCAGGAAACAGGCAGTAGCAATGTAGGATGGCTTTCTGAAAAACATTACGGGTTGGTGCCCATTGTAAGGGTTTCTAACAGGCCATTGACTAGTAGGAGTGAGAAAAATATCACCGGCTGGTGTGAATCGGAGGGCCTGATTTAGGATAGGCAGTGAGTGGCAATGTAGGATGGAGAAAAGCACCACAGGGTGGTCAGCATGGGGAGGTGAGGAAACATGCAGTGGCAATATAGGATAGGTTTCTGAAAAAAAAAGTGGGGTGGTGCGCATTGTAAGGCTTTCTAAGAAGCCATTCACAAGTAGGAGTGAAAAAAACATCACGGGGTGGTGTGAATCTGAGGGCCTGAATTAGGATAGGCACTGAGTGTCAATGAAGAATGGAGAAAAGCACCTCGGGTTGGTGAGCATGGTGAGGTCAGGAAACATGAAATGGCAATGTAGGATAGGATTCTGAAAAATATCGCAGGTGTTGAGCATTGTAAGGGTTTCTAACAGGCCATTCACTAGTAGGAGTGAGAAAAACATCACGGGGTCGTGTGAATCAGATGTTGTGAATTAGGATAGGCAGTGAGTGGCAATATAGAATGGAGAAAAGCACCACAGGGTGGTCAGCATGAGGAGGTCAGGAAACATACTGTGGCAATGTAAAAGACTTTTCAGAAAAACATCATCGGGTGGTGCGCATTGTAAGGGTTTCTAACAGGCCATTCACTAGTAGGAGTGAGAAAAACATCACGGGGTGGTTTGAATCAGATGCTCTGAATTAGGATAGGCAGTGAGTGGCAATGTAAAATGGAAAAAACACCACGGAATGGTCAGCATGGGGAGGTCAGGAAACATGCGGTGGCAATGTAGGACAGGTTTCTGAAAAACATCGCGGGGTGGTGCGCAATGTAAGGGTTTCTAACAGGCCATTCACTAGTAGGAGTGAGAAATACAACATGGGGTGGTGTGAATCGGAAGGCCTGAATCAGGATAGGCAGTGAGTGGCAATGTAGGATGGAGAAAAGCACCACGGCATGGTCAGCATGGGGAGGTCAGGAAACATTCAGTGGCAATGTAGTATAGTTTTCTGAAAAACATCGCGGGGTTGTGCGCATTGCAAGGGTTTCTAACAGGCTATTCATTAGGAGGATTGAGAAAAACATAACGTGGTGGTGTGAATCAGAGGGCCTGATTAAGGATAGGCAGTGATTGGCAATGTAAGATGTAGAAAAGAACCACAGCGTGGTCAGCATGGGAAGGTCAGGAAACATGCAGTAGCAATGTAGGATAGCTTTCTGAAAAACATTACGGGTTGGTGCCCATTGTAAGGGTTTCTAACAGGCCATTGACTAGTAGGAGTGAGAAAAATATCACCGGGTGGTGTGAATTGGAGGGTCTGATTTAGGATAGGCAGTGAGTGGCAATGTAGGATGGAGAAAAGCAGCACAGGGTGGTCAGGATGGGGAGGTGAGGAAACATGCAGTGGCAATATAGGATAGGTTTCTGAAAAAAAAAGTGGGGTGGTGCGCATTGTAAGGCTTTCAAACAAGCCATTCACAAGTAGAAGTGAAAAAAACATCACGAGGTGGTGTGAATCGGAGGGCCTGAATTAGGATAGGCACTGAGTGTCAATGAAGAATGGAGAAAAGCACCTCGGGTTGGTGAGCATGGTGAGGTCAGGAAACATGAAATGGCAATGTAGGATAGGATTCTGAAAAACATCGCAGGGAGATGCTCACTGTAAGGGTTTGTAGCAGGCCATTCACTAGTAGGAGTGAGAAAATCATCTCGGGGTGATGTGAATCGGAGGGCCTGAATTAGGATCGGCACTGAGTGGCAATGAAGAATGGAGAAAAGCACCACTGGGTGGTCAACATGGGGAGGTCAGGAAACATGCAATGGCAATGTAGGATAGGTTTCTGAAAAACATCGAGGGGTGGTGCGCATTGTAAGGGATGCATAAGGGCCATTCACTAGTAGGAGTGAGGAAAACATCACGGGGTGGTGTGAATCGGAGTGCCTGAATTAGGATAGGCAGTGAGTGGCAATGTAGGATGGAGAAAAGCACCACGGGGTGTTCAGCATGGGGAGGTCAGGAAACATGCAGTGGCAATGTAGGATAGTTTTCTGAAAAACATCACTGGGTGGTGCGCATTGTAAGGGTTTCTAACAGGCCATTCACAAGTAGGAGTGTGAAAAACATTACGGGGTGGTGTGAATCAGAGGTTCTGAATTAGGATAGGCAGTGAGGGGCAATGTAGGATGGAGAAAAGCACCACGGGGTGGTCAGCACGGGGAGGTCAGGAATCATGCGGTGGCAATGTAGAATAGGTTTCTGAAAAACATCGCGGGGTGGTGCGCATTGTAAGGGTTTCTAACAGGCCATTCACTAGTAGAGGTGAGAACACATCACAGTGTGGTGTGAATCGGAGGGCCTGATTCGAGATAGGCAGTGAGAGGCAATGTAGGATGGAGAAAAGGACCATGGGGTGGTCAGGATGCGGAGGTCAGAAAACATGCAGTGGCAATGTAGGATAGGTTTCTGAAAAACATCGCGCGATGGGGAGCATCGTAAGGGTATCTAACAGGCCATTCACTAGTAGGAGTGAGAAATACATCATGGTGTGGTGTGAATTGGAGGGCCTGAATTAAGATAGACATTCAGTGTCAATATCGGATGGAGAAAAGCACCACGGGGTGGTCAGCATGGGAAGGTCAGGAAACATGCAGTCTCAATTTAGGATAGGATTCCGAAAAGCATCGCGGGGTGGTGCTCATTGTAAGGGTTTCTAAAAGGCCTTTCACTAGTAGGAGTGAGAAAAACATCAAGGGGTGGTGTGAATCACAGGGCCTGAATCAGGATAGGCCGTGACTGGCATTGTAGGATGGAGAAAAGCACCACGGGGTGGTCAGAATGGGGAAGTCAGGAGACATGCAGTGGCAATTTAGGATAGGTTTCTGAAAAACATCGCGGGGTAGTGCGCATTGTAAGGGTTTCTAACAGGCCATTCACTAGTAGGATTGAGAAAAACATCACAGCGTGGTTTGAATCAGAAGGCCTGAATCAGCTTAGGCAGTGAGTGGCAATGTATGATGGAGAAAAGCACCACGGGCTGGTCAGGATGGAGAGGTCAGGAAACATGCAGTGGCAATGTAGGATAGGTTTCTGAAAAAAATAGTGGGGTAGTGCGCATTGTAAGGGTTTCTAACGGGTCATTCACTAGTAGGAGTGAGAAATACATCATGGTGTGGTGTGAATCGGAGGGCATGAATCAAGATAGACAGTGTGTGGCAATGTAGGATGGATAAAAGCACCATGGGTTGGTGTGCATGGGGAGGTCAGGAAACATGCAAAAGCAATATAGCATAGGTTTCTGAAAAACAACGCGGATGGTGAGAATTGTAAGTGTTTCTTACAGGGCATTCACTGGAAGGAGTGAGAAAAAGATCACGGGGTGGTGTGAATCGAAGGGCCTGAATCAGGATAGGCAGTGATTGGCAATGTAGGATGGAGAAAAGCACCATGGCGTGGTCAAGATGGTGAGGTCAGGAAACATGCAGTGGCAATGTAGGATAGGTTTCTGAAAAACATCGGGGGGTGGGGCCCATTGTAAGGGTTTCTAACAGGCCTTTCACTAGTAGCAGTGAGAAATACATCATGTTGTGGTGTGAATCGGAGGGCCTGAATCAAATAGACAGTGAGTGGCAATGTCTGATGGAGAAAATCAGCACGGGGTGGTCAGCATGGTGAGGTCAGGAAACATGAAATGGCAAGGTAGGATAGGTTTATGAAAAACATCGTGGGGTTGTGCACATTGTAAGGGTTTCTAAAAGGCCTTTAACTAGTAGGAGTGACAAAATCATCTCGGGGTGGTGTGAATCAGAGGGCCTGAATTAGGATAGGCAGTGAGTGGCAATGTAGAATGGAGAAAAGCACCACTGGTTGGTGAGCATGGGGAGGTCAGGAAACATGCAATGGCAATGTAGGATAGGCTTCTGAAAAATATCGCAGGTGTTGAGCATTGTAAGGGTTTCTAACAGGCCATTCACTAGTAGGAGTGAGAAAAACATCACGGGGTCGTGTGAATCAGATGTTGTGAATTAGAATAGGCAGTGAGTGGCAATATAGGATGGAGAAAAGCACCACAGGGTGGTCAGCATGAGGAGGTCAGGAAACATACTGTGGCAATGAAAAAGACTTTTCAGAAAAACATCATGGGGTGGTGCGCATTGTAAGGGTTTCTAACAGGCCATTCACTAGTAGGAGTGAGAAAAACATCACGGGGTGGTTTGAATCAGATGCTCTGAATTAGGATAGGCAGAGAGTGGCAATGTAAAATGGAAAAAACACCACGGAATGGTCAGCATGGGGAGGTCAGGAAACATGCGGTGGCAATGTAGGATAGGTTTCTGAAAAACATGGCGGGGTGGTGCGCAATGTAAGGGTTTCTAACAGGCCATTCACTAGTAGGAGTGAGAAATACATCATGGGGTGGTGTGAATTGGAAGGCCTGAATCAGGATAGGCAGGGAGTGGCAATGTAGGATGGAGAAAAGCACCACGGCATGGTCAGCATGGGGAGGTCAGGAAACATTCAGTGGCAATGTAGTATAGGTTTCTGAAAAACATCGCGGGGTTGTGCGCATTGTAAGGGTTTCTAACAGGCTATTCATTAGGAGGATTGAGAAAAACATAACGGGGTGGTGTGAATCAGAGGGCCTGATTAAGGATAGGCAGTGAGTGGCAATGTAAGATGTAGAAAAGAACCACAGCGTGGTCAGCATGGGAAGGTCAGGAAACAGGCAGTAGCAATGTAGGATGGCTTTCTGAAAAACATTACGGGTTGGTGCCCATTGTAAGGGTTTCTAACAGGCCATTGACTAGTAGGAGTGAGAAAAATATCACCGGCTGGTGTGAATCGGAGGGCCTGATTTAGGATAGGCAGTGAGTGGCAATGTAGGATGGAGAAAAGCACCACAGGGTGGTCAGCATGGGGAGGTGAGGAAACATGCAGTGGCAATATAGGATAGGTTTCTGAAAAAAAAAGTGGGGTGGTGCGCATTGTAAGGCTTTCTAACAAGCCATTCACAAGTAGGAGTGAAAAAAACATCACGGGGTGGTGTGAATCTGAGGGCCTGAATTAGGATAGGCACTGAGTGTCAATGAAGAATGGAGAAAAGCACCTCGGGTTGGTGAGCATGGTGAGGTCAGGAAACATGAAATGGCAATGTAGGATAGGATTCTGAAAAATATCGCATGTGTTGAGCATTGTAAGGGTTTCTAACAGGCCATTCACTAGTAGGAGTGAGAAAAACATCACGGGGTCGTGTGAATCAGATGTTGTGAATTAGGATAGGCAGTGAGTGGCAATATAGAATGGAGAAAAGCACCACAGGGTGGTCAGCATGAGGAGGTCAGGAAACATACTGTGGCAATGTAAAAGACTTTTCAGAAAAACATCATCGGGTGGTGCGCATTGTAAGGGTTTCTAACAGGCCATTCACTAGTAGGAGTGAGAAAAACATCACGGGGTGGTTTGAATCAGATGCTCTGAATTAGGATAGGCAGTGAGTGGCAATGTAAAATGGAAAAAACACCACGGAATGGTCAGCATGGGGAGGTCAGGAAACATGCGGTGGCAATGTAGGACAGGTTTCTGAAAAACATCGTGGGGTGGTGCGCAATGTAAGGGTTTCTAACAGGCCATTCACTAGTAGGAGTGAGAAATACAACATGGGGTGGTGTGAATCGGAAGGCCTGAATCAGGATAGGCAGTGAGTGGCAATGTAGGATGGAGAAAAGCACCACGGCATGGTCAGCATGGGGAGGTCAGGAAACATTCAGTGGCAATGTAGTATAGTTTTCTGAAAAACATCGCGGGGTTGTGCGCATTGCAAGGGTTTCTAACAGGCTATTCATTAGGAGGATTGAGAAAAACATAACGTGGTGGTGTGAATCAGAGGGCCTGATTAAGGATAGGCAGTGATTGGCAATGTAAGATGTAGAAAAGAACCACAGCGTGGTCAGCATGGGAAGGTCAGGAAACATGCAGTAGCAATGTAGGATAGCTTTCTGAAAAACATTACGGGTTGGTGCCCATTGTAAGGGTTTCTAACAGGCCATTGACTAGTAGGAGTGAGAAAAATATCACCGGGTGGTGTGAATTGGAGGGTCTGATTTAGGATAGGCAGTGAGTGGCAATGTAGGATGGAGAAAAGCAGCACAGGGTGGTCAGGATGGGGAGGTGAGGAAACATGCAGTGGCAATATAGGATAGGTTTCTGAAAAAAAAAGTGGGGTGGTGCGCATTGTAAGGCTTTCAAACAAGCCATTCACAAGTAGAAGTGAAAAAAACATCACGAGGTGGTGTGAATCGGAGGGCCTGAATTAGGATAGGCACTGAGTGTCAATGAAGAATGGAGAAAAGCACCTCGGGTTGGTGAGCATGGTGAGGTCAGGAAACATGAAATGGCAATGTAGGATAGGATTCTGAAAAACATCGCAGGGAGATGCTCACTGTAAGGGTTTGTAGCAGGCCATTCACTAGTAGGAGTGAGAAAATCATCTCGGGGTGGTGTGAATCGGAGGGCCTGAATTAGGATCGGCACTGAGTGGCAATGAAGAATGGAGAAAAGCACCACTGGGTGGTCAACATGGGGAGGTCAGGAAACATGCAATGGCAATGTAGGATAGGTTTCTGAAAAACATCGAGGGGTGGTGCGCATTGTAAGGGATGCATAAGGGCCATTCACTAGTAGGAGTGAGGAAAACATCACGGGGTGGTGTGAATCGGAGTGCCTGAATTAGGATAGGCAGTGAGTGGCAATGTAGGATGGAGAAAAGCACCACGGGGTGTTCAGCATGGGGAGGTCAGGAAACATGCAGTGGCAATGTAGGATAGTTTTCTGAAAAACATCACTGGGTGGTGCGCATTGTAAGGGTTTCTAACAGGCCATTCACAAGTAGGAGTGTGAAAAACATTACGGGGTGGTGTGAATCAGAGGTTCTGAATTAGGATAGGCAGTGAGGGGCAATGTAGGATGGAGAAAAGCACCACGGGGTGGTCAGCACGGGGAGGTCAGGAATCATGCGGTGGCAATGTAGAATAGGTTTCTGAAAAACATCGCGGGGTGGTGCGCATTGTAAGGGTTTCTAACAGGCCATTCACTAGTAGAGGTGAGAACACATCACAGTGTGGTGTGAATCGGAGGGCCTGATTCGAGATAGGCAGTGAGAGGCAATGTAGGATGGAGAAAAGGACCATGGGGTGGTCAGGATGCGGAGGTCAGAAAACATGCAGTGGCAATGTAGGATAGGTTTCTGAAAAACATCGCGCGATGGGGAGCATCGTAAGGGGTTCTAACCGGCCATTCACTAGTAGGAGTGAGAAAAACATCACGGGGTGGTGTGAATCTTAGGGCTTGAATTAGGATTGGCAGTGATTGGCAATGAAGGATGGAGAAAAGCAACATGGCGTGGTCAAGATGGTGAGGTGAGGAAACATGCAGTGGCAATGTTGGATAGGTTTCTGAAAAACATCGGGGGGTGGGGCCCATTGTAAGGGTTTCTAACAGGCCTTTCACTAGTAGCAGTGAGAAATACAGCATGTTGTGGTGTGAATCGGAGGGCCTGAATCAAGATAGACAGTGAGTGGCAATGTCAGATGGAGAAAAGCAGCACGGAGTGGTCAGCATGGGGAAGTCAGGAAACATGCAGTAGCAATGTAGGATAGGTTTCTGAAAAACATCGCGGGGTGGTGCTCATTGCAAGGGTTTCTAAAAGGCCTTTAACTAGTAGGAGTGAGAAATACATCATGGTGTGGTGTGAGTCATAGGGCCTGAATTAGAATAAGCATTGAGTGTCAATGTAGGATGGAGAAAAGCAACACGGGGTGGTCAACATGGGGAGGTCAGGAAACATGCAATGGCAATGTTGGATAGGTTTGTGAAAAACATTGCGGGATGGTGCGCATTGTAAGGCTTTCTAAAAAGCCATTCACAAGTAGGAGAGAAAAAAACATCACGGGGTGGTGTGAATCGGAGGTCCTGAATTAGGATAGGCACTGAGTGGCAATGAAGAATGGAGAAAAGCACCACGGGTTGGTGAGCATGGTGAGGTCAGGAAACATGAAATGGCAAGGTAGGATAGGTTTATGAAAAACATCGCAGGGTTGTGCACATTGTAAGGGTTTGTAGCAGGCCATTCACTAGTAGGAGTGACAAAATCATCTCGGGGTGGTGTGAATCAGAGGGCCTGAATTAGGATAGGCAGTGAGTGGCAATGTAGAATGGAGAAAAGCACCACGGGTTGGTGAGCATGGTGAGGTCAGGAAACATGCAATGGCAATGTAGGATAGGTTTCTGAAAAATATCGCAGGTGTTGAGCATTGTAAGGGTTTCTAACAGGCCATTCACTAGTAGGAGTGAGAAAAACATCACAGGGTCGTATAAATCAGATGTTGTGAATTAGGATAGGCAGTGAGTGGCAATATAGAATGGAGAAAAGCACCACAGGGTGGTCAGCATGAGGAGGTCAGGAAACATACTGTGGCAATGTAAAAGACTTTTCAGAAAAACATCATCGGGTGGTGCGCATTGTAAGGGTTTCTAACAGGCCATTCACTAGTAGGAGTGAGAAAAACATCACGGGGTGGTTTGAATCAGATGCTCTGAATTAGGATAGGCAGTGAGTGGCAATGTAAAATGGAAAAAACACCACGGAATGGTCAGCATGGGGAGGTCAGGAAACATGCGGTGGCAATGTAGGACAGGTTTCTGAAAAACATCGCGGGGTGGTGCACAATGTAAGGGTTTCTAACAGGCCATTCACTAGTAGGAGTGAGAAATACAACATGGGGTGGTGTGAATCGGAAGGCCTGAATCAGGATAGGCAGTGAGTGGCAATGTAGGATGGAGAAAAGCACCACGGCATGGTCAGCATGGGGAGGTCAGGAAACATTCAGTGGCAATGTAGTATAGTTTTCTGAAAAACATCGCGGGGTTGTGCGCATTGCAAGGGTTTCTAACAGGCTATTCATTAGGAGGATTGAGAAAAACATAACGTGGTGGTGTGAATCAGAGGGCCTGATTAAGGATAGGCAGTGATTGGCAATGTAAGATGTAGAAAAGAACCACAGCGTGGTCAGCATGGGAAGGTCAGGAAACATGCAGTAGCAATGTAGGATAGCTTTCTGAAAAACATTACGGGTTGGTGCCCATTGTAAGGGTTTCTAACAGGCCATTGACTAGTAGGAGTGAGAAAAATATCACCGGGTGGTGTGAATTGGAGGGTCTGATTTAGGATAGGCAGTGAGTGGCAATGTAGGATGGAGAAAAGCAGCACAGGGTGGTCAGGATGGGGAGGTGAGGAAACATGCAGTGGCAATATAGGATAGGTTTCTGAAAAAAAAAGTGGGGTGGTGCGCATTGTAAGGCTTTCAAACAAGCCATACACAAGTAGAAGTGAAAAAAACATCACGAGGTGGTGTGAATCGGAGGGCCTGAATTAGGATAGGCACTGAGTGTCAATGAAGAATGGAGAAAAGCACCTCGGGTTGGTGAGCATGGTGAGGTCAGGAAACATGAAATGGCAATGTAGGATAGGATTCTGAAAAACATCGCAGGGAGGTGCTCACTGTAAGGGTTTGTAGCAGGCCATTCACTAGTAGGAGTGAGAAAATCATCTCGGGGTGGTGTGAATCGGAGGGCCTGAATTAGGATCGGCACTGAGTGGCAATGAAGAATGGAGAAAAGCACCACTGGGTGGTCAACATGGGGAGGTCAGGAAACATGCAATGGCAATGTAGGATAGGTTTCTGAAAAACATCGAGGGGTGGTGCGCATTGTAAGGGATGCATAAGGGCCATTCACTAGTAGGAGTGAGGAAAACATCACGGGGTGGTGTGAATCGGAGTGCCTGAATTAGGATAGGCAGTGAGTGGCAATGTAGGATGGAGAAAAGCACCACGGGGTGTTCAGCATGGGGAGGTCAGGAAACATGCAGTGGCAATGTAGGATAGTTTTCTGAAAAACATCACTGGGTGGTGCGCATTGTAAGGGTTTCTAACAGGCCATTCACAAGTAGGAGTGTGAAAAACATTACGGGGTGGTGTGAATCAGAGGTTCTGAATTAGGATAGGCAGTGAGGGGCAATGTAGGATGGAGAAAAGCACCACGGGGTGGTCAGCACGGGGAGGTCAGGAATCATGCGGTGGCAATGTAGAATAGGTTTCTGAAAAACATCGCGGGGTGGTGCGCATTGTAAGGGTTTCTAACAGGCCATTCACTAGTAGAGGTGAGAACACATCACAGTGTGGTGTGAATCGGAGGGCCTGATTCGAGATAGGCAGTGAGAGGCAATGTAGGATGGAGAAAAGGACCATGGGGTGGTCAGGATGGGAGGTCAGAAAACATGCAGTGGCAATGTAGGATAGGTTTCTGAAAAACATCGCGCGATGGGGTGCATTGTAAGGGTATCTAACAGGCCATTCACTAGTAGGAGTGAGAAATACATCATGGTGTGGTGTGAATTGGAGGGCCTGAATCAAGATAGACATTCAGTGTCAATATCGGATGGAGAAAAGCACCACGGTGTGGTCAGCATGGGAAGGTCAGGAAACATGCAGTCTCAATTTAGGATAGGATTCGGAAAAGCATCGCGGGGTGGTGCTCATTGTAAGGGTTTCTAAAAGGCCTTTCACTAGTAGGAGTGAGAAAAACATCAAGGGGTGGTGTGAATCGCAGGGCCTGAATCAGGATAGGCCGTGACTGGCATTGTAGGATGGAGAAAAGCACCACGGGGTGGTCAGAATGGGGAAGTCAGGAGACATGCAGTGGCAATTTAGGATAGGTTTCTGAAAAACATCGCGGAGTAGTGCGCATTGTAAGGGTTTCTAACAGGCCATTCACTAGTAGGATTGAGAAAAACATCACAGCGTGGTTTGAAGCAGAAGGCCTGAATCAGCTTATGCAGTGAGTGGCAATGTAGGATGGAGAAAAGCACCACGGGCTGGTCAGGATGGAGAGGTCAGGAAATATGCAGTGGCAATGTAGGATAGGTTTCTGAAAAAAATAGTGGGGTAGTGCGCATTGTAAGGGTTTCTAACGGGTCATACACTAGTAGGAGTGAGAAATACATCATGGTGTGGTGTGAATTGGAGGGCATGAATCAAGATAGACAGTGTGTGGCAATGTAGGATGGATAAAAGCACCATGGGTTGGTGTGCATGGGGAGGTCAGGAAACATGCAAAAGCAATATAGCATAGGTTTTTGAAAAACATCGCGGGTGGTGAGAATTGTAAGTGTTTCTTACAGGGCATTCACTGGAAGGAGTGAGAAAAAGATCACGGGGTGGTGTGAATCGAAGGGCCTGAATCAGGATAGGCAGTGATTGGCAATGTAGGATGGAGAAAAGCACCATGGCGTGGTCAAGATGGTGAGGTCAGGAAACATGCAGTGGCAATGTAGGATAGGTATCTGAAAAACTTCGGGGGTGGGGCCCATTGTAAGGGTTTCTAACAGGCCTTTCACTAGTAGCAGTGAGAAATACATCATGTTGTGGTGTGAAACAGAGGGCCTGAATCAAGATAGAGTGTGACTGGCAATGTCGGATGGAGAAAAGCACCACGGGGTGGTCAGCATGGGGAAGTCAGGAAACATGCAGTAGCAATTTAGGATAGGATTCTGAACATCATCGCGGGGTGGTGCTCATTGCAAGGGTTTCTAAAAGGCCTTTAACTAGTAGGAGTGAGAAATACATCATGGTGTGGTGTGAATCAGAGGGCCTGAATTAGAATAAGCATTGAGTGTCAATGTAGGATGGAGAAAAGCAACACGGGGTGGTCAACATGGGGAGGTCAGGAAACATGCAATGGCAATGTTGGATAGGTTTGTGAAAAACATTGCGGGATGGTGCGCATTGTAAGGCTTTCTAAAAAGCCATTCACAAGTAGGAGAGAAAAAAACATCACGGGGTGGTGTGAATCGGAGGTCGTGAATTAGGATAGGCACTGAGTGGCAATGAAGAATGGAGAAAAGCACCACGGGTTGGTGAGCATGGTGAGGTCAGGAAACATGAAATGGCAAGGTAGGATAGGTTTATGAAAAACATCGCAGGGTTGTGCACATTGTAAGGGTTTGTAGCAGGCCATTCACTAGTAGGAGTGACAAAATCATCTCGGGGTAGTGTGAATCAGAGGGCCTGAATTAGGATAGGCAGTGAGTGGCAATGGAGAATGGAGAAAAGCACCACGGGTTGGTGAGCATGGTGAGGTCAGGAAACATGCAATGGCAATGTAGGATAGGTTTCTGAAAAATATCGCAGGTGTTGAGAATTGTAAGGGTTTCTAACAGGCCATTCACTAGTAGGAGTGAGAAAAACATCACGGGGTCGTGTGAATCAGATGTTGTGAATTAGGATAGGCAGTGAGTGGCAATATAGGTTGGAGAAAATCACCACAGGGTGGTCAGCATGAGAAGGTCAGGAAACATACTGTGGCAATGTAAAAGACTTTTCAGAAAAACATCATGGGGTGGTGCGCATTGTAAGGGTTTGTAACAGGCCATTCACTAGTAGGAGTGAGAAAAACATCACGGGGTGGTTTGAATCAGATGCTCTGAATTAGGATAGGCAGTGAGTGGCAATGTAAAATGGAAAAAACACCACGGAATGGTCAGCATGGGGAGGTCAGGAAACATGCGGTGGCAATGTAGGATAGGTTTCTGAAAAACATCGCGGGCTGGTGCGCAATGTAAGGGTTTCTAACAGGCCATTCACTAGTAGGAGTGAGAAATACATCATGTGGTGGTGTGAGTCGGAAGGCTTGAATCAGGATAGGCAGTGAGTGGCAATGTAGGATGGAGAAAAGCACCACGGCATGGTCAACATGGGGAGGTCAGGAAACATGCAGTCTCAATTTAGGATAGGATTCCGAAAAGCATCGTGGGGTGGTGCTCATTGTAAGGGTTTCTAAAAGGCCTTTCACTAGTAGTAGTGAGAAAAACATCAAGGGGTGGTGTGAATCGCAGGGCCTGAATCAGGATAGGCCGTGACTGGCATTGTAGGATGGAGAAAAGCACCACGGGGTGGTCAGAATTGGGAAGTCAGGAGACATGCAGTGGCAATTTAGGATAGGTTTCTGAAAAACATCGCGGGGTAGTGCGCATGGTAAGGGTTTCTAACAGGCCATTCACTAGTAGGATTGAGAAAAACATCACAGCGTGGTTTGAATCAGAAGGCCTGAATCAGCTTAGGCAGTGAGTGGCAATGTAGGATGGAGAAAAGCACCACGGGCTGGTCAGGATGGAGAGGTCAGGAAACATGCAGTGGCAATGTAGGATAGGTTTCTGAAAAAAATAGTGGGGTAGTGCGCATTGTAAGGGTTTCTAACGGGTCATTCACTAGTAGGAGTGAGAAATACATCATGGTGTGGTGTGAATCGGAGGGCATGAATCAAGATAGACAGTGTGTGGCAATGTAGGACGGATAAAAGCACCATGGGTTGGTGTGCATGGGGAGGTCAGGAAACATGCAAAAGCAATATAGCATAGGTTTCTGAAAAACATCGCGGGTGGTGAGAATTGTAAGTGTTTCTTACAGGGCATTCACTGGAAGGAGTGAGAAAAAGATTACGGGGTGGTGTGAATCGAAGAGCCTGAATCAGGATAGGCAGTGATTGGCAATGTAGGATGGAGAAAAGCACCATGGCGTGGTCAAGATGGTGAGGTCAGGAAACATGCAGTGGCAATGTAGGATAGGTTTCTGAAAAACATCGGGGGGTGGGGCCCATTGTAAGGGTTTCTAACAGGCCTTTCACTAGTAGCAGTGAGAAATACATCATGTTGTGGTGTGAATCGGAGGGCCTGAATCAAGATAGAGAGTGAGTGGCAATGTCGGATGGAGAAAAGCAGCACGGGGTGGTCAGCATGGGGAAGTCAGGAAACATGCAGTAGCACATTAGGATAGGTTTCTGAACATCATCGCGGGGTGGTGCTCATTGCAAGGGTTTCTAAAAGGCCTTTAACTAGTAGGAGTGAGAAATACATCATGGTGTGGTGTGAATCAGAGGGCCTGAATTAGAATAAGCATTGAGTGTCAATGTAGGATGGAGAAAAGCAACACGGGGTGGTCAAAATGGGGAGGTCAGGAAACATGCAATGGCAATGTTGGATAGGTTTGTGAAAAACATTGCGGGATGGTGCGCATTGTAAGGCTTTCTAAAAAGCCATTCACAAGTAGGAGAGAAAAAAACATCACGGGGTGGTGTGAATCGGAGGTCGTGAATTAGGATAGGCACTGAGTGGCAATGAAGAATGGAGAAAAGCACCACGGGTTGGTGAGCATGGTGAGGTCAGGAAACATGAAATGGCAAGGTAGGATAGGTTTATGAAAAACATCGCAGGGTTGTGCACATTGTAAGGGTTTGTAGCAGGCCATTCACTAGTAGGAAAGAGAAAATCATCTCGGGTTGGTGTGAATCGGAGGGCCTGAATTAGGATCGGCACTGAGTGGCAATGAAGAATGGAGAAAAGCACCACGGGGTGGTCAACATGGGGAGGTCAGGAAACATGCAATGGCAATGTAGGATAGGTTTCTGAAAAACATCGAGGGGTGGTGCGCATTTTAAGGGATGCATAAGGGCCATTCACTAGTAGGAGTGAGAAAAACATCACGGGGTGGTGTGAATCGTAGTGCCTGAATTAGGATAGGCAGTGAGTGGCAATGTAGGATGGAGAAAAGCACCACGGGGTGTTCAGCATGGGGAGGTCAGGAAACATGCAGTGGCAATGTAGGATAGTTTTCTGAAAAACATCACTGGGTGGTGCGCATTGTAAGGGTTTCTAACAGGCTATTCACAAGTAGGAGTGTGAAAAACATTACAGGGTGGTGTGAATCAGAGGTTCTGAATTAGGATAGGCAGTGAGTGGCAATGTAGGATGGAGAAAAGCACCACGGGGTGCTCAGCACGGGGAGGTCAGGAATCATGCGGTGGCAATGTAGAATAGGTTTCTGAAAAACATCGCAGGGTGGTGCGCATTGTAAGGGTTTCTAACAGGCCATTCACTAGTAGAGGTGAGAACACATCACAGTGTGGTGTGAATCGGAGGGCCTGATTCGAGATAGGCAGTGAGAGGCAATGTAGGATGGAGAAAAGGACCATGGGGTGGTCAGGATGCGGAGGTCAGAAAACATGCAGTGGCAATGTAGGATAGGTTTCTGAAAAACATCGCGCGATGGGGTGCATTGTAAGGGTATCTAACAGGCCATTCACTAGTAGGAGTGAGAAATACATCATGGTGTGGTGTGAATTGGAGGGCCTGAATCAAGATAGACATTCTGTGTCAATATCGGATGGAGAAAAGCACCACGGGGTGGTCAGCATGGGAAGGTCAGGAAACATGCAGTCTCAATTTAGGATAGGATTCCGAAAAGCATCGCGGGGTGGTGCTCATTGCAAGGGTTTCTAAAAGGCCTTTCACTAGTAGGAGTGAGAAAAACATCAAGGGGTGGTGTGAATCGCAGGGCCTGAATCAGAATAGGCCGTGACTGGCATTGTACGGTGGAGAAAAGCACCACGGGGTGGTCAGAATGGGGAAGTCAGGAGACATGCAGTGGCAATTTAGGATAGGTTTCTGAAAAACATCGCGGGGTAGTGCGCATTGTAAGGGTTTCTAACAGGCCATTCACTAGTAGGATTGAGAAAAACATCACAGCGTGGTTTGAATCAGAAGGCCTGAATCAGCTTAGGCAGTGAGTGGCAATGTAGGATGGAGAAAACCACCACGGGCTGGTCAGGATGGAGAGGTCAGGAAACATGCAGTGGCAATGTAGGATAGGTTTCTGAAAAAAATAGTGGGGTAGTGCGCATTGTAAGGGTTTCTAACGGGTCATTCACTAGTAGGAGTGAGAAATACATCATGGTGTGGTGTGAATCGGAGGGCATGAATCAAGATAGACAGTGTGTGGCAATGTAGGATGGATAAAAGCACCATGGGTTGGTGTGCATGGGGAGGTCAGGAAACATGCAAAAGCAATATAGCATAGGTTTCTGAAAAACATCGCGGGTGGTGAGAATTGTAAGTGTTTCTTACAGGGCATTCACTGGAAGGAGTGAGAAAAAGATCACGGGGTGGTGTGAATCGAAGGGCCTGAATCAGGATAGGCAGTGATTGGCAATGTAGGATGGAGAAAAGCACCATGGCGTGGTCAAGAAGGTGAGGTCAGGAAACATGCAGTGGCAATGTTGGATAGGTTTCTGAAAAACATCGGGGGGTGGGGCCCAATGTAAGGTTTTCTAACAGGCCTTTCACTAGTAGCAGTGAGAAATACATCATGTTGTGGTGTGAATCGGAGGGCCTGAATCAAGATAGACAGTGAGTGGCAATGTCGGATGGAGAAAAGCAGCACGGGGTGGTCAGCATGGGGAAGTCAGGAAACATGCAGTAGCAATTTAGGATAGGTTTCTGAACATCATCGCGGGGTGGTGCTCATTGCAAGGGTTTCTAAAAGGCCTTTAACTAGTGGGAGTGAGAAATACATCATGGTGTGGTGTGAATCAGAGGGCCTGAATTAGAATAAGCATTGAGTGTCAATGTAGGATGGAGAAAAGCAACACGGGGTGGTCAACATGGGGAGGTCAGGAAACATGCAATGGCAATGTTGGATAGGTTTGTGAAAAACATTGCGGGATGGTGCGCATTGTAAGGCTTTCTAAAAAGCCATTCACAAGTAGGAGATAAAAAAACATCACGGGGTGGTGTGAATCGGAGGTCCTGAATTAGGATAGGCACTGAGTGGCAATGAAAAATGGAGAAAAGCACCACGGGTTGGTGAGCATGGTGAGGTCAGGAAACATGAAATGGCAAGGTAGGATAGGTTTATGAAAAACATCGCAGGGTTGTGCACATTGTAAGGGTTTGTAGCAGGCCATTCACTAGTAGGAGTGACAAAATCATCTCGGGGTGGTGTGAATCAGAGGGCCTGAATTAGGATAGGCAGTGAGTGGCAATGTAGAATGGAGAAAAGCACCACGGGTTGGTGAGCATGGTGAGGTCAGGAAACATGCAATGGCAATGTAGGATAGGTTTCTGAAAAATATCGCAGGTGTTGAGCATTGTAAGGGTTTCTAACAGGCCATTCACTAGTAGGAGTGAGAAAAACATCACGGGGTCGTGTGAATCAGATGTTGTGAATTAGGATAGGAAGTGAGTGGCAATATAGGATGGAGAAAAGCAACACAGGGTGGTCAGAATGAGGAGGTCAGGAAACATACTGTGGCAATGTAAAAGACTTTTCAGAAAAACATCATGGGGTGGTGCGCATTGTAAGGGTTTCTAACAGGCCATTCACTAGTAGGAGTGAGAAAAACATCACGGGGTGGTTTGAATCAGATGCTCTGAATTAGGATAGGCAGTGAGTGGCAATGTAAAATGGAAAAAACACCACGGAATGGTCAGCATGGGGAGGTCAGGAAACATGCGGTGGCAATGTAGGATAGGTTTCTGAAAAACATCGCGGGGTGGTGCGCAATGTAAGGGTTTCTAACAGGCCATTCCCTAGTAGGAGTGAGAAATACATCATGGGGTGGTGTGAATCGGAAGGCCTGATTTAGGATAGGCAGTGAGTGGCAATGTAGGATGGAGAAAAGCACCACAGGGTGGTAAGCATGGGGAGGTGAGGAAACATGCAGTGGCAATATAGGATAGGTTTCTGAAAAAAAAAGTGGGGTGGTGCACTTTGTAAGGCTTTCTAACAAGCCATTCACAAGTAGGAGTGAAAAAACATCACGGGGTGGTGTGAATCGGAGGGCCTGAATTAGGATAGGCACTGAGTGTCAATGAAGAATGGAGAAAAGCACCTCGGGTTGGTTAGCATGGTGAGGTCAGGAAACATGAAATGGCAATGTAGGATAAGATTTTGAAAAACATCGCAGGGAGGTGCTCATTGTAAGGGTTTGTAGCAGGCCATTCACTAGTAGGAGTGAGAAAATCATCTCGGGGTGGTGTGAATCGGAGGGCCTGAATTAGGATCGGCACTGAGTGGCAATGAAGAATGGAGAAAAGCACCACGGGGTGGTCAACATGGGTAGGTCAGGAAACATGCAAACGCAATGTAGGATAGGTTTCTGAAAAACATCGAGGGGTGGTGCGCATTGTAAGGGATGCATAAGGGCCATTCACTAGTAGGAGTGAGAAAAACATCACGGGGTGGTGTGAATCGGAGTGCCTGAATTAGGATAGGCAGTGAGGGGCAATGTAGGATGGAGAAAAGCACCACGGGGTGTTCAGCATGGGGAGGTCAGGAAACATGCAGTGGCAATGTAGGATAGTTTTCTGAAAAACATCACTGGGTGGTGCGCATTGTAAGGGTTTCTAACAGGCCAGTCACATGTAGGAGTGTGAAAAACATTACGGGGTGGTGTGAATCAGAGGTTCTGAATTAGGATAGGCAGTGAGTGGCAATGTAGGATGTAGAAAAGCACCACGGGGTGGTCAGCACGGGGAGGTCAGGAATCATGCGGTGGCAATGTAGAATAGGTTTCTGAAAAACATCGCGGGGTGGTGCGCATTGTAAGGGTTTCTAACAGGCCATTCACTAGTAGAGGTGAGAACACATCACAGTGTGGTGTGAATCAGAGGGCCTGATTCGAGATAGGCAGTGAGAGGCAATGTAGGATGGAGAAAAGGACCATGGGGTGGTCAGGATGCGGAGGTCAGAAAACATGCAGTGGCAATGTAGGATAGGTTTCTGAAAAACATCGCGCGATGGGGTGCATTGTAAGGGTATCTAACAGGCCATTCACTAGTAGGAGTGAGAAATACATCATGGTGTGGTGTGAATTGGAGGGCCTGAATCAAGATAGACATTCAGTGTCAATATCGGATGGAGAAAAGCACCACGGGGTGGTCAGCATGGGAAGGTCAGGAAACATGCAGTCTCAATTTAGGATAGGATTCCGAAAAGCATCGCGGGGTGGTGCTCATTGTAAGGTTTCTAACGGGTCATTCACTAGTAGGAGTGAGAAATACATCATGGTGTGGTGTGAATCGGAGGGCATGAATCAAGATAGACAGTGTGTGGCAATGTAGGATGGATAAAAGCACCATGGGTTGGTGTGCATGGGGAGGTCAGGAAACATGCAAAAGCAATATAGCATAGGTTTCTGAAAAACATCGCGGGTGGTGAGAATTGTAAGTGTTTCTAACAGGGCATTCACTGGAAGGAGTGAGAAAAAGATTACGGGGTGGTGTGAATCGAAGAGCCTGAATCAGGATAGGCAGTGATTGGCAATGTAGGATGGAGAAAAGCACCATGGCGTGGTCAAGATGGTGAGGTCAGGAAACATGCAGTGGCAATGTAAGATAGGTTTCTGAAAAACATCGGGGGGTGGGGCCCATTGTAAGGGTTTCTAACAGGCCTTTCACTAGTAGCAGTGAGAAATACATCATGTTGTGGTGTGAATCGGAGGGCCTGAATCAAGATAGAGAGTGAGTGGCAATGTCGGATGGAGAAAAGCAGCACGGGGTGGTCAGCATGGGGAAGTCAGGAAACATGCAGTAGCACATTAGGATAGGTTTCTGAACATCATCGCGGGGTGGTGCTCATTGCAAGGGTTTCTAAAAGGCCTTTAACTAGTAGGAGTGAGAAATACATCATGGTGTGGTGTGAATCAGAGGGCCTGAATTAGAATAAGCATTGAGTGTCAATGTAGGATGGAGAAAAGCAACACGGGGTGGTCAAAATGGGGAGGTCAGGAAACATGCAATGGCAATGTTGGATAGGTTTGTGAAAAACATTGCGGGATGGTGCGCATTGTAAGGCTTTCTAAAAAGCCATTCACAAGTAGGAGAGAAAAAAACATCACGGGGTGGTGTGAATCGGAGGTCGTGAATTAGGATAGGCACTGAGGGGCAATGAAGAATGGAGAAAAGCACACGGGTTGGTGAGCATGGTGAGGTCAGGAAACATGAAATGGCAAGGTAGGATAGGTTTATGAAAAACATCGCAGGGTTGTGCACATTGTAAGGGTTTGTAGCAGGCCATTCACTAGTAGGAAAGAGAAAATCATCTCGGGGTGGTGTGAATCGGAGGGCCTGAATTAGGATCGGCACTGAGTGGCAATGAAGAATGGAGAAAAGCACCACGGGGTGGTCAACATGGGGAGGTCAGGAAACATGCAATGGCAATGTAGGATAGGTTTCTGAAAAACATCGAGGGGTGGTGCGCATTTTAAGGGATGCATAAGGGCCATTCACTAGTAGGAGTGAGAAAAACATCACGGGGTGGTGTGAATCGTAGTGCCTGAATTAGGATAGGCAGTGAGTGGCAATGTAGGATGGAGAAAAGCACCACGGGGTGTTCAGCATGGGGAGGTCAGGAAACATGCAGTGGCAATGTAGGATAGTTTTCTGAAAAACATCACTGGGTGGTGCGCATTGTAAGGGTTTCTAACAGGCTATTCACAAGTAGGAGTGTGAAAAACATTACAGGGTGGTGTGAATCAGAGGTTCTGAATTAGGATAGGCAGTGAGTGGCAATGTAGGATGGAGAAAAGCACCACGGGGTGCTCAGCACGGGGAGGTCAGGAATCATGCGGTGGCAATGTAGAATAGGTTTCTGAAAAACATCGCGGGGTGGTGCGCATTGTAAGGGTTTCTAACAGGCCATTCACTAGTAGAGGTGAGAACACATCACAGTGTGGTGTGAATCGGAGGGCCTGATTCGAGATAGGCAGTGAGAGGCAATGTAGGATGGAGAAAAGGACCATGGGGTGGTCAGGATGCGGAGGTCAGAAAACATGCAGTGGCAATGTAGGATAGGTTTCTGAAAAACATCGCGCGATGGGGTGCATTGTAAGGGTATCTAACAGGCCATTCACTAGTAGGAGTGAGAAATACATCATGGTGTGGTGTGAATTGGAGGGCCTGAATCAAGGTAGACATTCTGTGTCAATATCGGATGGAGAAAAGCACCACGGGGTGGTCAGCATGGGAAGGTCAGGAAACATGCAGTCTCAATTTAGGATAGGATTCCGAAAAGCATCGCGGGGTGGTGCTCATTGCAAGGGTTTCTAAAAGGCCTTTCACTAGTAGGAGTGAGAAAAACATCAAGGGGTGGTGTGAATCGCAGGGCCTGAATCAGAATAGGCCGTGACTGGCATTGTACGGTGGAGAAAAGCACCACGGGGTGGTCAGAATGGGGAAGTCAGGAGACATGCAGTGGCAATTTAGGATAGGTTTCTGAAAAACATCGCGGGGTAGTGCGCATTGTAAGGGTTTCTAACAGGCCATTCACTAGTAGGATTGAGAAAAACATCACAGCGTGGTTTGAATCAGAAGGCCTGAATCAGCTTAGGCAGTGAGTGGCAATGTAGGATGGAGAAAAGCACCACGGGCTGGTCAGGATGGAGAGGTCAGGAAACATGCAGTGGCAATGTAGGATAGGTTTCTGAAAAAAATAGTGGGGTAGTGCGCATTGTAAGGGTTTCTAACGGGTCATTCACTAGTAGGAGTGAGAAATACATCATGGTGTGGTGTGAATCGGAGGGCATGAATCAAGATAGACAGTGTGTGGCAATGTAGGATGGATAAAAGCACCATGGGTTGGTGTGCATGGGGAGGTCAGGAAACATGCAAAAGCAATATAGCATAGGTTTCTGAAAAACATCGCGGGTGGTGAGAATTGTAAGTGTTTCTTACAGGGCATTCACTGGAAGGAGTGAGAAAAAGATCACGGGGTGGTGTGAATCGAAGGGCCTGAATCAGGATAGGCAGTGATTGGCAATGTAGGATGGAGAAAAGCACCATGGCGTGGTCAAGAAGGTGAGGTCAGGAAACATGCAGTGGCAATGTTGGATAGGTTTCTGAAAAACATCGGGGGGTGGGGCCCAATGTAAGGTTTTCTAACAGGCCTTTCACTAGTAGCAGTGAGAAATACATCATGTTGTGGTGTGAATCGGAGGGCCTGAATCAAGATAGACAGTGAGTGGCAATGTCGGATGGAGAAAAGCAGCACGGGGTGGTCAGCATGGGGAAGTCAGGAAACATGCAGTAGCAATTTAGGATAGGTTTCTGAACATCATCGCGGGGTGGTGCTCATTGCAAGGGTTTCTAAAAGGCCTTTAACTAGTGGGAGTGAGAAATACATCATGGTGTGGTGTGAATCAGAGGGCCTGAATTAGAATAAGCATTGAGTGTCAATGTAGGATGGAGAAAAGCAACACGGGGTGGTCAACATGGGGAGGTCAGGAAACATGCAATGGCAATGTTGGATAGGTTTGTGAAAAACATTGCGGGATGGTGCGCATTGTAAGGCTTTCTAAAAAGCCATTCACAAGTAGGAGATAAAAAAACATCACGGGGTGGTGTGAATCGGAGGTCCTGAATTAGGATAGGCACTGAGTGGCAATGAAAAATGGAGAAAAGCACCACGGGTTGGTGAGCATGGTGAGGTCAGGAAACATGAAATGGCAAGGTAGGATAGGTTTATGAAAAACATCGCAGGGTTGTGCACATTGTAAGGGTTTGTAGCAGGCCATTCACTAGTAGGAGTGACAAAATCATCTCGGGGTGGTGTGAATCAGAGGGCCTGAATTAGGATAGGCAGTGAGTGGCAATGTAGAATGGAGAAAAGCACCACGGGTTGGTGAGCATGGTGAGGTCAGGAAACATGCAATGGCAATGTAGGATAGGTTTCTGAAAAATATCGCAGGTGTTGAGCATTGTAAGGGTTTCTAACAGGCCATTCACTAGTAGGAGTGAGAAAAACATCACGGGGTCGTGTGAATCAGATGTTGTGAATTAGGATAGGAAGTGAGTGGCAATATAGGATGGAGAAAAGCAACACAGGGTGGTCAGAATGAGGAGGTCAGGAAACATACTGTGGCAATGTAAAAGACTTTTCAGAAAAACATCATGGGGTCGTGCGCATTGTAAGGGTTTCTAACAGGCCATTCACTAGTAGGAGTGAGAAAAACATCACGGGGTGGTTTGAATCAGATGCTCTGAATTAGGATAGGCAGTGAGTGGCAATGTAAAATGGAAAAAACACCACGGAATGGTCAGCATGGGGAGGTCAGGAAACATGCGGTGGCAATGTAGGATAGGTTTCTGAAAAACATCGCGGGGTGGTGCGCAATGTAAGGGTTTCTAACAGGCCATTCCCTAGTAGGAGTGAGAAATACATCATGGGGTGGTGTGAATCGGAAGGCCTGATTTAGGATAGGCAGTGAGTGGCAATGTAGGATGGAGAAAAGCACCACAGGGTGGTAAGCATGGGGAGGTGAGGAAACATGCAGTGGCAATATAGGATAGGTTTCTGAAAAAAAAAGTGGGGTGGTGCACTTTGTAAGGCTTTCTAACAAGCCATTCACAAGTAGGAGTGAAAAAACATCACGGGGTGGTGTGAATCGGAGGGCCTGAATTAGGATAGGCACTGAGTGTCAATGAAGAATGGAGAAAAGCACCTCGGGTTGGTTAGCATGGTGAGGTCAGGAAACATGAAATGGCAATGTAGGATAAGATTTTGAAAAACATCGCAGGGAGGTGCTCATTGTAAGGGTTTGTAGCAGGCCATTCACTAGTAGGAGTGAGAAAATCATCTCGGGGTGGTGTGAATCGGAGGGCCTGAATTAGGATCGGCACTGAGTGGCAATGAAGAATGGAGAAAAGCACCACGGGGTGGTCAACATGGGTAGGTCAGGAAACATGCAAACGCAATGTAGGATAGGTTTCTGAAAAACATCGAGGGGTGGTGCGCATTGTAAGGGATGCATAAGGGCCATTCACTAGTAGGAGTGAGAAAAACATCACGGGGTGGTGTGAATCGGAGTGCCTGAATTAGGATAGGCAGTGAGGGGCAATGTAGGATGGAGAAAAGCACCACGGGGTGTTCAGCATGGGGAGGTCAGGAAACATGCAGTGGCAATGTAGGATAGTTTTCTGAAAAACATCACTGGGTGGTGCGCATTGTAAGGGTTTCTAACAGGCCAGTCACATGTAGGAGTGTGAAAAACATTACGGGGTGGTGTGAATCAGAGGTTCTGAATTAGGATAGGCAGTGAGTGGCAATGTAGGATGTAGAAAAGCACCACGGGGTGGTCAGCACGGGGAGGTCAGGAATCATGCGGTGGCAATGTAGAATAGGTTTCTGAAAAACATCGCGGGGTGGTGCGCATTGTAAGGGTTTCTAACAGGCCATTCACTAGTAGAGGTGAGAACACATCACAGTGTGGTGTGAATCAGAGGGCCTGATTCGAGATAGGCAGTGAGAGGCAATGTAGGATGGAGAAAAGGACCATGGGGTGGTCAGGATGCGGAGGTCAGAAAACATGCAGTGGCAATGTACGATAGGTTTCTGAAAAACATCGCGCGGTGGGGTGCATTGTAAGGGTATCTAACAGGCCATTCACTAGTAGGAGTGAG
Source organism: Cavia porcellus (assembly GCF_034190915.1). Lineage (NCBI taxonomy): Eukaryota > Metazoa > Chordata > Mammalia > Rodentia > Caviidae > Cavia > Cavia porcellus. The sequence goes on from NW_026947534.1 coordinate 3,294,517, forward strand.
AAATACATCATGGTGTGGTGTGAATTGGAGGGCCTGAATCAAGATAGACATTCAGTGTCAATATCGGATGGAGAAAAGCACCACGGGGTGGTCAGCATGGGAAGGTCAGGAAACATGCAGTCTCAATTTAGGATAGGATTCCGAAAAGCATCGCGGGGTGGTGCTCATTGTAAGGGTTTCTAAAAGGCCTTTCACTAGTAGGAGTGAGAAAAACATCAAGGGGTGGTGTGAATCGCAGGGCCTGAATCAGGATAGGCCGTGACTGGCATTGTAGGATGGAGAAAAGCACCACGGGGTGGTCAGAATGGGGAAGTCAGGAGACATGCAGTGGCAATTTAGGATAGGTTTCTGAAAAACATCGCGGGGTAGTGCGCATTGTAAGTGTTTCTAACAGGCCATTCACTAATAGGATTGAGAAAAACATCACAGCGTGGTTTGAATCAGAAGGCCTGAATCAGCTTAGGCAATGAGTGGCAATGTAGGATGGAGAAAAGCACCACGGGCTGGTCAGGATGGAGAGGTCAGGAAACATGCAGTGGCAATGTAGGATAGGTTTCTGAAAAAAATAGTGGGGTAGTGCGCATTGTAAGGGTTTCTAACGGGTCATTCACTAGTAGGAGTGAGAAATACATCATGGTGTGGTGTTAATCGGAGGGCCTGATTCGAGATAGGCAGTGAGTGGCAATGTAGGATGGAGAAAAGCACCACGGCATGGTCAGCATGGGGAGGTCAGGAAACATTCAGTGGCAATGTAGTATAGGTTTCTGAAAAACATCGTGGGGTTGTACGCATTGTAAGGGTTTCTAACAGGCTATTCATTAGGAGGATTGAGAAAAACATAACGGGGTGGTGTGAATCATAGGGCCTGATTAAGCATAGGCAGTGAGTGGCAATGTAAGATGTAGAAAAGAACCACAGGGTGGTCAGCATGGGTAGGTCAGGAAACATGCAGTAGCAATGTAGGATAGCTTTCTGAAAAACATTACGGGTTGGTGCCCATTGTAAGGGTTTCTAACAGGCCATTGACTAGTAGGAGTGAGAAAAATATCACCGGGTGGTGTGAATCTGAGGGCCTGATTTAGGATAGGCAGTGAGTGGCAATGTAGGATGGAGAAAAGCACCACAGGGTGGTCAGCATGGGGAGGTGAGGAAACATGCAGTGGCAATATAGGATAGGTTTCTGAAAAAAAAAGTGGGGTGGTGCGCATTGTAAGGCTTTCTAACAGGCCATTCACAAGTAGGAGTGTGAAAAACATTACGGGGTGGTGTGAATCGGAGGGCCTGAATTAGGATAGGCACTGAATGGCAATGAAGAATGGAGAAAAGCACCTTGGGTTGGTGAGCCTGGTGAGGTCAGGAAACATGAAATGGCAATGTAGGATAGGATTCTGAAAAACATCGCAGAGAGGTGCTCATTGTAAGGGTTTGTAGCAGGCCATTCACTAGTAGGAGTGAGAAAATCATCTCGGGGTGGTGTGAATCGGAGGGCCTGAATCATGATAGGCCGTGACTGGCATTGTAGGATGGAGAAAACACCACGGGTTTGTCAACATGGGGAGGCAAGGAAACATGCAGTGGCAATGTCAAATAGGTTTATGATAAACATCGCTGGGTGGTACACATTGTAAGGGTTTCTAACAGGCCATTCACTAGTAGGAGTGAGAACCACATCACGGGGTGGTGTGAATCGGAGGGCCGCAATTAGGATAGGCATTGAATGGCAATGTAGGATGGAGAAAAGCCCCACAGGGTGGTCAGCATGGGGATGTCAGGAAACATCCAGTGTCAGTGTAGGATAGGTTTCTGAAAAACATCGCGGGGTGGTGCGCATTGTAAGGGTTTCTAACAGGCCGTTTACTAGTAGGAGTGAGAAAAACATCACAGCGTGGTTTGAATCAGAGGGCCTGAATCAGGAAAGGCTGTGAGTGGCAACGTAGGATGGAGAAAAGCACCGCGGTGTGGTCACCATGGGGAGGTCAGAACACATGCAGTGGCAATGTAGGATAGGTTTCTGAAAAACATCGTGGGTGGTGAGAATTGTAAGGTTTTCTAACAGGGCATTCACTGGTAGGAGTTAGAAAAACATCACGCGGTGTTGTGAATCGGACGGCCTGAATTATGATAGGCAGTGTGTGGCAATGTAGGATGGAGAAAAGCACCACAGGGTGGTCAGCATGGGGAGGGGAGGAAACATGCCGTGGCAATGTAGGATAGCTTTCTGAAAAACATCACGAGGTGGTGCAGATTGTAAGGGTTTCTAACCAGCCTTTCACTAGTAGAAGTGAGAAAAAGATCACAGGGTGGTGTGAATCGGAGGGCCTGAATTAGGATAGGCAGTGAGTGGCAATGTAGGATGGAGAAAAGCACCACGGGGTGGTCATCATGGGGAGGTCAGGAAACATGCCGTGGCAATGTAGGATAGTTTTCTGAAAAACATCACGAGGTGGTGCAGATTGTAAGGGTTTCTAACAGACCATTGAGTAGTATGAGTGAGAAAAACATCACGGGGTCGTGTGAATCAGATGTTCTGAATTAGGATAGGCAGTGAGGGCAATGTAGGATGGAGAACAACACCACGGGGTGGTCTGCATGGGGAGGTTAGGAAACATGCATTGGCAATGTAGGATAGGTTTCTGAAAAACATCGCCGGGTGTTGCGCATTGTAAGGCTTTCTAAGAGGCCATTCACTAGTAGGAGTGAGCAAAACATCACGGGGTGGTGTGAATCAGAGGGCCTGAATTAGGATAGGCAGTGAGTGGCAACGTAAAATGCAGAAAAGCTCCTCGGTGTGGTCAGCATGGGGAAGTCAGGAAACATGCAATGGCAATGTAGGTTAGGTTTCTGAAAAACATCGCAGGTGGGGCGCATTGTAAGGGTTTCTAAAAGGCCTTTCACTAGTAGGAGTGAGAAAAATATCACGGGGTGCTGTGAATCTCAGGGCCTGAATCATATAGGCCGTCAGTGGCAATGTAGGATGGAGAAAAGCACCACGGGGTGGTTCGGATGGGGAGGTCAGTAAACATGCATTGGCAATGTAGGATTGGTTTCTGAAAAACATCGCCAGTTGGAGCTCATTGTAAGGGTTTCTAACAGGCCATTCACTGGTAGGAGTGAGAAATACATCATGGTGTGGTGTGAATCGCAGTGCCTGAATCAAGTTAGATAGTGAGTGGCAATGTAGTATGGAGAAAAGCACCTCGGGGTGCTCAAAATGGGGAGGTCAGGAAACATACAGTGGCAATGTAGGATAGGTTTCTGAAAAACATCGCCGGGTGGTGCCCATTGGAAGGATTTCTAACTAGCCATTCACAAGTAGGAGTGAAAAAAACATCACGGGGTGGTGTGAATCGGAGGGCCTGAATTACGATAGGCAGTGAGTGGCAGTATAGGATGGAGAAAACCACCACGGGGTGGTCAGCATGGGGAGGTCAGGAAACATGCATTGGCAATGTAGGATTGGTTTCTGAAAAACATCGCCAGTTGGTTCGCATTGTAAGGGTTTCTAACAGGCCACTCACTAGTAGGAGTGAGAAAAACATCACGGGGTGGTGTGAATCGGAGGGCCTGAATTAGGATAAGCATTGAGTGGGAATGTAGGATGGAGAAAAGCACCACAGGGTGGTCAGCATGGGGAGGTGAGGAAACATTCAGTGGCAATGTAGGATAGGTTTCTGAAAAAAAAAAGTGGGGTGGTGCGCATTGTAAGGGTTTCTAAAGGGCCATTCACTAGTAGGAGTGAGAAAAACATCACGTTGTGGTGTGAACCAGATGGCTGAATTAGGATATGCAGTGAGTGGCAATGAAGAATGGAATAAAGCACCACGGGGTGGTCAACATGGGGAGGTCAGGAAACATGTAATGGCAATGTAGGATAGGTTTCTGAAAAACATCGTGGGGTGGTGCGTATTGTAAGGCTTTCAACAAGCCATTCACAAGTAGGAGTGAAAAAACATCACAGGGTTGTGTGAATTGGAGGGCCTGAATTAGGATAGGCTGTGAGTGGCAATGTAGGATGGAGAAAAGCATCACGGGTTTGTCAGCATGGGGAGGTTAGGAAACATGCATTGGCAATGTAGAATAGGTTTCTGATGAACATCGCTGGGTGGTGCGCATTGTAAGCGATTCTAACAGGCCATTCACTAGTAGGATTGAGAACAACATCACAGGGTGGTGTGAATCGGAGGGCCTGAATTAGGACAGGCATTGAGTGGCAATGTAGGATAGAGAAATGCACCACAGGGTGGTCAGCATGGGGAGGTCAGGACACAGGCAGTGGCAATGTAGGATAGGTTTTTGAAAAACATCGCGGGTGGTGAGAATTGTAAGGGTTTCTAACAGGCCATTCACTAGTAGGAGTGAGAAAAACATCATGGGGTGGTGCGAATCGAAGGGCCTGAAGTATGATAGGCAGTGAGTGGCAATGTAGGATGGAGAAAACCACCACGGGGTGGTCAGCATGGGGAGCTCAGGAAACATGCAGTGGCAATGTAGGATAGGTTTCTGAAAAAAAAAAAGTGGAAAGGGCGCATTGTAAGGCATTCTAAAAGGCCATTCACTAGTAGGAGTCATAAAAACACCACGGGGTGGTGTGAATCGGGTTGCCTAAATTAGGACACGCAGTGAGTGGCAACGTAAAATGGAGAAACGCACCACGGTGTGGTCATCTTGGGGAGGTCAGGAAACATGCAGTGGCAATGTAGGATAGGTTTCTGAAAAACATCGCGGGCTGGGGTGCATTGTAATGGTTTCTAACAGGGCTTTCCCTAGTAGCAGTGAGAAAAATATAATGGGCTGGTGTGAATCGGAGGGCCTGAATCAGGATAGGCAGTGAGTGGCAATATAGGATGGAGAAGGGCACCACGGGGTGCTCATGATGGGGAGGTCAGAAAACATGCAATGGCAATGTAGGATAGGTTTCTGAAAAACATTGCAGGGTGGGGCTCATTGTAAGGATTTGTAGCAGGTCATTCACTAGTAGGAGGGAGAAAAACATCACGTGGTGGTATGAATCGGATGGCCTCAATTAGGATAGGCAGTGAGTGGCAATGAAGAATGGAGGAAAGCACCACGGGGTGGTCAACATGGGGAGGTCAGGAAACATGCTGTGGCAATTTAGAATAGGTTTCTGAAAAACATCGCGGGGTGGTGCCCATTGCAAGAATTTCTAACAAGCCATTCACAAGTAGGAGTGAAAAAAACATCACCGGGTGGTGTGAACCGAAGGGCCTGAATTAGTATAGGCTGTGAGTGGCAATGTAGGATGGAGAAAAGCACCATAGTGTGGTGAGCATGGGGAGGTCAGGAAACATGCATTGGCAAAGTAAGATAGGTTTCTGAAAAACATCGCCTGGTGGTGTGCATTGTAAGGGTTTTTAACAGGCCATTCTCTTGTAGGAGTGAGAAAAACATCACTGGGTGTTGTGAATCGGAGGGCCTGAATTAGGATAAGCATTGAGTGACAATGTAGGATGGAGAAAAGCACAACAGGGTGGTCAGCATGGGGAGGTGAGGAAACATGCAGTGGCAATGTAGGATAGGTTTCTGAAAAAAAAAAGTGGGGTGGTGCGCATTGTAAGGGTTTCAAACAGGCCATTCACTAGTAGGAGTGAGAAAAACATCACGGGGTGGTGTGAATCGGAGGGGCTGAATTAGGATAAGCAGTGAATGGCAATGAAGAATGGAGAAAAGCACCACAAGGTGGTCAACATGGGGAGGTCAGGAAACATGTAATGGCAATTTAAGATAGGTTTCTGAAATACATCGCGGGGTGGAGCGCATTGTAAGGCTTTCTAACAAGCCATTCACAGGTAGGAGTGAAAAAACATCAGAAGTTGGTGTGAATCGGAGGGCCTGAATTAGGATAGGCTGTGAGTGGCAATGTAGGATGGAGAAAAGCACCACAGGCAGGTCAGCATGGGGAGGTCAGGAAACATGCAATGGCAATGTAAGATAGGTTTTTGAAAAACATCATGGGTAGTGCGCATTGTAAGGCGTTCTAAGAAGCCATTCCCAAGTAGAAGTGAAAAAAACATCACGGGGTGGTGTGAATCGGACGGCCTGAATTAGGATAGGCAGTGAGTGGCAATGAAGAATGGAGAAAAGCACCACAGGGTGATCAACATGGGGAGGTCAGGAAACATGCAGTGTCAATGTAGGATAGGTTTCTGAAAAACATCCCGGGGTAGTGCACATTGTAAGGGTTTCTAACAGGCCAATCATTAGTAGGAGTGAGAAATACATCATGGTGTGGTGTGAATCGGAGGGCCTGCATCAAGATATACAGTGAATGGCAATGTAGGATCGAGAAAAGCACCACTGGGTGGTCAGCATGGGGAGGTGAGCAAACATGCAGTGGCAATGTAGGACAGGTTTCTGAAAAAAAAAGTGGGTTGGTGCGCATTGTAAGGGTTTCTAACAGGTCATTCACTAGTAGGAGTGAGAAAAACATCACGGGGTGGTGTGAATCCGAGGGGCTGAATTAGGATAGGCAGTGAATGACAATGAAGAATGGAGAAAAGCACCACAGTGTGGTCAATATGGGGAGGTCAGGAAACATGTAATGCCAATGTAGGATAGGTTTCTGAAAAACATCATGGGGTGGTGCGCATTGTAAGGCTTTCTAACAAGCCATTCCCAAGTAGAAGTGAAAAAAACATCACGGGGTGGTGTGAATCAGACGGCCTGAATTAGGATAGGCAGTGAGTGGCAATGAAGAATGGAGAAAAGCGTCACAGGGTGGTCAACATGGGGTGGTCAGGAAACATGCAGTGGTAATATAGGATAGGTTTCTGAAAAAAAAACAGCGGGGTGGTGCGCATTGTAAGGGTTTCTAACAGGCCATTCACTTGTAGGAGTGAGAAAAACATCACGGTGTGTTGTGAATCGGAGGGCCTGAATTAGGATAGGCAGTGAGTGGCAATGTAGGATGGAGAAAATCACCACAGGGTGGTCAGCATGGGGAGGTCAGGACCCATGCATTGCCAATGTAGGATAGGTTTCTGCAAAACATCGCCGGGTGGTGTGCATGTAAGGCTTTCTAACAGGACATTCACTAGTAGGAGTGAGAAAAACATCACCGGGTGGTGTGAATAGAAGGGCCTGAATTAGGATAGGCAGTGAGTGGCAACGTAGGATGGAGAAAAGCACCATGGGGTGGTCAACATGGTTGGTCAGGAATCATGCTGTGGCAATGTAGGATAGGTTTATGAAAAACATCGCGGGGTGGGTTCAATCCCTAGTTGGAGTGAGAAAAATATAATGGGCTGGTGTGAATCGGAGGGCCTCAATCAGGATAGGCAGTGATTGGCAATGTAGGATGGAGAAGGGCACCACGGGGTGCTGAGGATGGGGAGGTCAGGAAACATGCAGTGGCAATGTAGGATAGGTTTCTGAAAAACATCGCGGGGTGGTGCCCATTGTAAGGATTTCTAACAAGCCATTCACAAATAGGAGTGAAAAAAACATCACGGGGTGGTGTGATTCGAAGGGCCTAAATTAGGATAGGCAGTGAGTGGCAATGAAGAATGGAGAAAAGCACCACGGGGTGGTCAATATGCGGACGTCAGGAAACATGCAGTGGCAATGTAGGATAGGTTTCTGAAAAACATCGCGGGGTGGTGCCCATTGTAAGGATTTCTAACAAGCCATTCACAAATAGGAGTGAAAAAAACATCACGGGGTGGTGTGATTCGAAGGGCCTGAATTAGGATAGGCTGTGAGTGGCAATGTAGGATGGAGAAAAGCACCACGGGATGGTCATCATGGGGAGGCAAGGAAACATGCAGTGGCAATGTAGGATAGGTTTCTGAAAAACATCGCGGGGTGGTGCGCATTGTAAGGGTTTCTAACAGGCCATTCACTAGAACGAGTGAGAAAAATATAACGGGGTGGTGTGAATTGGAGGGCCTGAATCAGGATAGGCACTGAGTGGCAATGTAGGATGGAGAAAAGCACCACGGGGTGGTCAGCATGGGGAGGTCAGGAAACAGGCATTGCCAATGTAGGATAGGTTTCTGAAAAACATCGCCGGGTGGTGCTCATTGTAAGGGTTTGTAACAGGCCATTCACGAGTAGAAGTGAGAAAAGCATCACAGGGTGGTGTGAATCGGAGCGCCTGAATCAGGATAGGCAGTGAGTGGCAATGTAGGATGGAGAAAAGGACCAAGGTGTGGTCAGAATGGGGAGGTCAGAAAACATGCAGTGGCAATGTAGGATAGGTTTCTAAAAAACATCGCGTGGTGGGGCGCATTGTAAGGGTTTCTAACAGGCCTTTCAATAGTAGAAGTGAGAAATACATCATGGTGTGGTGTAAATCGGAGGGCCTGAATCAAGATAGACAGTGAGTGGCAATATCGGATGGAGAAAAGCACCACGGGGTGGTCAGCATGGGGAGGTCAGGAAACATGCAGTGGCAATGTAGCATAGGATTCCAAAAAACATCGCATGGTGGTGCTCATTTTAAGAATTTCTAAAAGGCCTTTCACTAGTAGGAGGGAGAAAAACATCACAGGGTTGTGTGAATCGGAGGGCCTGAATCAGGATAGGCCGTGAGTTGCAATGTAGGACGGAGAAAAGCACCACGGGGTGGTCAGGATGGGGAGGTCAGGAAACATGCAGTGGCAATGTAGGATAGGTTTCTGAAAAACATCCCGGGGTAGTGCGCATTGTAAGGGTTTCTAACAGGCCATTCACTAGTAGGAGTGAGAAATAATCATGGTGTGGTGTGAATCGGAGGGCCTGAATCAAGATAGACAGTGAGTGGCAATGTAGGATGGAGAAAAGCACCACGGGTTCTTGAGCATGGGGAGGACAGGAAACATGCAATGGCAATGAAGAATAGGTTTCTGAAAAACATCGCGGGGTGGTGCGCATTGTAAGGATTTGTAGCAGGTCATTCACTAGTAAGAGTGAGAAAAACATCACGTGGTGGTATGAATCGGAAGGCCTCAATTCGTATAGGCAGCGAATGGCAATGAAGAATGGAGAAAAGCACCACGGGGTGGTCAACATGGGGAGGTCAGGAAAAATGTAATGGCAATTTAGGGTAGGTTTCTGAAAAACATCGCGGGGTGGTGCGCATTGTAAGGCTTTCTAACAAGCCATTCACAAGTAGGAGCGAAAAAACTTCAGAAGGTGGTGTGAATCGGAGGGCCTAAATTAGGATAGGCTGTGAGTGGCAATGTAGTATGGAGAAAAGCACCACAGGGTGGTCAGCATGGGGAGGTCAGGAAACATGCAATGGCAATGTAGGATAGGTTTTTGAAAAACATCCTGGGTAGTGCGCATTGTAAGGCTTTCTAACAAGCCATTCCCAAGTAGAATTGAAAAAAACATCACGGGGTGGTGTGAATAAGACAGCCTGAATTAGGATAGGCAGTGAGTGGCAATGAAGAATGGAGAAAAGCACCACAGGGTGGTCAACATGGGGAGGTCAGGAAACATGCAGTGTCAATGTAGGATAGGTTTCTGAAAAACATCCCGGGGTAGTGAACATTGTAAGGGTTTCTAACAGGCCATTCACTAGTAGGAGTGAGAAATACATCATGGTGTGGTGTGAATCGGAGGGCCTGAATCAAGATAGACAGTGAGTGGCAATGTAGGAACGAGAAAAGCACCACGGGTTCTTGAGCATGGGGAGGACAGGAAACATGCAATGGCAATGTAGGATACGTTTCTGAAAAACATCGCGGGGTGGTGCGAATTGTAAGGATTTGTAGCAGGTCATTCACTAGTAGGAGTGAGAAAAACACGTGCTGGTATGAATCGGAGGGACTGAATTAGCATAGGCAGTGAGTGGCAATGAAGAATGGAGAAAAGCACCACGGGGTGGTCAACATGGGGAGGTCAGGAAACATGCAGTGGCAATTTAGAATAGGTTTCTGAAAAACATCGCGGGCTGGTGCCCATTGTAAGAATTTCTAACAAGCCATTCACAAGTAGGAGTGAAAAAAACATCACCGGGTGGTGAGAACCGAAGGGCCTGAATTAGTATAGGCTGTGAGTGGCAATGTAGGATGGAGAAAAGCACCATGGTGTGGTGAGCATGGGGAGGTCAGGAAACATGCATTGGCAAAGTAGGATAGGTTTCTGAAAACCATCGCCTGGTGGTGTGTATTGTAAGGGATTTTAACAGGCCATTCTCTTGTAGGAGTGAGAAAAACATCACTGGGTGGTGTGAATCGGAGGGCCTCAATTAGGATAAGCATTGAGTGGCAATGTAGGATGGAGAAAAGCACAACAGGGTGGTAAGCATGGGGAGGTGAGGAAACATGCAGTGGCAATGTAGAATAGGTTTCTGAAAAAAATAGTGGGGTGGTGCGCATTGTAAGGGTTTCTAACAGGCCATGCACTAGTGGGAGTGAGAAAAACATCACGGGGTGGTGTGAATCCGAGGGGCTGAATTAGGATAGGCAGTGAATGGCAATGAAGAATGGAGAAAAGCACCACGGGGTGGTCAACATGGGGAGGTCAGGAAACATGTAATGCCAATGTAGGATAGGTTTCTGAAAAACATCGCGGGGTGGTGCGCATTGTAAGGCTTTCTAACAAGCCATTCCCACGTAGAAGTGAAAAAAACATCACGGGGTGGTGTGAATCAGACGGCCTGAATTAGGATAGGCAGTGCGTGGAAATGAAGAATTGAGAAAAGCACCACAGGCTGGTCAGGATGGGGAGGTCAGGAAACATGCAATGGCAATGTAGGATAGGTTTCTGAAAAAAAAAAAAGCGGGGTGGTGCGCATTGTAAGGGTTTCTAACAGGCCATTCACTTGTAGGAGTGAGAAAAACATCACGGTTTTGTTGTGAATCGGAAGGCCTGAATTAGTATAAGCAGTGAGTGGCAACGTAGGATGGAGAAAAGCACCATGGGGTGGTCAGCATGGGGAGGTCAGGAATCATGCTGTGGCAATGTAGGATAGGTTTATGAAAAACATCGCGGGGTGGGGGCATTCCCTAGTAGGAGTGAGAAAAATATAATGGGCTGGTGTGAATCGGAGGGCCTGAATCAGGATAGGCAGGGAGTGGCAACGTAGGATGGAGAAGGGCACAAAGGGGTGCTCAGGATGGGTAGGTCAGGAAACATGCAGTGGCAATGTAGGATAGGTTTCTGAAAAACATTGCGGGGTTGTGCTCATTGTAAGGGTTTCTAAAAGGCCTTTCACTAGTAGGATTGAGAAAACCATCACGGGGTGATATGAATCGGAGGGCCTGAATTAGGATAGGCAGTGAGTGGCAATGAAGAATGGAGAAAAGCACCACGGGGTGGTCAATATGGGGAGGTCAGGAAACATGCAGTGGCAATGTCGGATAGGATTCTGAAAAACATCGTGGGTAGTGCGCATTGTAAGGCTTTCTAACAAGCCATTCCCAAGTAGAAGTGAAAAAAACATCACGGGGTGGTGTGAATAAGACAGCCTGAATTAGGATAGGCAGTGAGTGGCAATGAAGAATGGAGAAAAGCACCACAAGGTGGTCAACATGGGGAGGTCAGGAAACATGCAGTGTTAATGTAGGATAGGTTTCTGAAAAACATCCCGGGGTAGTGAACATTGTAAGGGTTTCTAACAGGCCATTCACTAGTAGGAGTGAGAAATACATCATGGTGTGGTGTGAATCGGAGGGCCTGAATCAAGATAGACAGTAAGTGGCAATGTAGGAACGAGAAAAGCACCACGGGTTCTTGAGCATGGGGAGGACAGGAAACATGCAATGGCAATGTAGGATACGTTTCTGAAAAACATCGTGGGGTGGTGCGAATTGTAAGGATTTGTAGCAGGTCATTCACTAGTAGGAGTGAGAAAAACACGTGCTGGTATGAATCGGAGGGACTGAATTAGCATAGGCAGTGAGTGGCAATGAAGAATGGAGAAAAGCACCACGGGGTGGTCAACATGGGGAGGTCAGGAAACATGCAGTGGCAATTTAGAATAGGTTTCTGAAAAACATCGCGGGCTGGTGCCCATTGTAAGAATTTCTAACAAGCCATTCACAAGTAGGAGTGAGAAATAATCATGGTGTGGTGTGAATCGGAGGGCCTGAATCAAGATAGACAGTGAGTGGCAATGTAGGATGGAGAAAAGCACCACGGGTTCTTGAGCATGGGGAGGACAGGAAACATGCAATGGCAATGAAGAATAGGTTTCTGAAAAACATCGCGGGGTGGTGCGCATTGTAAGGATTTGTAGCAGGTCATTCACTAGTAAGAGTGAGAAAAACATCACGTGGTGGTATGAATCGGAAGGCCTCAATTCGTATAGTCAGCGAGTGGCAATGAAGAATGGAGAAAAGCACCACGGGGTTGTCAACATGGGGAGGTCAGGAAAAATGTAATGGCAATTTAGGGTAGGTTTCTGAAAAACATCGCGGGGTGGTGCGCATTGTAAGGCTTTCTAACAAGCCATTCACAAGTAGGAGCGAAAAAACTTCAGAAGGTGGTGTGAATCGGAGGGCCTGAATTAGGATAGGCTGTGAGTGGCAATGTAGTATGGAGAAAAGCACCACAGGGTGGTCAGCATGGGGAGGTCAGGAAACATGCAATGGCAATGTAGGATAGGTTTTTGAAAAACATCGTGGGTAGTGCGCATTGTAAGGCTTTCTAACAAGCCATTCCCAAGTAGAAGTGAAAAAAACATCACGGGGTGGTGTGAATAAGACAGCCTGAATTAGGATAGGCAGTGAGTGGCAATGAAGAATGGAGAAAAGCACCACAGGGTGGTCAACATGGGGAGGTCAGGAAACATGCAGTGTCAATGTAGGATAGGTTTCTGAAAAACATCCCGGGGTAGTGAACATTGTAAGGGTTTCTAACAGGCCATTCACTAGTAGGAGTGAGAAATACATCATGGTGTGGTGTGAATCGGAGGGCCTGAATCAAGATAGACATTGAGTGGCAATGCAGGAACGAGAAAAGCACCACGGGTTCTTGAGCATGGGGAGGACAGGAAACATGCAATGGCAATGTAGGATAGGTTTCTGAAAAACATCGCGGGGTGGTGCGAATTGTAAGGATTTGTAGCAGGTCATTCACTAGTAGGAGTGAGAAAAACATCACGTGGTGGTATGAATCGGAGGGACTGAATTAGCATAGGCAGTGAGTGGCAATGAAGAATGGAGAAAAGCACCACGGGGTGGTCAACATGGGGAGGTCAGGAAACATGCAGTGGCAATTTAGAATAGGTTTCTGAAAAACATCGCGGGCTGGTGCCCATTGTAAGAATTTCTAACAAGCCATTCACAAGTAGGAGTGAAAAAAACATCACCGGGTGGTGAGAACCGAAGGGCCTGAATTAGTATAGGCTGTGAGTGGCAATGTAGGATGGAGAAAAGCACCATGGTGTGGTGAGCATGGGGAGGTCAGGAAACATGCATTGGCAAAGTAGGATAGGTTTCTGAAAACCATCGCCTGGTGGTGTGCATTGTAAGGGATTTTAACAGGCCATTCTCTTGTAGGAGTGAGAAAAACATCACTGGGTGGTGTTAATCGGAGGGCCTCAATTAGGATAAGCATTGAGTGGCAATGTAGGATGGAGAAAAGCACAACAGGGTGGTAAGCATGGGGAGGTGAGGAAACATGCAGTGGCAATGTAGGATAGGTTTCTGAAAAAAATAGTGGGGTGGTGCGCATTGTAAAGGTTTCTAACAGGCCATTCACTAGTGGGAGTGAGAAAAACATCACGGGGTGGTGTGAATCCGAGGGGCTGAATTAGGATAGGCAGTGAATGGCAATGAAGAATGGAGAAAAGCACCACGGGGTGGTCAACATGGGGAGGTCAGGAAACATGTAATGCCAATGTAGGATAGGTTTCTGAAAAACATCGCGGGGTGGTGCGCATTGTAAGGCTTTCTAACAAGCCATTCCCACGTAGAAGTGAAAAAAACATCACGGGGTGGTGTGAATCAGACGGCCTGAATTAGGATAGGCAGTGCGTGGAAATGAAGAATTGAGAAAAGCACCACAGGCTGGTCAGCATGGGGAGGTCAGGAAACATGCAATGGCAATGTAGGATAGGTTTCTGAAAAAAAAAAGCGGGGTGGTGCGCATTGTAAGGGTTTCTAACAGGCCATTCACTTGTAGGAGTGAGAAAAACATCACGGTTTTGTTGTGAATCGGACGGCCTGACTTAGGATAGGCAGTGAGTGGCAACGTAGGATGGAGAAAAGCACCATGGGGTGGTCAGCATGGGGAGGTCAGGAATCATGCTGTGGCAATGTAGGATAGGTTTATGAAAAACATCGCGGGGTGGGGGCATTCCCTAGTAGGAGTGAGAAAAATATAATGGGCTGGTGTGAATCGGAGGGCCTGAATCAGGATAGGCAGGGAGTGGCAACGTAGGATGGAGAAGGGCACAACGGGGTGCTCAGGATGGGTAGGTCAGGAAACATGCAGTGGCAATGTAGGATAGGTTTCTGAAAAACATTGCGGGGTTGTGCTCATTGTAAGGGTTTCTAAAAGGCCTTTCACTAGTAGGATTGAGAAAAACATCACGGGGTGATGTGAATCGGAGGGCCTGAATTAGGATAGGCAGTGAGTGGCAATGAAGAATGGAGAAAAGCACCACGGGGTGGTCAATATGGGGAGGTCAGGAAACATGCAGTGGCAATGTCGGATAGGATTCTGAAAAACATCGTGGGGTGGTGCCCATTGTAAGGATTTCTAACAAGCCATTCACAAATAGGAGTGAAAAAACACCACGGGGTGGTGTGAATCGAAGGGCCTGAATTAGGATAGGCTGTGAGTGGCAATGTAGGATGGAGAAAAGCACCACGGGATGGTCATCATGGGGAGGCAATACAAAATGCCGTGGCAATGTAGGATAGGTTTCTGAAAAACATCAAAGGGTGGTGCGCATTGTAAGAGTTTCTAACAGGCCATACACTAGAAGGAGTGAGAAAAATATAACGGGGTTGTGTGAATTGGTGGGCCTGAATCAGGATAGGCACTGAGTGGCAATGTAGGATGGAGAAAAGCACCACGGGGTGGTCAGCATGGGGAGGTCAGGAAACATGCATTGTCAATGTAGGATAGGTTTCTGAAAAACATCGCCGGGTGGTGCGCATTGTAAGGGTTTCTAACAGGCCATTCACTAGTAGGAATGAGAAAAACATCACGGGGTGGTGTGAATCGGTGGGCCTGAATTAGGATAGGCATTGAGTGGCAATATAGGATAGAGAAAAGCAGCACAGCATGGTGAGCATGGGGAGCTCAGGAAACATGCAGTGGCAATGTAGGATAGGATTCTGAAAAAAAAAAAGCAGAGTGGTGCGCATTGTAAGGCTTTCTAAAAGGCCATTCACTAGTAGGACTCAGAAAAACATCACGTGGTGGTGCGAATCGGAGGGCCTGAATTAGGATACGCTGTGAGTTGCAATGTAAAATGGAGAAAAGCACCACGGTGTGGTCAGCATCGGAGGTAAGGAAACATGCAGTGGCAATGTAGGGTAGGTTTCTGAAAAACATAGCGGGGTGGGGCGCATTGTAAGGGTTTCTAACAGTGCATTCCCTAGTAGGAGTGAGAAAAACATCACGTGGTGGTATGAATTGGAAGGCCTCAATTAGGATAGGTAGTGAGTGGTAATGAAGAATGGAGAAAAGCACCACGGGGTGGTCAACATGGGGAGGTCAGGAAACATGCAGTGGCAATGTAGGATAGGTTTCTGAAAAACATCGCCGGGTGGTGTGCACTGTAAGGGTTTTTAACAGGCAATTCTCTTGTAGGAGTGAGAAAAACATCACTGGGTGTTGTGAATCGGAGGGCCTGAATTAGGATAAGCATTGAGTGGCAATGTAGGATGGAGAAAAGCACCACAGGGTGGTCAGCATGGGGAGGTGAGGAAACATGCAGTGGCAATGTAGGATAGGTTTCTGAAAAAAAAAGTGGGGTGGTGCGCATTGTAAGGGTTTCTAACAGGCCATTCACTTGTAGGAGTGAGAAAAACATAACGGGGTGGTCTGAATCGGAGGGGCTGAATTAGGATAGGCAGTGAATGGCAATGAAGAATGGAGAAAAGCACCACGGTGCGGTCAACATGGGGAGGTCAGGAAACATGTAATGGCAATTTAGGATAGGTTTCTGAAAAACATCACGGGGTGGTGTGAATAAGACAGCCTGAATTAGGATAGGCAGTGAGTGGCAATGAAGAATGGAGAAAAGCACCACAGGGTGGTCAACATGGGGAGGTCAGGAAACATGCAGTGTCAATGTAGGATAGGTTTCTGAAAAACATCCCGGGGTAGTGAACATTGTAAGGGTTTCTAACAGGCCATTCACTAGTAGGAGTGAGAAATACATCATGGTGTGGTGTGAATCGGAGGGCCTGAATCAAGATAGACATTGAGTGGCAATGCAGGAACGAGAAAAGCACCACGGGTTCTTGAGCATGGGGAGGACAGGAAACATGCAATGGCAATGTAGGATAGGTTTCTGAAAAACATCGCGGGGTGGTGCGAATTGTAAGGATTTGTAGCAGGTCATTCACTAGTAGGAGTGAGAAAAACATCACGTGGTGGTATGAATCGGAGGGACTGAATTAGCATAGGCAGTGAGTGGCAATGAAGAATGGAGAAAAGCACCACGGGGTGGTCAACATGGGGAGGTCAGGAAACATGCAGTGGCAATTTAGAATAGGTTTCTGAAAAACATCGCTGGGTGGTGCTCATTGTAAGAATTTCTAACAAGCCATTCACAAGTAGGAGTGAAAAAACATCACCGGGTGGTGAGAACCGAAGGGCCTGAATTAGTATAGGCTGTGAGTGACAATGTAGGATGGAGAAAAGCACCATGGTGTGGTGAGCATGGGGAGGTCAGGAAACATGCATTGGCAAAGTAGGATAGGTTTCTGAAAACCATCGCCTGGTGGTGTGAATTGTAAGTGTTTTTAACAGGCCATTCTCTTGTAGGAGTGAGAAAAACATCACTGGGTGGTGTGAATCGGAGGGCCTGAATTAGGATAAGCATTGAGTGGCAATGTAGGATCGAGAAAAGCAAAACAGGGTGGTCAGCATGGGGAGGTGAGGAAACATGCAGTGGCAATGTAGGATAGGTTTCTGAAAAAAAAATTGGGGTGGTGCGCATTGTAAGGGTTTCTAACAGGCCATTCACTAGTGGGAGTGAGAAAAACATCACGGGGTGGTGTGAATCCGAGGGGCTGAATTAGGATAGGCAGTGAATGGCAATGAAGAATGGAGAAAAGCTCCACGGGGTGGTCAACATGGTGAGGTCAGGAAACATGTAATGGCAATTTAGGATAGGTTTCTGAAAAACATCGCGGGGTGGTGCGCATTGTAAGGCTTTCTAACAAGCCATTCCCAAGTAGAAGTGAAAAAAACATCACGGGGTGGTGTGATTCGAAGGGCCTGAATTAGGATAGGCTGTGAGTGGCAATGTAGGACGGAGAAAAGCAACACGGGATGGTCATCATGGCGAGGCAAGGAAAAATGCAGTGGCAATGTAGGATAGGTTTCTGAAAAACATCGCGGGGTGGTGCGCATTGTAAGGGTTTCTAACAGGCCATTCACTAGAAGGAGTGAGAAAAATATAACGGGGTGGTGTGAATTGGAGGGCCTGAATCAGGATAGGCACTGAGTGGCAATGAAGGATGGAGAAAATCACCACAGGGTGGTCAGCATGGGGAGGTCAGGACCCATGCATTGGCAATGTAGGATAGGTTTCTGAAAAACATCCCGGGGTAGTGCGCATTGTAAGGGTTTCTAACAGGCCATTCACTTGTAGGAGTGAGAAAAACATCACGGTGTGTTGTGAATCGGAGGGCCTGAATTAGGATAGGCAGTGAGTGGCAATGTAGGATGGAGAAAATCACCACAGGGTGGTCAGCATGGGGAGGTCAGGACCCATGCATTGGCAATGTAGGATAGGTTTCTGCAAAACATCGCCGGGTGGTGTGCATGTAAGGCTTTCTAACAGGACATTCACTAGTAGGAGTGAGAAAAACATCACCGGGTGGTGTGAATAGAAGGGCCTGAATTAGGATAGACAGTGAGTGGCAACGTAGGATGGAGAAAAGCACCATGGGGTGGTCAACATGGGTAGGTCAGGAATCATGCTGTGGCAATGTAGGATAGGTTTATGAAAAACATCGCGGGGTGGGTGCATTCCCTAGTAGGAGTGAGAAAAATATAATGGGCTGGTGTGAATCGGAGGGCCTCAATCAGGATAGGCAGTGATTGGCAATGTAGGATGGAGAAGGGCACCACGGGGTGCTGAGGATGGGGAGGTCAGGAAACATGCAGTGGCAATGTAGGATAGGTTTCTGAAAAACATTGCGGGGTGGTGCTCATTGTAAGGGTTTCTAAAGCGTCTTTCACTGGTAGGATTGAGAAAAACATCATGGGGTGGTGTGAATCGGAGGGCCTAAATTAGGATAGGCAGTGAGTGGCAATGAAGAATGGAGAAAAGCACCACGGGGTGGTCAATATGCGGACGTCAGGAAACATGCAGTGGCAATGTAGGATAGGTTTCTGAAAAACATCGCGGGGTGGTGCCCATTGTAAGGATTTCTAACAAGCCATTCACAAATAGGAGTGAAAAAAACATCACGGGGTGGTGTGATTCGAAGGGCCTGAATTAGGATAGGCTGTGAGTGGCAATGTAGGATGGAGAAAAGCACCACGGGATGGTCATCATGGGGAGGCAAGGAAACATGCAGTGGCAATGTAGGATAGGTTTCTGAAAAACATCGCGGGGTGATGCGCATTGTAAGGGTTTCTAACAGGCCATTCACTAGAACGAGTGAGAAAAATATAACGGGGTGGTGTGAATTGGAGGGCCTGAATCAGGATAGGCACTGAGAGGCAATGTAGGATGGAGAAAAGCACCACGGGGTGGTCAGCATGGGGAGGTCAGGAAACAGGCATTGGCAATGTAGGATAGGTTTCTGAAAAACATCGCCGGGTGGTGCTCATTGTAAGGGTTTGTAACAGGCCATTCACGAGTAGAAGTGAGAAAAGCATCACAGGGTGGTGTGAATCGGAGCGCCTGAATCAGGATAGGCAGTGAGTGGCAATGTAGGATGGAGAAAAGGACCAAGGTGTGGTCAGAATGGGGAGGTCAGAAAACATGCAGTGGCAATGTAGGATAGGTTTCTAAAAAACATCGCGTGGTGGGGCGCATTGTAAGGGTTTCTAACAGGCCTTTCAATAGTAGAAGTGAGAAATACATCATGGTGTGGTGTAAATCGGAGGGCCTGAATCAAGATAGACAGTGAGTGGCAATATCGGATGGAGAAAAGCACCACGGGGTGGTCAGCATGGGGAGGTCAGGAAACATGCAGTGGCAATGTAGCATAGGATTCCGAAAAACATCGCATGGTGGTGCTCATTGTAAGAATTTCTAAAAGGCCTTTCACTAGTAGGAGGGAGAAAAACATCACAGGGTTGTGTGAATCGGAGGGCCTGAATCAGGATAGGCCGTGAGTTGCAATGTAGGACGGAGAAAAGCACCACGGGGTGGTCAGGATGGGGAGGTCAGGAAACATGCAGTGGCAATGTAGGATAGGTTTCTGAAAAACATCCCGGGGTAGTGCGCATTGTAAGGGTTTCTAACAGGCCATTCACTTGTAGGAGTGAGAAAAACATCACGGTGTGTTGTGAATCGGAGGGCCTGAATTAGGATAGGCAGTGAATGGCAATGTAGGATGGAGAAAATCACCACAGGGTGGTCAGCATGGGGAGGTCAGGACCCATGCATTGGCAATGTAGGATAGGTTTCTGCAAAACATCGCCGGGTGGTGTGCATGTAAGGCTTTCTAACAGGACATTCACTAGTAGGAGTGAGAAAAACATCACCGGGTGGTGTGAATAGAAGGGCCTGAATTAGGATAGACAGTGAGTGGCAACGTAGGATGGAGAAAAGCACCATGGGGTGGTCAACATGGGTAAGTCAGGAATCATGCTGTGGCAATGTAGGATAGGTTTATGAAAAACATCGCGGGGTGGGTGCATTCCCTAGTAGGAGTGAGAAAAATATAATGGGCTGGTGTGAATCGGAGGGCCTCAATCAGGATAGGCAGTGATTGGCAATGTAGGATGGAGAAGGGCACCACGGGGTGCTGAGGATGGGGAGGTCAGGAAACATGCAGTGGCAATGTAGGATAGGTTTCTGAAAAACATTGCGGGGTGGTGCTCATTGTAAGGGTTTCTAAAGCGTCTTTCACTGGTAGGATTGAGAAAAACATCACGGGGTGGTGTGAATCGGAGGGCCTAAATTAGGATAGGCAGTGAGTGGCAATGAAGAATGGAGAAAAGCACCACGGGGTGGTCAATATGCGGACGTCAGGAAACATGCAGTGGCAATGTAGGATAGGTTTCTGAAAAACATCGCGGGGTGGTGCCCATTGTAAGGATTTCTAACAAGCCATTCACAAATAGGAGTGAAAAAAACATCACGGGGTGGTGTGATTCGAAGGGCCTGAATTAGGATAGGCTGTGAGTGGCAATGTAGGATGGAGAAAAGCACCACGGGATGGTCATCATGGGGAGGCAAGGAAACATGCAGTGGCAATGTAGGATAGGTTTCTGAAAAACATCGCGGGGTGGTGCGCATTGTAAGGGTTTCTAACAGGCCATTCACTAGAACGAGTGAGAAAAATATAACGGGGTGGTGTGAATTGGAGGGCCTGAATCAGGATAGGCACTGAGAGGCAATGTAGGATGGAGAAAAGCACCACGGGGTGGTCAGCATGGGGAGGTCAGGAAACAGGCATTGGCAATGTAGGATAGGTTTCTGAAAAACATCGCCGGGTGGTGCTCATTGTAAGGGTTTGTAACAGGCCATTCACGAGTAGAAGTGAGAAAAGCATCACAGGGTGGTGTGAATCGGAGCGCCTGAATCAGGATAGGCAGTGAGTGGCAATGTAGGATGGAGAAAAGGACCAAGGTGTGGTCAGAATGGGGAGGTCAGAAAACATGCAGTGGCAATGTAGGATAGGTTTCTAAAAAACATCGCGTGGTGGGGCGCATTGTAAGGGTTTCTAACAGGCCTTTCAATAGTAGAAGTGAGAAATACATCATGGTGTGGTGTAAATCGGAGGGCCTGAATCAAGATAGACAGTGAGTGGCAATATCGGATGGAGAAAAGCACCACGGGGTGGTCAGCATGGGGAGGTCAGGAAACATGCAGTGGCAATGTAGCATAGGATTCCGAAAAACATCGCATGGTGGTGCTCATTGTAAGAATTTCTAAAAGGCCTTTCACTAGTAGGAGGGAGAAAAACATCACAGGGTTGTGTGAATCGGAGGGCCTGAATCAGGATAGGCCGTGAGTTGCAATGTAGGACGGAGAAAAGCACCACGGGGTGGTCAGGATGGGGAGGTCAGGAAACATGCAGTGGCAATGTAGGATAGGTTTCTGAAAAACATCCCGGGGTAGTGCGCATTGTAAGGGTTTCTAACAGGCCATTCACTAGTAGGAGTGAGAAATAATCATGGTGTGGTGTGAATCGGAGGGCCTGAATCAAGATAGACAGTGAGTGGCAATGTAGGATGGAGAAAAGCACCACGGGTTCTTGAGCATGGGGAGGACAGGAAACATGCAATGGCAATGAAGAATAGGTTTCTGAAAAACATCGCGGGGTGGTGCGCATTGTAAGGATTTGTAGCAGGTCATTCACTAGTAAGAGTGAGAAAAACATCACGTGGTGGTATGAATCGGAAGGCCTCAATTCGTATAGTCAGCGAGTGGCAATGAAGAATGGAGAAAAGCACCACGGGGTGGTCAACATGGGGAGGTCAGGAAAAATGTAATGGCAATTTAGGGTAGGTTTCTGAAAAACATCGCGGGGTGGTGCGCATTGTAAGGCTTTCTAACAAGCCATTCACAAGTAGGAGCGAAAAAACTTCAGAAGGTGGTGTGAATCGGATGGCCTGAATTAGGATAGGCTGTGAGTGGCAATGTAGTATGGAGAAAAGCACCACAGGGTGGTCAGCATGGGGAGGTCAGGAAACATGCAATGGCAATGTAGGATAGGTTTTTGAAAAACATCGTGGGTAGTGCGCATTGTAAGGCTTTCTAACAAGCCATTCCCAAGTAGAAGTGAAAAAAACATCACGGGGTGGTGTGAATAAGACAGCCTGAATTAGGATAGGCAGTGAGTGGCAATGAAGAATGGAGAAAAGCACCACAGGGTGGTCAACATGGGGAGATCAGGAAACATGCAGTGTCAATGTAGGATAGGTTTCTGAAAAACATCCCGGGGTAGTGAACATTGTAAGGGTTTCTAACAGGCCATTCACAAGTAGGAGTGAGAAATACATCATGGTGTGGTGTGAATCGGAGGGCCTGAATCAAGATAGACATTGAGTGGCAATGCAGGAACGAGAAAAGCACCACGGGTTCTTGAGCATGGGGAGGACAGGAAACATGCAATGGCAATGTAGGATAGGTTTCTGAAAAACATCGCGGGGTGGTGCGAATTGTAAGGATTTGTAGCAGGTCATTCACTAGTAGGAGTGAGAAAAACATCACGTGGTGGTATGAATCGGAGGGACTGAATTAGCATAGGCAGTGAGTGGCAATGAAGAATGGAGAAAAGCACCACGGGGTGGTCAACATGGGGAGGTCAGGAAACATGCAGTGGCAATTTAGAATAGGTTTCTGAAAAACATCGCTGGGTGGTGCCCATTGTAAGAATTTCTAACAAGCCATTCACAAGTAGGAGTGAAAAAAACATCACCGGGTGGTGAGAACCGAAGGGCCTGAATTAGTATAGGCTGTGAGTGACAATGTAGGATGGAGAAAAGCACCATGGTGTGGTGAGCATGGGGAGGTCAGGAAACATGCACTGGCAAAGTAGGATAGGTTTCTGAAAACCATCGCCTCGTGGTGTGAATTGTAAGGGTTTTTAACAGGCCATTCTCTTTTAGGAGTGAGAAAAACATCACTGGGTGGTGTGAATCGGAGGGCCTGAATTAGGATAAGCATTGAGTGGCAATGTAGGATCGAGAAAAGCAAAACAGGGTGGTCAGCATGGGG